>NC_091282.1:681457348-682105920 GCF_032444005.1 Ranitomeya imitator
AGAGGGAGTAGGGATATGGGGGTTATGTTTTTCAGCTTATCACCAACGGCCATCTTTGTTCATATTATTTGAATATATTTGATATGTAATGATATGTTATGTGATGTTTCTGAATAAAGTTGATCTATATTGTTCATCGATGCTCAGTTCTTCCTCCTGGCAATATAATATGTAAAAACCATTGACGTGTGACGTTTCAGCCACACAGGGATGTTATCAAGCCAAACAATAGGTGTACATATGTAAAAACCATTGACGTGTGACGTTTCAGTGACGCAGGCCCTTTATCAAGCTAAACAATAGGTGTACATATGTAAAAACCATTGACGTGTGACGTTTCAGTGACGCAGGCCCTTTATCAAGCTAAACAATAGGTGTACATATGTAAAAACCATTGACGTGTGGCGTTTCAGTGACACAGGGTCTTTATCAAGCCAAACAATAGGTGTACATATGTAAAAACCACTGATATATGACGTTTCAGCCACACAAGGCCTTTATCAAGGAAAACAAGATATTGGCCACACAGGACCTTTATCAAGTTAAAATAAAAAGTGTACATATGAAAAAAAACACTGATATGCGATGTTTCGGCCACAGAGGGCCTTGATCAAGCCAAAAAGGGTGTACATATATTAAAAAACACTGACATGCGACGTTTGGACCACGCAGGGCCTTTCTCAAGCCAAAGAAGAGGTGTACTTACGTACACCTGTTTGGCTTGATAAAGGCCCAGCATGGTCGAAACATAGCATGTCAGTGTTTTTTTGTGTTTGCACACTGGTGGTGTCAATAAAACTTTTTTGAAGGAGACTACCTGGTGCCTTTCTCGGATTATTTGCAGTTTTTGCAACCTAATGGAGGATTGTACCAAGCCTGCACGGGTCATGAAGTGGTGCAAGGGATATACACCCGTACAAATGATTGTGGAAAATAAGTTACCTTTTTGCTGTTTGTTAACAGTAAGTTGCGGGCTGAAGCTTTTTGCTTGTAGGCCTGAAATATATGAACAATTGTTATGATGCTTTAAACAAAGAGATTTCACATACTGAGTTGTAGAAGAAACAAAAGTGAATATCTCTGCAATGGAGCGACGCAGAACAAAACAGAAAAGAGAGGCAGACTCAGGGGAGCTCAGGGATTTGTAGTAGGTATTCAACTTTATTTTTAAGGTCCACTTTAAAGGGAATCTATCAGTCGGTATTTGCAGCATGATGCGGGGGCTGAAAGCCTGATTCCAGCGATGAGTCACTTACTAAGCTGTATTTTGTTTCGATAAAATCAGTGGTTCTTTTCAGCAGGAGATTATCATTAGAGGACTGAATGCCTCGTGCTACCCATTCAACCTGCTCTGTGGAATCCTGCCCCTACAACCAATTAGCAGATTTCTGCCTATGCACAGTGTACACAGAAAGCTGGCAATCAGTGGTGTGGGTGGGGTTATAAAGGGCTCAGCATTCAGAGAACTGCTAGATCTGCAGCAGAAAAACCACTGATTGTACCAAAATGACAGCAAGAGCCAGCAAGTGACACATCACTGGAATCAGGCTCTCAGTCCTTACATCAGGTCTCTCTCAGATGGGGTAATAAAAACCTGAATGGCATTTCATATTATACCCGAATGTCTTATTACCTTTGGCAGTTCTTTCTTCACTATTGTCAGCCACACTTTCCTGCGACGCGCATTCAGCTGCTCAACCGACATATGCTTCTTTTTCACAATTGGAATTGGAGCGTCTTGGGAAAATTTAGCAAATATTTTAGCATGGTGATGACGGTGTGGTAACTCTTCGTCGGACAAATCCTCTTCATGGCGCCTTTTCTTCTTCACTTTTTTCAACTTGGCTGCGGAAACAAATATTATTTAACAATTGTTCCATTTGTCTGTGGACAAGCAGAATTATAAATCAAAGGGCCTTCTGGTAACAGACGGTGTTGGGACTGAGAGTATGAATACTAATGGAAATGGATACAATACAGATTATTTTATGCATTCTACAATACGGATAGTCAGGAAGGTGCTGACGTTCCCAAACTCTTATAGGTCAGGATGGAACCTTAAAGGGGTATTCATATCTCCAAGAACCTATCCCAATATGCAGTAGGTGTAATAATAATAATATTAGCAAATACCTCCAATTAGAAATGTAGAATAGTTCTTCTGATTAGCTATGGCACTTACCCCATGTGCAGGGCATTGCAGTAGCTTAGGTATCCATGGTTACGACCACGAAGGGCTGTCTAACTAAATAACTGTCACTATATAAGTGGTCGAAACAATGGATACCTAAGAGTCAGAACATGCAATTATTATTCACTCTGGTCATGTCTCTAACCTCTTATGATTGAGGATTGAGCTTTTGCTAATTTTTTGAGCACATTTAAAAAAAAAAAAAAAAAAAAAAAGGAATTGCAAAATTTGACACATATAAAAGTCGCTCCAGAAAAAAAAGTTACCTCTCAATTTCTTTTCATTTTTAATTTTTCTCTTTTTTGGTCCATTAAGATGACGATCATGAAATTGATCGTGGGTAGAGAGAAGGCCCGCACTGTAAAAACGATACTCCTGCAGCTACAATAAAATATATATATATAAAAAAAACAATGGTTGGTATTAAGGTTATAGGAAAAAACAATGACAAAAAACTTTTAAAAAATACATTTAACATAGGTTATTTATATCTGAGAGCAGCAAGATGTAGAGAGCCCTTAAAACAGGTTAGGTTATATATGTTAAACTCAAGGACTTTTATCTACGTTCAACCTTAAAGAGTATGAAACACAAAAACCTGATTTCAACAATGGGTTAGTGTGGTATGATAGCTTCCCTTTAAGAAGCAAAATGCAGTTCCTCTTGCTTGCCAACCATGATATCAGATTGCTTGTTTAATGTGACATTATCACAATATTAGAATTTCCTTCAACCAAAAACAGGGAAACACTGTACGGGGAAACTGCTGTACTGTAAGTACTATACACCAGGCAGATATCTGCTCCAAACCTAACAATAAGATGGGAGCAGTAGTGTCCCTATTACAAAGGGTCCCGTGTCACCTGCCTCCAGCTTTAAAATAAGGGCCTAACCCTTTATTATAAACCTTGCATTGTCATTATGATTTCATTGATCCCTACAGGGCATGAAGTGTAAAGCCTAGAGATTTCAGTGGCAAGTGTGCTGAAAAATTATCCCTTTTGAGGCAGATCCCTGCCATGTCTGTGTTTATATGGAGGCGGTCTACGCGGAAGTCTTTTGGACAAGTGGTGATCCAAAAATTATCCCTTTTGAGGCAGATCCCTGCCATGTCTGTGTTTATATGGAGGCGGTCTACGCGGAAGTCTTTTGGACAAGTGGTGATCCAAAAATTATCCCTTTTGAGGCAGATCCCTGCCATGTCTGTGTTTATATGGAGGCGGTCTACGCGGAAGTCTTTTGGACAAGTGGTGATCCAAAAATTATCCCTTTTGAGACAATCTCACAGTTTACTACACTAATCTTCCCTGCTGCAGCTGAACAACACACATTTTCTTATTTGATGACTGCCAACATATAAAGCATGTACAAATACCGTAACTATTATAGACACACCTAAGACGAATACCATCCAAAGGAAAAAGGTGTATAGAGTCTAAAAACTTTATTAAAGATTAAACAATTAAAATGAATGATAATCAGATAGCAATAGGAGAGCTTACATTTTCTTTGCAAACTGATGTCATGTTTGGACCTGATGTCCCTTATAAACATTTGTCTAGTGCAAAAAAAAATGCTACCTTGTATAACTAAGTTAATGGTACTGTTTGCTTGAATGAGAAACAAATGGCAATTAAATAACTTACACATTGTACAGTCTGGAGTATTGTGTCGTCCTGGTGCCCCGACGTATGTTTCATCCTGATGAAGCAAAAGGCTTAAACGTACGTTGGGGCACCACCAGGACCACACAATTATGTTTGCAAGGGACAATCAAGTCCAAACATAACATCAGTGTGCAAAAAAAATCTAAGCTTTCTTATTGCTATCTGATAATCATTATGCAACCAGCATTATTATTTCATGCACTTTTATTTTATTTTTTGCACTATGCAAATATTTCAGGTCAAGAGGTAGCTTTTGCATATATCTACAATTGGTATTAATACTATATTCCACAGTATTCCTTGTTGGACTGCATGTAGTTATACAACACAACAGATGGTCCTCCATTGCACCTCTCTGTTGAATTTTTTATGCATATTTAATTGTTTAACATTTAAAAAAGAAAACTTCTTTTTAGACTCTACACAACTTTTTTTCTTTGGATGGTATTCACATTTTTTTTTTTATTTGTTCAATGTTTTATGTTTTTTTCAACCTATCTTTATTGATATCTGTGATGTTCTCTCACTATCTAGACTAAATCCAAAATGGCTGCTGCATTCCCTGCCTCAGCTTTTATATAGGCTATGATAGTCTCTCCCAATTGGCTATCACATGTGACAGCTGCAAGGCATTATGGGAAAGCCCACCAAGCCACACTCGAGGTCATGTGAACCTTCTCTGGCTGATGCAAATTTCCAAAAACAGGCCACCAATTCGATTTCAATTGAATTAGTCTACTCATCTTTAGTAGACAGCTATCAGAAAAAAATAAAATAAAAAAATAAATTGTACATCGATTTAACAAAAAATATATTCAACATTAAAAACAGATTTAAACCCTAGGCCATTTTCTGATGCCACATTTCCTTCTAATATAGTGATGGCAGAACTCTGTACTTTTTCAGCTCAGTCTGAAAAGTTTGTTATAAAGTCAAGGTGCACCTTTGGGCAGACAAAAAAAATAGCCACCGACAATAGGAAATGTTGTTCTCTAGGGACAATTCCGACTTATGTCATCTAGTTTGAACCCAAGCAATCAGTTGAAATCTGGCAATAAGTGATCAATCTCCCTGCTGGACCCCCACAGGGAAGCTATAGGGTATGTGAAAGTTTTGTCCATCAGATAGGAAATAACTTCCTGATTGGTGATGGTCCCAGTAGTCAGAATGACCAATCACAAGAATAGGCTCTTCTGATTGGAGCAGGGGTGGAGCATGTGATCCTATATAGCACTGCAGGAAGTAGCCTGCACATGCGTGAACAGATCCCGATAGAAGTCTGCTGTAAAACGTAACTGAAAGCAAAGACTATTTCTTCTCATTGATCAGAGCTAGAGATTCTGTGCTGTTCTCATACATGTGCGACTACTCCCTCAACACAAGTAAAGATATCGGAGCCTGGGCATCCAGGTATTGTGTGATGCAGAAGATTAGGAGGTTAGCAATAAAATACCTCTTTGTCCTTGTGGTATTTGTTCTGGTGGAGCTTTTTATATTTGTGCAATCTGAGCATATCGTAGAGCTCATCCTTAGAGAGAGTATACTCATCATCTTCATCGCTTAGAGAGTCAGAGTCACTGGAGTCCTCATTCAGGAGTATGTTCTACAAATAGAAGCAAATTAGTGACTTAGTTAGGAATTTAAAAGGTTATTCCAATCTCCAAGATCCTATCCGAATATGCAGCATGTGGAATAATATTACCAAATACCGACAATTAGAAATGAAGTATAGTTCTTCTGATTGGCTATGTCACTTACCCCATGTGCAGGGCATTGCAGTAGCTTAGGTATCCATGGTTACGACCACTAATAACTAACTGTCACTATATGAGTGGATGGATGCTACAGTCGCTTGTTCGGCTGACAGCTCTTTCTGCCATACAGAGAAGTGCTTGTTTGGCCGATCACTCTCGTGTCCAGTATCAGAAAATTGGCGCCAGACATTTCTGGCGGTGGCTTATTACCTGGTAGAATACAGTGAACGGCAGTCTGAAATCAGACATGTCTGATCAAAGTCTCCCCCCAACTATTGTTGGCCAGCGCCCCCATACACATTATAGTGATGGACGAAGCCATCAATATCGGTGGGTGTGACCTACATTTGTCTAATGTGTAAGGGGGGGGGGGGTTAATAAGTGATAATGCCCCTTTTTATATAGTCATCCATGAAAGTGGAGAGGTTTATTACTTGTGCTCAGCGGTGTACAAACTGATAAAGTCTCCAGAAATACCATATGTGCCCTGTCTTTCCGCAAAGGGGTTCTGTCTCAGATTCTCATCTAATCTGAGAGCAGCATGATGTGGGGGAAGAAATTCTGATTCAAAGATGTATTGCTTACCGTAGCTTTTATAACAATCATTGTTTTATCAGCAGGACATTATCACTAGAGGACTAGAAAACCTGCTTCCAGGTAGTCCAACCACACCCCCACTACTGATTGGCAGCTTTGTGTACATTATATATAGGCAAAAAGTTGTCAATCAGTGGTATGGGCGGGGTTATACACAGAAAGCTGCCAATCAGTGGTATGGGCGGGGTTATACACAGAAAGCTGCCAATCAGTGGTATGGGCGGGGTTACACACAGAAAGCTGCCAATCAGTGGTATGGGCGGCGTTATACACAGAAAGCTGCCAATCAGTGGTGTGGGCGGGGCTATACAGAGCTCAGCATTCAGAGAACTGCTAGATCTGCAGCAGAGAAAACAGTTTTTCTTCCAAACTGCAGCAATCAGCGAGTAAAGTAAATTACATCACTGTAATGATGACAGATTCCCTTTAAAGTGCTTCTCAAACTCCAAATATACCGTATGTACTGTAGCTTCAATATTAAAAATCTGAGCATGCAGATACTCACTTTTAACCATTTTCTGTTTTTTTTTAGCTTTGAAAAATTGTACAGACTTCCTTGCTCGGATTTGATCTCTGTGGAGTGACATATTTGGGAAAAAAATATATTAAAAAAAATTGTAGAAATTCTAATAACAATAGTATACAAAAAATATGACTATTAGGCAAGGATCAAGCACCAACCCGGCTGCAGGACTCCGTTGCGAGCGCTAACTGGAAAAACCCCAGAGATTCCTTCTTGTGATATATCTCCAAGCAGGGGTGACAAAGGTTCCTCTTTCACCTGCATGGAAGGCTCCTCGGATTCTGTAAGATGTGGGGTTTCATCCAAACCATCTTCACTGTCGTCACTGCAAGATTTTTCAAACAGTTTAATGACACCGCGAAAATACAAGAATCATGTGCACACAGAGTGTTCATGGAGCAGAAACTCAACGTTTTACAACAGTTTTGCGATTTGGAGAGTTTTCTCTCAATTTCTGCTCTAAAAAAAAAAAAAAACGTGCGTACATAGCTTTAAAGGGGAAACAGGGAGGCAATCTGACTTGTTACATACCGTATGTCTTACTTTAGGGACTTGGAACTTCCAATCTTGTTTTACCACAGTACTGCAGTATAGAGTTAAAATGAGGTTCAGGACAACTCATCTGTACCCTGTAGTTGCGTCGAGGAGGGGTGATGGCAATCGATGCACGCGGGCACCGACAGTTGCACCATTTTAATACCGATGTTGGTGATTGAGTGATTGGTGGAGGCATTTCAATGGTTAAACACCAGAGCTCAGAGCCAGTTTTGGCCTTTGCTGTTACAGCAGATGATGTCTGTATAACACAGCTGGTATCTCTGTGGTATAGTGCGGGCTCAGCTCCTGCGCCCTCTATGTACAGTAACGCCCAATGCCACGTGTCAGGAAGGGGTTAATGGGGTTTCAAACAGGAGAAATACATGTAGACTAAAGAGGATTCGACAATTTTATGGCCCTGTCACCAGTCCATATTTTATTCTCTCTCTTAGACGCTACTAAAGTTTTAAGACTGACCCAAATTTTGTGTTTCGCAAAGTTTGCGGCTTCAGTGGTTTTGGATGTTGTAGTCAGATTTTTCTTCGGCCCTTCACCCCGGCAGCTGGATATCAGCTTCTGGGCCAGATCCTGACTGATGGCAGCATATTTTTGTCTAATCAGTGCTTGGGGTTTATCACAATGTCTGTGTTTTTGTTTGTCCTCCTGCTTTCGAGGATTGACCACATATTCTCAGTAAGATTACGATCAGCGAGTTTCGTGGCCATGGACCAAAAATGACAGGGTTTTCTTCACCAAGCCACTTTCTTATCATTTTGGCTTTGTGACTTGTTCTCCATTGTGCTGGGAAAGGCATTATTCATCACCACATTGTCCTGGATGATTAGGAGAATTGGATCTTGGAAGACATTTAGATCTCATTCTTTCTTCAGTAAAAATTGTGAGTGAGCCTCCTCCATGGATGAAAAGTCCCCACACAAAAAGTGTTTCACTTTACTGTTGGCATGACCATCATTATTCCAAAGGGGGCTTCATCACAGAAACTAACTTCCCAGGAAGTACAGGGATTGGACTGCAGATTGGAGTTAAGTTATTTTCTTTGATGAAGCCCCCTTTTTGATATCTGGAAGAATGAGTGTCCAGGTTAGAAAAGGCTCATGCTGTCAGGAGTCCTGTGTCATTCCAACAGTAAAGCATCCCGAGACCACTCCTGTCAGGGCTTTTCATCCATGAAGGGTGCTCACTCAAAATTTTACCTAAGATCACTGCCTAGAAGAAAGAATGGGATACAAGATCCTCCAAGAACAACTTCTCCCAATGATCAAGGAGCAATTTGGTGATGATGCTTTATCTAACATGATGGAGACCATGTTATGCTTTATCCAGCATGATGGAGACCATGTTATGCTTTATCCAGCATGATGGAGACCATGTTATGCTTTATCCAGCATGATGGAGACCATGTTATGCTTTATCCAGCATGATGGAGACCATGTTATGCTTTATCCAGCATGATGGAGACCATGTTATGCTTTATCCAGCATGATGGAGACCATGCTACAAGGCAAAAGTGATAGCCAAGTCGATTGGTGAACAAAACACCAATGCTGAAATGCTGGGACCATGGCCAGGAAACTCCCCAAATCTCAAACCCATTAAGAACTTGTGCTAAATCTTAAAAAAACAACAAACAAAAATACACAGAAATTGGGATAAACTCCAAGCACTGGTTTGACCAAGAAATGGGTCATCAGTCAGGATTTTGCCTAAAAGCAGATATCCAGCTGCCAGGACAAAGGGCAGAAGTCATGAAAAATAAGGGTCTACAATGCAAATATAGAGTCTTTGCATAAACTTTATGGATTTGTGAATACAAATGTAAAAACTTATGAAATGCTGATAATTATACATTAGTAACCGGAGAAACATCCAACCAAAGGATCTAAAAACATTGAAGCAGCAATCTGTGAAAACCAAAATCTGTGCCAGTCTCAAAACTCTTGGCCGCGACTGTAAACTGGGAACACCCAACATGATCAAGTTTTTGGAGATGACACTGACTCTGACATCGAACCACAATCATATTCTGATTACAGCTCATTATGCTTACGCGTGTCCATGTGCATATTTAACCCCTTATTGACAGCCTAAACATGGTCCTTATTCCTCAGCACCAATCAGGCCTATTTAAACCCCCGTAGATGCCGCTGACAATAGCTACAGCAGCCTCTGGGTGACTAACAGAGGGAGGGCCTCTTTTACCTTACTGGCACCCCATGCGAAGCGATCATTGGTTGTTATTGGCAAGCAAGGGTTTGAGAGTCTGCCACAAGCAGGGTCTATCAGGCCACATGTCAGTGTAACAATGACAGGTCTAACGCCTTTAAAAATTCAGTTTTGATTAAAAAAAACTAAAAATTAAAAAAAAAAACATGCACATAATTGGCATTACATCTTCCGGAACAACGTGAACTATAAACAGTAACATTAATTCGTAAGATGACTAAATAATAAAAACAAGTAAAAACCACTGTTTTCTTATTACCCAACCACAAAAAAAGTGGAATTTGTAAAGAAATGTAATGAAGAAGTGTAATGTAAAGAAAAATTTGTATAAAAAAAATTATGTGCAAAAGTAGCAATACATTAAACAAAAACCCATAGAAATGTAGCATCATTGTAATCATATCAACCTGAATAATAAACTGTCCTTTTTAGTAAAAGAAAAAATGATTGTCATCCCCCCTCCCCTCCAAAAAAATTGGAATAAAAAAAAAAAAACATGAAAAATTAATTTATGCTCTCAAAATGTAGCAAGGCAAATTTGTATTTGTTTTATTTTTAATATTTTTAAAGAAAAAAAGATATAGCAGAGGAGAATAGGCACTAGCCTCCAAAACAGTGCTCAATTTCCCAGGGTACAACCTCGCACTCGGATGGGTAATTGGGCTTGGGGAACAGTCACAGAAGTATGAAAAAGGTTTCCATGGCCAGAGCCTCTAATTGTCAGCTGACTTAACTAGTCGCCGTGTTACCTGGAAAGATTTCTGTTGAATATAGCAGATGTTTGGCGAAGAAACTGATCCAGTCGCAGAGCTCGTTCCAAATACTGGAGATAAAGAGGTTTGGCAAGGTCTGTCGAATAACCATCTTCTGTGGTTTCTGGGTCTGAGGCCATAGACACAACCTTTCTTCATACAGAGAGGATGCCTCACAGAACACAAGGCTGCAAGAAAACAAAAAAATGTAAACACCTTTCCAATTCACGCATGAAAAAAGAGAACTGTCACTTGCTAAAAAAAAAATGTGAGTTAAATACTTGATAAAAATGTCTGAGCTTCCCCGATTCTGCTATTCTGCTCCACTGGATCTCCCGGGGCTCGCGTGACATTTTTATGCCTGCGGACAATCACTCTGCTCTCCTTTGGACAAATGAGACATCCACAGGAAGTAAGGACAGCCACAGCGCACACTTCCTCTAGAAGTCTGTTACCCCTGAAGCAGGGGAAAGTGACCCCAGTGCTGACTGGCAGCTGGGATGGCGTGACATAAGAAATTCTCATGAGATCCAGTGCCGACACTGCTGGAACGGAGAAAGTGGTGAGTATAGGCATTATTAATTTACTGGGAGAAACATAGGGATTCAGAAGGAATTGTCCAAGTAGTGGACAATTCCTTTAAGTCTTTTTCTTTAAATGAATGTATTAACCTTATCGATCCACATAATTTTGTCATAGCCCTACAAAAGCTAGATTTTTTTTTTCAGGAAGAGTTATAGCTTTGAATGACACCATTCATTTTACCAAAAAAACGAAACAAAACAAAAGTTGTGAAATGGTGAAAAGTTTTTATGGCATGTATTATGTGATAAAAATGAGATGGCAATATGATTCTAAGGCTATGTTCACATGTTGCGTTTTTTATGCTTTTTTGGTCAGTATTTTACCTCAGTGTTTGTAAACCAAAACCAGGAGTGGGTGATAAATGCAGAAGTGGTGCATATGTTTCTATTATACTTTTCCTCTGATTGTTCCACTCCTGGTTTTGGCCTACAAATACTGATGCAAAATTCTGACCAAATACTGAGTGCAAAAACCATTAACATACTAGGTGGTTATTTAGAGGGAATAAGTCAACAGATTTTTGTCACCTAATCTGAGAGCAGCATCATGTAGAGCTAGTAGAGCTAACCTACTGCTAGGTAGTCCTGCATATTCATGAGCTCTATATAACTACACCCGCACCACTGATTGGCATTTTTTTAGCCTATGCACAGTATACACAAGAGCTGCCAATCATTGGTGTGGGCGGGGTTATAGAGCTCAGCATCTAACTGCTAGATCTGCAGCAGATTAAACACAGATTTTATAGTACTTTGATTAAAACTGCTGCAAGCAGCTCAGTAATTAACAAGTTACCGAACTCTTGGGGTCCAGATTCATTAAAAGTTTTGAAGCCAGAATTCTTGGGTAAAAGCGGTGAAAAGTCACAAAATTTAGACACAACTCAGGAGTTGCACCTAAATGTTGCAACTTTTGGTGGTTTCCCAACGGTTTATCCCAGCTCCGATGAAATGGGCAGAGATGGGGCGCAAACCAACAGTTGGTCTAATGCACACCAAGGTGTGCTCCACATGCCAGAAATCTCATTCCAGTACCTGACCGAAGTGACATAGCGCATTTAGGCGCTGTGGCCCTCATACAATGCTCACATGGAAAAGTGTCCTCCACGTCAAAAGTGGTCTCATCAGACAGGACGGCTGCTTAGCACAAACTGCCGAACAAGTTCACCCTGGCCATAACAGGTGTCAGGTCCCGAAACATCAGGACGGGGTGTGTAAGGTGACGAGAGGCGCACTGGATCTAGAGGCGAGTCTCTTAGGCTACGTTCACATTAGCGTTTTGCGTGTTTGCGTCGGGCGACGCAGTGGCGACACATGCGTCATGCGCCCCTATATTTAACATGGGGGACGCATGGACATGCGTTGTGCTGCGTTGTGCGACGCATGCGGTTTTTTTCCGCAAGCGTCGGGCGCAGAAAACGCAACAAGTTGCCTTTTTTTTGCGTCCAAATTTCGGCAAAAAACGACGCATGCGTTGCAAAACGCAGCGTTTTTGCGTGCGTTTTGGTGCGTTTTTATTTGCGTTGTGCATTGCGTCGCCGACGCAGCGGCGCACAACGCAAATGTGAACATAGCCTTAATGACTCAAGAGAGTTGTCGAGTGGCGTGTACCGTGCCACAAACCTTACTCCGGCCATGAATTAGACAAGCTGTGGCATCCAGACCCCATCCTGCCCATTTTGACGCAGCTGGATGAAACTGGCATGAACACGCCAAGAGACGCAACCTCGAGATGGGCACACATTTTACAACTTATCTAGTCAAGATGTCTGGCGTACACACAATTTGATGAATCGGAGGCGCTTACTGTGTACAGGACTGCATCTACTGCCAAAAGCGCCTACGAGGGGCTGAGGAGCATCAGGACTGGACTAGTACGTCAGTAAAGTAGGCAACCCGGTTTAATTATTCACGTTTCCTTTTACAATATGTAAATAGCCAAGTGCGTTGTGCGTGGCTTACCTGGGGAAGAGATGGCATGGGGGCACTACGGGAAGATCGCAAGTCGCGGGGGGCTGTGCAAGGTCAGATCAACGTTCTGCTGGGAAACCTTGGGTCTGCGTAAAGGCAGCCGTGACTCTGACCTATAGACTGTTCTTTGACCACAATGTAACTTTCTACACAGCCAGTTCCTTATAATTATTTTTGCACTTCCACTTTATAACGGTACTGTATCTGTGCCCTGATAAGATCTTCAGTGATTCATTACTGCTATAGTGCAATTAATAATTACATCACAACCATTTGCTTTGTTCTCTCCCGTGTCATTTTGTGTTTTAAGCCAAACAATAAAATTCAAGTGTATTTTCTGACTTTTTTTATTTTTTTGTTATGTTGTTTGAATATTACTTGAAATAAGAAGCCTTTTAGATCTTTCCTCTGGTAGGGTCTAATAGGCATTGGTATACGGCAGACATGGAGGCCATTAGTAGTTTTCCTGTGGCCATTGGGGTGTCTCACGCACAGTATGACTGTTCAAACCATATACAGGCGCTGAGTGCATCCACATTTAAAGTGACTGTCAGCACAGGATACATTTCAAAAACCTGACCGGCACATCCAAACATAGACTCAGTGTGAACAGGTGCTGAACCTAGAGTCGCCAACTCGTATATAGTTAAGTAAATAAGGCAGCACACTGCAGCGCTAGAACATACAAACTTGAAAAACGAAATTTGAACTGCATTACTGCACTAGAAATATGAAAAATGAGAGCTTTTAGCGCATAAAAATTGCCAATTTTATGTGTACCTGGTAGCCCCGTTACGGCATCTCTCTTATACCAGGTCCTAAACTTGCCTTACCTCGCTGAGAATAAATGTCTCCATCTGAATGGGTACATGTGAAAACCTCTTACTAGACTAAAATTCTCTCTCTGTGGAGGGGTATTGGATCTGCTGTAATTAAAACACCTGTGGCTAGGAGGCGGAGTGCAGTTTCAACGATGCCGAAGTCGTTCCCCCGATCGTTGGTCGCTGGAGAGAGCTGTCTGTGTGACAGCTCCCCAGCCACCACACAACGACTTACCAACGATCACGGCTAGGTCGTATCGCTGGTCGTGTTCGTTGGCAAGTCATTTAGTGTAACGGTACCTTAAGAGTCAGAAAATTGTTAAAGGGGTTTACGTTTACTTTTTCTCATAGGCTTTCAAGGTTTAAAAAAAAAAAGTCTACAAACACAGCCTTAAACACAGAACTCTGATCACTGCTAACCCCATAAATGCCACTGCCAATTACTGACAGAGGTTGAGCATGATAAGCTGGCCACATTATGGAATAGTGGCTAAAGAGCTAAAAAAAAAAATAAGTTTTTAGTTTTCCTTTCCGTTGCCGAGGTGTAAAGGTATATGAACACAGCCTGCTTATTCACATAGCGGAAGACGCTTCAAGAAAATGATGGTGGAGTTTTTCCTTAAGCATCGTCGTTGTCGGTTTGGCAGAGGCTCTGCCATTGGTGTCTTTTTATTTATTTTTTTAAATCTATTCCATGAATATACAGAAGTATTGGCTTCCAAGCGGAAGTTACCTGAAGAACATTCAGGTCACTTCTTTTAGTGCCTGAAGTAGTTAAAAGAAGTTAAAAAAAAACTGAAACAGAAGATATGAACAGCAGGTTGTTTTTACATGGCTCTGCTTATGTTTATTATTTTTAACATATATTGAGCATCTTCAGATGCTGTGTGTACATAACCTTACGTAGTAAAGTTTAGATTACAATTTGTCATATCTAAGCGGACGTTCAGCAGAGATTTCTCTCTGGGAACTGGTTCTCTTCCCCTGTATGATGTTGACCAATCATAAGCAGGCAGCAACATAGAGGAGGCAAAAGAACACGCCCCCACAATAGCTTAAGAACATGCTTTCTCTTGTATGAGACATGTAATGACAATCTGCTCTTCTCACTGGACTCAACGCAGAGCTGTGTGTGATTACAAAGTCCCAGGAACAGTGAGGATTCTGATCACAAACACCTCTCAGCTTTCAACTCACTGCAGTCAGTTTGGAGGGAGGGAAAGTACTTTTTTAACAAAGTTCAAAACCCTTTTTTTAAAGGGTCCAATACAACCATTGACTAACCCTTCTTATAGCCGAAATTCACAATTTGCAAATATAAAACCCAAATTGTCCAGCTCCAGTATTAGGCCTCTTTCACATGTCAGTGTCTCCGGTACGTGTAGTGACAGTTTTCTCACGTACCGGAGACACTGACACACGTAGACCCATTAGGATCTATGTGTTTCTGCACATGTGCATGTTTTCACACGGACCGTGTGTCCGTGTGCAAAACACGTAGAAATGTCCGTTTTTTACCGGCAGCAAGGACCACAATACGGACAGCACACGTGCACACGGAGAACAGTGTACACTCTCCTCCCTGTGCACGTACTGCCCGCAGGAGAGACAGTGCTACAGTAAGCACTGTCCCCCCTGCATGTGGTGCTGAAGCCGGTATTCATTCCTTCTCCCCAGCAGCGTTTGCTGGAGAGAAGGAATGAAAAATTTTCCCTTAAAAATAAAGTTTGTGTGTCCCCTCCCGCCTCTTATCCCCTGTGCGCCCCCCCGCTTGCCGGGAAATACTCACACAGCTCCTGCGATGTCTCCTCTCAGCGCCGGCAGCAGGTCCTGTGTGAGCGGTCACATGGTCCTGCTCATTACAGTGATGAATATGCGCATATTCCTCACTGTAATGAGCGGTACCATGTGACCGCTCACACAGGACCTGCTGCCGGCGCTGAGAGGAGACATCGCAGGAGCTGAGTATTTCCCGGCAAGCGGGGGGGGGGGGGGGGGGGGCCGCACAGGGGATGGGAGGCAGGAGGGGACACATAAACTTTATTTTTAAGGGAAAATTTAAAAAAAAACATTGATTTTTCATTCCTCATCTCCAGCGAACGCTGCTGGGGAGAAGGAATGAATACCGGCTTCAGCACCACACGCAGGGGACAGCGCTTACTGTAGCGCTGTCTCCTGCATGGTCTGTGTGGTCCTCAGTCGGCACACGGCTGCCGCACGTGTGCCACACTGATGTGCTACGTGAGCACACGGTCACGGATAATTCCGGTACCGATTTCTCCGGTACCGGAATTATCTGGACGGGTGAAAGAGGCCTTACACAAAGGATTTTCTGCCAGCAAATCTGGACAGAAAATCAGTAGACACCATTATAACAGTTGTCCACCTCTGGGAACAAGTTTTTATTTTTACTTAAATATTTGTGGCTAAAAATAATTTTTACAACTGGGTTTCATTAAAAATGTTGTACTGTTTGGCTTTACAGACTCTTTATTTGACGGCACATTCAACTAGAATGTGGTCTGTGGTCCTAACTCTTATGTTGAGAGAAAAAGACAGAAAAAACAAAATAACAAACAATCCATCAGACCGAGCTCACTGACGGACTCTCAGTTAACTCATTATGCAGCCAACAGAACACAGAGGTTATAAAAGGCAAAGAAAGCTGTTCGAACGCTCTCCCGTAGACAAGACAGAAATGGTTGATCACCTTCTGTGTCTTCCTGATCGCTGTGGACACAATGCTGATTACGTGCTTTAAATACAGATTAGGAAGCACTCGCAGCGCTTCCTCCTCTGTGTCGCTAGGTTTTGGGTCATAGTAGACACCGTCACTTCTGTATGCAGGCTGAATTTCCACTGTAACTGGGGGTAATATACCAGTGAAAGTTACAGCGGAAATCAGCAACAACAAATAAAAAGTTTTCATATGTTAAAATGGTTCCCCAAAGGTCTTTGAAGATTGTGTCACAAATATGTTTTTTTTTTTTTTTTTTTTAGATAGAGCCTTTGCATAATATACAGCCTGTTCTCTTCACGTCAGCGCCCATTGTTTCTCTTTCAAGATCCAGATGGGAACACTTATGTTCCATTAACTGCCATGTGCTCCAGGAAATGGGCCGTGCCATTGTTCATCGGATCTGCTTCCAGCATCAGTCCACAGAGCGACCATTTGTGACGTACATGTGGAGAAGGGCCGAGAAGGCCTGACCCAAGCCAGATAATGGACAGCCAGCCATGGGGAACTACATGAATGCTATGTCCTGGAAAGGATTCTCCCATTCGGTACGATTATGGCAATACCAAACTTACATAGAGTTTTATTTAAAAGAGAACCCGTCATCGGGATCTTATATCCCAAACTTAAGGCATTTATGACAAGGTGCTTTCATGCCGATTCATTTCTCATCCTTCTTGCACAAATCCGTTTCATTGTTTTAGAGAAATCTTTAGTTGAACTGGTGAAAAAGCCGAACCCGGTGGCCAAGCCGAACTGATGACCAGTTAGAAAAGTGGGTCCCTAGTGAGTTCTCCCTGTCCGCTGCCCTGGAGTGACGAGTCTCGCTGTGTGTGTGCATAGGGAAAGACCTGTCACTCAAGGGCAGTGAGAAGCCACCGGGACCCGCCTGTCAGCTACTAAACTAGGTTTTTCTCGAGAATAATAATAATAATAATCTTTATTTTTATATAGCGCTAACATATTCCGCAGCACTTTACATTTTGCACACATTATCATCACGGTCCCCAATGGGGCTCACAATCTAAATTCCCTATCAGTATGTCTTTGGAATGTGGGAGGAAACCGGAGAACCAGGAGGAAACCCACGCAAACTCTTTGCAGATGTTGTCCTTGGTGGGATTTGAACCCAGGACCCCAGCGCTGCAAGGCTACAGTGCTAACCACCGAGCCACCGTGCTGCCTGATGGGGCTGCCTGTAAAAGTTGTCAGGTTTCTTTTAGGTGGTGGAAAAAAATAAAATAAAATATTGGTTTCGATCATCATCTCCTGAGATCTATATAGTTTTTATCTTTCCGTTGCGGCAGATGTGAATGTGCTTTTTTTGCTGACAAGGCGACTTATATTAATCCCATTTTTGGGGTAAATACAACACTATAATATAATAAGTGATCAAAGTGTGATGGCTGAAAACACGCAATTCTAACTTTTCTTTTTACAGTACTTAATGTACGAATTAATTAACTTTATATCTTGATAAATTGAAATTTTACGGACTTGGCTATAAAAAAAAATTTTTTCCAATGGTGTAAAAGGAGGGAGATTGAAATTTTTTAGATTTTGAAAAATGTATCTTTTTCACTCATGAATTCACGTCTCGGACTTGTGCCAGTGATAATCTGACACTATACAGGTCCTTCTCAAAAAATTAACATATAGTGTTAAATTTCATTATTTACCATAATGTAATGATTACAATTAAACTTTCATATATTATAGATTCATTATCCACCAACTGAAATTTGTCAGGTCTTTTATTGTTTTAATACTGATGATTTTGGCATACAACTCCTGATAACCCAAAAAACCCAACCCAATTCTGACCCCTATCCAGTATTAATCCAATTGTATGAAATGGTTAAAAACCACACACACACACACACGCACACGCACACGCACACACATTACAAAGTATTTTAATGAAATAAAGACACAGGTTTTTGTAATATTTTATTATCCTGGTAATCCACCTGAAGACCCTCGTTCTGTGAAAAAGGTAAAATAAAAAAAACAACAGTATCCCATACCTTCCGATGATCAGTCTCGTCCCACGCTGTAAATCCATCTTAACTAATATTACAAGCAGGAGCTCTGCTAATGCAGCTGTGCTCCTGCCAGTAAAACCCCAGCGAATGAATGGAATGTAGGTCAATGACCTGTAGTTACCTTCAGTCGTGGGGTTTTACAGCCACGAGCACAGCTGCATTAGCAGAGCTCCTGGGTGTAAAATTAGTTAACCCCTTCAGATGTATTTACAGCGTGGGACGAGACAGATCATCGGAAGGTATGGTATATTGTTGATTTTTTATTTTTCCTTTTTTACAGAACGAGGGTCTTCAGGTGGATTAAGAGTCTAATAAAATATTACAACAACCTGTGTCTTCATTTCATTAAAAGACTTTGTAATAATGTGTGTGTTTTCTAACCATTTCATACTATTGGATTAATAATGGATAGGTGTCTTATTGACGCCTCTCCATTATTAACCTGACTTAATGTCACCTTACAATAGCAAGGTGACATTAACCCTTCATTACCCCATATCCCACTGCTACACGGGAATGGGAAGAGAGTGGCCAAGTGCCAGAATAGGCGCATCTTCCAGATGTGCCTTTTCTGGGGTGGCTAGGGGCAGATGTTTTTAGCCAGGGGGGGCCAATAACCATGGACCCTCTCCAGGCTATTAATATCTGCCCTCAGTCACTGGCTTTACCACTCTGGCGGAGAAAATTGTGCGGGAGCCCACGCCAATATTTTCCACGATTTAACCCTTAAATATAATAGCTAGAGCGCCCAAATTTTGCACATACACACTACTAACAGTAGTAGTGTGGAATATGCAAAAAAAAAAGGAATAGGAGATGGTTTCCTAAATGTAAACCATGTCTCATCATGTCGGGTTTGTGAAGGAGATTGCAATTGAATTACCGGCTTTTAAGCTATCTAGCGCTGTATTAAATATAAATATACTGTATATATATATACATATATATACAGTGGGGCAAAAAAGTATTTAGTCAGTCAGCAATAGTGCAAGTTCCACTACTTAAAAAGATGAGAGGCGTCTGTAATTTACATCATAGGTAGACCTCAACTATGGGAGACAAACTGAGAAAAAAAAAATCCAGAAAATCACATTGTCTGTTTTTTTATCATTTTTTTTGCATATTATGGTGGAAAATAAGTATTTGGTCAGAAACAAACAATCAAGATTTCTGGCTCTCACAGACCTGTAACTTCTTCTTTAAGAGTCTCCTCTTTCCTCCACTCATTACCTGTAGTAATGGCACCTGTTTAAACTTGTTATCAGTATAAAAAGACACCTGTGCACACCCTCAAACAGTCTGACTCCAAACTCCACTATGGTGAAGACCAAAGAGCTGTCAAAGGACACCAGAAACAAAATTGTAGCCCTGCACCAGGCTGGGAAGACTGAATCTGCAATAGCCAACCAGCTTGGAGTGAAGAAATCAACAGTGGGAGCAATAATTAGAAAATGGAAGACATACAAGACCACTGATAATCTCCCTCGATCTGGGGCTCCACGCAAAATCCCACCCCGTGGGGTCAGAATGATCACAAGAACTGTGAGCAAAAATCCCAGAACCACGCGGGGGGACCTAGTGAATGAACTGCAGAGAGCTGGGACCAATATAACAAGGCCTACCATAAGTAACACACTACGCCACCATGGACTCTGATCCTGCAGTGCCAGACGTGTCCCACTGCTCAAGCCAGTACATGTCCGGGCCCGTCTGAAGTTTGCTAGAGAGCATTTGGATGATCCAGAGGAGTTTTGGGAGAATGTCCTATGGTCTGATGAAACCAAACTGGAACTGTTTGGTAGAAACACAACTTGTCGTGTTTGGAGGAAAAAGAATACTGAGTTGCATCCATCAAACACCATACCTACTGTAAAGCATGGTGGTGGAAACATCATGCTTTGGGGCTGTTTCTCTGCAAAGGGGCCAGGACGACTGATCCGGGTACATGAAAGAATGAATGGGGCCATGTATCGTGAGATTTTGAGTGCAAACCTCCTTCCATCAGCAAGGGCATTGAAGATGAAACGTGGCTGGGTCTTTCAACATGACAATGATCCAAAGCACACCACCAGGGCAATGAAGGAGTGGCTTCGTAAGAAGCATTTCAAGGTCCTGGAGTGGCCTAGCCAGTCTCCAGATCTCAACCCTATAAAAAACCTTTGGAGGGAGTTGAAAGTCCGTGTTGCCAAGCGAAAAGCCAAAAACATCACTGCTCTAGAGGAGATCTGCATGGAGGAATGGGCCAACATACCAACAACAGTGTGTGGCAACCTTGTGAAGACTTACAGAAAACGTTTGACCTCTGTGATTGCCAACAAAGGATATATTACAAAGTATTGAGATGACATTTTGTTTCTGACCAAATACTTATTTTCCACCATAATATGCAAATAAAATGTTACAAAAACAGACAATGTGATTTTCTGGATTTTTTTTTCTCAGTTTGTCTCCCATAGTTGAGGTCTACCTATGATGTAAATTACAGACGCCTCTCATCTTTTTAAGTGGTGGAACTTGCACTATTGCTGACTGACTAAATACTTTTTTGCCCCACTGTATATATATATACACAAATGTGTCTCCCTGACACATATATATATATATATATATATATATATATATATATACCTATTCTATGTGTATATATCTGCTCTAATCTAACCTGTCAGTGTGATTTTACTGTACACCGCGCTGAATTGCTGGCTTTTCAAAGGACAACGGTGCGTAAAAATCGGACAGCACTCGCATGGTGCGAGTGCTGTGCGATTTTTTTCTCGCACCCATTGACTCGTCCGAGAATCGCAGCAATACGCAGCCTGCTGCAATTTTTTTCTCAGTCCGATTTCGGCTGAGTAAAAAAAATAAATAAAAATAAAAAATCGCTAATTTTTTATCGGATTGCACTCGTCCGTTTTCCTCGCAAGTGGAAAAGAGGCCTTAATGGGAGTGAAGGGGAGACGAGCGCAGCGCTCCGCTATCTCCAGAGGTCCCGTAGAGTGAATGGTGCACAGCAGTGAGCATAATCAACCAGTACTCAGTTCACACAAGGATCTTTAGAGCCCAAGTTCTCAGGATCAGTGGGCTTCCCAGCAGTCGGATCTCCGGTAATCAGGACGTTATCCCCAATCCTTCAGATAGGAGATATCTTCTAAAATACGTACAACCCCTTTACAGGATTTTCAATCTGTCTCAGCCTAATAGTAAAGTCCGGGGGTTCTGATAGCCGAACCCCACTAATCATAGCATATTGTAGCAATGGAAAGAATATTTTAAGGGTGTACAAAGCAACATGGAGATGTTTGATAGATATACCATGAGGCCGCCTGCTGTACAGCAGTGACGTCAGTACATGAGACTGCGACCATGGTGAATATCGGCTCGTACACCACAGGATCCCTCCAATTAGTGTACAGTGTAATGTTGGTGCAGAATCACCTTCACTCATTGTTATAAGGTATATTAGCACTTCCTTCTTAAGGGGAACCTGTCAGGCGATACGAGCTGCCAATCCGTGCGCAGCATATACCAGGCACTGTGTGCACCATGTCATCCGGGTATGTTTGTATCTGAAAGGATGCAGGATGTCAGGGACTGAGCCGCGCTATTGACTAGTCGCACAGTGGGCCCCCGGAGGTTTCCCCCACCTGATGACAGTGACTGACAAGCATCTGCCTACGTGCACGTATAGAAAGCGACTGGGAGAAGCTGACAGAGACCCGCCTGTATGACTAGTCAATAGCACGGCTCGGTCCCTGACACCCCGCAGAATTTCAGATACACATATAGCCGGCTGTGATCATACGCACAGTGCCAGATACAAGCTGCACACGGATTGGCAGCATGTATCGTCTCACAGGTTCCCTTTAACCCCTTCATGACCCAGCCTATTTTGACCTTAAAGACCTTGCCGTTTTTTGCAATTTTGACCAGTGTCCCTTTATGAGGTAATAACTCAGGAACGCTTCAACGGATCCTAGCGGTTCTGAGATTGTTTTTTCGTGACATATTGGGCTTCATGTTAGTGGTAAATTTAGGTCAATAAATTCTGCGCTTATTTGTGATAAAAACGGAAATTTGGCGAAAATTTCGCAATTTTCACATTTTGAATTTTTATTCTGTTAAACCAGAGAGATATGCGACACAAAATAGTTAATAAATAACATTTCCCACATGTTTACTTTACATCAGCACAATTTTGGAAACAAAATTTTTTTTTGTTAGGAAGTTATAAGGGTTAAAATATGACCAGCGATTTGTCATTTTTACAACGAAATTTACAAAACCATTTTTTTTAGGGACCACCTCACATTTGAAGTCAGTTTGAGGGGTCTATATGGCTGAAAATACCCAAAAGTGACACCATTCTAAAAACTGCACCCCTCAAGGTACTCAAAACCACATTCAAGAAGTTTATTAACCCTTCAGGTGCTTCACAGCAGCAGAAGCAACATGGAAGGAAAAAATGAACATTTAACTTTTTAGTCACAAAAATTATCTTTTAGCAACAATTTTTTTTATTTTCCCAATGGTAAAAGGAGAAACTGAACCACGAAAGTTGTTGTCCAATTTGTCCTGAGTACGCTGATACCTCATATGTGGGGGTAAACCACTGTTTGGGCGCACGGCAGGGCTTGGAAGGGAAGGAGCGCCATTTGACTTTTTGAATCAAAAATTGGCTCCACTCTTTAGCGGACACCATGTCACGTTTGGAGAGCACCCGTGTGCCTAAAAATTGGAGCTCCCCCACAAGTGACCCCATTTTGGAAACTAGACGCCCCAAGGAACTTATCTAGATGCATAGTGAGCACTTTGAACCCCCAGGTGCTTCACAAATTGATCCGTAAAAATGAAAAAGTACTTTTTTGTCACAAAAAAATTCTTTTAGCCTCAATTTTTTCATTTTCACATGGGCAACAGGATAAAATGGATCCTAAAATGTGTTGGGCAATTTCTCCTGAGTACACCAATACCTCACATGTGGGGGTAAACCACTGTTTGGGCACATGGTAAGGCTCGGAAGGGAAGGAGCGCCATTTGACTTTTTGAATGAAAAATTATTTCCATCGTTAGCGGACACCATGTCGCGTTTGGATAGCTCCTGTGTGCCTAAACATTGGCGCTCCCCCACAAGTGACCCCATTTTGGAAACTAGACCCCCCAAGGAACTTATTTAGATGCCTAGTGAGCACTTTGAACCCCCAGGTGCTTCACAAATTGATCTGTAAAAATGAAAAAGTACTTTTTTTTCACAAAAAAATTCTTTTCGCCTCAATTTTTTCATTTTCACATGGGCAGTAGGATAAAATGGATCATAAAATTTGTTGGGCAATTTCTCCCGAGTACGCCGATACCTCATATGTGGTGGTAAACCACTGTTTGGGCACTCGGCAGGGCTCGGAAGGGAAGGCGCGCCATTTGACTTTTTGAATGGAAAATTAGCTCCAATTGTTAGCGGACACCATGTCGCGTTTGGAGAGCCCCTGTGTGCCTAAACATTGGAGCTCCCCCACAAGTGACCCCATTTTGGAAACTAGACCCCCCCAAGGAACTTATCTAGATGCATATTGAGCACTTTAAACCCCCAGGTGCTTCACAGAAGTTTATAACGCAGAGCCATGAAAATAAAAAATAATTTTTCTTTCCTCAAAAATGATTTTTTAGCCTGGAATTTCCTATTTTCCCAAGGATAATAGGAGAAATTGGACCCCAAGTATTGTTGTCCAGTTTGTCCTGAGTACACTGATACCCCATATGTGGAGGTAAACCACTGTTTGGGTGCACGGCAGGGCGTGGAAGGGATGGCACGCCATTTGGCTTTTTAAATGGAAAATTAGCTCCAATCATTAGCGGACACCATGTCACGTTTGGAGAGCCCCTGTGTGCCTAAACATTGGAGATCCCCCAGAAATGACCCCATTTTGGAAACTAGACCCCCAAAGGAACTAATCTAGATGTGTGGTGAGGACTTTGAACCCCCAAGTGCTTCACAGAAGTTTATAACGCAGAGCCATGAAAATAAAATAAAAAAATTATTTTCTCAAAAATGATCTTTTAGCCTGCAATTTTTTATTTTCCCAAGGGTAACAGGAGAAATTTGACCCCAAAAGTTGTTGTCCAGTTTCTCCTGAGTACGCTGATACCCCATATGTGGGGGTAAATCACTGTTTGGGCACATGCCGGGGCTCGGAAGTGAAGTAGTGACGTTTTGAAATGCAGACTTTGATGGAATGCTCTGTGGGCGTCACGTTGCGTTTGCAGAGCCCCTGATGTGGCTTAACAGTAGAAACCCTCCACAAGTGACCCCATTTTGGAAACTAGACCCCCAAAGGAACTTATCTAGATGTGTGGTGAGCACTTTGAACCCCCAAGTGCTTCATAGAAGTTTATAATGCAGAGCCGTGAAAATAATAAATACGTTTTCTTTCCTCAAAAATAATTATTTAGCCCAGAATTTTTTATTTTCCCAAGGGTAACAGGAGAAATTGGATCCCAATAGTTGTTGTCCAGTTTCTCCTGAGTACGCTGATACCCCATATGTGGGGGTAAACCACTGTTTGGGCACACGTCGGGGCTCGGAAGGGAAGTAGTGACTTTTGAAATGCAGACTTTGATGGAATGCTCTGCGGGCGTCACGTTGCGTTTGCAGAGCCCCTGATGTGCCTAAACAGTAGAAACTCCCCACAAGTGACCACATTTTAGAAACTAGACCCCCCAAGGAACTTATCTAGATATGTGGTGAGCACTTTGAACCCCCAAGTGCTTCACAGACGTTTACAACGCAGAGCCGTGAAAATAAAAAATCATTTTTCTTTCCTCAAAAATGATGTTTTAGCAAGCATTTTTTTAGATTCACAAGGGTAACAGGAGAAATTGGACCCCAGTAATTGTTGCGCAGTTTATCCTGAGTATGCTGGTACCCCATATGTGGGGGTAAACCACTGTTTGGGCACACGTCAGGGCTCGGAAGTGAGGGAGCACCATTTGACTTTTTGAATACGAGATTGGCTGGAATCAATGGTGGCGCCATGTTGCGTTTGGAGACCCCTGATGTGCCTAAACAGTGGTAACCCCTCAATTCTAACTCCAACACTAACCCCAACTGTAGCCATAACCCTAATCACACCCCTAACCCTAACCACAACCCTAATTCCAACCCTAACCCTAAGGCTATGTGCCCACGTTGCGGATTCGTGTGAGATATTTCCGCACCATTTTTGAAAAATCCGCGGGTAAAAGGCACTGCGTTTTACCTGCGGATTTTCCGCGGATTTCCAGTGTTTTTTGTGCGGATTTCACCTGCGGATTCCTATTGAGGAACAGGTGTAAAACGCCGCAGAATCCGCACAAAGAATTGACATGCTGCGGAAAATACAACGCAGCGTTTCCGCGCGGTATTTTCTGCACCATGGGCACAGCGGATTTGGTTTTTCATATGTTTACATGGTACTGTAAACCTGATGGAATACTGCTGCGGATCCGCAGCGGCCAATCCGCAGCCAAATCCACACCGTGTGCACATAGCCTAATTCTAAAGGTATGTGCACACTGCGGAAAACGCTGCAGATCCGCAGCAGTTTCCCATGAGTTTACAGTTCAATGTAGACCTATGGGAAACAAAAATCGCTGTACACACGCTGCGGAAAAACTGCACGGAAACGCAGCGGTTTACATTCTGCAGCATGTCACTTCTTTGTGCGGATTCCGCAGCGGTTTTACAACTGCTCAAATAGAAAATCGCAATTGTAAAACCGCAGTGAAATGCGCAGAAAAAAACGCGGTAAATCCGCCATAAATCCGCAGCGGTTTAGCACTGCGGATTTATCAAATCCGCAGCGGAAAAATCCGCAGAGGACCAGAATACGTGTGCACATACCGAAACCCTAACCCTAGCCCTAACCCTACCCCTAACCCTACCCCTAACCCTAGCCCTACCCCTAACCCTACCCCTACCCCTAACCCTATTCTAACATTAGTGGAAAAAAAAATATTTCTTTATTTTTTTTATTGTCCCTACCTATGGGGGTGACAAAGGGGGGGGGGGGTCATTTATTATTTTTTTTATTTTGATCACTGAGATATAATCTATCTCAGTGATCAAAATGCACTTTGGAACGAATCTGCCGGCCGGCAGATTCGGCGGGCGCACTGCGCATGCGCCCGCCATTTTGGAAGATGGCGGCGCCCAGGGAGAAGACGGACGGAGCCCCGCAGGATCGGTAAGTATGATGGGGTGGGGGGGACCACGGGGGGGGGGGGGGGGATCGGAGCACGGGGGGGGGAATCGGAGCGCGGCAGGCGTGGAACGGAGCACGGGGGGAGTGGAACGGAGCACGGGGGGGTGGAACGGAGCACGGGGGGTGGAACGGAGCACGGGGGGGTGGATCGGAATGCAGGGGGGTGATTGGAGCACGGGGGGGTGATTGGAGCACGGGGGGGTGGTTGGAGCACGGGGGGAGCGGACAAGAGCACGGGTGGGAAGCGGAGCACTGGATGGAGGGGAGCCGGAGCAGTGTACGGGCCAGATCGGGGGGCTGGGGGGGCGATAGGTGGGGTGGGGTGGGGGCACATTAGTATTTCCAGCCATGGCCGATGATATTGCAGCATCGGCCATGGCTGGATTGTAATATTTCACCCGTTATAATAGGTGAAATATTACAAATCGCTCTGATTGGCAGTTTCACTTTCAACAGCCAATCAGAGCGATCGCAGCCACGAGGGGGTGAAGCCACCCCCCCTGGGCTAAACTACCACTCCCCCTGTCCCTGCAGATCGGGTGAAATGGGAGTTAACCCTTTCACCGGATCTGCAGGGACGCGATCTTTCCATGACGCCACGTAGGTGTCATGGGTCGGATTGGCACCGACTTTCATGACACCTACGTGGCGTCATGGGTCGGGAAGGGGTTAACATTACAGCTTCTTTTACACCTTCGGGCTCTTGTAAGTTCCACACTCCTCCCAGCTAAAAATATTCCTCAAAATTACCAGTATTGTTACCCTCCCGTAAATAACGTAGTGCGACCTCTGACATCTATGAAAGTCTGCACATACAGTGGGTACAGAAAGTATTCAGACCCCTTTACATTTTTTACTGCTTGTTTCATTGCGGCCATTTGGTAAATTCAAAAAAGTTCATTTTTTTCTCATTAATGTACACTCTGCAACACATATTGACTGAAAAAAAAAACAGAAATGTAGAAATTTTTGCAAATGTATTAAAAAAGAAAAACTGAAATATCACATGGTCATAAGTATTCAGACACTTTGCTCAGTATTGAGTAGAAGCAGCCTTTTGAGCTAGTACAGCCATGAGTCTTCTTGGGAATGATGCAACAAGTTTTTCACCCCTGGATTTGGGGATCCTCTGCCATTCTTCCTTGCAGATCCTCTCCAGTTCCGTCAGGTTGGATGGTGAACGTTGGTGGACAGCCATTTTCAGGTCTCTCCAGCGATGCTCAATAGGGTTTAGGTCAGGGCTCTGGCTGGGCCAGTCAAGAATGGTCAGAGTTGTTCTGAAGCCACTCCTTTGCTATTTTAGCTGTGTGCTTAGGGTCATTGTCTTGTTGGAAGGTGAACCTACGGCCAAGTCTGAGGTCCAGAGTACTCTGGAAGAGGTTTTCATCCAGGATATCTCTGTACTTGGCCGCATTCATGTTTTCTTCAATGACAACCAGTTGTCCTGTCCCTGTAGCTGAAAAACACCATAGTATGATGCTGCCACCACCATGTTTCACTGTTGGGATTGTATTGGGCAGGTGATGAGCAGTGCCTGGTTTTCTCCACACATACCACTTAGAATTATCACCAAAAAGGTCTATCTTCTTCTCATCAGACAAGAGAATCTTATTTCTTATAGTCTGGGAGTCCTTAATGTGTTCTTTAAAAAACTCTATGCGGGCTTTCATATGTCTTGCACTGAGGAAAGGCTTCCGTTGGGCCACTCTGCAATAAAGGCTCGTCTGGTGGAGGGCTGCAGTGATAGTTGACTTTGTGGAAATTTCTCCCAACTCCCTACTGCATCTCTGGAGCTCAGCCACAGTGATCTTGGGGTTCTTCTTTACCTCTCTCACCAAGGCTCTTATCCCACGATTGCTCAATTTGGCTGGACGTCCAGGTCTAGGAAGACTTCTGGTGGTCCCAAACTTCTTCCATTTAAGGATTATGGAGGCCACTGTGCTCTTAGCAGCCTTGAGTACTGCAGAAATTCTGTTGTAACCTTGACCAGATCTGCGCCTTGCCACAATTCTGTCTCTGAGCTCCTTGGCCAGTTACTTTGACCTCATGATTCTCATTTGGTCAGACATGCACTGTGAGCTGTGAGGTCTTATATAGACAGGTGTGTGCCTTTCCAAATCAAGTCCTATCAGTTTAAATAAACACAGCTGGACTCCAATGAAGGAGGAGAATCATCTCAAGGAAAATCACAAAGAAATGGACAGCATGTGACTTAAATATGAGTGTCTGAGCAAAGGGTCTGAATACTTATGACCATGTGATATTTCAGTTTTTCTTTATTAAATTTGCAAAAATTTCTACATTTCTGTTTTTTAGTAAAGATGGGGTGCAGAGTGTACATTAATGAGAAAAAAAATAACTTTTTTGAATTTACCAAATGGCTGCAATGAAACAAAGAGTGAAAAATGTAAAGGGGTCTGAAAACTTTCCATACCCACTGTATGTGTGATGTGTATGTTACATGTGTGTTATCTGTGTTGCGTATGTTACATGTATGTAATCTGTGTACATATATGTGTGATGCGTATGTTATATGTGATGTGTATGTTACATGTGTGCACGTGTGATGCCTATGTTACATGTGTGTTCTGTGTACATATGTGTGATGCGTATGCTACAGGTGTGCACATATATGTGTGATGCATGTGACATGCATGTTATTTACGTGTACAAATGCGATGTGTATGTTACACGTATGTCATCTGTGTGTACATGTGTGATGTGTATGTTACATGCATGTTATCTGTGTACATATGTGTGATGCGTATGTTACGTGTGTTATCTGTGTGTGTACAAGCGTATGCTAAATGTGTTATCTGTGTGTGTGCGCGCGCATGTGTGATGCGCATGTTATCTGTGTGTACATTTGTGATGTGTATGTTACATGCATGTTACGTGTGTAGAAATGAGATGTGAATGCCACATGCATGTTATCTGTGTGTACATGTGTGTGATGCGTATGTTACATGCATGTTATCTGTGCGTACATACAGTACAGACTAAAAGTTTGGACACACCTTCTTATTTAAAGATTTTTCTGTATTTTCATGACTATGAAAATTGTACATTCACACTGAAGGCATCAAAACTATGAATTAACACATGTGGAATTATATACTTAAAAAAGTGTGCAACAACTGAAAATATGTCTTATATTCTAGGTTCTTCACAGTAGCCACCTTTTGGTTTGATGACTGCTTTGCACACTCTTGGCATTCTCTTGATGAGCTTCAAAGGGTAGTCACTAGGAATGGTTTTCACTTCACAGGTGTGCCATGTCAGGTTTAATAAGTGAGATTTCTTGCCTTATAAATGGTGTTGGGACCATCAGTTGTGCTGTGCAGCAGTCTGGTGGATACAAAGCTGATAATCCTACTGAATAGACTGTTAGAATTTGTATTATGGCAAGAAAAAAGCAGCTAAGTAAACAAAAACGAGTGGCCATCATTACTTTAAGAAATGAAGGTCAGTCAGTCCGAAAAATTGGGAAAACTTTGAAAGTGTCCCCAAGTGCAATGGCAAAAACCATCAAGTGCTACAAAGAACCTGGTTCACATGAGGACCGCCCCAGGAAAGGAAGACCACGAGTCACCTCTGCTTCTGAGGATAAGTTTATCCAAGTCACCAGCCTCAGAAATCGCAGGTTAACAGCAGCTCAGATTAGAGACCAGGTCAATGCCACACAGAGTTCTAGCAGCAGACACATCTCTACAACAACTGTTAAGAGGAGACTTTGTGCAGCAGGCCTTCATGGTAAAATAGCTGCTAGGAAACCACTGCTAAGGACAGGCAACAAGCAGAAGAGACTTGTTTGGGCTAAAGAACACAAGGAATGAACATTAGATGAGTGGAAATCTGTGCTTTGGTCTGAGGAGTCCAAATTTAGATCTTTGGTTCCAACCACCGTGTCTTTGTGCGACGCAGAAAAGGTGAACGGATGGACTCTACATGCCTGGTTCCCACCATGAAGCATGGAGGAGGAGGTGTGATGGTGTGGGGGTGCTTTGCTGGTGACACTGTTGGGGATTTATTCAAAATTGAAGGCATACTGAACCAGCATGGCACCACAGCATCTTGCAGCGACATGCTATTCCATCCGTTTTGTGTTTAGTTGGACCATCATTTCTTTTTCAACAGGACAATGACCCCAAACACACCTCCAGGCTGTGTAAGGGCTATTTGACCAAGAAGGAGAGTGATGGGGTGCTACACCAGATGACCTGGTCTCCACAGTTACCAGACCTGAACCCAATCGAGATGGTTTGGGATGAGCTGGACCGCAGAGTGAAGGCAAAAGGGCCAACAAGTGCCAAGCATCTCTGGGAACTGAGATTGTTGGAAGACCATTCCCGGTGACTACCTCTTGAAGCTCATCAAGAGAATGCCAAGAGTGTGCAAAGCAGTCATCAAAACAAAAGGTGGCTACTTTGAAGAACCTAGAATATAAGACATAATTTCAGTTGTTTCACACTTTTTTGTTAAGTATATAATTCCACATGTGTTAATTCATAGTTTTGATGCCTTCAGTGTGAATGTACAATTTTCATAGTCATGAAAATACAGAAAAATCTTTAAATGAGAAGGTGTGTCCAAACTTTGGTCTGTACTGTATGTCTGATCTATAGTATGTGTACAGTCATGGACAAAAGTTTTGAGAATGAGACAAATATTAATTTTTCCAAAGTCTACTGCTTCATTTTTTCTAATGGCAATTTGCATATACTCCTGAATGTCAGAGTGATCAGCTTAACAGCAATTACTGTACTTGCAAAGTCAATATTTGCCCAGAAAATGAACTTTAACCCCCAAAACACATTTCCACATCTTTGCAGTCCTGCCTTAAAAGGAGCAGCTAACATCGTTTTAGTGATTGATCCATTAACACAGGTGTGGGTGTTGATGAGGACAGGGCTGGCGATCAATCAGTCATGATTAAGTAAGAATGACATCACTGGACACTTTAAAAGGAGGCTGGTGCTTGGTATCATTGTTTCTCTTCAGTTAACCATGGCTATCTCTAAAGAAACACGTGCAGCCATCATTGCACTGCACAAAACCCCCCAGATCAGGGAAGAGTATCGCATCTACAAAGATTACACCTCAGTCAACAATCTATCGCATCATCAAGAACTTCAAGGAGAGAGCTTCCATTGTTGTCAAAAAGGCTCCAGGGCGCCCAAGAAAGACCAGCAAGTGCCAGGACCGTATCTTAAAACTGTTTCAGCTGGGGGATCGGACTACCAGCAGTGCCGAGCTTGCTCAGGAATGGCAGCAGGCTGGTGTGAGTGCTTCTGCACGCACTGTGAGGCGGAGACTCTTTGAGCAAGGCCTGGTTTCAAGGAGGGCAGCAAAGAAAACACTTCTCTCCAGAAAAAACATCAGGGACCGACTGATATTCTGCAAAAGGTACAGGGAGTGGACTGCTGAGGACTGGGGCAAAGTCATTTTCTCTGATGAATCCCCTTTTCGATTGTTTGGGACATCTGGAAAACAGCTTATTCGGAGAAGAAGAGGTGAGCGCTACCACCAGTCTTGTCTCATGCCAACTGTAAAGCATCCTGAAACCATTCATGTGTGGGGTTGCTTCTCAGCCAAGGGAATCGGCTCACTCACAGTCTTGCCTAAAAACACAGCCATGAATAAAGAATGGTACCAGAATGTCCTCCAAGAGCAACTTCTCCCAACCGTCCAAGAGCAGTTTGGCGCCCAACAATGCCTTTTCCAGCATGATGGAGCACCTTGCCATAAAGCAAAGGTGATAACTAAATGGCTCATGGAACAAAACAGAGATTTTGGGTCCATGGCCTGGAAACTCCCCAGATCTTAATCCCATTGAGAACTTGTGGTCAATCATCAAGAGACGGGTGGACAAACAAAAAACAACAAATTCTGGCAAAATGCAAGCATTGATTATGCAAGAATGGACGGCTATCAGTCAGGATTTGGTCCAAAAGTTGATTGAGAGCATGCCAGGGAGAATTGCAGAGGTCTTGAAAAAGAAGGGTCAACACTGCAAATATTGACTTGCTGCATTAACTCATTCTAACTGTCAATATAACCTATTGGTACTCATAATAATAATAATCTTTATTTTTATATAGCGCTAACATATTCCGCAGCGCTTTACAGTTTTGCACACATTATCATCACTGTCCCCGATGGGGCTCACAATCTAGAATCCCTATCAGTATGTCTTTGGAATGTGGGAGGAAACCGGAGTGCCCGGAGGAAACCCACGCAAACACGGAGAGAACATACAAACTCTTTGCAGATGTTGTCCTGGGTAGGATTAGAACCCAGGACCCCAGCGCTGCAAGGCTGCTGTGCTAACCACTGCGCCACCGTGCTGCCCATATATGATTGCAATTATATTTCTGTATGTGATATAAACATCAGACAAACACTAATAAAAACCAGAGGGCAGCAGATCATATAAAAATATAATTTTGGTGTCATTCACAAAATTTTTGGCCATGACTGTACATGTGTGATGCGTATGTTATCTGAGAGTGTGTACATGTGTGATGTGTATGTTACATGTATAAACATTATTTGTGTATACCTAAATATTAAACTTACGTGCAGAGTATTCTGTATATACTTTGTTATCTAAGTGTGTATATATTTATAGATATACTGAGTGTGTTACACAAACGGTATATACTGTATGTGCATTACCTGTGTACACATTATATAAAGACAGATTTATGTGCTGAGTAGTGTTGAGCGATACCTTCCAATATTTGAAAGTATCGGTATCGGATGGTATCGGCCGATACCCGATACCAATACAAGTCAATGGGACACAAATATCGGAAGGTATCCTCGATGGTTCCCAGGGTCTGAAGGAGAGGAAACTCTCCTTCAGGCCCTGGGATCCATATTAATGTAAAAAATAAAGAATAAAAATAAAAAATATGGCTATACTCACCCCTCCGAAGGACCCTGGCTGTCACCGCTGCAAGCGTCCACCTCCGTTTCTGAGAATTGCAGAGTGAAGGACCTTCGATGACGTCGCGGTCAGGTGACCGGTCACCTGACCGCTCACGTGACTGCTCACCTGACCGCGACGTCATCGAAGGTCCTTCACTCACTACATTCTCAGGAACGGAGGCGGACGCTTGCAGCGGTGACAGCCAGGGTCCTTCAGAGGGGTGAGTATAGCCATATTTTTTATTTTTATTCTTTATTTTTTACATTAATATGGATCCCAGGGCCTGAAGGAGAGTTTCCTCTCCTCCAGACCCTTGGAACCATACGCACCGCACACTCCGATACCGATTTCCGATATCACAAAAATATCGGAACTCGGTATCGGAATTCCGATACAGCAAGTATCGGCCGATACCCGATACTTGCAGTATCGGAATGCTCAACACTAGTGCTAGTATTATCTGTATATACTGTTATGAGTATTTATACATATACTAGATGGTGGCCCGATTCTAACGCATCGAGTAGTCTAGAATATGTATGTATATAGCAGCCACATAGTATATAGCAGAGGCCACGTAGTATATAGCAAATACTACGTGGCCTGTGCTATATGCTATGTGGCTGCTATATACATACATATTGTAGAATACCCAATTCGTTAATACAGGCCACGCAGTATACAGGTCCTTCTCAAAAAATTAGCATATAGTGTTAAATTTCATTATTTACCATAATGTAATGATTACAATTAAACTTTCATATATTATAGATTCATTATCCACCAACTGAAATTTGTCAGGTCTTTTATTGTTTCAATACTGATGATTTTGGCATACAACTCCTGATAACCCAAAAAACCTGTCTCAATAAATTAGCATATTTCACCCATCCAATCAAATAAAAGTGTTTTTTAATAACAAACAAAAAAACCATCAAATAATAATGTTCAGTTATGCACTCAATACTTGGTCGGGAATCCTTTGGCAGAAATGACTGCTTCAATGCGGCGTGGCATGGAGGCAATCAGCCTGTGACACTGCTGAGATGTTATGGAGGCCCAGGATGCTTCAATAGCGGCCTTAAGCTCATCCAGAGTGTTGGGTCTTGCGTCTCTCAACTTTCTCTTCACAATATCCCACAGATTCTCTATGGGGTTCAGGTCAGGAGAGTTGGCAGGCCAATTGAGCACAGTAATACCATGGTCAGTAAACCATTTACCAGTGGTTTTGGCACTGTGAGCAGGTGCCAGGTCGTGCTGAATAATGAAATCTTCATCTCCATAAAGCATTTCAGCCGATGGAAGCATGAAGTGCTCCAAAATCTCCTGATAGCTAGCTGCATTGACCCTGCCCTTGATGAAACACAGTGGACCAACACCAGCAGCTGACATGGCACCCCACACCATCACTGACTGTGGGTACTTGACACTGGACTTCAGGCATTTTGGCATTTCCTTCTCCCCAGTCTTCCTCCAGACTCTGGCACCTTGATTTCCGAATGACATGCAAAATTTGCTTTCATCAGAAAAAAGTACTTGGGACCACTTAGCAACAGTCCAGTGCTGCTTCTCTGTAGCTCAAAAGTGGCTTTACCTGGGGAATGCGGCACCTGTAGCCCATTTCCTGCACACGCCTGTGCACGGTGGTTCTGGATGTTTCCACACCAGACTCAGTCCACTGCTTCCTCAGGTTCCCCAAGGTCTGGAATCGGTCCTTCTCCACAATCTTCCTCAGGGTCCGGTCTCCTCTTCTCGTTGTACAGCGTTTTCTGCCACATTGTTTCCTTCCAACAGACTTACCATTGAGGTGCCTTGATACAGCACTCTGGGAACAGCCTATTTGTTGAGAAATTTCTTTCTGGGTCTTACCCTCTTGCTTGAGGGTGTCAATGATGGCCTTCTTGACATCTGTCAGGTCGCTAGTCTTAAGGTACTGTCACACTAGACGATATCGCTAGCGATCCGTGACGTTGCAGTGTCCTCGCTAGCGATATCGTCCAGTGTGACAGGCAGCAGCGATCAGGCCCCTGCTGGGAGATCGCTGGTCGGGGAAGAAAGTCCAGAACTTTATTTCGTCGCTGGACTCCCCGCAGACATCGCTGAGTCGGTGTGTGTGACACCGATCCAGCGATGTCTTCACTGGTAACCAGGGTAAACATCGGGTAAATAAGCGCAGGGCCGCGCTTAGTAACCCGATGTTTACCCTGGTTACCATCCTAAAAAGTAAAAAAACAAACGCTACATACTTACCTACAGCCGTCTGTCCTCCAGCGCTGTGCTCTGCACTTCTCCTGCTCTGGCTGTGAGCGTCGGTCAGCCGGAAAGCAGAGCGGTGACGTCACCGCTCTGCTTTCTGGCTGCCCGGCGCTCACAGCCAGACCAGAGAAGCAGAGCGCCGAGGACAGACGGCTGTAGGTAAGTATGTAGCGTTTGTTTTTTTACTTTTTAGGATGGTAACCAGGGTAAACATCGGGTTACTAAGCGCGGCCCTGCGCTTAGTTACCCGATGTTTACCCTGGTTACCGGGGACCTCGGGATCGTTGGTCGCTGGAGAGCTGTCTGTGTGACAGCTCTCCAGCGACCAAACAGCGACGCTGCAGCGATCCGGATCGTTGTCGGTATCGCTGCAGCGTCGCTATGTGTGACGGTACCTTTACCCATGATGGGGGTTTTGAGTAATGAACCAGGCAGGGAGTTTATAAAAGCCTCAGGTATCTTTTGCATGTGTTTAGAGTTAATTAGTTGATTCAGAAGATTAGGGTAATAGGTCGTTTAGAGAACCTTTTCTTGATATGCTAATTTATTGAGACAGGTTTTTTGGGTTATCAGGAGTTGTATGCCAAAATCATCAGTATTAAAACAATAAAAGACCTGACAAATTTCAGTTGGTGGATAATGAATCTATAATATATGAAAGTTTAATTGTAATCATTACATTATGGTAAATAATGAAATTTAACACTATATGCTAATTTTTTGAGAAGGACCTGTATAACAGTGGCCACGCAGTAAATAACACAGCCCAAACAGTACATAACACAGCCCACATACTATATAACACAACCCACGCAATACATAGCAGCCACGCAGTATATAACACAGGCGACGTAGTATATAACACAGGGCACGCAGTATATAGCACAGTCCACGCAGTATATCGCACAGCCCACGCAGTATATCGCACAGCCCACGTACTATCTAACACAGCCCACGTACTATCTAAAAAACCCACGTACTATCTAACACAGCCCACGTACTATCTAACACAACCCACGTACTATCTAACACAACCCACGTACTATCTATCACAGCCCACGTACTATCTATCACAGCCCACGTACTATCTATCACAGCCCACGCAGTATATAGCAGCCATGCAGTATATAACACAGGCAACGCAGTATATAACACAGCCCACGTAACATATAACACAAGGCACGTAGTATATAGCACAGCCCACGGAGTATATCACACAGTCCACGGAGCATATAACTGGCCATGTAGTATATAGCAGCCAAGCGGTATATAACACTGCCCACACAGTATTTAGCAGTGTGGGCACCATATCCGTTAAAAAAAATAATTAAAATAAAAAATAGTTATATACGACCCCCTAGGATCCAGCGAAAGTCTGGCGATGCACGCGCGGCTGCCGCCATCTTCCGTTCCCAGGATGCATTGCGAAATTACCCAGATGACTTAGCGGTCTCGCGAGACTGCCAAGTCTTCTGGGTAATTTCGCAATGCATCTCTGGAAACGGAAGATGGGGGGCCGGCTCGAGAGCATCGTCGGACTACGGAAGGTGAGAATAGCAGGTTTTTTTTAGTTTTTTTAAATTATTTTTAACATTACATCTTATTACTATTGATGCTACCTATGCACCAGTCACCGCTCACACAGGGTTAATAGCGGCGGTAACGGAGTGCGGTACCCGCGGCCCGTTACCGCTGGCATTAACCCTGTGTGAGCGGTGACTGGAGGAGATTACGGAGCGGGCGCCGGGCACTGACTGCAGGGGAGTAGGGGAGGGACTAATCGGACTGTGCCCGTCGCTGATTGGTCGCGGCAGCCATGACAGGCAGCTGGCGAGCCCAGTCAGCGACGCAGGATTTCCGTTACGGAAGTTGCCGACAGAAAGACGGAAGTACCCCTTAGACAATTATATATAAAGATGTGTGTGTGTGTGTGTGCGTGCTATTACATGTATATATAGTTTCTACATTACACTGCGCAACAAATTTCAGGGAAGTTCTTGTTCCCTGAGAAAATTTTATTGTATCTTATAGATTTTGATAATGTGAACACGAATATGTGCTCCAAAAGTCTGTATCACGTTAAGGTTTTTAACCCCTTAAGCCCCAAGGGTGGTTTGCACGTTAATGACCAGGCCAATTTTTACAATTCTGACCACTGTCCCTTTATGAGGTTATAACTCTGGAATGCTTCAACGGATCTTGGTGATTCTGACATTGTTTTCTCGTGACATATTGTATTTCATGATAGTGGTAAAATTTCTTCGATATAACTTGCGTTTATTAGTGGAAAAAAAAAACGGAAATTTGGCGAAAATTCAGAAAATTTTGCAATTTTCCAACTTTGAATTTTTTATGCCCTTAAAGGGACTCTGTCACCTGAATTTGGAGGGAACAATCTTCAGCCATAGGGGCGGGGTTTTCGGGTGTTTGATTCACCCTTTCCTTACCCGCTGACTGCAATATTGGATTGAAGTTCATTCTCTGTCCTCCGTAGTACATGCCTGCACAAGGCAATCTTGCACAGCGCAGGCGTGTACTATGGAGGACAGAGAATGAACTTCAATCCAATATTGCAGCCAGCATGCAGCCAGCGGGTAAGGAAAGGGTGAATCAAACACCCAAAAACCCCGCCTCCATGGCTGAAGATTGTTCCCTCCAAATTCAGGTGACAGAGTCACTTTAAATCACAGAGATGTCATGTAAAATAATTAATAAGTAACATTTCCCTCATGTCTACTTTACATCAGCACAATTTTGGAACCCCAAATTTTTTTTGTTAGGGAGTTATAAGGGTTAAAAGTTGACCAGCAATTTCTCATTTTTACAACACCAATATTTTTTAGGGACCACATCACATTTGAAGTCATTTTGAGGGGTCTGTATGATAGAAAATACCCAAGTGTGACACCATTCTACAAACTGCACCCCTCAAGGTGCTCAAAACCACATTCAAGAAGTTTATTAACCCTTCAGGTGTTTTACAGGAATTTTTGCAATGTTTAAAAAAAAAATGAACATGTAACTTTTTTTTCACAAAAAATTTACTTTAGCTCCAATTTGTTTTATTTCCCCAAGGGTAAGAAGAAATTGGACCCCAAACGTTGTTGTGCCAATTTTTCTGAGTAGGCCGATACCCCACATGTGGGGGTAAACCACTGTTTGGGCGCATGGCAGAACTCGGAAGGGAAGGAGCGCCATTTGACTTTTCAATGCAAAATTGACTGGAATTGAGATGGGACACCATGTCACGTTTGGAGAGCCCCTGATGGGCCTAAACATTGAAACCCCCCACAAGTGACACCATTTTGGAAAGGAAACCCCCTAAGGAACTTATCTAGCTGTGTTTTGACAGCTTGGAACCCCCATGTGTTTCACTATAGTTTATAATGCAGAGCCGTGAAAATAAAAAAAAAATTTTTTTTCACAAGACTGGGGGCTAAAAAATAATATTTTTATTTCCCCAAGGGTAACAGGAGAAATTCGACCCCAAAAGGTGTTATCCAATTTGTCCTGAGTACGCTGATACCCCATATGTGGGGGGGAACCACCGTTTGGGCGCATGGCAGAGCTTGGAAGGGAAGGAGCGCCAATTGGAATGCAGACTTAGATGGATTGGTCTGCAGGCGTCACGATGCATTTGCAGAGCCCCTGATGCACCTAAACAGTAGAAACCTCCCAATAGTGACACCATTTTGGAAACTAGACTCCCTAAGGAACTTATCTAGATGTGTTTTGACAGCTTTGAACCCCCAAGTTTTTCACTACAGTTTATAACTCAGAGTTGTGAAAATAAAAATTAATTTTTTTCCCACAAAAATGTTTTTTTTAGCCCCCCAAATTTTTATTTTCCCAAGGGTAACAAGAGAAATTGGAACCCAGTAGTTGTCCAATTTGTCCTGAGTACGCTGATACCCCATATGTTGGGGTAAACCCCTGTTTGGGCGCACGGGAGAGCTCAGAAGGGAAGGACCACTGTTTTACTTTTTCAACGCAGAATTGGCTGGAATTGAGATCGGACGCCATGTCGCGTTTGGAGAGCCCTGATGTGCCTAAACCAGTGGTCCCCAACTCCAGGCCTCGAGGGCCGCCAACAGTGCAGGTTTTCAGGATTTCCTTAGTATTGCACAGGGGTTGGAATCATCACCTGTGCAGATGATCACATTACCACCGATGCAATACTAAAGAAATCCTGAAAACCTGCACTGTTGGCGGCCCTCGAGGCCTGGAGTTGGGGACCCCTGGCCTAAACAGTGGAAACCCCCAATTCTAACTGAAACCCTAACCCCAACACACCCCTAACCCTAATCCCAACCATAACCCTAACCACACCCTAACCCTGACACACCCCTAACCCTAATCCCAACCGTAAATGTAACCCTAACCCTAAATTTAGCCCCAACCCTAACTTTAGCCCCAACCCTAGCCCAAAACCCTAACCCCAACCCTAGCTGCAACCCTAACCCGAACCCTAGCCCCAACCCTAACCCTAATGGGAAAATGGAAATAAATACATTTTTTTAAAAAAAAAAAATTTGTTTCCCTAACTAAGGGGGTGATGAAGGGGGGTTTGATTTACTTTCATTGCGGGTTTTCTAGCGGATTTTTATGATTGGCAGCCGTCACACACTAAAAGACACTTTTTATTGCAAAAAATATTTTTGCATTACCACATTTTGAGACCTATAATTTTTCCATATTTTGGTCCACAGAGTCATGTGAGGTCTTGTTTTTTGCGGGATGAGTTGACGTTTTTATTGGTAACATTTTCGGGCACGTGACATTTTTTGATCGCTTTTTAGTCCAATTTTTGTGAGGCAGAATGACCAAAAACCAGCTATTCATGAATTTTTTGGCGGGGGGGGGGTTTTACACATCTAAAAATTTTTTTTTTTTACTTTGTCCCAGGGGGGGACATCACTGTATAGTGACAGATCGCTGATCTGACACTTTGCAGAGCACTGCAGAACACCCGGAAGTAGCCCCGTGGCCATTTTGGATCCGGGGCCTGCAGGGAGGAGATGCTCGGTACAAGGTGAGCACTTTGCCTTGTACCGATCGTCTCAGGGAAGCACGCAGGGAGCCCACTCCCTGCGCGATGCTTCCCTATACCGCCGGCACACCGCAATCATGTTTGATCGGGGTGTGCCGGGGGTTAATGTGCCGGGGGGCGGTCCGTGACGGCTCCTAGCACATAGTGCCGTATGTCAGCTGCGATAGTCAGCTGACACCCAGCCGCGCTCCCCCCGTGAGCGCGGCCGATCGCGTATGACGTACTATCCCGTCACTGGGAATTAAGTCCCAGGTCAACTTGACAGGATAGTAGGTCATATGGGATTAAGAAACAACAGTTTACAGTCTACATTATGACGTCCGAGACACTACAAACATGTGCATTGATGTCAGTAGCAAAAGCAATTGTTCAGACGACTTTTGTTTATAATCCGTGTCAGACGCTTCTCGAATAAGATTCCAGCAATAGTCATCCTGCATTGACGTGCTCCACTTTCCCTGGAACCTTTTCTCCATCAGCGCAATGTCTTGGTGAAATCTTTCACCGTGTTCATCGCTAACGGCACCAAGATTGGCTGGAAAAAAGTCCAAGTGAGAATGTAGGAAATGCACTTTTAGTGACATATTGCGTTTCATAAAATGATATGCTGTATGTTGTCCAAAGTTCGGTGCCCTGCTGTTGCCAAGGAAGTTGAAGGTCACATCTTTAAAGGCTCTCCATGCCACTTGTTCAGCACCTTGCAAAAGACCATCAAAGCTACTGGCATTCATTATATCTCTGACCTGTCGGCCAATAAAAATACCTTCTTTAATCTTTGCATCACTTATTCTTGGAAATTTCTGTCGCAAGTAAAGGTACCGTTACACTAAACGACTTACCAACGATCACGACCAGCGATACGACCTGGCCGTGATCGTTGGCAAGTCGTGTGGTCGCTGGGGAGCTGTCACACAGACGGCTCTCTCCAGCGACCAACGATCAGGGGAACGACTTCGGCATCATTGAAACGGTCTTCAACGATGCCAAAGTCTCCGGGTAACCAGGGTAAACATCAGGTTACTAAGCGCAGGGCCGCGCTTAGTAACCCGATATTTACCCTGGTTACCATTGTAAAAGTTAAAAAAAAACAAAACACTACATACTCACATTCCGATGTCTGTCACGTCCCCCGCCGTCAGCTTCCCTGCACTGACTGTCAGCGCCGGCTGTAAAGCAGAGCACAGCGGTGACGTCACCGCTGTGCTCTCCTTTACGGCCGGCGCTGACAGTCAGTGCAGGGAAGCTGACGGCGGGGGACGTGACAGACATCGGAATGTGAGTATGTACTGTTTTTTTTTTTTTTACTTTTACAATGGTTACCAGGGTAAATATTGGGTTACTACGGCCCTGCGCTTAGTAACCAGATATTTACCCTGGTTACCAGTGAACACATCGCTGGATCGGCGTCACACACGTTGATCCAGCGATGACAGCGGGTGATCAGCGACCAAAAAAAAGGTCCTGATCATTCCCCAGCGACCAACGATCTCCCAGCAGGGGCCTCATCGTTGGTCGCTGTCACACATAATGAGATCGTTAGCGGGATCGTTGCTACATCACAAAATGCGTGACGTTGCAACGATATCGTTAACTAAATCGTTATGTGTGAAGGTACCTTTAGAAAAGGCTTCCGATACTTTGTTCATTGCTTTGACAAAATTCTTCATAAGCCCAGGTTTAATATGCAAAGGAGGGAGAAATATCTTTGCTGGGTCAACAAGAGGATTATGTTTAACATTCTTCTGTCCAGCAACCAGGTTTTCGCGGGGTGGCCAGTCCTTTCTGAAATGGTGCATTTCTCGTGCAGGACTGTCCCACTCACAAATAAAACAATACTTGGTATATCCAAGCTGCCGTCCAAGAAGAAGTGCAACAACTTTTAGATCACCACATATGTTCCAGTTATAAGAGATTCCGTTCTTGTAGCCTTGATCCCAATAATTCTGCCTGCCTCTTTGACAATTTCAAATCTCTGCCCAAGTCACTCAGATCAGGATTTCCTTAGTATTGCACAGGTGATGGAATTCTTGCCTGTGTATGCTCTCCAATTATCACCTGCACAATACTAAGGAAATCCTGAAAACATGACCTGTTAGTGGCTCTTGAGGACCAGAGTTGGGGAACTACGAAAGCGTCTAGAACAAGATGCACGGCATATATGAGTATGAGGTGCCCACTGTTTGTCCTGATCGCCAATTGAACATTCAAAGTATAGTTCCTACGCTTTCTTAACAAGTGGAGTCATTTCTTTCTTCTGTGCTTTCATTATATATTCTCCGCATATGTAGCAGAAATTATCACTGCTGTTGAGACACCGATGCGACATTTCAAAATAAATCTTCAGTTTTTACAATGAAAAGTATTCAGGCGACTCGCATATATGATAGTAACTAAATGGGGAGGGCGGTAATGTCACGATTGGGGCAAGCTTTGCAGTGTTCAGAATCTCGGCACCCCCCCCCCCCCCATGTGCTCACAGCTCTTGAGCAGGGGAGGAAGCAAAAGACAATACTGACATTACAGCAGGAGATCGCAGAGGAAACATTTTGTGAGGTAAAATACGGTTTGAAAATAGTTAAATATTTTACCTCACAAAATGAATCTTCTGTGATCCCCTGCTGTAATGTCAGTATTGTCTTTTGATTCCTCCCCTGCCCAAGAGATGTGGTATGCTCCGTACATGGTCAGCCGATTGATTCACTGCGCCTGCGCGAATTTGGAATAAGTGCTTGCATATGTGTAGATCGATTTGTTATTTCAGTGGCAAATTCAGAATATACTGTTTCAGAAAAAGTTCATATACGAGTTTTTAGAATTATTAGAGAATATTATAATGCTTCGTATCATTTCTCAAAAACCTTACGTGATAGATTTTTTTCATGCTGATGTAGATTTTTCCTATCAGGAACACTCAAAATTGTCCGCTGGAAAAAACCTTGGTAACACAGTGATCTGTGTGTGCATACATACATATGCTGAGTATTTTCTGTATATACTGTATGTTATCTGTGAGTATATATAATATGTGCCGACTGTTCCTGTTTGTACATTTTCTGTGTGCACACATTATATACACACAGGTATATATGCTGAGTATTATCTGTATATACTGTAAGTTACCTATGAGTATATACATGTGTGCTGAGTGTTACACGTATATACAATATGTACATTATCTCAGTGCACACATTATATATACAACGATATATATGCTGGGTATTATCTGTATATACTGTATGTTACCTATGAGTATACACTACCGTTCCAAGTATTAGGGTCACTTAGAAATTTTCTTATTTTGGAAAGAAAAGCACAGTTTTTTCCAATGAAGCTAACATTAAATGATTCAGAAATACTCTATGCATTGTTAATGTGGTAAATGACTATTCTAGCACCAAACGCCTAGTTTGTAATGCAATATCTTCATAAGTGTATAGAGGCCCATTTCCAACAACCATCACTCCAGTGTTCATATGGTACTTTGTGTTTGCCAACTGTGTAAGGCTGGTTTCACATTTGCGGTCGGGAGTGCTGCGGATGGCAGCGTACTTCCTCCCTTCTTCCTGCTTGAAGCCCTGCCTACTTCTTTGTGCATCCTGCGTTGCCCTGAGTACCCATCTTTAACATTGGACACGCAGGGACATGCGTGGCATGCGGATGTGTCCACATGCGGTGATTTGACGTGTGCGGTGACCGCACGGAAATGCAAAATTTCATAATAGGCTGCAATGGTGACGTTTATGTCATAATGGTTGCCATGGCGACAATGATGTCAGAATGGTTGCCATGGCGAAAATGATGTCATAATGGGTATATGGGCACGGGATTATGGGATGGAGGATGTGTTATGGGTATATGGGCACAGGACTATGGGATGGAGGATATGTATGATGGGAATATGGGCACAGGACTATGGGATGGAGGATATGTATGATGGAAATATGGGCACGGGACTATGGGATGGAGGATATGTATGATGGAAATATGGGCACAGGACTATCGGATGGAGGATATGTATGATGGAAATATGGGCACGGGACTATGGGATGGAGGATGTGATGGGTATATGGGCACAGGACTATGGGATGAAGGATGTGTATGATGGGTATATGGGCACAGGACTATGGTATGAAGGATGTGTATGATGGGAATATGGGCACGGGTCTATGGGATGGAGGTTGTGTATGATGGGAATATGGGCACGGGTCTATGGGATGGAGGTTGTGTATGATGGGAATATGGGCACGTTTCTATGGGATGGAGGATGTGTATGATGGGAATATGGGCACGGGTCTATGGGATGGAGGATGTGTATGATGGGTATATGGGAACTGGATTATGGGATGGAGGTGTATATGTATATGGGCACGGGACTATGGGATGGAGGATATATATGATGGAAATATGGGCACGGGACTATGGGATGATGGATGTGTATGATCGGTATATTGGCAATGGACTATGGGATGGAGGATATGCATGATGGAAATATGGACACGGGATTATGGGATGTGATGGGTATATGGGCACAGGACTATGGGATGAAGGATGTGTATGATGGGTATATGGGCATGGTATTATGGGATGAAGGATGTGTATGATGGGTATATGGGCACGGGACTATGGGATGAAGGATGTGTATATGGGCATGGGACTATGGGATGGAGGTTGTGTATGATGGGAATATGGGCACGGGACTATGGGATGGAGGTTGTGTATGATGGGTATATGGGCACGGGACTATGGGATGGAGGTTGTGTATGATGGGAATATGAGCACGGGACTATGGGATGAAGAATATGTATGATGGGTATATGGGAACGGGACTATGGGATGGAGGATATGCATGATGGAAATATGGACACGGGATTATGGGATGTGATGGGTATATGGGCACAGGACTATGGGATGAAGGATGTGTATGATGGGTATATGGGCATGGGATTATGGGATGGAGGATGTGTATGATGGGTATATGGGCACGGGACTATGGGATGAAGGATGTGTATGATGGGTATATGGGCACGGGACTATGGGATGAAGGATGTGTATATGGGCATGGGACTATGGGATGGAGGTTGTGTATGATGGGAATATGGGCACGGGACTATGGGATGGAGGATGTGTACGATGGGTATATGGGCACGGGACTATGGGATGGAGGTTGTGTATGATGGGTATATGGGCACGGGACTATGGGATGGAGGTTGTGTATGATGGGAATATGGGCACGAAACTATGGGATGGAGGATGTGTATGATGAGAATATGGGCACGGGACTATGGGATGAAGAATATGTATGATGGGTATATGGGCACGGGACTATGGGATGGAGGATATGCATGATGGAAATATGGACACGGGATTATGGGATGTGATGGGTATATGGGCACAGGACTATGGGATGAAGGATGTGTATGATGGGTATATGGGCACGGGACTATGGGATGAAGGATGTGTATGATGGGTATATGGGCACGGGACTATGGGATGAAGGATGTGTATATGGGCATGGGACTATGGGATGGAGGTTGTGTATGATGGGAATATGGGCATGGGACTATGGGATGGAGGATGTGTATGATGGGTATATGGGCATGGGACTATGGGATGGAGGTTGTGTATGATGGGAATATGGGCACGGGACTATGGGATGAAGAATATGTATGATGGGTATATGGGCATGGGACTATGGGATGGAGGATGTGTATGATGGGAATATGGGCACGGGACTATGGGATGAAGAATATGTATGATGGGTATATGGGCATGGGACTATGGGATGGAGGTTGTGTATGATGGGAATATGGGCACGGGACTATGGGATGGAGGATATGTATGATGGGTATATGGGCACGGGACTATGGGATGGAGGATGTGTATGATGGGTATATGGGAACAGGACTACGGGATGGAGGTTGTGTATGATGGTATATGGGCACGGGACTATGGGATGGAGGATGTGTATGATGGGTATATGGGCACGGGACTATGGGATGGAGGATGTGTATGATGAGCATATGGGCACGGGACTATGGGATGGAGGATGTGTATGATGGGTATATGGGAACAGGACTACGGGATGGAGGAGGTGTATGATGGGCATATGGGAACAGGACTACGGGATGGAGGATGTGTATGATGGGCATGGGACTACGGGATGGAGGATGTGTATGATGGGTATATGGGCACGGGACTATGGGATGGAGGATAATCATTATAATTTGTTATAACTAAGCAGAGGTAGTTACTATGCCCAGGCAACGCTGGGCTCTTCAGCTAGTGAGTATATATGTGTTACATGTATATACAGTATGTACATTATCTCAGTACACACATTATATGCGCACAGGTATATATGCTAAGCATATTCTGTATATACTGTATGTTACCTAGGAGTATATACATATATGTGTTACATGTATATACAGTATGTACATTATCTCCGTACACACATTATATACGCACAGGTATATGTGCTGAGTATGATCTGTATATACTGTATGTTACCTATGAGTATATACATATATGTGTGAGCTGTAAATACAGTACGTACATTATCCCAGTACACACACTGTATACACGCAGATATATACAGTATGCTGAGTGTTACATGTATATACAGTATGTACATTATCTCAGTACACACTGTATACATGCAGATATATATGCTGTGTTACATGTATATACAGTATGTATATTATCTCAGTACACACTGTATACACACAAATATATATGCTGAGCATTATCTGTATATGATTGTATTGATGTCATGATTAAGGGAGCTTAGTCTCCAGAAACGCGTTGAGATTCCTACCTATATGGTTCGTGCTGAAGTCTGTATCCTCCATGTTTAAAGTTTGTGAATAAAGAAAACTCTTTTTTACGGATTCGGTGAAGCTGGACATTCCTACTTTTTTGGATTTTACACGCCTGGACACAGCGGGTCCGTGCTCCCGAAGATTGGCTTATGCATCACGGGTGAGCTGGCCTATTTTTCCTCTTTCCACATTATCTGTATATACTGTATGTTACCTATGAGTATATACATATATGTGTTACATGTATATACAGTATGTACATTATCTCAGTACACACATATGCGCACAGGTATATGTGCTGAGCATTATCTGTATATACTGTGTTACCTAGGAGTATATACATATATGTGTTACATGTATATACAGTACGTACATTATCTCAGTACACACAGATATATATGCTGAATGTTACATGTATATACAGTATGTACATTATCTCAGTACACACATTATATGCGCACAGGTATATATGCTAAGCATATTCTGTATATACTGTATGTTACCTAGGAGTATATACATATATGTGTTACATGTATATACAGTATGTACATTATCTCAATACACACTGTATACACAGATATATATGCTGAATGTTACATGTATATACAGTATGTACATTATCTCAGTACACACATTATATGCGCACAGGTATATGTGCTGAGCATTATCTGTATATACTGTATGTTCTCTAGGAGTATATACATATATGTGTGAGCTGTATATACAGTATGTACATTATCTCAGTACACACGTTATACACACAGATATACAGTGGGGCAAAAAAGTATTTAGTCAGTCAGCAATAGTGCAACTTCCACCACTTAAAAAGATGAGAGGCGTCTGTAATTTACATCATAGGTAGACCTCAACTATGGGAGACAAACTGAGAAAAAAAAATCCAGAAAATCACATTGTCTGTTTTTTTAACATTTTTTTTGCATATTATGGTGGAAAATAAGTATTTGGTCAGAAACAATCAATCAAGATTTCTGGCTCTCACAGACCTGTAACTTCTTCTTTAAGAGTCTCCTCTTTCCTCCACTCATTACCTGTAGTAATGGCACCTGTTTAAACTTGTTATCAGTATAAAAAGACACCTGTGCACACCCTCAAACAGTCTGACTCCAAACTCCACTATGGTGAAGACCAAAGAGCTGTCAAAGGACACCAGAAACAAAATTGTAGCCCTGCACCAGGCTGGGAAGACTGAATCTGCAGTAGCCAACCAGCTTGGAGTGAAGAAATCAACAGTGGGAGCAATAATTAGAAAATGGAAGACATACAAGACCACTGATAATCTCCCTCGATCTGGGGCTCCACGCAAAATCCCACCCCGTGGGGTCAGAATGATCACAAGAACGGTGAGCAAAAATCCCAGAACCACGCGGGGGGACCTAGTGAATGAACTGCAGAGAGCTGGGACCAATGTAACAAGGCCTACCATAAGTAACACACTACGCCACCATGGACTCAGATCCTGCAGTGCCAGACGTGTCCCACTGCTTAAGCCAGTACATGTCCGGGCCCGTCTGAAGTTTGCTAGAGAGCATTTGGATGATCCAGAGGAGTTTTGGGAGAATGTCCTATGGTCTGATGAAACCAAACTGGAACTGTTTGGTAGAAACACAACTTGTTGTGTTTGGAGGAAAAAGAATACTGAGTTGCATCCATCAAACACCATACCTACTGTAAAGCATGGTGGTGGAAACATCATGCTTTGGGGCTGTTTCTCTGCAAAGGGGCCAGGACGACTGATCCGGGTACATGAAAGAATGAATGGGGCCATGTATCGTGAGATTTTGAGTGCAAACCTCCTTCCATCAGCAAGGGCATTGAAGATGAAACGTGGCTGGGTCTTTCAACATGACAATGATCCAAAGCACACCGCCAGGGCAACGAAGGAGTGGCTTCGTAAGAAGCATTTCAAGGTCCTGGAGTGGCCTAGCCAGTCTCCAGATCTCAACCCTATAGAAAACCTTTGGAGGGAGTTGAAAGTCCGTGTTGCCAAGCGAAAAGCCAAAAGCATCACTGCTCTAGAGGAGATCTGCATGGAGGAATGGGCCAACATACCAACAACAGTGTGTGGCAACCTTGTGAAGACTTACAGAAAACGTTTGACCGCTGTCATTGCCAACAAAGGATATATTACAAAGTATTGAGATGAAATTTTGTTTCTGACCAAATACTTATTTTCCACCATAATATGCAAATAAAATGTTAAAAAAAACAGACAATGTGATTTTCTGGATTTTTTTTTCTCAGTTTGTCTCCCATAGTTGAGGTCTACCTATGATGTAAATTACAGACGCCTCTCATCTTTTTAAGTGGTGGAACTTGCACTATTGCTGACTGACTAAATACTTTTTTGCCCCACTGTATATATATGCTGAGCATTATCTGTATATACTGTATGTTCTCTAGGAGTATATACATATATGTGTGAGCTGTATATACAGTATGTACATTGTCCCAGTACACACGTTATACACACAGATATATATATATGCTGAGCATTATCTGTATATACTGTATGTTCTCTAGGAGTATATATATATATATATATATATGTGTGTGAGCTGTATATACAGTATGTACATTATCCCAGTACACACGTTATACACAGATATATATATATGCTGAGCATTATCTGTATATACTGTATGTTCTCTAGGAGTATATACATATACAGTGGGGCAAAAAAATATTTAGTCAGTCAGCAATAGTGCAAGTTCCACCACTTAAAAAGATGAGAGGCGTCTGTAATTTACATACTAGGTAGACCTCAACTATGGGAGACAAACTGAGAAAAAAAAATCCAGAAAATCACATTGTCTGTTTTTTTAACAATTTATTTGCATATTATGGTGGAAAATAAGTATTTGGTCAGAAACAAAATTTCATCTCAATACTTTGTAATATATCCTTTGTTGGCAATGACAGAGGTCAAACGTTTTCTGTAAGTCTTCACAAGGTTGCCACACACTGTTGTTGGTATGTTGGCCCATTCCTCCATGCAGATCTCCTCTAGAGCAGTGATGTTTTTGGCTTTTCGCTTGGCAACACGGACTTTCAACTCCCTCCAAAGGTTTTCTATAGGGCTGAGATCTGGAGACTGGCTAGGCCACTCCAGGACCTTGAAATGCTTCTTACGAAGCCACTCCTTCGTTGCCCTGGTGGTGTGCTTTGGATCATTGTCATGTTGAAAGACCCAGCCACGTTTCATCTTCAATGCCCTTGCTGATGGAAGGAGGTTTGCACTCAAAATCTCACGATACATGGCCCCATTCATTCTTTCATGTACCTGGATCAGTCGTCCTGGCCCCTTTGCAGAGAAACAGCCCCAAAGCATGATGTTTCCACCACCATGCTTTACAGTAGGTATGGTGTTTGATGGATGCAACTCAGTATTCTTTTTCCTCAAAACACAACAAGTTGTGTTTCTACCAAACAGTTCCAGTTTGGTTTCATCAGACCATAGGACATTCTCCCAAAACTCTTCTGGATCATCCAAATGCTCTCTAGCATACTTCAGACGGGCCCGGACATGTACTGGCTTAAGCAGTGGGACACGTCTGGCACTGCAGGATCTGAGTCCATGGTGGCGTAGTGTGTTACTTATGGTAGGCCTTGTTACATTGGTCCCAGCTCTCTGCAGTTCATTCACTAGGTCCCCCCACGTGGTTCTGGGATTTTTGCTCACCGTTCTTGTGATCATTCTGACCCCACGGGGTGGCATTTTGCGTGGAGCCCCAGATCGAGGGAGATTATCAGTGGTCTTGTATGTCTTCCATTTTCTAATTATTGCTCCCACTGTTGATTTCTTCACTCCAAGCTGGTTGGCTATTGCAGATTCAGTCTTCCCAGCCTGGTGCAGGGCTACAATTTTGTTTCTGGTGTCCTTTGACAGCTCTTTGGTCTTCACCATAGTGGAGTTTGGAGCCAGACTGTTTGAGGGTGTGCACAGGTGTCTTTTTATACTGATAACAAGTTTAAACAGGTGCCATTACTACAGGTAATGAGTGGAGGAAAGAGGAGACTCTTAAAGAAGAAGTTACAGGTCTGTGAGAGCCAGAAATCTTGATTGTTTGTTTCTGACCAAATACTTATTTTCCACCATAATATGCAAATAAATTGTTAAAAAAACAGACAATGTGATTTTCTGGATTTTTTTTTCTCAGTTTGTCTCCCATAGTTGAGGTCTACCTATGATGTAAATTACAGACGCCTCTCATCTTTTTAAGTGGTGGAACTTGCACTATTGCTGACTGACTAAATACTTTTTTGCCCCACTGTATGTGTGAGCTGTATATACAGTATGTACATTATCCCAGTACACACATTATATGCGCACAGGTATATGTGCTGAGCATTATCTGTATATACTGTATGTTCTCTAGGAGTATATACATATATGTGTGAGCTGTATATACAGTATGTACATTGTCCCAGTACACACGTTATACACACAGATATATATATATGCTGAGCATTATCTGTATATACTGTATGTTCTCTAGGAGTATATACATATATGTGTGAGCTGTATATACAGTATGTACATTATCCCAGTACACACGTTATACACACAGATATATATGCTGAGCATTATCTGTATATACTGTATGTTCTCTAGGAGTATATACATGTGTGAGCTGTATATACAGTATGTACATTGTCCCAGTACACACGTTATACACACAGATATATATATATGCTGAGCATTATCTGTATATACTGTATGTTCTCTAGGAGTATATACATATATGTGTGAGCTGTATATACAGTATGTACATTATCTCAGTACACACATTATATGCGCACAGGTATATGTGCTGAGCATTATCTGTATATACTGCATGTTCTCTAGGAGTATATACATATATGTGTGAGCTGTATATACAGTATGTACATTGTCCCAGTACACACGTTATACACACAGATATATATATATGCTGAGCATTATCTGTATATACTGTATGTTCTCTAGGAGTATATATATACATATATGTGTGAGCTGTATATACAGTATGTACATTGTCCCAGTACACACGTTATACACACAGAGATATATATATGCTGAGCATTATCTGTATATACTGTATGTTCTCTAGGAGTATATACATATATATGTGAGCTGTATATACAGTATGTACATTGTCTCAGTACACACGTTATACACACAGATATATATATATGCTGAGCATTATCTGTATATACTGTATGTTCTCTAGGAGTATATATATATGTGTGAGCTGTATATACAGTATGTACATTATCCCAGTACACACGTTATACACAGATATATACGGTATATATGCTGAGCATTATCTGTATATACTGTATGTTCTCTAGGAGTATATATATGTGTGAGCTGTATATACAGTATGTACATTATCCCAGTACACACGTTATACACAGATATATATATATGCTGAGCATTATCTGTATATACTGTATGTTCTCTAGGAGTATATATATATATATATATGTGTGAGCTGTATATACAGTATGTACATTATCCCAGTACACACGTTATACACAGATATATATATATATATGCTGAGCATTATCTGTATATACTGTATGTTCTCTAGGAGTATATACATATATGTGTGAGCTGTATATACAGTATGTACATTGTCCCAGTACACACGTTATACACACAGATATATATATATGCTGAGCATTATCTGTATATACTGTATGTTCTCTAGGAGTATATACATATATGTGTGAGCTGTATATACAGTATGTACATTATCCCAGTACACACGTTATACACACAGATATATATGCTGAGCATTATCTGTATATACTGTATGTTCTCTAGGAGTATATACATGTGTGAGCTGTATATACAGTATGTACATTGTCCCAGTACACACGTTATACACACAGATATATATATATGCTGAGCATTATCTGTATATACTGTATGTTCTCTAGGAGTATATACATATATGTGTGAGCTGTATATACAGTATGTACATTATCTCAGTACACACATTATATGCGCACAGGTATATGTGCTGAGCATTATCTGTATATACTGCATGTTCTCTAGGAGTATATACATATATGTGTGAGCTGTATATACAGTATGTACATTGTCCCAGTACACACGTTATACACACAGATATATATATATGCTGAGCATTATCTGTATATACTGTATGTTCTCTAGGAGTATATATATACATATATGTGTGAGCTGTATATACAGTATGTACATTGTCCCAGTACACACGTTATACACACAGAGATATATATATGCTGAGCATTATCTGTATATACTGTATGTTCTCTAGGAGTATATACATATATATGTGAGCTGTATATACAGTATGTACATTGTCTCAGTACACACGTTATACACACAGATATATATATATGCTGAGCATTATCTGTATATACTGTATGTTCTCTAGGAGTATATATATATGTGTGAGCTGTATATACAGTATGTACATTATCCCAGTACACACGTTATACACAGATATATACGGTATATATGCTGAGCATTATCTGTATATACTGTATGTTCTCTAGGAGTATATATATGTGTGAGCTGTATATACAGTATGTACATTATCCCAGTACACACGTTATACACAGATATATATATATGCTGAGCATTATCTGTATATACTGTATGTTCTCTAGGAGTATATATATATATATATATGTGTGAGCTGTATATACAGTATGTACATTATCCCAGTACACACGTTATACACAGATATATATATATATATGCTGAGCATTATCTGTATATACTGTATGTTCTCTAGGAGTATATATATGTGTGAGCTGTATATACAGTATGTACATTGTCCCAGTACACACGTTATACACACAGATATATATATGCTGAGCATTATCTGTATATACTGTATGTTCTCTAGGAGTATATATATATATATATGTGTGAGCTGTATATACAGTATGTACATTGTCCCAGTACACACGTTATACACAGATATATATATATGCTGAGCATTATCTGTATATACTGTATGTTCTCTAGGAGTATATATATATATATATATATATGTGTGAGCTGTATATACAGTATGTACATTGTCCCAGTACACACGTTATACACAGATATATATATATGCTGAGCATTATCTGTATATACTGTATGTTCTCTAGGAGTATATATATATATATATATATATATATATATATATATATATATATGTGTGAGCTGTATATACAGTATGTACATTGTCCCAGTACACACGTTATACACAGATATATATATATGCTGAGCATTATCTGTATATACTGTATGTTCTCTAGGAGTATATATATATATATATATATATGTGTGAGCTGTATATACAGTATGTACATTGTCCCAGTACACACGTTATACACAGATATATATATATATGCTGAGCATTATCTGTATATACTGTATGTTCTCTAGGAGTATATATATATATATATATATATGTGTGAGCTGTATATACAGTATGTACATTGTCCCAGTACACACGTTATACACAGATATATATATATGCTGAGCATTATCTGTATATACTGTATGTTCTCTAGGAGTATATATATATATATATATGTGTGAGCTGTATATACAGTATGTACATTGTCCCAGTACACACGTTATACACAGATATATATATGCTGAGCATTATCTGTATATACTGTATGTTCTCTAGGAGTATATATATATGTGTGAGCTGTATATACAGTATGTACATTGTCCCAGTACACACGTTATACACACAGATATATATATATGCTGAGCATTATCTGTATATACTGTATGTTCTCTAGGAGTATATATATATATGTGTGAGCTGTATATACAGTATGTACATTATCCCAGTACACACGTTATACACAGATATATATATATGCTGAGCATTATCTGTATATACTGTATGTTCTCTAGGAGTATATATATATATGTGTGAGCTGTATATACAGTATGTACATTGTCCCAGTACACACGTTATACACACAGATATATATATATGCTGAGCATTATCTGTATATACTGTATGTTCTCTAGGAGTATATATATACATATATGTGTGAGCTGTATATACAGTATGTACATTGTCCCAGTACACACGTTATACACACAGATATATATATATGCTGAGCATTATCTGTATATACTGTATGTTCTCTAGGAGTATATATATATATGTGTGAGCTGTATATACAGTATGTACATTGTCCCAGTACACACGTTATACACACAGATATATATATATGCTGAGCATTATCTGTATATACTGTATGTTCTCTAGGAGTATATATATATATATATATGTGTGTGAGCTGTATATACAGTATGTACATTGTCCCAGTACACACGTTATACACACAGATATATATATATGCTGAGCATTATCTGTATATACTGTATGTTCTCTAGGAGTATATATATACATATATGTGTGAGCTGTATATACAGTATGTACATTGTCCCAGTACACATGTTATACACACAGATATATATATATGCTGAGCATTATCTGTATATACTGTATGTTCTCTAGGAGTATATATATATATATGTGTGAGCTGTATATACAGTATGTACATTGTCCCAGTACACACGTTATACACACAGATATATATATATGCTGAGCATTATCTGTATATACTGTATGTTCTCTAGGAGTATATATATATATGTGTGAGCTGTATATACAGTATGTACATTGTCCCAGTACACACGTTATACACAGATATATATATATGCTGAGCATTATCTGTATATACTGTATGTTCTCTAGGAGTATATATATATATATGTGTGAGCTGTATATACAGTATGTACATTGTCCCAGTACACACGTTATACACAGATATATATATATATGCTGAGCATTATCTGTATATACTGTATGTTCTCTAGGAGTATATATATATATATATATGTGTGAGCTGTATATACAGTATGTACATTGTCCCAGTACACACGTTATACACAGATATATATATATGCTGAGCATTATCTGTATATACTGCATGTTCTCTAGGAGTATATATATATATATATATATATGTGTGAGCTGTATATACAGTATGTACATTATCTCAGTACACACGTTACACACACAGATATATATATATGCTGAGCATTATCTGTATATACTGTATGTTCTCTAGGAGTATATATATATATGTGTGAGCTGTATATACAGTATGTACATTGTCCCAGTACACACGTTATACACACAGATATATATATATGCTGAGCATTATCTGTATATACTGTATGTTCTCTAGGAGTATATATATATGTGTGAGCTGTATATACAGTATGTACATTGTCCCAGTACACACGTTATACACACAGATATATATATATGCTGAGCATTATCTGTATATACTGCATGTTCTCTAGGAGTATATATATATATATATATATATATATATATGTGTGAGCTGTATATACAGTATGTACATTATCTCAGTACACACGTTACACACACAGATATATATATATGCTGAGCATTATCTGTATATACTGCATGTTCTCTAGGAGTATACATATATATATGAGCTGTATATACAGTATGTACATTATCTCAGTACACACGTTATACACAGATATATATATGCTGAGCATTATCTGTATATACTGTATGTTCTCTAGGAGTATATATATATATGTGTGAGCTGTATATACAGTATGTACATTGTCCCAGTACACACGTTATACACACAGATATATATATATGCTGAGCATTATCTGTATATACTGTATGTTCTCTAGGAGTATATATATATATGTGTGAGCTGTATATACAGTATGTACATTGTCCCAGTACACACGTTATACACAGATATATATATATGCTGAGCATTATCTGTATATACTGCATGTTCTCTAGGAGTATACATATATATATGAGCTGTATATACAGTATGTACATTATCTCAGTACACACGTTATACACAGATATATATATGCTGAGCATTATCTGTATATACTGTATGTTCTCTAGGAGTATATATATATATGTGTGAGCTGTATATACAGTATGTACATTGTCCCAGTACACACGTTATACACACAGATATATATATATGCTGAGCATTATCTGTATATACTGTATGTTCTCTAGGAGTATATATATATATATGTGTGAGCTGTATATACAGTATGTACATTGTCCCAGTACACATGTTATACACACAGATATATATATATGCTGAGCATTATCTGTATATACTGTATGTTCTCTAGGAGTATATATATATATGTGTGAGCTGTATATACAGTATGTACATTGTCCCAGTACACACGTTATACACACAGATATATATATATGCTGAGCATTATCTGTATATACTGTATGTTCTCTAGGAGTATATATATATATGTGTGAGCTGTATATACAGTATGTACATTGTCCCAGTACACACGTTATACACACAGATATATATATATGCTGAGCATTATCTGTATATACTGTATGTTCTCTAGGAGTATATATATATATGTGTGAGCTGTATATACAGTATGTACATTGTCCCAGTACACACGTTATACACACAGATATATATATATGCTGAGCATTATCTGTATATACTGTATGTTCTCTAGGAGTATATATATATATGTGTGAGCTGTATATACAGTATGTACATTGTCCCAGTACACACGTTATACACACAGATATATGTGCCGATTATTCTCCGCGCACACGTCCCGCACAGGCCCCGGCTGCTCCCGCTGCCTGCGGCCCCTGCCCTCCTCCTCTCCTCCCCGGCCTGCTCTGCCCTCAGAGGCCGGCCATGTCACCCCGTGGCAGCAGACGCCGCTCCTCACCTGTGCTCTCCGTCTCCGGAGCCGGTTCGGGCGGCTGGGTAGCAGAATGTGCTGAGAGCAGCCCTGAACCCGATAGCTCCTGCAGGTAGCAACAACTCTCCCAGTCTAAGAGAGAAGGGAGACAAGGAGCCATGGTGGGGGGAGCGGCGCCATTACTCAGGCCAAAACAATCGAGCGAAACCTTTCCTTCTTCCCGGAGAACATGGTTGGAGGGCCCTAAAAAGTGTCTGTGCGCTCAGCCGGGGGAGCCAGTAACCCGTCCGCGCTCGGAGGTGCGGACGTTACTGCTATAGCCCTCGGTTTCACCTCCGTTTATTCAAGGTCGACATCGAGGCGATCGTGCCTCGATTGATCGAGTCTCTCCTGTTCAACTGGCGACACAGCCGAGGTGACGTCACGTGAGTGAACAAGCAAATTTAGCAAACGCTCGCGAGATTGCCTGCGGAAGTGACGTCAAAATCACCCTGGTAACCAGTACCATAGAACAGAAGGGTGTACAGAGCGAAAGGCTCAGAGTTTGTCTATAGCGATTGCTGCTCTATCGTCTGACGTCATATTTTAACCCCTTCTGTCCCAGCTATTTTTTTTTATGCATTAACCTGCACACGTGGCTGAAACCAAAACTTTTTGTTGCCTTGGCAACCAATCAAAGATCCAAGTTTCATTTCTCAAACTGCTCTGGGAACTCGTAGTTTTGATTTGACGTTGGTTGCTATGGACAACGAAGGCGGGTTTTTGATTTAGACAGCATTAACCCTTTATAATGACGGCGCTGGGGAAAGACGAAAACGTCATATTGGCAGTTAATAAAGGGCCTCCTTCCCCTGCGCTGACATTCATGGCGCTGATAAATCTATAAGTATAGCGCCTCCCAATGGACAAGAGCAGATCGCTGCACACAGCCCTGATGCACTCAGTGCTCCCTGGCTGTGGGCAGGAGCTGCGTGAATGACCTTCGCGGATCCCTGTTAGGGATGTTAGGATTTACTGTGCTGGTGTGATGTCACTCATACGGCGCGCAGATGACATCTCACCAGGCCGGATAATCAATGGCCGCACTAAGGAACCCGGAAGGGCCGGCGAATGTGTACAGCTGCTGTCCACGGCCAGGGAGCGCTGACCAGCACTGGGGCTGTGTGCAGCGATCATAGAATGTTAGAGTTGGATGGGATCTCCTGGGTCATCAGGTCCAACCCCCTGCTCAATGCAGGAGTCACAAAACCATCCCAGACAGATGTCTGTCCAGCCTCTGAAGACTTCTATTGGAGGAGAACTCACCATCTCTCGTGGAAGCCTGTTCCACTCATTGATCACCCTGTCAAAAAGTTTTTTCTAATAACTAATCTGTATCTTCTCCCTTTCAGTTTCATCCCATTGCTTCTCGTGTTTCTGTAAGGGGGTTTACTGAAGCCATGAAATGTTATGTATATTTAATATTTATTTATGCTTTAAAATATTGTGTTGTTTCTAACATGTATTATTAATAATAATAATAAATAATATTTATATTTATATAGCGCTAACATACTCCGCAACGCTTTACAGTTTGCACATTATCATCACTGTCCCCAATGGGGCTCACAATCTAAATTCCCTATCAGTATGTCTTTGGAATGTGGGAGGAAACCGGAGAACCCGGAGGAAACTCACACAAACACAGAGAGAACATACAAACTCTTTGCAGATGTTGTCCTAGGTGGGTTTAGAACCGAGCGCTGCAACATGTATTACAGAGAGAGTAGTACCCTAGTTGGCCCACTAGATGGGGTGGAGAGTTATTCAGCCTGTAAATAGTTAAGTGGGAGGAGCTAGTGACAGAGTTCAGAACAGCTGAGAAATTGCATCAGTTGGGCGGAGCACCTTGTCAGGGCAGTCAGCTCTGCAGCAACCCAAGGTCCAGTCAGGCACCATCAGGGCCAGGAAGGCTAGGAAAGACAGAAGGAAGGCATCGAAAGGGTCACTGACAGCGCAGTATAAGTGGGACGGCGGCTGCAGGTGCTGGAAAAGAACTAAGCAGTATGGACAGGTCACTCAGAATGTGGCGGCTTGCTAAGTGGATGGATGTACTCGGGACCAGGGCGAAATGGTTTAGAGGAACCTTACTAAAGTAAGACTGGGCACAGAGGACGCTGGAGGACCGGTGAGCACGGTCCATTCCGGAAGCGGGCTTAGTAAAGATGAAGGAAAGACAGAGGAGAAGCTGTGTAATGCAAAGCCTGAGGTAAATGCTGACAAGGAAAGAGAGGAGACAGGGACAGAGAAGGAATTGTGTATTGTAAAGCCTGCTGTCAATACTGAAGAGAACCATTACGTGCCTGTTTCTAGTAAAGTTCATTATTCAAGTGTTCAACGGGACTGTGACTCTGTTCATTCTGCTTCGGCTGAGGAAAACGTGCAGATCTTTATAGGAAGCCCCGTGAGAAAAGGAACTGCAGGTATGCTGTCTGAGAGTTGTGGAGTGTATGTGAGGGGAGGTCAGGGTGTGCAAGAGACTTTTACCTGAGCCACGACTACCATCCTGGCCGTCCCTTACACTTCCATGTGCAAATGAGAACAAGAATGATCCCTCTACACTGTGACAACCCTTCAGAAAGTTTGTGTACAGCTACTAAGTCTCCTCTTAGCCTTCACTTTTGCAAGATAAACATTCCCAGATCCTTTAACCATTCCTCGTAGGACATACTTTGCAGTCCGCTCACCATCCTAGCAGCTCTTCTCTGAACTTGCTCCAGTTTTTCAATGACGTTTGTAAAATGTGGAGCCCAGAACTGGACACAGTATTCCAGATGAGGCCTGACCAAGGAGGAGTAGAGGGGGATAATTACTTCACGCGATCTAGACTCTATGCTTCTCTTAATACATCCTAGAACTGTGCCTTTTGTGCTGCTACATCACACTGTTGACTCGTGGAGTTTGTGATCTATTAGTATACCCAAGTCTTTTTTACACGTTGTCACGAGGTTACCGCAACAGAGAGGAGAAAGAAGACCACAGTGTCTGCTCCTCCTGCGCTGAAAAAAAGCACTTCACCTCTCAGCTGAGCTCAGATAGCCACTCCCATCCCTTTTATAATCTGGCTCCTGATGAAAACACATATCATAGCTAGCTTTTGCTACATGGCTTGGAGGAGAGGTGTTTTTGGTGGCTATATGAAGAGTTTCGGAGGAGTTATCTGTGACTGCTGCGTGGGTTTGTAAGTGTGGTAATTCCCATCCCTCCTCATGCTTTATTTTTTTCCCCATCCTCCACCCCCCGGTGCATTCCTTTGTTATATATGAGTGAATATTTGTATTCTTGGTGTTTTCATTTACCCTTGTTCATGTTACCTTGTTCTTCGGGTTGGTGTACTGTGGTGCACGGCAGCTCCCCTCTTCCTTGGGTGGGGAAAATGAACAGACGGAGGGATGATTCAGGAGATAAGGCAAGGGTGGTGGCCCCGGCATCCTCAACCTTCAGAAGTATCCTGGGGAAAAGGGCAAGCTAGGGCGCCCCTCAGTGTTAGAGACAGGGAAGGAGCCCCTGCTCCCAGGTCAATCGACATCTGAGTCCTGACACACGTGCGGTTGCTTCTATTCCTCCCATTCTGTAGATGTAATTTTCATTTTTCCTGCCCAGATGTAGAATCTTGCATTTCTCCCTATTAAATACCATTCTTTTATTCACTGCCCATTGTTCAAGTTTATGTAAATACAATAGCTGTAGCTTTGGAATCTGCTGCCCCTCCCTACTTTCAAGGCCACACTCGCCACAGCTAAACAAACCTACTTCTCATCTCTCATATCCTCCCTGTCTCGCAACCCTAAGGCCGGCGTCACACTTGCGAGTTTTACGGACGTAAGAGCGCAGAATCTACGTCCGTAAAACTCGCAAAAAATACGGCACAATTATTCTCTATGCCTCTGCTCCTATTTGCCGTATTTTACTGATCAGTATTATACGGCTTTCTACGGCCGTACAAAATCGCAGCATGCTGCGTTTGTCACCGTACTGCGCAAGAAATACGCCAATAAAAGTCTATGGAAGCGTGAAAAATACGGATTACACACGGACAAGCAGTGTGACTTGCGAGAAATACGCAGCGCTGTTAGAGAGAAAAGCCGGCAATTCAGTGCGGTGTACAGTAAAATCACACTGACAGCTTACAGTCCAATAGGTAGAATAAATGTGTACACATAGAATAGGTATATATATATATATATATATATATGTCAGTGAGACACATATATGTATATATATTAATATTTATTCCAGCGCTATACAGCTTGAAAGCCGGTAATTCAATTACCGGCTTTTTCTTTCTCCTTCCTAAAACCCGACATGATTTGAGACATGGTTTACATACAGTAAACCATGTCTTCTCTCCATTTTTTTTGCAGATTCCACACTACTAATGTCAGTAGTGTGTATCTGCAAAATTTGGCCGTTCTAGCTCTTAAAATAAAGGGTTAAATGGCGGAAAAAATTGGCGTGGGCTCCCGCGCAATTTTCTCCGCCAGAGTAGTAAAGCCAGTGACTGAGGGCAGATATTAATAGCCTGGAGAGGGTCCACGGTTATTGGCCCCCCCCTGGCTAAAAATATCTGCCCCCAGCCACCCCAGAAAAGGCACATCTGGAAGATGCGCCTATTCTGGCACTTGGCCACTCTCTTCCCATTCCCGTGTAGCGGTGGGATATGGGGTAATGAAGGGTTAATGCCACCTTGCTATTGTAAGGTGACATTAAGCCAAATTAATAATGGAGAGGCGTCAATTATGACACCTATCCATTATTAATCCAATTGTAGTGAAGGGTTAAATAAAACACAAACACATTATTTAAAATTATTTTAATGAAATAAAAACAATGGTTGTTGCAGTATTTTATTCAACGCCCAATCCAGTCACTGAAGACCCTCGTTCTGTGAGTAAAAAAACATAATAAACCAACAATATACTTACCCTCCGCAGATCTGTAACGTCCAACGATGTAAATCCTTCTGAAGGGGTTAAAACATTTTGCAGCAAGGAGCTGTGCTAATGCAGGCTGCTCCTCGCTGCATAACCCCAGGGAATGAGGCTAAAAATAGATCAATGGTCTATATTTAGCTTCATTTGCGGTGAGGCGCCCTCTGCTGGCTGTTCATAGATCGTGGGAAATTACCTAGAAAGCTCCCTGGCTTTCTAGATAATTTCCCACGATCTATGAACAGCCAGCAGAGGGCGCCTCACCGCAAATGAAGCTAAATATAGACCATTGATCTATTTTTAGCCTCATTCCCTGGGGTTTTGCAGCGAGGAGCAGCCTGCATTAGCACAGCTCCTTGCTGCAAAATGTTTTAACCCCTTCAGAAGGATTTACATCGTTGGACGTTACAGATCTGCGGAGGGTAAGTATATTGTTGGTTTATTATGTTTTTTTACTCACAGAACGAGGGTCTTCAGTGACTGGATTGGGCGTTGAATAAAATACTGCAACAACCATTGTTTTTATTTCATTAAAATAATTTTAAATAATGTGTTTGTGTTTTATTTAACCCTTCACTACAATTGGATTAATAATGGATAGGTGTCATAATTGACGCCTCTCCATTATTAATCAGGCTTAATGTCACCTTACAATAGCAAGGTGGCATTAACCCTTCATTACCTCATATCCCACCGCTACACGGGAATGGGAAGAGAGTGGCCAAGTGCCAGAATAGGCGCATCTTCCAGATGTGCCTTTTCTGGGGTGGCTGGGGGCAGGTGTTTTTAGCCAGGGGGGGGGGCCAATAACCGTGGACCCTCTCTCCAGGCTATTAATATCTGCCCTCAGTCACTGGCTTTACTACTCTGGCGGAGAAAATTGCGCGGGAGCCCACGCCAATTTTTTCCGCCATTTAACCCTTTAATTTAGTAGATAGAACGGCCAAATTTTGCAGATACACACTACTGACATTAGTAGTGTGGAATCTGCAAAAAAAATGGAGAGAAGACATGGTTTACTGTATGTAAACCATGTCTCAAATCATGTCGGGTTTTAGGAAGGAGAAAGAAAAAGCCGGTAATTGAATTACCGGCTTTCAAGCTGTATAGCGCTGGAATAAATATTAATATATATACATATATGTGTCTCACTGACATATATATATATATATATATATACCTATTCTGTGTGTACACATTTATTCTACCTATTCTACTGTAAGCTGTCAGTGTGATTTTACTGTACACCGCACTGAATTACCGGCTTTTCTCTCTAATATATGTGTCTACTGACATATATATATATATATATATATATATATATATATATATATAGACAGTATATATATATTTTCTTTTCTTTTTGGGACACATGGATCACTTCTATAGCGGTATGTTGGTTTTGCTAGCCTGCGAGAAAACCACGCAGTACGGATGCCATACGGATTACATACGGAGGATGCCATGCGCAAAAAACGCTGACACACCCTGCCTACGGAGGAGCTACGGACCACTTTTTTCGGGACTTTTCAGCGTATTACGGCCGTAATATACGGACCGTATTGTTTTACGCTGTGTGTGACGCCGGCCTAAGGCTAGGTTCACATTGCGTTAGTGGGTATCCGCTAACGGAATTCGTTACATAGTGCCACTAACGCAATGTAACGGATCCGTTAGCGCACCCATTGACCGCAATGTATGTAACGCATCCCTAACGCATGCCATTTTTGGCATGCGTTAGCAATGTTCCGTTATTTTGTGACGGACCTCGTACGCTGTCTGCAACGTTTTTGGGTCCATTCTTGCTAGCGCAGATCGGGCATCTGTGCTAGCGCGATCGCTAAACGCGATCCTTTTTGGACATTGCGTTAACACAGTCCGTTAGCGTATGCGCTAAATGGACTGCACTAACGCAATGTGAACCTAGCCTAAACAGTTATTCAACACCTTCAATTCTATCCTCCATCCCCAGCACCTCCTCCCTCCCCACTCATCCCACTTTGCCTCATTTTTCAAGCATAAGATTGTTAACATCAGAGACAGTTTTGGTCAACAATCCCCAGAGCCCTTCCTCCCAACTTCCCAGCCCTCCACCTCCAAAACCAACTTCTCTACCATTACAGAAGATCGACTTGCCACTCTACTCTCAAGATCGCATCTCATCACCTTTGCACTTGACCCGATCTACCTTTTACACACCAATAACACTACTAACATAAGCAGGATCTTTTAGCACATGTCAGTGCAAGGCTGGGGCTGAATGGTGACTTTGACTGCGACACTTGACCAAAGTTCACTAGGAGTCTTTGCTACATTGCAGAGCAATAGAAGTGAATGGAGCTACATGGGGACCTGTATACCCTCTTTTGCTCCCTCCCCTGCCCAGAAGCTGTGATATGATCAGACCATGTCCCTGCGCGTTCAGACACAGCCAATACAGTACACAGCAGGGGCACATTTATAAGATTATCTCAGCACAGGAACAATTTATTTAAAAGCATCCAATTATGGAAAATATTATCCCAAGATTTATTGATTCAAATTCATTTTTATTTATGGGAAAACCCCTTTAAGGACTGTAGACAGTAGTTCAACAAGAAAACTTAATTCAGCTTTTCAAAGCAGAAGCGTACATAGAAATCACGGGGCCCCAAATCAGAAGTTCTAAGTAGTCAGTGGGGTCACAGAAGTGCATATCTTACAAATTTGCAGCTTTCCAAAGTAATTTTCCTCCTATTGAAGCCCCTAGATTCCCCTTTCATTGCCCCCATAAAGTATGTTTCCAACAAAAATGCCCCCCCCCAAATGCAATGTGGTAACCCCACAGTATATTCCTCCACTTACACAATATAACACTACTGTATCCAGTCTCAAAATATGGTGACCTCAACACAGTATCATGCTTGTTCAACCCTCCATACAATATAATGGACCCAACCCTCCACTCAGTCTAATGGCCCCAGCACAACCCTTCACCCTGTATAATGCCCCCACTAGCCCTCTAACAGTTAGTGCAGGGGTGCAAATTTTTTCTTCCAAGGGCCACATTGCCATACTGAACAATCCAAAGGCCCCTCAAAAAATTTTTTAAAGCGGTACTTATATTAATACATCACCAGAACCACGTTCCAAAAAAATAAGTGTGGATACAAGCTAACTTAAACTGAGTTTTCGAAGCAGAAACTCACCAAATCCTCCTCATAATTTCACATCTCTAAATTTTGACATGAGAACCACCTCCAGAACCACCATCAGTACATGTAGTTGGAGCGCCCCCAGACACAGGGCCACGAGTTCTCGGTACCGGGCCTCTCTGGTTCGGTTCTGAGGCTGTCACGGTGGCTAGACCCGGTACGCGACCCTGCTAAGGGGCATCCAATAAAGGTGGTACAGTCTATCAGGGATTCATGACGCCACCTGTGGTGTTCGGTCAGGGTGACCGACGCTGCTGTGGGGTCCGCTGGGGTGATGGAATGGCAGCTGGATGGTATACCTTCCCACAGGTGAAGTATGTCCCCAGGGCTTCCCAGTAAGGTAGATGGAGATGGTGTGAGGTGCAGTAAATAACGAGGACACAAGGTTGCAGTCTCTTTACCTCTTTACTGAAGACTTCAGGATCCTCAATCCAGAGGCACGATTAACAGGGCTTTCTGAGACCGGCCGGTCCGAAGGCACATCCAGAGTTCCCTTTGCAGGTGGAAATCAGTGCCTACCACTAGCGCCTGTGTGTTGTAGTGCTACCCTGCTGAGCATTCGGAATAGTCCTCACAACTGCTGTTCTCATTCGTTTGTACTTTCTAGTTCTCTTTATTTCTCTCTCGTTAGTTCCAGATGTTACTAGTTTCTCGTCCCCCAGTTATGTTATGGCTAGGACGCACCCGTATGATGGGAAGGCTCGGAGCTCTTCCGGGACCCTAGAGACGCCCCTCTCCACGCGTTGCCCCCTATGTCTTCGTAGGAAATTTAAGGTAGACAGCCAACCTATAATTAACTGTCCTGCGGAGTTCGAAGTAAGGCCTAGAGTCAGTTACTCCCACGGTGTTCCGGCGACCAGCTACGCACCATGACTCCTACTCGCTCTCCTTTGTGCTTGATCTCGTTTCTCACTGTTCCACAATATCCTTCCCTTCGTGTCACTTTCTTAGGATACCACCGGGGGGGGGGTGCAGGCGCGGTTCCGTAACGTTCTGCTCTGTTCGCTAGGCACCTGCCAGGTTCCCATGCCTGACAGGGACCCCCCTGTGTCTTCTCCCTGCAACACCCCCTGCCACGGGATGTTGCCTGAATCCAACCCAGCCAGCTTCTCACTAACTTCCTATTCAACCCCTAGTTTTACCAGTGTGAGGAGTGGCCCAATAAATAAATCCTTTTTCTCCCCCTAGTGGCCGGAGTGTGAAGTGTAATGTGTGCTGGTGATACCTGGTCAGAAGAACTCCTTTAGTGCCATCAGACGTACCATCACTCCCCTTAGCGGCAGAGTGTCATACTGCAACGACCAGATCTCTGGGGCGCTGCATATTCAATACCAGAAACACTGTCAGTGCATGAATGCAATGCCACACACATTGTCAGTATATTAATGCAGCGCCAGAAACACTGTCTGTATATCACTGCAGCACCAGAAACGCAGTCAGTACATTAACCCCTTTCTGACATCAGACGTACTATCCCGTCGAGGTGGGGTGTGCCCCTATGACCAACGACGGGATAGTACGTCATACGCGATCGGCCGCGCTCACGGGCAGAGCGCGGCCGATCGTGGCCGGGTGTCAGCTGCCTATCGCAGCTGACATCCGGCACTATGTGCCAGGAGCGGTCACGGACAGCACACATGATCGTGATGTGCCGGCGGTACAGGGAAGCATCGCGCAGGGAGGGGGCTCCCTGCGGGCTTCCCTGAGCCCCCCGCAGCAACGCGATGTGATCGCGTTGCTACAAGGGTCTCCGAACCTCCCTCCCTGCTCCAGGCCTGGATCCAAGATGGCCACGGCATCCGGGTCCTGCAGGGAGGGAGGTGGCTTCACAGAGCCTGCTCAGAGCAGGCACTGTGAAGCCTGCAGTGCTCTCAGGCAGATCGGTGATCTGACAGAGTGCTGTGCAAACTGTCAGATCACCGATCTGTGATGTCCCCCCATGGGACAAAGTAAAAAAGTAAAAAAAAATTTTTCCAAATGTGTAAAAAAAAAAAAAAATATTCCTAAATAATGAAAAAAAATATATATTATTCCCATAAATACATTTCTTTATCTAAATAAAAAAAAAAAAACAATAAAAGTACACATATTTAGTATCGCCGCGTCCGTAACGGCCTGACCTATAAAACTGGCCCACTTGTTAACCCCTTCAGTAAACACCGTAAGGAAAAAAAAAAAAAACGAGGCAAAAAACAACACTTTATTATCATACCGCCGAACAAAAAGTGGAATAACGCGATCAAAAAGACAGATATAAATAACCATGGTACCGCTGAAAGCGTCATCTTGTTCCGCAAAAAACTAGCTGCCATACAGCATCATCAGCAAAAAAATAAAATAGTTATAGTCCTGAGAATAAAGCGATGCAAAAATAATTATTTTTTGTATAAAATAGTTTTTATCGTATAAAAGCGCCAAAACATAATAAAATTATATAAATGAGGTATCGCTGTAATCGTACTGACCCGAAGAATAAAACTGCTTTATCAATTTTACCAAACGCGGAACGGTATAAACGCCTCCCCCAAAAGAATTCATGAATAGTTGGTTTTTGGTCATTCTGCCTCACAAAAATCAGAATAAAAAGTGATCAAAAAATATCACGTGCCCGAAAATGTTACCAATAAAAACATCAACTCGTCCTGCAAAAAACAAGACCTCACATGACTCTGTGGACCAAAATGTGGAATAATGATAGCTCTCAAAATGTGGTAACACAAAAAATATTTTTTGCAATAAAAAGCGTCTTTCAGTGTGTGACGGCTGCCAATCATAAAAATCCACTAAAAAACCCGCTATAAAAAGAAATCAAACCCCCCTTCATCACCCCCTTAGTTAGGGAAAAATTTAAAAAATGTATTTATTTCCATTTTCCCATTAGGGCTAGGGTTAGGGCTAGGGTTAGGGTTAAGGCTAGGGTTAAGTCTAGGGTTAGGGCTAGGGTTAGGGCTAGGGTTAGGGCTAGGGTTAGGGTTAGGGCTAGGGTTAGGGTTAGGACTAGGGTTAGGTCTAGGGTTGGGGCTGAAGTTAGGGTTAGGGTTGGGGCTAAAGTTACGGTTAGGGTTTAGATTACATTTACAGTTGGGAATAGGGTTGGGATTAGGGTTAGGGGTGTCAGGGTTAGGGGTGGGGTTAGGGTTACTGTTGGGATTAGGGTTAGGGGTGTGTTTGAATTAGGGTTTCAGTTATAATTGGGGGGTTTCCACTGTTTAGGCACATCAGGGGCTCTCCAAACGCGACATGGCGTCCGATCTCAATTCCAGCCAATTCTGCGTTGAAAAAGTAAAACAGTGCTCCTTCCCTTCCGAGCTCTCCCGTGCGCCCAAACAGAGGTTTACCCCAACATATGCAGTATCAGCGTACTCAGGACAAATAGGACAACAACTTTTGGAGTCGAATTTCTCCTCTTACCCCCGGGAAAATACAAAACTGGGGGCTAAAAAATAATTTTGGGGGGAAAGTTTTTTTTTTTTTTTCATGGCTCTGCGTTACAAACTGTAGTGAAACACTTGAGGGTACAAAGCTCTCACAACACATCTAGATAAGTTCCTTAGGGGGTCTAGTTTCCAAAATGTTGTCACTTATGGGGGTTTCTACTGTTTAGGTACATTAGGGGCTCTGCAAACGCAATGTGACACCTGCAGACCATTCCATCTAAGTCTGCATTCCAAATGGAGCTCCTTCCCTTCCGAGCCCTCCCATGCGCCCAAACGGTGGTTTCCCCCCACATATGGGGTATCAGCGCACTCAGGACAAATTGGACAACAAATTTTGGGGTCCAATTTCTCCCGTTACCCTCGGGAAAATACAAAACTGGGGGCTAAAAAATAATTTTTGTGGGAAAAAATTTTAGTTTTATTTTTACGGCTCTGCATTATAAACTTCTGTGAAGCCCTTGGTGGGTCAAAGCGCTCACCACACATCTAGACAAGATCCTAAGGGGTCTACTTTCCAAAATGGAGTCACTTGTGGGGGGTTTCTACTGTTTAGGTACATTAGGGGCTCTGCAAACGCAATGTGACACCTGCAGACCATTCCATCTAAGTCTGCATTCCAAATGGCGCTCCTTCCCTTCCGAGCCCTCCCATGCGCCCAAACGGTGGTTCCCCCCCACATATGGGGTATCAGCGCACTCAGGACAAATTGGACAACAAATTTTGGGGTCCAATTTCTCCTGTTACCCTCGGGAAAATGCAAAACTGGGGGCTAAAAAAATAATTTTTGTGGGAAAAAATTTTTGTTTTATTTTTACGGCTCTGCATTATAAATTTCTGTGAAGCCCTTGGGGGGTCAAAGCGCCCACCACACATCTAGATAAGTTCCTTAGGGGGTCTATTTTCCAAAATGGTGTCACTTGTTGGGGGTTTCAATGTTTAGGCACATCAGTGGCTCTCCAAACGCAACATGGCGTCCCATCTCAATTCCTGTCAATTTTGCATTTTTAGTCAAACGGCGCTCCTTCCCTTCCGAGCTCTCCCATGCGCCCAAACAGTGGTTTACCCCCACATATGGGGTATCAGCGTACTCAGGACAAATTGTACAACAACTTTTGGGGTCCAATTTCTTCTCTTACCCTTGGGAAAAAAAAAATTGGGGGCGAAAAGATAATTTTTGTGAAAAAATATGATTTTTTATTTTTACGGTTCTGCATTATAAACTTCTGTGAAGCACTTGGTGGGTCAAAGTGCTCACCACACCTCTAGATAAGTTCCTTAGGGGGTCTACTTTCCAAAATGTTGTCACTTGTGGGGGGTTTTAATGTTTAGGCACATCAGGGGCTCTCCAAACGCAACTTGGTGTCCCATCTCGATTCCAGTCAAATTTGCATTGAAAAGTCAAATGGCGCTCCTTCGCTTCCGAGCTCTGTCATGTGGTTTACCCCCACATATGGGGTATCGGTGTACTCAGGACAAATTGTACAACAACTTTTGGGGTCCATTTTCTCCTGTTACCCTTGGTAAAATAAAACAAATTGGAGCTGAAGTAAATTTTTTGTGAAAAAAAAGTTAAATGTTCATTTTTATTTAAACATTCCAAAAATTCCTGTGAAGCACCAGAAGGGTTAATAAACTTCTTGAATATGGTTTTGAGCACCTTGAGGGGTGCAGTTTTTAGAATGGTGTCACACTTGGGTATTTTCTATCATATAGACCCCTCAAAGTGACTTCAAATGAGATGTGGTCCCTAAAAAAAAAATGGTGTTGTAAAAACGAGAAATTGCTGGTCAACTTTTAACCCTTATAACTCCCTAACAAAAAAAAAATTTTGTTCCAAAATTGTGCTGATGTAAAGTAGACATGTGGGAAATGTTACTTATTAAGTATTTTGTGTGACATATCTCTGTGATTTAATTGCATAAAAATTCAAAGTTGGAAAATTGCGAAATTTTCATAATTTTCGCCAAATTTCCGTTTTTTTCACAAATAAATGCCGGTACTATCAAAGAATTTTTACCACTATCATGAAGTACAATATGTCATGAGAAAACAATGTCAGAATCACTGGGATGCGTTGAAGCGTTCCAGAGTTATAACCTCATAAAGGGACAGTGGTCAGAATTGTAAAATTTGGCCCGGTCATTAAAGGGACACTGTCACCTGAATTTGGAGGGAACAATCTTCAGCCATGGAGGCGGGGTTTTTGTGTTTTTGATTCACCCTTTCCTTACCCGCTGGCTGCATGCTGGCTGCAATATTGGATTGAAGTTCATTCTCTGTCCTCCGTAGTACACGCCTGCACAAGGTGCAATCTTGCCTTGCGCAGGCATGTACTACGGAGGACAGAGAATGAACTTCAATCCAATATTGCAGCCAGCATGCAGCCAGCGGGTAAGGAAAGGGTGAATCAAAAACACAAAAACCCCGCCTCCATGGCTGAAGATTGTTCCCTCCAAATTCAGGTGACAGTGTCCCTTTAATGGAGTGCCAGAACCACCATCAGTACATGTATACAACACTAGTCTTTGTAAAGCAATCAATTATAATGTCAGGTCAGCCCCACATAGAATTGAATCACATGAACCTACTATTCCCAGTATGTCCTTAACAATGGTAAGAAAATGCTGTGAGTTGTTGTTACCAGCCATCATCATTTATTTTGCTCACTTATATAGCGCCATTAATTCCATAGCACTTTACAAACATCATTGGCACTGTCCCTATTGCGACACTCACACTCCAAATTCCCTATCAGTATGTCTTTGGAATGTGGGAGGAAACCGGAGAACGCAGAGGAAACCCATGCAGACACGGAGAGAACATACAAACTACTGGCAGATGTTGTCTGCTGCGGGATTTCAACCCAGGACCCCAGCGCTGCAATGTTAACTATTAAGCCACCGTTCTGCACTATTGTACTAATGAGACGTAGCCAGTATCATAAACATTTACATCCAGGTACCTTATAGGGGTACCTATCTATGAATGAAGTCATTCCCATCCCTTTTGTTTCCATGTAGTACAGATGCCATGATGAGATTTCAAGCCCAGAGCTCGTCTCTCCAGATTTCCCTCCCCTGTATCTTCAGCAGCACTTCCTGACACAGTGCCTTTAAAATAAAAGTATCATTATACTGCCTCAAAAACAAAAATATTTTTCATGCTGCTCCCCTGAATAAATATTTGCCGTCACTGTGCTTACTGCACAAAATATCCCCCCCCCCACACTGCTGCTCTCCATAATATCTCCCCCATACTGACCCTCTCTGCAGTACCCTCCCACACAGCACTTCTTTATTCAGTTCACCCCGATCTATGCTTACTGGTTACTAGGGTTGATGGTTGAGCTAAACGGGTCGGTCATTTTCATAAGTCGCCGACTTTTGGCAAAGTCGGGTTTCATGAAACCCGACCCGATCCCTGTGTTGGGTCGGCCATGCGGTACGCGACTTTCGCGCCAAAGTCGCATTTCAATGACGCGAAAAGCGCCATTTCTCAGCCAATGAAGGTGGACGCAGAGTGTGGGCAGCGTGATGACATAGGTCTCAGTCCCCACCATCTTAGAGAAGGGCATTGCAGTGATTGGCTTGCTTTCTGCGACGTCACAGGGGCTATAAAGGGGTGTTCCCGCCGACCGCCATCTTACTGCTGCTGATCTGAGCATAGGGAGAGGTTGCTGCCACTTCGTCAGAAGCAGGGATAGCGTTAGGCAGGGTACATTTACCCCCAAACCGCTTGTGCTGTAGCGATTTCCACTGTCCAACACCATCTTTTGTTTGCAGGGACAGTGGAGGCTACATTTATTTTTTTCCTCAGCGCTGTAGCTCATTGGGCTGCCCTAGAAGGCTCCCTGATAGCTGCATTGCTGTTTGTACACCTCTGTGCAAACCAACTGCTTTTTTCAAAGCACAAATCCTGTTGCTCCTTCCTTTCTGCACAGCTATCTTGTTTGTTTGTCCACACTTTTGATTTTTTTGTGCAGCAGTCCACTCCTTGTTATTGCTGCCTGCCATACTTTGCTGAGATTACTGCAGGGAGATAGTAATTGTAGGACAGTCCCTTTTTTTTTTTTTTTCGTTATATCTATTCAAGCCACTTTCTGCCACAGAAAATATACTCTAATACAGTGGCCCAGATTTATTCACTAGTCTCCCTGAAGAAAAAAAAAAAATAAAGGGTGCAGATTAAAATTGACAAATCTGCATCAGTGGCAGTCCTGTGTGTGGCATCTGTGTCTCATTTTCTGGCACAGAAAACATACAGCCTAACAGTGGGCCTGATTTCTTGCCAATTCTCACATAAATAAAAAAAAAAATAGTGGGAGATTAAGATTGGCATTTCTGCTTCGGTGCCAGTGCTGTGTGTGGCATCTGTCTCTAATTTTGTGCCACATTAAACCTAGTGTGTAACACTGCCAGATTTCTTTTAAATTCTCCCTGAAAAAAAAATAGTGGGAGATTAAGATTGGCATTTCTGCTTCAGTGCCAGTCCTGTGTGTGCCACCTGTCTCTAATTTTGTGCCACAGAAACCCTAGTGTGTAATACTGGGCCAGATTTTTTTTAAATTCTCCCTGAAAAAAAAAATAGTGGGAGATTAAGATTGGCATTTCTGCTTCGGTGCCAGTCCTGTGTGTGCCATCTGTCTCGAATTTTGTGCCACATTAAACCTAGTGTGTAACACTGGGCCAGATTTCTTTTAAATTCTCCCTGAAAAAAAATTGTGGGAGATTAAGATTGGCATTTCTGCTTCGGTGCCATTCCTGTGTGTGCCACCTGTCTCTAATTTTGTGCCACATTAAACCTAGTGTGTAACACTGGGCCAGATTTCTTTCAAATTCTCCCGGAAAAAAAAAATAGTGGGAGATTAAGATTGGCATTTCTGCTTCGGTGCCAGTCCTGTGTGTGCCACCTGTCTCTAATTTTGTGCCACATTAAACCTAGTGTGTAACACTGGGCCAGATTTCTTTTAAATTCTCCCTGAAAAAAAAAATAGTGGGAGATTACGATTGGCATTTCTGCTTCGGTGCCAGTCCTGTGTGTGCCACCTGTCTCTAATTTTGTGCCACATTAAACCTAGTGTGTAACACTGGGCCAGATTTTTGTCAAATTCTCCCTGGAAAAAAAAATAGTGGGAGATTAAGATTGCCATTACTGTTTCGGTGCCATTCCTGTGTGTGCCACCTGTCTCTAATTTTGTGCCACATTAAACCTAGTGTGTGACACTGGGGCAGATTTCTTTCAAATTCTCCCTGAAAAAAAAAATAGTGGGAGATTAAGATTGCCATTACTGCTTTGGTGCCATTCCTGTGTGTGCCACCTGTCTCTAATTTTGTGCCACATTAAACCTAGTGTGTAATACTGGGCCAGATTTCTTTTAAATTCTCCCTGGAAAAAAAAATAGTGGGAGATTAAGATTGGCATTACTGCTTTGGTGCCATTCCTGTGTGTGCCACCTGTCTCTAATTTTGTGCCACATTAAACCTAGTGTGTAACACTGGGCCAGATTTCTTTTAAATTCTCCCTGAAAAAAAAAATTGTGGGAGATTAAGATTGGCATTTCTGCTTCGGTGCCAGTCCTGTGTGTGCCACCTGTCTCTAATTTTGTGCCACATTAAACCTAGTGTGTAACACTGGGCCAGATTTTTGTCAAATTCTCCCTGGAAAAAAAAATAGTGGGAGATTAAGATTGCCATTACTGCTTCAGTGCCATTCCTGTGTGTGCCACCTGTCTCTAATTTTGTGCCACATTAAACCTAGTGTGTAACACTGGGCCAGATTTCTTTCAAATTCTCCCGGAAAAAAAAAATAGTGGGAGATTAAGATTGCCATTACTGCTTCGGTGCCATTCCTGTGTGTGCCACCTGTCTCTAATTTTGTGCCTCATTAAACCTAGTGTGTAATACTGGGCCAGATTTCTTTTAAATTCTCCCTGGAAAAAAAAATAGTGGGAGATTAAGATTGGCATTTCTGCTTCGGTGCCAGTCCTGTGTGTGCCACCTGTCTCTAATTTTGTGCCACATTAAACCTAGTGTGTAACACTGGGCCAGATTTTTGTCAAATTCTCCCTGGAAAAAAAAATTGTGGGAGATTAAGATTGCCATTACTGCTTCGGTGCCATTCCTGTGTGTGCCACCTGTCTCTAATTTTGTGCCACATTAAACCTAGTGTGTAACACTGGGCCAGATTTCTTTCAAATTCTCCCGGAAAAAAAAAATAGTGGGAGATTAAGATTGCCATTACTGCTTCGGTGCCATTCCTGTGTGTGCCACCTGTCTCTAATTTTGTGCCACATTAAACCTAGTGTGTAATACTGGGCCAGATTTCTTTTAAATTCTCCCTGAAAAAAAACAAATAGTGGGAGATTAAGATTGGCAATTCTGCCTCAGTGCCAGTGCTGTGTGTGGCATCTGTCTCTAATTTTGTGCCACAGAACATATACTGTATAAGAGTGGGCCACATTTCTTCAATATTCTCCCAGAAAAAATAAAAAGAGGGAGATTTTAATTGTTAGTGTCTGCATCAGTGTCAGTCCTGTTAGTGGCATATCTGTCTGCCACTGAAGCTGTGTACTGTTATACATTGGGCCTGATTTTCCCTGCAGTCTCACCCACCTATAAAGGGATATATAAATCCAACAGAAGTTTGAGTTCACCTTGTAACTGGTTTTACAGTAACAAATACCGTTAGTTTGGTTACGTTTTTCAAACAATGAGGAAGTCTGGTGGAAGAGGTCGTGGCCGTGGGCGGTCATTGCCAGCTGGTAATGATGGTAGTGGTGGTGGAGCATCAGGTGGTCGTGGGAAAAGCAATATAGCACCTAAGTCTCGAGTTGTTGAGCCAGGTTCGTCGTCTGGCTACACAAGGCCTCAAACGCTCCCTTTTCTGGGAGTAGGAAAACCGCTTTTAAAGCCGGAGCAGCAAGAACAAGTTTTGGCTTTCCTTGCTGACTCAGCCTCTAGCTCTTTCGCCCACCGTTTACCGCACCACCTGCAGTAAATGTGCAGGTTTCGTCGCCAGGCCAAAGCAGCCAGGGAATCACCAGGTTCGTGGTAGGAAACACTGCATGTAGGGCACCAGCAAGAATACCATCTCCAACCCTCTCTCAGTCTGCCATGTCCACCGGCACCCCCGCTAGTTCCACCATCTGCAGCTCTCCAGTCCAGCTCACCCTACATGAGACTCTCGTTAGGAAAAGGAAGTACTCATCCTCGCATCCGCATACACAGGGTTTGAACGCCCACATTGCTAGACTAATCTCATTAGAGATGATGCCCTACCGGTTAGTTGAAAGCGAAGCTTTCAAAGCCCTGATGGACTACGCTGTACCACGCTACGAGCTACCCAGTCGACACTTCTTTTCGAGAAAAGCCATCCCAGCCCTCCACCAGCATGTAAAAGACCGCATCGTCCATGCACTCAGGCAATCTGTGAGTATAAAGGTGCACCTGACAACAGATGCATGGACCAGTAGGCATGGCCAGGGACGTTACGTGTCCATCACAGCACACTGGGTTAATGTTGTGGATGTAGGGTCCACAGGGGACAGCAATATTGGGACAGTTCTGCCTAGCCCACGGTCTAGGAAACAGTTGACTGTAGGCGTTCGCCCCCCCTCCTCCTCCTCCTCGTCCTCCTGCAGAAGCGAGAGCTCGTCCACAGACCGCAGTCGCACGACCACTCCATCCGCAGCTGCCACTGTTGCACACGAGGTGTCCCATTATGGGACAGCTAATGGCAAGCATCAGCAGGCTGTATTGGCAATGAAGTGTTTGGGCGACAACAGACACACCGCGGAAGTTCTTGCAGAAAGAAACTCAGTCATGGCTGGGCACTGTACATCTTGAGGCAGGCAAGGTAGTGAGTGATAACGGAAGGAACTTTATGGCTGCCATAGCCCTTTCACAACTGAAACACATTCCTTGCCTGGCTCACACCTTAAACCTGGTGGTGCAGTGCTTCCTGAAAAGTTATCCGGGGTTACCCGACCTGCTCCTCAAAGTGCGCAGACTTTGCGCGCATATCCGCCGTTCGCCCGCACACTCCAGCCGTATGCAGAACCATCAGCGGTCTTTGAACCTTCCCCAGCATCGCCTAATCATCGACGTTGCAACAAGGTGGAACTCCACACTGCACATGCTTCAGAGACTGTGCGAACAGAGGCGTGCTGTTATGTATTTGTGGGAGGATACACATACACGGGCAGGCAGTTGGATGGCAGACATGGAGTTGTCAGGTGTGCAGTGGTCGAAGCTACAAGACCTGTGTCAAGTCCTTCAGTGTTTTGAGGAATGCGCACGGCTGGTTAGTGCAGACAACGCCATAATAAGCATGAGCATCCCCCTAATGCGTCTGCTGATGCAAAGTTTGACGCACATAAAGGAGCAGGCGTCTGCAGCCGAGGAAGAGGATAGCCTTGATGACAGTCAGCCATTGTCTGGTCAGGGCAGTCTACAGGACGAGGTAGAGGAGGAGGACGAGGAGGATGATGGGGATGAGTATTTTTTGAATGAGGAAGCTTCTCAGGGGCCAATAGAAACTGTTGGCGTTGCAAGGCCGGGTTCAGGTTTTTTGAGGGAGACAAGTGACGTAGACTTGCCTGAAACTGCCCCTCAACCCAGCACAACCGCAGATTTCACAACTGGAACTTTGGCCCACATGGCAGATTATGCCTTACGTATCCTCAAAAGGGACCCACGCATTATTAAAATGATGACCGATGACGATTACTGGTTGGCCTGCCTCCTTGATCCTCGCTATAAAGGCAAAATATGATGCCACATGAGAACCTCGAACAAATATTAGCAACCAAACAAGCAACTCTGGTAGACCGTTTGATTCAGGCATTACCAGCACACAGCGCCGGTGATGGTTCTCACACGAGGTGCAGGGGGCAACAGGGCAGAGGTGTTAGAGGTGCACAAATCAGAAGTGGCGTTGGACAGAGGGGTTTTCTGACCAGGTTGTGGAGTGATTTCGCAATGACCGCAGACAGGACAGGTATTGCAGCATCAATTCAAAGTGACAGGAGACAACATTTGTCCAGTATGGTTACTAACTATTTTTCATCCCTTATCGATGTTCTCCCTCAACCATCATTCCCATTTGATTACTGGGCATCCAAAATAGACACCTGGCCTGAATTGGCCGAATATGCATTGCAGGAGCTTGCTTGCCCAGCAGCTAGTGTGCTATCAGAAAGAGTATTCAGTGCTGCTGGTTCAAAATTGACCGAAAAAGGACTCGTCTGGCTACCCAAAATGTTGATGATCTAACCTTCATTAAAATGAACCACTCATGGATTTCGAATTATTTTGCCCCACCTTTCCCGGCTGACACCTAGCTTTCCTATAAAAAGGTCTTGCTTGTGGACTGGTCTTACTGACTGTTCCAATCTCTTAATCTGCAGCAGCTGTTTGTCCAGCATACGACATGTTTACACCTCCCTAAATGCGCTAACTCCCCCCCACGAGGCCGTGGTCTCGCCACTTGGCACAAGCACCCGTGAGAGTGCCGTTTGTCTGAAGAGGTGGGTGTGCCCGCTTTTGGCCAACGGAACTGTCACTGGGTCCCTCATAGTACAATAAAGTGTCTCTGGCGGTGGTGGCGCGCAACCAACGTCAGACACACCGTTGTAACATGAAGGGCCCTGCGCCTGTACCGCCTGCCACAAGAGAGTTTCCCCCCCAGCTCAAACAGTGCTCTACCAATTGCAAAATTATCTCTCACAGCTCCACCAATGTTTAGTCTATGCGCTGACATCCTTCAATGCCTGGCACTGACAATACCAATTTGTTGACATGTATGATGCTAGTTAAAATAGTCAGGGTCAGTGTCCTATATTGACACCAGTAAATACTTAGCGGCGCCAAATTACTATGTCTGAAACTCAGCAGAGGAACCCACCCCTGTACCTAAGTATGCCACCCTTTTGTTTTTTGGTTTAGTTGTTTTGAGAGACATTAACATCTATTTATTTTTGGGGAGTACTAACTGTGTCAGACACTCCTTCCAATCGTCCTCCGCTGAACAAACCAATGCTGCCTGTGTACCCCTGCAAGATAATTCAAACTGCATTGAGCCTAATTTTTTTTATTTTAGGACTACTAAGTCTGTCTGCGGTCCCTCCTTCCAATAGTCCTCCGCTGACCACATCAATGCCGACCGTGTACCCATGGAACCTATTTAAAAGTGCATAGAGCCTACTTTCTTTATTGTAGGTCTACTAAGTCTGTCTGCGGTCCATCCTTCCATTTGTCCTCCACTGAGCACACCAATGCCGACCGTGTACCAATGTACCTTTTTTTCAACCTGCAGTGAGCCATCTTTGTGGTGTAAGGCCTACTAGCAGTGTCTGTCTGCGCCACTTAATACAGCTGTTCTCCTCTAAAAATAAAAAAAGGCTGGTTTTCAGCCTGTCAGAATTATAAAACTGCATTGGGGCCACAAGTTTCGTTGTGGTCTACAAACTGATTCATCCGCTCCAAGGTGTTCTCCAGGTTGCCTTTCCTGAGCTTCAATCTTCAGGCTCTTGTTAAATAGTTTTGTAATGGAACAACTGCAGTGGGGCTACTAGTTGGGTTGGGGCCTACTACCAGTGTCTGCTGCACCAAGGTGTTCTCCTGGTTGCCTTTCATGAGCTTCAATCTTCAGGCTCTTGTTAGGCTACGTTCACATTGGCGTTCCGCCAATGTGCGTCGCTGTTGCGCCGGCGACGCAGCGGCGACGCAGCGGCGACGCGCCCCTATGTTTAACATAGGGGACGCGTGCGTCGTTTTGGTGGCGTTTTTCGCCATGTGCGTCATTTCCGACGCTAGCGTCGGACGCAAGGAAACGCTACATGTAGCATTTTCTGTGCGTCCGATTTTCATCGGAAAACGACGCACGCGTCTCAAAACGCGCGCGTTTTTGCGCGCGTTTGCGTGCGTTTTAGCGTGCGTCGCACGTTGCGTCGCCGACGCACGGCGGCGCAACGCTAATGTGAACGTAGCCTTAAATAGTTTTTTAATGGAACAACTGCAGTGGGGCTACTAGTTGGGTTGGGGCCTACTACCAGTGTATGCCGCTCCAAGGTGTTCTCCAGGTTGCCTTTCCTGAGCTTCAATCTTCAGGCTCATGTTAAATAGTTTTTTAATGGAACAACTGCAGTGGGGCTACTAGTTGGGTTGGGGCCTACTACCAGTGTCTGCCGCTCCAAGGTGTTCTCCAGGTTGCCTTTCCTGAGCTTCAATCTTCAGGCTCTTGTTAAATAGTTTTTTAACCCCTTCATGACCTTGGGATTTTTTGTTTTTCCGTGTTCGTTTTTCGCTCCCCTCCTTCCCAGAGCCATACCTTTTTTATTTTTCCGTCAATTTGGCCATGTGAGGGCTTATTTTTTGCGGGACGAGTTGTACTTTTGAACGACATCATTGGTTTTAGCATGTCGTGTACTAGAAAACGGGAAAAAAATTCCAAGTGCGGTGAAATTGCAAAAAAAGTGCAGTCCCACACTTGTTTTTTGTTTGGCTTTTTTGCTAGGTTCACTAGTTTTTTCCCGCAGCATGTGCACAGCGTTTTTTGTTTCCCATAAGCTTACATTGAACTGTAAACTCATGGGAAACTGCTGAGGATCCGCAGCGGCGGAAACGCTGCGGATCCGCAGCAAAATCCGCATCGTGTGCACATAGCCTTAATATCCAAAAGTGCACAACATAGATGACTTATAGTAATTTCTTCATGCGTCTAAGAGATATTTTGAGGCACATCATTTGTTATTGCTGAATCGGTTTGACCTTTGCAGGACATTTCAGCATGTTATCTGTTGCACTTTATCTGTTTCCTTTAGCTCCTATTATCTGTGATGCCAGTTGGGCCCTTCCATTATACCCTAAGTGACAATTTTTGTATCCACGATTGAGTACATTATAATCTTGTGGCTCAGTGTGATATCTACCTGACAGGCTGTCAGTCATTAATGTATTAAAGTAATTACTTTGACATATTACCTAGTTTTGGAACACTCAGGGCTTGCTAGGGTCAGCTTTCACTTAGCGGGGGCGCCAGGTGTGTACTTACCTAAGGGTGCCAACTTCCATGGTTTAGGTAAGGCTGAGATCAGGTGTCATGAGTGTGTCATGTCCTACTGGGAGATCTGGGGGTAGAAGATCACTACATATTCTGAATGGCGGATCTTCCATTTAGGCCGGTGTCTCACTTGCAACTGCAATGCGAGAAACTGGCTCGAGTCTCTCGCCTCAATACCCGGCACTGCTGCTGGCACTCGGGACCGGAGTGTGCGGCTGCATGTATTTCTATGCAGCTGAGTCAGTAATCACTGCACTCACTGCACTCATATCAGGACGGATTTTGCTTCAAGTGAAATTTATTAGAAAATTTAATAGGTGATAAGCAACAGGTAATTAGACGTTTCGGCCACACTGTGGCCTTGATCACAATGTCGCTGAAAAAAATGAAAAAATATATACATTATAATACAATATATACAAACCAGGTAAAAATATACATATACAGTATACAAAGAGATTGAATCATGTCACAGAGAAAAGCGCACAAGTGAAACTGACCATCTATTGATCATAGTTAGGTATGGGAACAAAACTCACTGGGTGTATAGACATGACACAGATAGGAGAAAATACACTAGGCACAGTATCCAACATCGACAATGGCCCACTAGTCACCATTGACACCTTAGGCCTACGTAACCCGAGCAGCTTCATGCCACCTAAAACCAACCACGTGGTCGAGACCTTTATCGATTATGGGAACAAAACTCACTGGGTGTATAGACATGACACAGATAGGAGAAAAGGAGCCGAAAATACTGATGTAAATTGTATAACCGTAGTAAGATGGAAGAATAGGTGGCGAGAAATGTAAACACGGACATACCGTTGCAAGAATTGTGTCAATCGTATTTGTATAGTCCCATCAGGGGAAAAAAGATACTGTTCAGTATGTCCTGTTGGGGATAGCAAAGTACTGTAATAAATTGTGAGAACCCCACAGTAGAATAGTGTTGTATCCAAAATATGTGGATGTAGGGAAATAAGGAAGGGGGCAGGGGGGGGTATGGGGAAAAAAAGAGGGGGGAGGGAAGAAAAAGGACATGTATATGACGGGGAGCACTTACACTAATAGCCACCTTGGAGAGGCATATGTTGTGGCTAGGGTATATAGAACATTGGTAACACGAAGGCTGCCGTCACACTAGCAGTATTAGGTCAGTATTTTACATCAGTATTTGTAAGCCAAAACCAGGAGTGGAACAATTAGAGGAAAAGTATAATAGAACCATATGCACCACTTGTGCATTTATCACCCACTCCTGGGAAGGTAAAAAGGAACAATACTTAACCGCACATAAGGTGGGCTTACATCATGAGAGTCACGTAGTGCTTGGAATTGTAGCTGTACAAGCCGACGTTGGTGGCAAAGTGGGAGGGCTGGCAGGTGTGCGCCCAAGGAGAAGGAGGAAGCGGCAGTGAGCGGAGCTCCCTGTTTAATGGCGCGTCGGCCGGTCAGGTGACCGGAAGTCATGATGAACGTCGGCGCGTGCGCAGAAGCCCAGCGTTGGATCAGTGTAATGCGTCTGTTTATGTGTTGCCATGAAAGCGTAGGTGGAAGGCGAGCTGATGCGGTGACGTGGTGTGTGTAGTAAGAGCCAGGGAGAGGAGGGGCTGTTGGTATCAGGAGGCTGCGTAATGGATGGTTGTGAGGAGGTAAACAGAGCCTGGGGCCAATGTTAATCAAGAAATATCACTGATAGATACACGGAGTGGAACAAGTAAATAATAACATAGGAACATGCTAAATAGATCGTGGACCGGAGAATGAAGGCAACCAAATAGGCATAATAAACAGGGCAATATATATGGACACAGATCGGCAGAATAAATAAATTAATAAATACAAATAAAATGAGGAAATTAAATAATGAATGAAACAATCAATAAATAAGCATAATAAACAGGGCATTACATATGGATACAGATGGGGAAAAATAAATAGATAATCAATGGTCAAAGTATAAATAAAATGAGATGATCAGTAGGATGAAGGTATAAAACAAAAAAAAAAGGAAATCCAATGGTGAAATATTGAAACTAGTTTTGCAAAACAGAAATCAAACAAACATGTAGGAGTCCAAACCAAATTAAAATGAAATGAATAGAAGGGGAGAATAAGCATAGAAAAATGAAGGGGGAAAAAAAAGGGGAGGGGGGAAAGGGGGTGGCGGAGGGGTCGAAGGGGGTTGAAGCGATTTATCTTACCATCTCGGCTACGTACATGGGTCGTGACTACATGAACTCAATTGATCTAGGAGAAAAAAATTAAAGTTCTTATTATATTAACCAATCCATATTGCAGTTGAGACCCCTAGGATGAAGAGTGTGGAGGGTGTATATAAAATCAGTTTCACGTTGTTTTAACAGCTTAATATGATTCCCGCCCCTTCTAGGTTTTGGGACTTTTTCTAATATCTGGAACCTGAGTTGGGCCACGTTATGTTTAGCTTCCTTAACCCCTTCCCGACCCATGACGCCACGTAGGCGTCATGAAAGTCGGTGCCAATCCGACCCATGACGCCTATGTGGCGTCATGGAAAGATCGCGTCCCTGCAGATCGGGTGAAAGGGTTAACTCCCATTTCACCCGATCTGCAGGGACAGGGGGAGTGGTAGTTTAGCCCAGGGGGGGGTGGCTTCACCCCCTCGTGGCTACGATCGCTCTGATTGGCTGTTGAAAGTGAAACTGCCAATCAGAGCGATTTGTAATATTTCACCTATTATAACTGGTGAAATATTACAATCCAGCCATGGCCGATGCTGCAATATCATCGGCCATGGCTGGAAACATTAATGTGCCCCCACCCTACCCCACCGATCGCCCCCCCCAGCCCCCGATCTGTCCGGTACACTGCTCCGGCTCCCCTCCGTCCTGTGCTCCGCTCCCCCCGTGCTCTTGTCCGCACTGTCATGATCCCAATGGCAGGGGATCACAAAAGGACAAGCACAAAAACAAAACAAGCTCTAGGGTAATGGAACCTGAGCTGACCGCGATCCTGAACCTAAACACACAACTAGCAGTAGCCGGGGAACGTGCCTACGATGATTCCTAGACGTCTCGCGCCAGCCGAAGGATTAACTTCCCCTATTAGAAGAAACACAGACCTCACTTGCCTCCAGAGAAACACCCCACAGAAATAGCAGCCCCCCACATGTAATAACGGTGAAATGAGAGGAAAGCACATACGTAGTTATGAAAATAGAATCAGCAAAAATGAGGCCCGCTAAAGCTAGATAGCAGAGGATACAAAAGTGAACTGCGCGGTCAGCGAAAAACCCTTCAAAAAACCATCCTGAAATTACTTGAACTCATGTGCCAACTCATGGAACATGAGGAGTAATTTCAGCCCACTAGAGCAACCAGCAGCAAGGAATCACATATCTGCAAGCTGGACTAAGACAAAAATAAAGCAAAACGTGGAACAGGAAAATCAAAACTTAGCTTGTCCTGAAGATAACAGACGCAGGGAGCAGAGGTAAAAATACACGCTGATTACATTGATAGCCGGCGAGGAAATGACAAAAAAGCCAGGTTAAATAGGAAACTCCCATAACCTGATGGAACAGGTGGACACCAGAGACCGCAGAGAACACAAGTCACCCAGTACCATCAGTAACCACCAGAGGGAGCCCAAAAACAGAACTCACAACAGTACCCCCCCCTTGAGGAGGGGTCACCGAACCCTCACGAGAACCACCAGGGCGACCAGGATGAGCCCTATGAAAAGCACGGACCAAATCGGCAGCATGAACATCAGAGGCAATCACCCAAGAATTATTCTCCTGACCATAACCCTTCCACTTGACCAAATACTGGAGTTTCCGTCTGGAAACACGAGAATCCAAGATCTTCTCCACAACATACTCCAATTCACCCTCCACCAGCACCGTAGCAGGAGGCTCAAGCGAAGGAACAACAGGTACCTCATACTTCTGCAACAACGACCGATGGAACACATTATGAATAGCAAACGATGCCGGGAGATCCAAACGAAACGACACAGGGTTAAGAATTTCCAAGATCCTATAGGGACCGATGAACCGAGGCTTGAACTTAGGAGAAGAGACCTTCATAGGAACAAAACGAGAAGACAACCACAACAAGTCCCCAACAAGAAGTCGAGGACCCACGCGGCGACGGCGATTAGCAAACTGCTGAGCCCTCTCCTGGGACAACTTCAAATTGTCCACCACATGACTCCAAATCTGATGCAACCTATCCACCACCATGTCCACTCCAGGACAATCAGAAGGCTCCACCTGACCAGAGGAAAAACGAGGATGAAACCCCGAATTACAAAAGAAAGGAGAAACCAAGGTAGCAGAACTAGCCCGATTATTAAGGGCAAACTCGGCAAGCGGCAAAAAGGAAACCCAGTCATCTTGATCAGCAGAAACAAAACACCTTAAATAAGTTTCTAAAGTCTGATTAGTTTGTTCCGTCTGGCCATTCGTCTGAGGATGGAATGCAGACGAAAAGGACAAATCAATGCCCATCTTAGCACAGAACGTCCGCCAAAATCTAGACACAAACTGGGATCCCCTGTCAGAAACGATGTTCTCCGGAATGCCATGCAAACGGACCACGTTTTGAAAAAACAGAGGGACCAACTCAGAGGAGGAAGGTAACTTAGGCAAGGGTACCAGATGAACCATCTTAGAAAAGCGGTCACGCACAACCCATATGACGGACATTTTTTGAGAGACAGGGAGATCCGAAATAAAGTCCATGGAAATGTGCGTCCAAGGCCTCTTCGGGATAGGCAAAGGTGACAACAATCCACTGGCCCGAGAACAGCAAGGCTTAGCCCGAGCGCAAACTCCACAAGACTGCACGAAAGAACGCACATCCCTCGACAAGGAAGGCCACCAAAAAGACCTGGCCACCAAGTCTCTAGTACCAAATATTCCAGGATGACCTGCCAACACAGAAGAATGGACCTCGGAGATGACTCTACTGGTCCAATTATCCGGAACAAACAGTCTTTCCGGCGGACAACGATCAGGTTTATCCGCCCGAAACTCCTGCAAAGCACGTCGCAAGTCTGGGGAGACAGCCGACAAAATCACCCCATCCCTAAGGATACCAGTGGGCTCAGAATTTCCAGGGGAGTCAGGCACAAAACTCTTAGAAAGAGCATCCGCCATCACATTCTTTGAACCTGGCAGGTATGAAACCACAAAATTGAAACGGGAGAAAAACAGTGACCAACGAGCCTGTCTAGGATTCAGACGCTTGGCAGACTCAAGGTACATCAGATTTTTGTGATCAGTCAAGACCACCACACGATGTCTAGCACCCTCAAGCCAATGACGCCACTCCTCAAATGCCCACTTCATGGCCAAAAGCTCCCGATTACCAACATCATAATTCCGTTCAGCGGGCGAAAATTTTCTAGAAAAGAACGCACATGGCTTCATCACTGAGCCATCGGAGCTTCTCTGTGACAAAACCGCCCCCGCTCCGATCTCGGAAGCATCAACCTCAACCTGAAAAGGAAGCGACGTATCTGGCTGACGCAACACAGGAGCAGAAGAAAACCGGCGCTTAAGTTCCTGAAAGGCCTCCACAGCCGCAGGAGACCAATCAGTAACATCAGCACCCTTCTTAGTCAAATCCGTCAAAGGCTTAACAACACTAGAAAAATTAGTTATGAAGCGACGATAAAAATTAGCAAAGCCCAAGAACTTCTGTAGACTCTTAAGAGATGTAGGCTGCGTCCAGTCACAAATAGCCTGAACCTTGACGGGATCCATCTCAATAGTAGAAGGGGAAAAAATATACCCCAAAAAAGAAATCTTCTGGACTCCAAAGAGACATTTAGAACCCTTTACAAACAAAGAATTGGCCCGCAGGACCTGAAACACCTTCCTGACCTGCTGAACATGAGACTCCCAGTCATCAGAAAAAACCAAAACATCATCCAAATACACGATAATAAATTTATCCAGATATTCACGGAAAATATCGTGCATAAAAGACTGGAAGACAGAAGGAGCATTAGAAAGTCCAAAAGGCATCACCAAATACTCGAAATGGCCCTCAGGCGTATTAAATGCGGTTTTCCACTCATCACCCTGCCTTATCCGCACAAGATTATACGCACCCTGAAGATCAATCTTAGTGAACCATTTAGCCCCCTTAATGCGAGCGAACAAATCAGTCAACAATGGCAAAGGATACTGATATTTGACTGTAATCTTATTCAAAAGACGATAATCTATGCAAGGCCTCAAGGAACCATCTTTTTTGGCCACGAAAAAAAAACCTGCTCCCAAAGGGGACGAAGATGGACGGATATGTCCCTTTTCCAAAGACTCCTTAACATAATTCCGCATAGCAGCATGCTCTGGCACTGACAGATTGAACAAACGACCTTTAGGGAATTTTCTGCCAGGAATCAAATCTATAGCACAATCGCAATCCCTGTGAGGAGGAAGCGAACTGAGTTTAGGCTCCTCAAAAACCTCCCGATAATCAGACAAAAATACCGGGACCTCAGAAGGAGTAGATGAAGCGATAGAAATCGGAGATGCATCATCATGAACCCCCTGACATCCCCAGCTTAACACAGACATTGTTTTCCAGTCCAGGACTGGGTTATGAGTTTGTAACCATGGCAGACCAAGCACTAAGACATCATGTAAATTATACAGTACCAGGAAGCGAATCACCTCCTGATGAACGGGAGTCATACGCATGGTCACTTGTGTCCAGTACTGAGGTTTATTCATAGCCAAAGGTGTAGAGTCAATTCCTTTCAAAGGAATAGGAACTTCCAGAGGTTCCAGACTAAACCCACAGCGATTGGCAAATGACCAATCCATAAGACTCAGGGCAGCGCCTGAATCCACATAGGCATCGACGGAAATGGATGATAATGAACAAATCAGAGTCACAGACAGAATGAACTTAGACTGTAAAGTACCAATGGCAACAGACTTATCAACCTTTTTTGTGCGTTTAGAGCATGCTGATATAACATGAGCTGAATCACCACAATAAAAACACAATCCATTTTTCCGCCTATAATTTTGCCGTTCACTTCTGGACTGAATTCTATCACATTGCATTATCTCAGGTGCCTGTTCAGAAGACACCGCCAAATGGTGCACAGGTTTGCGCTCCCGTAAACGCCGATCAATCTGAATAGCCATAGTCATGGACTCATTCAGACCTGTAGGCGCCGGGAACCCCACCATAACATCTTTAATGGCCTCAGAAAGGCCATCTCTGAATTTTGCAGCCAGAGCGCACTCATTCCACTGAGTAAGCACCGACCATTTCCGAAATTTCTGACAATATATTTCTGCTTCATCTTGCCCCTGAGAGAGAGCCAATAAAGCTTTTTCAGCCTGAATCTCTAGGTTAGGTTCCTCATAGAGCAAACCCAATGCCAGAAAAAACGCATCCACATTGAGCAACGCAGGATCCCCTGGTGCCAATGCAAATGCCCAATTCTGAGGGTCACCCCGCAGGAAAGATATAACAATCTTGACCTGCTGAGCAGGGTCTCCAGAGGAGTGAGATTTCAAGGAAAGAAACAACTTGCAATTGTTCCTAAAATTCAGAAAACTAGATCTATCTCCAGAAAAAAACTCTGGGATAGGAATTCTAGGTTCAGACATAGGCATATGTACAACAAAATCTTGTATATTTTGAACCTTAGCAGCAAGATTATTCAGGCTGGAAGCCAAACTCTGGACGTCCATGATAAACAGCTGAGGTCAGAGCCATTCAAGGATTAAGAGGAGGAAAGAAGCAGCCAAGCTGCAATTAAGGCTAGGCAGCAAACACTGAGGAGGGGAAAAAAAAAAAAAAAACCTCCTCAGACTACTTTTCCTCCTACTTCAGCCAAAACGATGACTAATTTTTTTTTGGCCGGCTATACTGTCATGATCCCAATGGCAGGGGATCACAAAAGGACAAGCACAAAAACAAAACAAGCTCTAGGGTAATGGAACCTGAGCTGACCGCGATCCTGAACCTAAACACACAACTAGCAGTAGCCGGGGAACGTGCCTACGATGATTCCTAGACGTCTCGCGCCAGCCGAAGGATTAACTTCCCCTATTAGAAGAAACACAGACCTCACTTGCCTCCAGAGAAACACCCCACAGAAATAGCAGCCCCCCACATGTAATAACGGTGAAATGAGAGGAAAGCACATACGTAGTTATGAAAATAGAATCAGCAAAAATGAGGCCGGCTAAAGCTAGATAGCAGAGGATACAAAAGTGAACTGCGCGGTCAGCGAAAAACCCTTCAAAAAACCATCCTGAAATTACTTGAACTCATGTGCCAACTCATGGAACATGAGGAGTAATTTCAGCCCACTAGAGCAACCAGCAGCAAGGAATCACATATCTGCAAGCTGGACTAAGACAAAAATAAAGCAAAACGTGGAACAGGAAAATCAAAACTTAGCTTGTCCTGAAGATAACAGACGCAGGGAGCAGAGGTAAAAAGACACGCTGATTACATTGATAGCCGGCGAGGAAATGACAAAAAAGCCAGGTTAAATAGGAAACTCCCATAACCTGATGGAACAGGTGGACACCAGAGACCGCAGAGAACACAAGTCACCCAGTACCATCAGTAACCACCAGAGGGAGCCCAAAAACAGAACTCACAACACCGCTCCCCCCGTGCTTCAATCACCCCCCCGTGCTCCAATCACCCCCACTGCACTCCGATCCACCCCCTCCGTGCTCCGTTCCACCCCCCCGTGCTCCGTTCCACCCCCCCGTGCTCCGTTCCACCCCTCTCGCGCTCCGATTAACCCCCCCATGCTCCGATCCCCCCCCCGTGCTCCCCCCCTACCCCATCATACTTACCGATCCTGCTGGGGTCCGTCCGCCTTCTCCCCGGGTGCCGCCATCTTCCAAAATGGCGGGCGCAGTGCGCCCGCCGAATCTGCCGGCCGGCAGATTCGTTCCAAAGTACATTTTGATCACTGAGATATAATCTATCTCAGTGATCAAGATAAAAAAAATAATAAATGACCCCCCCCCTTTGTCACCCCCATAGGTAGGGACAATAAAAAAATAAAGAAATTTTTTTTTCCACTAATGTTAGAATAGGGTTAGGGGTAGGGTTAGGGCTAGGGTTAGGGTTAGGGGTAGGGTTAGGGGTAGGGTTAGGGGTAGGGTTAGGAGTAGGGTTAGGGCTAGGGGTAGGGTTAGGGTTAGGGGTAGGGTTAGGGGTAGGGTTAGGAGTAGGGTTAGGGGTAGGGTTAGGGGTAGGGTTAGGGGTAGGGTTTCGGTATGTGCACACGTATTCTGGTCCTCTGCGGATTTTTTCGCTGCGGATTTGATAAATCCGCAGTGCTAAACCGCTGCTGATTTATGGCGGATTTACCGCGTTTTTTCTGCACATTTCACTGCGGTTTTACAACTGCGATTTTCTATTTGAGCAGTTGTAAAACCGCTGCGGAATCCGCACAAAGAAGTGACATGCTGCGGAATGTAAACCGCTGCGTTTCCGTGCAGTTTTTCCGCAGCATGTGTACAGCGATTTTTGTTTCCCATATGTTTACATTGAACTGTAAACTCATGGGAAACTGCTGCGGATCCGCAGCGTTTTCCGCAGCGTGTGCACATACCTTTAGAATTAGGCCATGTGCACACGGTGCGGATTTGGCTGCGGATCCGCAGTGGATTGGCCGCTGCGGATTCGCAGCAGTATTCCATCAGGTTTACAGTACCATGTAAACCTATGGAAAACCAAATCCACTGTGCCCATGGTGCGGAAAATACCGCGCGGAAACGCTGCGTTATATTTTCCGCAGCATGTCAATTCTTTGTGCGGATTCCGCAGCGTTTTACACCTGTTCCTCAATATGAATCCGCAGGTGAAATCCGCACAAAAAACACTGGAAATCCGCGGAAAATCCGCAGGTAAAACGCAGTGCCTTTTACCCGCGGATTTTTCAAAAATGATGCTGAAAAATCTCACACGAATCCGCAACGTGGGCACATAGCCTTAGGGTTAGGGTTGGAATTAGGGTTGTGGTTAGGGGTGTATTGTGGTTAGGGTTGTGATTAGGGTTATGGCTACAGTTGGGATTAGGGTTAGGAGTGTGGGGGGGTTAGTGTTGGAGGTAGAATTGAGGGGTTACCACTGTTTAGGCACATCAGGGGTCTCCAAACGCAACATGGCACCACCATTGATTCCAACCAATCTCGTATTCAAAAAGTCAAATGGTGCTCCCTCAATTCCGAGCCCTGACGTGTGCCCAAACAGTGGTTTACCCCCACATATGGGGTACCAGCATACTCAGGACATACTGCGCAACAATTACTGGGGTCCAATTTCTCCTGTTACCCTTGTGAAAATAAAAAAATGCTTGCTAAAACATCATTTTTGAGGAAAGAAAAATGATTTATTATTTTCACGGCTCTACGTTGTAAACGTCTGTGAAGCACTTGGGGGTTCAAAGTGCTCACCACATATCTAGATAAGTTCCTTGGGGGGTCTAGTTTCTAAAATGGGTTCACTTGTGGGGGGTTTCTACTGTTTAGGCACACCAGGGGCTCTGCAAACGCAACGTGACGCCCGCAGACCATTCCATCAAAGTCTGCATTTCAAAAGTCACTACTTCCCTTCTGAGCCCCGACGTGTGCCCAAACAGTGGTTTACCTCCACACGTGGGGTATCAGCGTACTCAGGAGAAACTGAACAACAACTTTTGGGGTCCAATTTCTCCTGTAACCCTTGGGAAAATAAAAAATTCTGGGCTAAATAATTATTTTTGAGGAAAGAAAACGTATTTATTATTTTCACGGCTCTGCATTATATACTTCTATGAAGCACTTGGGGGTTCAAAGTGCTCACCACACATCTAGATAAGTTCTTTTCGGGGTATAGTTTCCAAAATGGGGTCACTTGTGGAGGGTTTCTACTGTTTAGCCACATCAGGGGCTCTGCAAACGCAACGTGACGCCCGCAGAGCATTCCATCAAAGTCTGCATTTCAAAACGTCACTACTTCAATTCCGAGCCCCGGCATGTGCCCAAACAGTAGTTTACCCCCACATATGGGGTATCACCGTACTCAGGAGAAACTGGACAACAAATATTGGGGTCAAATTTCTCCTGTTACCCTTGGGAAAATTAAAAAATTCTGGGCTAAATAATTATTTTTGAGGAAAGAAAACGTATTTATTATTTTCACGGCTCTGCATTATAAACTTCTGTGAAGCACTTGGGGATTCAAAGTGCTCACCACACATCTAGATAAGTTCCTTTCGGGGTCTAGTTTCCAAAATGGGGTCACTTGTGGAGGGTTTCTACTGTTTAGCCACATCAGGGGCTCTGCAAACGCAACGTGACGCCCGCAGAGCATTCCATCAAAGTCTGCATTTCAAAACGTCACTACTTCACTTCCGAGCCCCGGCATGTGCCCAAACAGTGGGGTATCAGCGTACTCAGGAGAAACTGGACAACAACTTTTGGGGTCAAATTTCTCCTGATACCCTTGGGAAAATAAAAAATTGCAGGCTAAAAGATCATTTTTGAGAAAATATTTTTATTTTTTTATTTTCATGGCTCTGCGTTATAAACTTCTGTGAAGCACTTGGGGGTTCAAAGTCCTCACCACACATCTAGATTAGTTCCTTTGGTGGACTAGTTTCCAAAATGGGGTCATTTCTGGGGGATCTCCAATGTTTAGGCACACAGGGGCTCTCCAAACGTGACATGGTGTCCGCTAATGATTGGAGCTAATTTTCCATTTAAAAAGCCAAATGGCGTGCCTTCCCTTCTGAGCCCTGCCGTGCGCCCAAACAGTGGTTTACCCCTACATATGGGGTATCAGCGTACGCAGGACAAACTGGACAACAACATTTGGGGTCCAATTTCTCCTATTACCCTTGGCAAAATAGGAAATTCCAGGCTAAAAAATCATTTTTGAGGAAAGAAAAATTACACTGGTCAACAGCATTTTTGGTGCCAAAGATATTTCATCGAATTTAGGGTAACTTTGGGGTGCTGATTCTGAATATGTCATCAGTTTTGCCAGATTGGCTCAAGTTTTTGAGATTTTTCGTAAAATGTGTAAAAAAAAAGACGTAATTTGCTACATGCGCATTAACTTTATTGATATTGTCATGAATACAATAAATTTAACAAAGTAAATGTTGATTTTAGTTTATTTTAACTAGTTTTAGAAAGTAATCTTCAAAAATGAACAAGACATGAAAGATAGGAGACATTTAATCACTGGAAAAGCGCTTTTTATATGATTTTCTTCTATGTGAGCTATTCGGGCAGTCACGCTGTAGATTCCAGCAGTAATCAGCCATCATATGTCTGTCCCATCTGCCTTGGTACCTTTCCTCCATCACCATAATATCCTGATGAAATCTCTCCCCTTGTTCTTCGCTAAAATCTCCAAGGTTTTCTGGAAATCTGTCCAAGTGACTGTGAAGATAATGCAATTTAATGCTCATGTGTACACCCAGATTTCTAAATCTCAATAGCATGTTTTGTACCAGTTCTTCATAATTGTCTGCCTTTTGATTTCCCAAGAAGTTCTTCACTACCAACACAAAACTTCACCATGCAGCAGCTTCAATGTCATTCATTTCCTTAGGAAAATTTGAATCTTTAATGAGTTTCCGAATTTGAGGACCATCAAAGATTCCTGCATTCAGTTTTTCGCTACTAAGACCAGGGAAAGATCTGCAGATGTACATGAAGCAATTACCATCTTTGTCTAATGCCTTGACGAACTGCTTCATTAATCCTAACTTTATGTGAAGTGGTGGTAGAATGATTTTTTTCCCTGTCCACCAAAGGTTCGTTCACTATGTTTGATGCTCCTACTGTCAAGGTGTCCCTTGGAGGCCAATTCAGTTTCTCCCAGTGCTGATGTTTTGCTCTACTATCCCACATGCAGATGAAGCAAGGATACTTTGTGTATCCACTTTGCTGTCCAAGTAAAAAGTTGACCATTTTTAAATCAACACATATCAGCCACGAATGTTCATGGTAGCACAGTTTCTCCAAGACCATTTTGACATTTTTGTATTGTTCTGCAAGTTTAGTTGAGTGAGCTACTGGAAGAGATGCACACTGATTGCCATTGTTCAACAAAACACATTTCAAACTCCTTTTAGAACTATCTATGAAAAGCCTCCAGTCTTCAGGACGATATACTTGTAAACCCATTTGCAGCATCAGGCCAGGAATATCCTTACAATATACAAGTAGGTCATCTTCACAGAAAAATTGAAGAAGTGCTTCTTCTCTGGTCCTGTAAGATGTAATTTTAGTTCCAGGCGTCAGACAATTTTTTTCACTTAGCCTTGAAGCTAAAAGTTCGGATGCACTTTTTGAGAGGTTGAGGTCTCTTATTAGATCGTTGAGCTCTCCTTGGGTAAATTGCGTAGGTGTTCTGAAACTTCCTTCATATTCTAGTTCACTTCCAGAACTGATGTTTAGCTCCATACCCTGCATTTCATCATCATCAGGTGGGGGAAGGTCAGGTAACATGGTTAACACAGGTACAGGCACATCTTCACAATGAGGGACAGGCCTTCTTGCAGATTCCATGTTAGGATACTCCCATTTTCGTTTCTTATGCTTATTGAATCCTTGCACTTGCACTGCACAGAAATAACAGTCATCATGATGATTTTTTTGCTCTCTCCACACCATTGGAACACCAAATTTGAAGCTTTTTCTTTGTCCTTTGCTCCATTTTCGTAATAATTCGATACATGCTTTGCACACTATGTGTGGTGCCCAAAACTTGTCTTGGTCCCCAAGCATAACCCCAAAATAGGCAAAATACACTTTTTTTACGAAGTCTGTTATGTTTCTTCTATGTTTTGGCAGTGTGTATTCACCACAAATGTAACAGAATGAGTCTGGATCGTTAAGACAACTTCTTCTTGATGAGTTCATGCTTTTCACTGGAAAACAGACAACAACATAAAGTTAGTGCAAAAATCAAGCTATGAACAAACTTTTAGAACACTAATTAACACAAAACTATATTGAGAACTGCTCAGTTCAAGTACTAATCCAAAGAAATGCGTCGCATTTACCAACAAGTGCTATAAATAAGATACCAAAAATCTCAAAAACTTGAGCCAATCTGGCAAAACGGATAGCATATTCAGAATCCGCACCCCAAAAATACCCCAAATTCATTAAAATATTTTGGACACCAGAAAAAATTTTTTTTTTTGTTGACCTGTGTTATTTTTTATTTTCATGGCTCTGCGTTATAAACTTCTGTGAAGCACCTGGGGGTTTAAAGTGCTCAATATGCATCTAGATAAGTTCCTTGGGGGGTCTAGTTTCCAAAATGGGGTCACTTGTGGGGGAGCTCCAATGTTTAGGCACACAGGGGCTCTCCAAACGCGACATGGTGTCCGCTAACAATTGGAGCTAATTTTCCATTCAAAAAGTCAAATGGCGCGCCTTCCCTTCCGAGCCCTGCCGAGTGCCCAAACAGTGGTTTACCCCCACATTTGAGGTATCGGCGTACTCGGGAGAAATTGCCCAACAAATTTTATGATCCATTTTATCCTATTGCCCATGTGATAATGAAAAAATTGAGGCAAAAATAATTTTTTTGTGAAAAAAAAGTACTTTTTCATTTTTACAGATCAATTTGTGAAGCACCTGAGGGTTTAAAGTGCTCACTAGGCATCTAAATAAGTTCCTTGGGGGGTCTAGTTTCCAAAATGGGGTCACTTGTGGGGGAGTGCCAATGTTTAGGCACACAGGAGCTTTCCAAACGCGACATGGTGTCCGCTAACGATGGAGATAATTTTTCATTCAAAAAGTCAAATGGCGCTCCTTCCCTTCCGAGCCTTACCATGTGCCCAAACAGTGGTTTACCCCCACATATGAGGTATCAGTGTACTCAGGAGAAATTGCCCAACAAATTTTAGGATCCATTTTATCCTGTTGCCCATGTGAAAATGAAAAAATTGAGGCTAAAAGAATTTTTTTGTGAAAAAAAAGTGCTTTTTCATTTTTACGGATCAATTTGTGAAGCACCTGGGGGTTCAAAGTGCTCACTATGCATGTAGATAAGTTCCCTGGGGCGTCTAGTTTCCAAAATGGGGTCACTTGTGGGGAAGCTCCAATTTTTAGGCACACGGGGGCTCTCCAAACGTGACATGGTGTCCGCTAAAGAGTGGAGCCAATTTTTGATTCAAAAAGTCAAATGGCGCTCCTTCCCTTCCAAGCCCTGCCGTGCGCCCAAACAGTGGTTTACCCCCACATATGAGGTATCAGCGTACTCAGGACAAATTGGACAACAACCTACGTGGTTCAGTTTCTCCTTTTAATATTGGGAAAATAAAAAAATTGTTGCTAAAAGATAATTTTTGTGACTAAAAAGTTAAATGTTCATTTTTTCCTTCCATGTTGCTTTTGCTGCTGTGAAGCACCTGAAGGGTTAATAAACTTCTGGAATGTGGTTTTGAGTACCTTGAGGGGTGCAGTTTTTAGAATGGTGTCAATTTTGGGTATTTTCAGCCATATAGACCTCTCAAACTGACTTCAAATGTGAGGTGGTCCCTAAAAAAATGGTTTTGTAAATTTCGTTGTAAAAATGAGAAATCGCTGGTCAAATTTTAACCCTTATAACTTCCTAGCAAAAAAAAATTTTGTTTCCAAAATTGTGCTGATGTAAAGTAAACATGTGGGAAATGTTATTTATTAACTATTTTGTGTCACATAACTCTCTGGTTTAACAGAATAAAAATTCAAAATGTGAAAATTGCGAAATTTTCAAAATTTTTGCCAAATTTCCGTTTTTATCACAAATAAACGCATAATTTATTGACCTAAATTTACCACTAACATGAAGCCCAATATGTCCCGAAAAAACAATCTCAGAACCGTTACGATCCGTTGAAGCGTTCCTGAGTTATTACCTCATAAAGGGACACTGGTCAGAATTGCAAAAAACGGCAAGGTCTTTAAGGTCAAAATAGGCTGGGTCATGATGGGGTTAAAATGGGCTGGAAAGGGTAACCATAGTTTTTCACATCTGATTGTGGACTTGTGACTTGAGATATGGTTCCTATTGGCCTGTGTCCTTTCGCCCACATGTAACAGGGACACGCATGTGTAGTAATCGTTGATGGGGTAAGATTTACCCGTACGTGGATGGACTACCTCATTGCCCCTGATGACGTTAGAAATACTCATACAGCCAAAACTGGGGAAGGTACCCGTCCTTCTCTGTCCGCTGAGGGTTCTAATAGATAAGGTTTTAACGGATCCTAGATCCGCTTTAACAACAGTGTCTCGTATGTTTTTCGGGTGTCTGGTGCACGAGTGGTGGGTTCCTGAAGATCTGGATGTTGGGGTAAGCCTTGTTAAGGAGTGGCCAATATTTATGAATAAGGTTGTGAATCCTCAACATGGATGGATGATGTGGATCGCCCCCACGTAAGGGCAATGGGGTACTCGGTTGTTGTGAATTCTGCTCTTGGGCTCCCTCCGGTGGTTGTTGATGGTAATGCAGTTATTCCTGAGCAGCAGACTTGGACAGGTGTTTCTGCTAATTGCAATTCTGACTGGGGTATTTAGCTGTGCAGGACTCATTAGTCCTTGCCAGTAGTCAATGTTCCTTTGGAAGTGTTGGTCCTCTGCCTGGCCTCTCCTGCTTGCTGCCAATTCAGCTAAGATAAGTGTTTGCTGCATTTTTTTAGACACACTGCTGTGTGTTTATTTTCTGTGCTTATCTTGTTTCTATTTTGTTCCTGCTAGACTGTGCCTGATGTTTTTCTCAGCCTAGTTGGACTCGCTGGAGTCGCAGATATACTTTCCACATCTTTAGTTAGGTGGTGGAGTTTCTGTATTTTTCTGCTGTGGATATTTTGTAGTGTTTTATGCTGACCGCATAGTATCCTGTACTATCCTTTCCTATCTAGGTAGAAGTGGCCTCCTTTGCTTATCCCTGATTTCTGTCTGCGTGTGTCTTTTCCTCTCCTACTCACAGTCATTATTTGTGGGGGGCTACTGTTGTGAATTCTGTTGTCGAGCTCCCTCCTGTGGTCGTGAATGGTACTTCGGTGAGTTCTGTCCGTGGGCTCCCTCTGGTGGCTGTGAGTGGAGCTGCTGCTTCTGAGGTTCCTTACACAGGTGATGTGGTTTATCCTTTGGTTGGCTGCTCTATTTAACTCCACTTAGATCGTTACTCCATGCCAGCTGTCAATGTTTCTGCATTGGTTCAGTTCGCTCTTGGATCCTTCTGGTGACCTGTCTACTCCAGCAGAAGCTAAGTTCCTGATAGTATCTAATTCGTTCATTGTTTTCTTGTCCAGCTGGATATCATGATTTTGTCTTGCTAGCTGGAAGCTCTGGGATGCAGAGTGGCATCTCCGCATCGTTAATTGGTGCGGAGGTCTTTTTTGCACACTCTGCGTGGTCTTTTGTAGTTTTTTGTGCTGATCGCAAAGCTACCTTTCCTATCCTCTGTCTATTTAGTAAGTCTGGCCTCCCTTTGCTGAAACCTGTTTCATTTCTGCGTTTGTGACTTTCATCTTTACTCACAGTCAATATATGTGGGGGGCTGCCTTTTCCTTTGGGGAATTTCTCTGAGGCAAGGTAGGCTTTATTTTCTATCTCTAGGGCTAGCTAGCTCTTAGGCTGTGACGAGGTGTCTAGGGAGCGTCAGGAGCGCTCCACGGCTATTTCTAGTGTGTGTGATAGGATTAGGTATTGCGGTCAGCAGAGCTCCCACATCCCAGAGCTTGTCCTGTGTGAGTTTTAACTATCAGGTCTTTCCGGGTGCTCCTAACCACCAGATCATAACAGTACAGCTGGCCCAAAGTATTAATGCATCTCAATAGAGGGATAAAAGAAGTTCTGAGACCATTTTTTTTTCTTTGCACTGTGTTTTGTCTTTCTTTTCCCCTAAACCTTTGGGTGGTTCAGGACACAGGTGTAGATATGGACATTCAGGGTCTGTCCTCTTGTGTGGATCATCTCACTGCAAGGGTACAAAACATTCAAGAGTTTGTGGTTCAGAATCCGATGTTAGAGCCTAGAATTCCTACTCCTGATTTATTTTCTGGGAATAGATCTAAGTTTCTGAATTTCAAAAATAATTGTAAACTGTTTCTAGCTTTGAAACCCCGCTCCTCTGGTGACCCCGCTCAACAAGTAAAAATCATTATTTCTTTGTTGCGTGGTGACCCTCAAGACTGGGCATTTTCCCTTGCGCCAGGAGATCCTGCATTGCGTGATGTTGATGCGTTTTTTTCTGGCGCTTGGATTGCTTTATGATGAACCAAATTCCGTGGATCAGGCATAAAAAATATTGCTGGCATTGTGTCAGGGTCAGGATGAAGCGGAGGTGTACTGTCAGAAGTTTAGAAAGTGGTCTGTGCTTACTCAGTGGAATGAATGTGCCCTGGCGGCAATTTTCAGAAAGGGTCTTTCTGAAGCCCTTAAGGATGTCATGGTGGGATTTCCCACGCCTGCTGGTCTGAATGAGTCTATGTCCTTGGCCATTCAGAACGATCGGCGCTTGCGTGAGCGCAAAGCTGTGCACCATTTGGCGGTGTTCTCTGAGAATAGGCCATCCAGTGTGATAGGACTTTGACCAGAGCTGAACTGCAAGAACACAGACGTCGGAATGGACTGTGTTTTTACTGTGGTGAATCCATTCATGCTATCTCCGATTGTCCTAAGCGCACTAAGCGGTTCGCTAGGTCTGCCACCATTGGTACGGTACAGTCTAAATTTCTTTTGTCCGTTACTCTGATTTGCTCTCTGTCGTCCTATTCTGTTATGGCATTTGTGGATTCAGGCGCTGCCCTGAATTTGATGGACTTGGAGTTTGCCAGGCACTGTGGTTTTTCCTTGGAGCCCTTGCAGTATCCTATTCCATTGAGAGGAATTGATGCTACGCCTTTGGCCAAGAATAAACCTGTTACGCTCAGGGACCAGGAAAGCGAGATAAGTGGACCCACTGGACCGAAACAGCGATCCTCCCCAGGACGAGTGGACCAGGTGGACCGCCCCTTATACAGGGAGCGTTAGGAGCAGGCCCATGGGAGACTACTGAACGGCAGCCGGTACCAAAGTACAGGGAAAGGAAAAGGTCAGGGCAGGGACGAAGGAAAAGAGAACGAAGAAGGAGAAGCGGAACGGATAACGGGAACTGACAAGACAGACAGAGAATGGAAGGACAAACCGGAAGACAGGATGGAGACACGAGACCACGGAAGCGCAGGAGACGATGGCGAAAGGACTAGGCAGAGGATCTGGAACACTGGGAAGAAACGAAGGTAAAGGAGAACTGGAGCTGCAAGGGAAGCACGGAGACAGTTAATGATAATACACAGAAACGAAAAGTCAGAGACAAGCAGCAGGGAGAACGTAAGGTACGCTAGGAAGCGAGGGAGCCAGAGGCATTTGCCAGAAAACAAATGACAGACAGGCACAGCCAAAAGGAAGAGGCGGCCTTAAATGCAGAGTGGCAGCATACCTTCCGGGTCATGGTCCTCCAGGACCACAGAGAGCAGGGGAAAGAGTGTCCAAAGAAAAAGGCAGAGTGCGCATACATGTGCTCCCAGTAGAGGGCGCTGTGGACGCGCATGAGCGCTGCTAAGTAACGTCAGCACTGCCAGCGAGACACAGGGCTGACCGGAGCAGGGAAGGCAGAGTACGCGTGTGCAGGACACCGTAGTGCGCGCACGCCCGACAGGAAGCAGGAGCCGGGAGAGCGAGCAGAGAAGGCAGCGCTGGAGAAGGAACAGGAGCGCGCCGGGACGCCTAGGAGCGGTAAGTAAAAGCGGACAGCAGGGGCCGCGGCGGTGATAATGGCGACCTGACAAAACCTCAATACTGGACGCAATTGACCATGTGCATGGCTCCTGCACATCAGGAGGATATTCGCTTTTTGGTGTTGCATAATCTGCATGGCGGTACTATCTGAGCATGGGCCTGAGCCTATGCAATGTGATAGGACTTTGACCAGAGCTGAACGGCAAGAACACAGACGTCGGAATGGGCTGTGTTTTTACTGTGGTGAATCCACTCATGCTATCTCCGATTGTCCTAAGTGCACTAAGCGGTTCGCTAGGTCTGCCACCATTGGTACGGTACAGTCTAAATTTCTTTCGTCCGTTACTCTGATTTGTTCTCTGTCATCCTATTCTGTTATGGCATTTGTGGATTCAGGCGCTGCCCTGAATTTGATGGACTTGGAGTTTGCCAGGCGCTGTGGTTTTTTCTTGGAGCCCTTGCAGTATCCTATTCCATTGAGAGGAATTGATGCTACGCCTTTGGCCAAGAATAAGCCTCAGTACTGGACTCAATTGACCATGTGCATGGCTCCTGCACATCAGGAGGATATTCGCTTTTTGGTGTTGCATAACCTGCATGATGTGGTCGTTTTGGGGTTGCCATGGCTACAGGTCCATAATCCAGTGTTGGATTGGAAATCTATGTCTGTGTCCGGCTGGGGTTGTCAGGGGGTACATGGTGATGTTCCATTGTTGTCATTTTCGCCTTCCACTCCTTCTGAAGTCCCTGAGTTTTTATCAGATTACCGGGATGTATTTGAAGAGCCCAAATCCGGTGCCCTACCTCCTCATAGGGATTGTGATTGTGCTATTAATTTGATTCCTGGTAGTAAGTTTCCTAAGGGCCGTCTGTTTAATTTATTTGTGCCAGAGCACGCCGCTATGCGGAGTTATATAAAGGAATCCTTGGAGAAGGGTCATATTCGCCCGTCGTCGTCACCATTGGGAGCAGGGTTCTTTTTTGTGGCCAAGAAGGATGGCTCTTTGAGACCTTGTATTGATTACCGCCTTCTTAATAAGATCACAGTCAAATTTCAGTATCCTTTGCCTCTGCTGTCTGATTTGTTTGCTCGGATTAAGGGGGCTAGTTGGTTCACCAAGATTGAGGGGCGTATAATCTTGTGCGAATTAAACAGGGCGATGAATGGAAAACAGCATTTAATACGCCCGAGGGCCATTTTGAGTACCTGGTTATGCCATTCGGGCTTTCTAATGCTCCATCTGTGTTTCAGTCCTTTATGCATGACATCTTCCGAGAGTACCTGGATAGATTCATGATTGTATATTTGGATGATATTTTGGTCTTTTCAGATGATTGGGAGTCTCATGTGAAGCAGGTCAGAATGGTGTTCCAGGTCCTTCGTGCGAATTCCTTGTTTGTGAAGGGGTCAAAGTGTCTCTTTGGAGTTCAGAAGGTTTCATTTTTGGGTTTCATTTTTTCCCCTTCTACTATCGAGATGGACCCTGTTAAAGTTCAGGCCATTTATGATTGGACTCAGCCGACATCTGTGAAGAGCATGCAGAAGTTCCTGGGCTTTGCTAATTTTTACCGTCTCTTTATCGCTAATTTTTCTAGTATTGCTAAACCATTGACTGATTTGACCAAGAAAGGTGCTGATGTGGTCAATTGGTCCTCTGCGGCTGTAGAGGCTTTTCAGGAGTTGAAGCGTCGTTTTTCTTCTGCCCCTGTGTTGTGCCAGCCAGATGTTTCGCTCCCGTTTCAGGTCGAGGTTGATGCTTCTGAGATTGGAGCTGGGGCTGTTTTGTCGCAAAGAAGTTCTGATGGCTCGGTGATGAAACCATGTGCCTTCTTTTCTAGAAAATTCTCGCCTGCTGAGCGCAATTATGATGTTGGCAATCGAGAGTTGTTGGCCATGAAGTGGGCATTCGAGGAGTGGCGACATTGGCTTGAAGGAGCTAAACATCGCGTGGTGGTCTTGACGGATCACAAGAATTTGAGTTATCTCGAGTCTGCCAAACGGTTGAATCCTAGACAGGCTCGATGGTCGCTCTTTTTCTCCTGTTTTGATTTTGTGGTTTCATACCTTCCGGGATCTAAGAATGTTAAGGCTGATGCCTGTTGTGAATTCTGTTGTCGGGCTCCCTCCTGTGGTCATGAATGGTACTTCGGCTGGTTCTGTCCATGGACTTTCTCTGGTGGCTGTGGGTGTTTCTGAGTTTCCTTCACAGGTGACGAGGTTAATTCGTTAGCTGGCTGCTCTATTTAACTCCACTTAGATCTTTGCTCCATGCCACCTGTCAATGTTCCAGTATTGGTCTAGTTCACTCCTGGATCGTTCTTGTGACCTGTCTTCCCAGCAGAAGCTAAGTGACTGCTTGTTTTTCTCTGGTTTGCTATTTTTCTGTCCAGCTTGCTATTTTGATTGTTCTTGCTTGCTGGAAGCTCTGGGACGCAGAGGGAGCGCCTCCGCACCATGAGTCGGTGCGGAGGGTCTTTTTGCGCCCTCTGCGTGGTCTTTTTGTAGGTTTTTGTGCTGACCGCAAAGCTACCTTTCCTATCCTCAGTCTGTTCAGTAAGTCGGGCCTCACTTTGCTTAATCTATTTCATCTCTGTGTTTGTATTTTCATCTTTACTCACAGTCATTATATGTGGGGGGCTGCCTTTTCCTTTGGGGAATTTCTCTGAGGCAAGGTAGGCTTTATTTTTCTATCTTTAGGGCTAGCTAGTTCCTTAGGCTGTGCCGAGTTGCATAGGGAGCGTTAGGAGCAATCCACGGCTATTTCTATTGTGGTTGATAGGATTAGGGATTGCGGTCAGCAGAGTTCCCACGTCCCAGAGCTCGTCCTATATTATCAGTAACTATCAGGTCATTCCGTGTGCTCTTATCCACCAGGTCCATTATTGTCCTGACCACCAGGTCATAACAGTACAGGTGGCCCAAAGTACTAATGCATCTCAATAGAGGGATAAGAGAAGTTCTCAGACCATTTTTTTTTCTTTGCAGTGTGTTTTGTTTCTCTTTTCCCCTTTACATCTGGGTGGTTCAGAACACAGGTGTAGACATGGACATTCAAGGTCTGTCCTCTTTGATGGATAATCTCACTATAAGTGTACAAAACATTCAAGATTTTGTGGTTCAGAATCCGATGTCAGAGCCTAGGATTCCAATTCCTGATTTGTTTTTTGGTGATAGATCTAAGTTCTTGAATTTCAAAAATAATTGTAAATTGTTTCTTGCCTTGAAACCTCGCTCCTCAGGTGACCCTGTTCAACAAGTAAAGATCATTATTTCTTTGTTACGCGGTGACCCTCAAGACTGGGCATTTTCCCTTGCGCCAGGAGATCCGGCATTGCGTGATGTTGATGCGTTTTTCCTGGCGCTTGGATTGCTTTATGACGAACCTAATTCAGTGGATCAGGCAGAGAAAATCTTGCTGGCTCTGTGTCAGGGTCAGGATGAAGAGGAGATATATTGTCATAAGTTTAGAAAGTGGTCTGTGCTCACTCAGTGGAATGAATGTGCCCTGGTAGCAATCTTCAGAAAGGGTCTCTCTGAAGCCCTTTAGGATGTCATGGTGCGATTTCCCATGCCTGCTGGTCTGAATGAGTCTATGTCTTTGGCCATTCAGATCGATCGACGCTTGCGTGAGCGTAAAGCTGTGCACCATTTGGCGGTACTATCTGAGCATGGGCCTGAGCCTATGCAATGTGATAGGACTTTGACCAGAGCTGAACGGCAAGAACACAGACGTCGGAATGGGCTATGTTTTTACTGTGGTGATTCCACTCATGCTATCTCCGATTGTCCTAAGCGCACTAAGCGGTTCGCTAGGTCTGACACCATTGGTACGGTACAGTCTAAATTTCTATTGTCCGTTACTCTGATTTGTTCTTTGTCATCCTATTCTGTTATGGCATTTGTGGATTCAGGCGCTGCCCTGAATTTGATGGACTTGGAGTATGCTAGGCGCTGTGGTTTTTTCTTGGAGCCCTTGCAGTATCCTATTCCATTGAGAGGAATTGATGCTATGCCTTTGGCCAAGAATAAGCCTCAGTACTGGACCCAATTGACCATGTGCATGGCTCCTGCACATCAGGAGGATATCCGCTTTCTGGTGTTGCATAATCTGCATGATGTGGTCGTTTTGGGGTTGCCATGGCTACAGGTTCATAATCCAGTATTGGACTGGAAATCTATGTCTGTGTCCAGCTGGGGTTGCCAGGGGGTACATGGTGATGTTCCATTTTTGTCTATTTCGTCTTCCACTCCTTCTGAAGTTCCAGAGTTTTTGTTGGATTATCGGGATGTATTTGATGAGCCCAAAGCCAGTGCCCTACCTCCTCATAGGGATTGCGATTGTGCAATTAATTTGATTCCTGGTAGTAAGTTTCCTAAGGGCCGATTGTTCAATTTATCTGTGCCAGAACACTCCGCTATGCGGAGTTATATAAAGGAATCCTTGGAGAAAGGCCATATTCGCCCGTCGTCATCACCGTTAGGAGCAGGGTTCTTTTTTGTGGCCAAGAAGGATGGTTCTTTGAGACCTTGTATTGATTACCGCCTTCTCAATAAAATTACAGTCAAATTTCAGTATCCTTTGCCGTTGCTGTCTGATTTGTTTGCTCGTATTAAAGGGGCTAGTTGGTTCACCAAGAAAGATCTTCGAGGGGCGTATAATCTTGTGCGTATTAAACAAGGCGATGAATGGAAAACAGCATTTTAATACACCCGAGGGCCATTTTGAGTACCTGGTTATGCCATTCGGGCTTTCCAATGCTCCATCAGTATTTCAGTCCTTTATGCATGACATCTTCCGAGAGTACCTGAATAAATTCCTGATTGTGTATTTGGATGATATTTTGGTCTTTTCGGATGATTGGGAATCTCATGTGAAGCAGGTCAGAATGGTGTTCCAGGTCCTTCGTGCGAATTCCTTGTTTGTGAAGGGGTCAAAGTGTCTCTTTGGAGTTCAGAAGGTTTCATTTTTGGGGTTCATTTTTTCCCCTTCTACTATCGAGATGGACCCTGTTAAAGTCCAAGCCATTTACGATTGTACTCAGCCGACATCTGTGAAGAGCCTGCAAAAGTTCCTGGGCTTTGCTAATTTTTATCGGCGCTTCATCGCTAATTTTTCTAGTGTTGCTAAACCGTTGACTGATTTGACCAAGAAGGGTGCTGATGTGGTCAATTGGTCTTCTGCAGCTATAGAGGCTTTTCAGGAGTTGAAGCGTCGTTTTTCTTCTGCCCCTGTGTTGTGCCAGCCAGATGTTTCGCTCCCGTTTCAGGTTGAGGTTGATGCTTCTGAGATTGGAGCTGGGGCTGTTTTGTCGCAAAGAAGTTCTGATGGCTCAGTGATGAAGCCATGTGCTTTCTTTTCTAGAAAGTTTTCGCCTGCTGAGCGCAATTATGATGTTGGTAATCGAGAGTTGTTGGCCATGAAGTGGGCATTCGAGGAGTGGCGTCATTGGCTTGAAGGAGCCAAGCATCGCGTGGTGGTCTTGACAGATCACAAGAATTTGACTTATCTTGAGTCTGCCAAATGGTTGAATCCGAGACAGGCTCAATGGTCGTTATTTTTCTCCCATTTTGATTTTGTGGTTTCGTACCTTCCTGGCTCTAAGAATGTGAAGGCTGATGCCCTGTCAAGGAGTTTTGTGCCTGACTCTCCGGGTGTTCCTGAACCGGCGGGTATTCTCAAAGAGGGGGTAATTTTGTCTGCCATCTCCCCTGATTTGCGGCGGGTGCTGCAAAAATTTCAGGCTGATAGACCTGACCGTTGCCCAGCAGAGAAACTGTTTGTCCCTGATAGATGGACTAGTAAGTAGAGTTATCTCTGAGATACATTGTTCAGTGTTGGCTGGTCATCCAGGAATCTTTGGTACCAGAGATTTGGTGGGTAGATCCTTTTGGTGGCCGTCTTTGTCACGGGATGTGCGTTCTTTTGTGCAGTCCTGTGGGACTTGTGCTCGGGCTAAGCCCTGCTGTTCTCGTGCCAGTGGGTTGCTTTTGCCCTTGCCGGTCCCGAAGAGGCCCTGGACGCATATTTCTATGGATTTTATTTCGGATCTCCCCGTCTCTCAAAAGATGTCGGTCATTTGGGTAGTTTGTGATCGCTTTTCTAAGATGGTCCATTTGGTACCTTTGTCTAAATTGCCTTCCTCCTCTGATTTGGTGCCATTATTTTTCCAGCATGTGGTTCGTTTACATGGTATCCCGGAGAACATTGTTTCTGACAGAGGTTCCCAGTTTGTTTCGAGGTTTTGGCGATCTTTTTGTGCTAGGATGGGCATTGATTTGTCTTTTTGGTCGGCTTTCCATCCTCAGACAAATGGCCAAACCGAACGAACTAATCAGACTTTGGAAACATATCTGAGATGCTTTGTTTCTGCTGATCAGGATGATTGGGTGTCCTTTTTGCCGTTGGCTGAGTTCGCCCTTAATAATCGGGCCAGCTCAGCTACTTTGGTTTCGCCGTTTTTCTGCAATTCTGGTTTCCATCCGCGTTTGTCTTCAGGGCAGGTTGAGTCTTCAGACTGTCCTGGTGTAGATACTGTGGTGGATAGGTTGCAGCAGATTTGGACTCATGTGGTGGACAATTTGACATTGTCCCAGGAGAAGGCTCAACGTTTCGCTAACCGCCGGTGTTGTGTGGGTCCCCGACTTCGTGTTGGGGATTTGGTTTGGTTGTCGTCTCGTTATGTTCCTATGAAGGTTTCCTCTCCTAAGTTTAAGCCTCGTTTCATTGGTCCGTATAAGATTTCTGAGGTTATCAATCCTGTGTCATTTCGTTTGGCCCTTCCTGCTTCTTTTGCCATCCATAATGTGTTCCATAGGTCGTTGTTGCGGAGATACGTGGCGCCTGTGGTTCCATCAGTTGATCCTCCTGCCCCGGTGTTGGTTGAGGGGGAGTTGGAGTATGTGGTGGAGAAGATTTTGGATTCTCGTATTTCGAGACGGAAACTCCAGTACCTGGTCAAGTGGAAGGGTTATGGTCAGGAAAATAATTCCTGGGTTTTTGCCTCTGATGTTCATGCTGCCGATCTGGTTCGTGCCTTTCATTTGGCTCGTCCTGGTCGGCCTGGGGGCTCTGGTGAGGGTTCGGTGACCCCTCCTCAAGGGGGGGTACTGTTGTGAATTCTGTTGTCGGGCTCCCTCCTGTGGTCATGAATGGTACTTCGGCTGGTTCTGTCCATGGACTTTCTCTGGTGGCTGTGGGTGTTTCTGAGTTTCCTTCACAGGTGACGAGGTTAATTCGTTAGCTGGCTGCTCTATTTAACTCCACTTAGATCTTTGCTCCATGCCACCTGTCAATGTTCCAGTATTGGTCTAGTTCACTCCTGGATCGTTCTTGTGACCTGTCTTCCCAGCAGAAGCTAAGTGACTGCTTGTTTTTCTCTGGTTTGCTATTTTTCTGTCCAGCTTGCTATTTTGATTGTTCTTGCTTGCTGGAAGCTCTGGGACGCAGAGGGAGCGCCTCCGCACCGTGAGTCGGTGCGGAGGGTCTTTTTGCGCCCTCTGCGTGGTCTTTTTGTAGGTTTTTGTGCTGACCGCAAAGCTACCTTTCCTATCCTCAGTCTGTTCAGTAAGTCGGGCCTCACTTTGCTTAATCTATTTCTTCTCTGTGTTTGTATTTTCATCTTTACTCACAGTCATTATATGTGGGGGGCTGCCTTTTCCTTTGGGGAATTTCTCTGAGGCAAGGTAGGCTTTATTTTTCTATCTTTAGGGCTAGCTAGTTCCTTAGGCTGTGCCGAGTTGCATAGGGAGCGTTAGGAGCAATCCACGGCTATTTCTATTGTGGTTGATAGGATTAGGGATTGCGGTCAGCAGAGTTCCCACGTCCCAGAGCTCGTCCTATATTATCAGTAACTATCAGGTCATTCCGTGTGCTCTTATCCACCAGGTCCATTATTGTCCTGACCACCAGGTCATAACAGATGCCCTGTCAAGGAGTTTTGTGCCTGACTCTCCGGGTGTTCCGGAGTCGGCGGGTATTCTTAAAGAGGGGGTAATTTTTTCTGCCATCTCCCCTGATTTGCGGCGTGTGCTGCAGAAGTTTCAGGCTGATAGACCTGACCTGTTGTGAATTCTGTGGCAGAGCTCCCTCCTGTGGTCACAAGTGGTACTTCGGCTGATTCTCTCTGGGAGCTTCCGTTTGTGGAGGAAAGTGGTACTGCAGCTTCTGAGTTTCCTCCCTCAGGTGATCTGGTGAGGTCGTTAGCTGCTTCTCTACTTAACTCCACCTGATGCTTTGATCCATGCTTCCTGTCAATGTTCCAGTGTTGGACTTGTGTTTCTCTGGATCATTCCTGTGGCCTGCTGCTCTGCATAGCTAAGTGCTTCTTTGCTATTTGTTGCTATTTTTTCTGTCCAGCTTGTCTATTTGTTTTGCTGGAAGCTCTGGGACGCAGAGGGTGTACCTCCGTGCCGTTAGTTCGGTACGGAGGGTCTTTTTGCCCCTTTGCGTGGTTTTCTTTAGGGTTTTGTGTAGACCGCAAAGTTATCTTTCCTATCCTCGTTCTGTCTAGAATATCGGGCCTCACTTTTCTGAATCTATTTCATCCCTACGTTTGTCTTTTCATCTTACTCACAGTCATTATATGTGGGAGGCTGCCTTTTCCTTTGGGGTATTTCTCTGAGGCAAGGTAGGCTTATTTTTCTATCTTCAGGCTAGTTAGTTTCTCGGGCTGTGCCGGGTTGCATGGGGAGCGTTGGGCGCGATTCACGGCTTCTTCTAGTTGTGTTTGGAGGGGATCGGGGATTGCGGTCTGCAGAGTTCCCACGTCTCAGAGCTCGTTCTGTTGTTTTGGGTTATTGTCAGATCACTGTGTGTGCTCTGACCTCCATGTCCATTGTTATACTGAATTGCCTTTCATAACAGTACAGGAAGCCAAAAGTACTAATGATTCTCAATAGAGGGAAAAAAGAAGTTCTGAGACCATTTTTTTTTCTTGGCATTGTGTTTTATCTTTTTTTTTCCCCTAGACATTTGGGTGGTTCAGTACACAGGTGTAGCGATGGACATTAGAAGTCTGTCTTCATTTGTGGATCAGCTCTTGGCAAGAGTACAAAAGATTCAAGACACTATTGATCAGAAATCTATGTTAGAACCAAGAATTCCTATTCCTGATTTGTTTTTTGGAGATAGAACTAAGTTTCTGAGTTTCAAAAATAATTGTAAGTTATTTCTGGCCTTGAAACCTCGTTCCTCTGGTGATCCAGTTCAACAGGTTTTGATTATTATTTCTTTTTTGCGCGGCGACCCTCAGGACTGGGCATTTTCTCTTGCGCCAGGAGATCCTGCATTAAGTAATATCAATGCGTTTTTCCTGGCGCTCGGATTGCTGTACGATGAGCCTAATTCAGTGGATCAGGCAGAAAAGAATTTGCTGGCTCTTTGTCAGGGTCAGGATGAGATAGAGGTATATTGCCAGAAATTTAGAAAATGGTCAGTGCTCACTCAATGGAATGAATCTGCGCTGGCAGCTATGTTCAGAAAGGGTCTCTCTGAAGCCCTTAAGGATGTCATGGTGGGATTTCCTATGCCTGCTGGTTTGAATGAGTCTATGTCTTTGGCTATTCAGATCGGTCGACGCTTGCGTGAGCGTAAATCTGTGCACCATTTGGCGGTATTACCTGAGCTTAAACCTGAGCCTATGCAGTGCGATAGGACTTTGACCAGAGTTGAACGGCAAGAACACAGACGTCTGAATGGGCTGTGTTTCTATTGTGGTGATTCCACTCATTCTATCTCTGATTGTCCTAAGCGCACTAAGCGGTTCGCTAGGTCTGCCGCCATTGGTACGGTACAGTCAAAATTTCTTCTGTCTGTTACCTTGATCTGCTCTTTGTCATCATATTCTGTCATGGCGTTTGTGGATTCAGGCGCTGCTCTGAATTTGATGGACTTGGAATATGCTAAGCGTTGTGGGTTTTTCTTGGAGCCCTTGCAGTGTCCTATTCCATTGAGAGGAATTGATGCTACGCCTTTAGCCAAGAATAAGCCTCAATACTGGACCCAGCTGACCATGTGCATGGCTCCTGCACATCAGGAGGTTATTCGCTTTCTGGTGTTGCATAATCTGCATGATGTGGTCGTGTTGGGGTTGCCATGGCTACAAGCCCATAATCCAGTATTGGACTGGAAATCCATGTCGGTGTCCAGCTGGGGTTGTCAGGGGGTACATGGTGATGTTCCATTTTTGTCAATTTCGTCATCCACCCCTTCTGAGGTTCCAGAGTTCTTGTCTGATTACCGGGATGTATTTGATGAGCCCAAGTCCGATGCCCTACCTCCGCATAGGGATTGTGATTGTGCTATCAATTTGATTCCTGGTGGTAAATTCCCAAAAGGTCGACTGTTTAATTTATCCGTGCCTGAGCACACCGCTATGCGCAGTTATGTGAAGGAATCCCTGGAGAAGGGGCATATTCGCCCGTCATCGTCGCCATTAGGAGCAGGGTTCTTTTTTGTAGCCAAAAAGGATGGTTCGCTGAGACCTTGTATAGATTATCGCCTTCTTAATAAGATCACTGTTAAATTTCAGTACCCCTTGCCTTTGTTGTCTGATTTGTTTGCTCGGATTAAGGGGGCTAGTTGGTTCACCAAGATTGATCTTCGTGGTGTGTATAATCTGGTGCGAATCAGGCAAGGCGATGAATGGAAAACTGCATTTAATACGCCCGAGGGTCATTTTGAGTATCTAGTGATGCCATTCGGACTTGCCAATGCTCCATCAGTGTTTCAGTCCTTTATGCATGACATCTTCCGAGAGTACCTGGATAAATTCCTGATTGTGTACTTGGATGACATTTTGATCTTCTCGGATGATTGGGAGTCTCATGTGAAACAGGTCAGAACGGTTTTTCAGGTCCTGCGTGCTAATTCTTTGTTTGTGAAGGGATCAAAGTGTCTCTTTGGTGTGCAGAAGGTTTCATTTTTGAGGTTCATCTTTTCCCCTTCTACTATCGAGATGGATCCTGTTAAGGTCCAAGCCATCCATGATTGGACTCAGCCGACATCTCTGAAAAGTCTGCAAAAGTTCCTGGGCTTTGCTAATTTTTATCGTCGCTTCATCTGCAATTTTTCTAGTATTGCCAAACCATTGACCGATTTGACCAAGAAGGGTGCTGATTTGGTCAATTGGTCTTCTGCTGCTGTGGAAGCTTTTCAAGAGTTGAAGCGTTGTTTTTCTTCTGCCCCTGTGTTGTGTCAACCAGATGTTTCTCTTCCGTTCCAGGTCGAGGTTGATGCTTCTGAGATTGGAGCAGGGGCTGTTTTGTCGCAGAGAGGTTCTGATTGTTCAGTGATGAAACCATGCGCTTTTTTTTTCAGGAAGTTTTCGCCTGCTGAGCGGAATTATGATGTGGGCAACCGAGAGTTGCTGGCCATGAAGTGGGCATTCGAGGAGTGGCGTCATTGGCTTGAAGGAGCTAAGCATCGCGTGGTGGTATTGACTGATCATAAGAACCTGACTTATCTCGAGTCTGCTAAGCGTTTGAATCCTAGACAGGCTCGTTGGTCGCTGTTTTTCGCCCGTTTTGACTTTGTGATTTCGTACCTTCCGGGCTCTAAAAATGTGAAGGCGGATGCTCTGTCTAGGAGTTTTGTGCCCGACTCTCCGGGTTTATCTAAGCCGGCGGGTATCCTCAAGGAAGGAGTCATTGTGTCTGCCATCTCCCCTGATTTGCGGCGGGTGCTGCAAACATTTCAGGCTAATAAACCTGATCGTTGTCCAGCGGAGAAACTGTTTGTCCCGGATAGGTGGACAAATAAAGTGATCTCTGAGGTTCATTGTTCGGTGTTGGCTGGTCATCCTGGAATCTTTGGTACCAGAGAGTTAGTGGCTAGATCCTTTTGGTGGCCATCTCTGTCGCGGGATGTGCGTTCTTTTGTGCAGTCCTGTGGGATTTGTGCTCGGGCTAAGCCCTGCTGTTCTCGTGCAAGTGGGTTGCTTTTGCCCTTGCCGGTCCCGAAGAGACCTTGGACACATATCTCTATGGATTTTATTTCAGATCTTCCCACACAGTCATCTTACTCACAGTCATTATATGTGGGGGGCTGCCTTTTCCTTTGGGATATTTCTCTGAGGCAAGGTAGGCTTATTTTTCTATCTTCAGGCTAGTTAGTTTCTCGGGCTGTGCCGGGTTGCATGGGGAGCGTTGGGCGCGATCCACGGCTTCCTCTAGTTGTGTTTGGAGGGGATCGGGGATTGCGGTATGCAGAGTTCCCACGTCTCAGAGCTCGTTCTGTTGTTTTGGGTTATTGTCAGATCACTGTGTGTGCTCTGACCTCCATGTCCATTGTTATACTGAATTGCCTTTCATAACACTGACCGTTGTCCAACGGAGAAACTGTTTGTCCCTGAGAGATGGACTAGTAGAGTTATCTCTGAGGTTCATTGTTCGGTGTTGGCTGGTCATCCTGGAATCTTTGGTACCAGAGATTTGGTGGCTAGATCCTTTTGGTGGCCTTCTTTGTCCCATTATGTGCGTTCTTTTGTGCAGTCCTGTGGGACTTGTGCTCGAACTAAGCCCTGCTGTTCTCGTGCCAGTGGGTTGCTTTTGCCCTTGCCGGTCCCGAAGAGGCCCTGGACGCATATTTCCATGGATTTTATTTCTGATCTCCCTGTTTCTCAAAGCATGTCGGTCATTTGGGTGGTTTGTGATCGCTTCTCTAAGATGGTCCATTTGGTACCCTTGTCTAAATTGCCTACCTCCTCTGATTTGGTGCCATTGTTTTTCCAGCATGTGGTTCATTTGCATGGCATTCCGGAGAACATCGTCTCGGACAGAGGTTCCCAGTTTATTTCAATGTTTTGGCGGTCCTTTTGTGCTAAGATGGGCATTGATTTGTCTTTTTCTTCGGCTTTCCATCCTCAGACTAATAGCCAAACCGAACGAACTAATCAGACTTTGGAAACATATCTGAGATGCTTTGTTTCTGCTGATCAGGATGATTGGGTGTCCTTCTTGCCTTTGGCTGAGTTCGCCCTTAATAATCGGGCCAGCTCGGCTACTAAAGTTTCTCCTTTTTTCTGCAATTCTGGTTTCCATCGTCGTTTCTCTTCAGGGCAGGTTGAGCCTTCGGACTGTCCTGGTGTGGATACTGAGGTGGACAGGTTGCAGCAGATTTGGACTCATGTGGTGGACAATTTGACATTGTCCCAGGAGAAGGCTCAACGTTTTGCTAACCGCCGGCGCTGTGTTGATCCCCGACTTCGGGTTGGGGATTTGGTTTGGTTGTCTGTTATGTTTGCTAATGACAGGTGTTATGAAGGCAATCCAGAAACACAGTGTGCTTAGCGATCAGAGCGCACACAGTGATCTGACAAATACCCAAAAATACAAGAACGAGCTCTGAGACGTGGAAACTCTGTAGACTGCACACCTGATCCTATCCTAAACACAACTAAAAGCGGCTGTGGATTGCGCCTAACAACTACCTAGGCAACTCGGCACAGCCTAAGAAACTAGCTAGCCTGAAGATAAAAAAATAGGCCTGACTTGCCCCAGAGAAATTCCCCAAAGAAAAAAGGCAGCCCCCCACATATAATGACTGTGAGTAAGATGAAAAGACAAAACGTAGGGATGAAATAGATTCAGCAAAGTGGGGCCCGATATTCTAGGACAGAGCGAGGACAGTAAAGCGAACTTTGCAGTCTACAAAAAACCCTAAAGCAAAACCACGCAAAGGGGGCAAAAAAAAACCCACCGTGCCGAACTAACGGCACGGCGGTACACCCTTTGCGTCTCAGAGCTTCCAGCAAAACAAAAGACAAGCTGGACAGAAAAAAAGCAACAAAAAAGCAAAAAGCACTTAGCTATACAGAGCAGCAGGTCACAGGAACAATCAGGAGAAGCTCAGATCCAACACTGAAACATTGACAAGGAGCAAGGATAGCAGCATCAGGCGGAGTTAAGTAATGAAGCAGTTAACGAGCTCACCAGAACACCTGAGGGAGGAAGCTCAGAAGCTGCAGTACCACTTGTGACCACAGGAGTGAATTCAGCCACAGAATTCACAACAGTACCCCCCCCTTGAGGAGGGGTCACCGAACCCTCACCAGAGCCCCCAGGCCGACCAGGATGAGCCGCATGAAAGGCACGAACAAGATCGGAAGCATGAACATCAGAGGCAAAAACCCAGGAATTATCTTCCTGAGCATAACCCTTCCATTTAACCAGATACTGGAGTTTCCGTCTAGAAACACGAGAATCCAAAATCTTCTCCACAATATACTCCAATTCCCCCTCCACCAAAACCGGGGCAGGAGGCTCAACAGATGGAACCATAGGTGCCACGTATCTCCGCAACAACGACCTATGGAATACATTATGTATGGAAAAGGAGTCTGGGAGGGTCAAACGAAAAGACACAGGATTGAGAACCTCAGAAATCCTATACGGACCAATAAAACGAGGTTTAAATTTAGGAGAGGAAACCTTCATAGGAATATGACAAGAAGATAACAAAACCAGATCCCCAACACGAAGTCGGGGACCCACACGGCGTCTGCGATTAGCGAAAAGTTGAGCTTTCTCCTGGGACAAGATCAAATTGTCCACTACCTGAGTCCAGATCTGCTGCAACCTATCCACCACAGAATCCACACCAGGACAGTCCGAAGACTCAACCTGTCCTGAAGAGAAACGAGGATGGAACCCAGAATTGCAAAAAAATGGAGAAACCAAGGTAGCCGAGCTGGCCCGATTATTAAGGGCGAACTCAGCCAACGGCAAAAAGGACACCCAATCATCCTGGTCTGCAGAAACAAAACATCTCAGATATGTTTCCAAGGTCTGATTGGTTCGTTCGGTCTGGCCATTAGTCTGAGGATGGAAAGCCGAGGAAAAGGATAGGTCAATGCCCATCCTACCACAAAAGGCTCGCCAAAACCTTGAAACAAACTGGGAACCTCTGTCAGAAACAATATTCTCAGGAATGCCATGCAACCGAACCACATGCTGAAAGAACAAAGGTACCAAATCAGAGGAGGAAGGCAATTTAGCCAAGGGCACCAGATGGACCATTTTAGAAAAGCGATCACAGACCACCCAAATGACTGACATCTTTTGAGAAACGGGAAGGTCAGAAATGAAATCCATCGAAATATGTGTCCAAGGCCTCTTTGGGACCGGCAAGGGCAAAAGCAACCCACTGGCACGAGAACAGCAGGGCTTAGCCCTAGCACAAATCCCACAGGACTGCACAAAAGTACGTACATCCCGTGACAGAGATGGCCACCAGAAGGATCTAGCCACTAACTCTCTGGTACCAAAGATTCCAGGATGACCAGCCAACACCGAACAATGAAGTTCAGAGATAAGTTTATTAGTCCACCTATCAGGGACGAACAGTTTCTCTGCTGGACAACGATCAGGTTTATTCGCCTGAAATTTTTGCAGCACCCGCCGCAAATCAGGGGAGATGGCAGACACAATGACTCCTTCCTTGAGGATACCCGCTGGCTCAGATAAACCCGGAGAGTCGGGCACAAAACTCCTAGACAGAGCATCCGCCTTCACATTTTTAGAGCCCGGAAGGTACGAAATCACAAAGTCGAAGCGGGCAAAAAATAACGACCAACGGGCCTGTCTAGGATTCAAGCGCTTGGCAGACTCGAGATAAGTCAAGTTCTTATGATCAGTCAATACCACCACGCGATGCTTAGCTCCTTCAAGCCAATGACGCCACTCCTCGAATGCCCACTTCATGGCCAGCAACTCTCGATTGCCCACATCATAATTACGCTCAGCGGGCGAAAACTTCCTGGAAAAGAAAGCACATGGTTTCATCACTGAGCAATCAGAACCTCTCTGTGACAAAACCGCCCCTGCTCCAATCTCAGAAGCATCAACCTCGACCTGGAACGGAAGAGAAACATCTGGCTGACACAACACAGGGGCAGAACAAAAACGACGCTTCAACTCCTGAAAAGCTTCCACAGCAGCAGAAGACCAATTAACCAAATCAGCACCCTTCTTGGTCAAATCGGTCAATGGTTTGGCAATGCTAGAAAAATTACAGATGAAGCGACGATAAAAATTAGCAAAGCCCAGGAACTTTTGCAGACTTTTCAGAGATGTCGGCTGAATCCAATCCTGGATGGCTTGGACCTTAACTGGATCCATCTCGATAGTAGAAGGGGTAAAGATGAACCCCAAAAATGAAACTTTCTGCACACCGAAGAGACACTTTGATCCCTTCACAAACAAAGAGTTAGCACGCAGGACCTGAATAACCATTCTGACCTGCTTCACATGAGACTCCCAATCATCTGAGAAGATCAAAATGTCATCCAAGTAAACAATCAGGAATTTATCCAGATACTCACGGAAGATGTCATGCATAAAAGACTGAAACACAGATGGAGCATTGGCAAGTCCGAACGGCATCACTAGATACTCAAAATGACCCTCGGGCGTATTAAATGCAGTTTTCCATTCATCTCCTTGCCTGATTCTCACCAGATTATACGCACCACGAAGATCTATCTTAGTGAACCAACTAGCCCCCTTAATCCGAGCAAACAAGTCAGATAACAATGGCAAGGGATACTGAAATTTAACAGTGATCTTATTAAGAAGGCGGTAATCAATACACGGTCTCAGCGAACCATCCTTCTTGGCTACAAAGAAGAACCCTGCTCCCAGTGGTGATGACGATGGGCGAATATGTCCCTTCTCCAGGGATTCCTTCACATAACTGCGCATAGCGGCGTGTTCGGGCATGGATAAATTAAATAATCGACCTTTAGGGAATTTACTACCAGGAATCAAATTGATAGCACAATCACAATCCCTATGCGGAGGTAGAGCATCGGACTTGGGCTCTTCAAATACATCCTGATAATCAGACAAGAACTCTGGGACCTCAGAAGGGGTGGATGACGAAATCGACAAAAATGGAACATCACCATGTACCCCCTGACAACCCCAGCTGGATACCGACATGGAATTCCAATCCAATACTGGATTATGGGTTTGTAGCCATGGCAACCCCAACACGACCACATCATGCAGATTATGCAACACCAGAAAGCGAATAACTTCCTGATGTGCAGGAGCCATGCACATGGTCAGCTGGGCCCAGTATTGAGGTTTATTCTTGGCCAAAGGTGTAGCATCAATTCCTCTCAATGGAATAGGACACCGCAAAGGCTCCAAGAAAAACCCACAACGTTTAGCATAATCCAAATCCATCAGATTCAGGGCAGCGCCCGAATCCACAAACGCCATGACAGAAAACGACGACAAAGAGCATATCAAGGTAATGGACAGAAGGAATTTGGACTGTACAGTACCAATGACGGCAGACCTAGCGGACCGCTTAGTGCGCTTAGGACAATCAGAAATAGCATGAGTGGAATCACCACAGTAGAAACACAGACCATTCAGACGTCTGTATTCCTGCCGTTCAACTCTAGTCATAGTCCTATCGCACTGCATAGGCTCAGGTTTAACCTCAGGCAGTACCGCCAAATGGTGCACAGATTTACGCTCGCGCAAGCGTCGACCGATCTGAATGGCCAAAGACAAAGACTCATTCAAACCAGCAGGCATAGGAAATCCCACCATGACATCCTTAAGAGCCTCAGAGAGACCCTTTCTGAACAAAGCTGCCAGCGCAGATTCATTCCACTGAGTGAGTACTGACCATTTCCTAAATTTCTGACAATATACTTCTATATCATCCTGACCCTGGCACAAAGCCAGCAAATTTTTCTCAGCCTGATCCACTGAATTAGGCTCATCGTACAGCAATCTGAGCGCCAGGAAAAACGCATCGACACTACTCAATGCAGGGTCTCCTGGCGCAAGAGAAAATGCCCAGTCTTGAGGGTCGCCACGCAAAAAAGAAATAATAATCAAAACCTGTTGAATAGGATTACCAGAAGAATGAGGTTTCAAGGCCAGAAATAGCTTACAATTATTTTTGAAACTTAGAAACTTAGTTCTATCTCCAAAAAACAAATCAGGAATAGGAATTCTTGGTTCTAACATAGATTTCTGATCAATAGTATCTTGAATTTTTTGTACATTTATAACGAGATTATCCATTGAAGAGCACAGACCCTGAATATCCATGTCCACACCTGTGTCCAGAATCACCCAAATGTCTAGGGGAAAAAAAAAAAAGTGAACACAGAGCTGAGAAAAAAAAAAAAAAATGATGTCAGAACTTTTTCTTTCCCTCTATTGAGAATCATTAGTTGGCTCCTTGTACTGTTATGTTTGCTAATGACAGGTGTTATGAAGGCAATCCAGAAACACAGTGTGCTTAGCGATCAGAGCGCACACAGTGATCTGACAAATACCCAAAAATACAAGAACGAGCTCTGAGACGTGGAAACTCTGTAGACTGCACACCTGATCCTATCCTAAACACAACTAAAAGCGGCTGTGGATTGCGCCTAACAACTACCTAGGCAACTCGGCACAGCCTAAGAAACTAGCTAGCCTGAAGATAGAAAAATAGGCCTGACTTGCCCCAGAGAAATTCCCCAAAGGAAAAGGCAGCCCCCCACATATAATGACTGTGAGTAAGATGAAAAGACAAAACGTAGGGATGAAATAGATTCAGCAAAGTGGGGCCCGATATTCTAGGACAGAGCGAGGACAGTAAAGCGAACTTTGCAGTCTACAAAAAACCCTAAAGCAAAACCACGCAAAGGGGGCAAAAAAAAACCCACCGTGCCGAACTAACGGCACGGCGGTACACCCTTTGCGTCTCAGAGCTTCCAGCAAAACAAAAGACAAGCTGGACAGAAAAAAAGCAACAAAAAAGCAAAAAGCACTTAGCTATACAGAGCAGCAGGTCACAGGAACAATCAGGAGAAGCTCAGATCCAACACTGAAACATTGACAAGGAGCAAGGATAGCAGCATCAGGCGGAGTTAAGTAATGAAGCAGTTAACGAGCTCACCAGAACACCTGAGGGAGGAAGCTCAGAAGCTGCAGTACCACTTGTGACCACAGGAGTGAATTCAGCCACAGAATTCACAACAGTTGTCATCTCGTCATGTTCCTATGAAGGTTTCCTCTCCTAAGTTTAAGCCTCGTTTCATTGGGCCATATAAGATTTCTGAAGTTCTTAATCCTGTGTCATTTCGTTTGGACCTTCCAGCTTCTTTTGCCATCCATAATGTGTTCCATAGGTCGTTGTTGCGGAGATACGTGGCGCCTATGGTTCCCTCCGTTGATCCTCCTGCCCCAGTGTTGGTCGAGGGGGAGTTGGAGTATGTGGTGTGTTGTGAATTCTGTTGTCGGGCTCCCTCCTGTGGTCATGAATGGTACTTCGGCTGGTTCTGTCCATAGACTTCCTCTGGTGGGTGTTTCTGAGTTTCCTTCCACAGGTGACGAGGTTAATTCGTTGGCTGTCTGCTCTATTTAACTCCACTTAGATCTTTGCTCCATGCCACCTGTCAATGTTCCAGTATTGGTCTAGTTCACTCCTGGATCGTTCTTGTGACCTGTCTTCCCAGCAGAAGCTAAGTTCCTGCTTGTATTTTCTTTGGTTTGCTATTTTTCTGTCCAGCTTGCTATTTTTATTATTGTCTTGCTTGCTGGAAGCTCTGGGACGCAGAGGGAGCGCCTCCGCACCGTGAGTCGGTGCGGAGGGTCTTTTTGCGCCCTCTGCGTGGTCTTTTTGTAGGTTTTTGTGCTGACCGCAAAGCAACCTTTCCTATCCTCAGTCTGTTCAGTAAGTCGGGCCTCCCTTTGCTAAATCTATTTCATCTCTGTGTTTGTATTTTCATCTTTACTCACAGTCATTATATGTGGGGGGCTGCCTTTTCCTTTGGGGAATTTCTCTGAGGCAAGGTAGGCTTTATTTTTCTATCTTCAGGGCTAGCTAGTTCCTTAGGCTGTGCCGAGTTGCATAGGGAGCGTTAGGAGCAATCCACGGCTATTTCTAGTGTGTGTGATAGGATTAGGGATTGCGGTCAGCAGAGTTCCCATGTCCCAGAGCTCGTCCTATATTATCAGTAACTATCAGGTCATTCCTTGTGCTCTTAACCACCAGGTCCATTATTGTCCTAACCACCAGGTCATAACAGTGGTGGAGAAGATTTTGGATTCTCGTGTTTCAAGACGGAAACTCCAGTACCTGGTCAAGTGGAAGGGTTATGGTCAGGAAGAAAATTCCTGGGTTTTTGCCTCTGATGTTCATGCTGCCGATTTAGTTCGTGCCTTTCATTTGGCTCATCCTGATCGGCCTGGGGGCTCTGGTGAGGGTTCGGTGACCCCCTCCTCAAGGGGGGGGTACTGTTGTGAATTCTGTTGTCGAGCTCCCTCCTGTGGTCGTGAATGGTACTTCGGTGAGTTCTGTCCGTGGGCTACCTCTGGTGGCTGTGAGTGGAGCTGCTGCTTCTGAGGTTCCTTACACAGGTGACGTGGTTTATCCTTTGGTTGGCTGCTCTATTTAACTCCACTTAGATCGTTACTCCATGCCAGCTGTCAATGTTTCTGCATTGGTTCAGTTCGCTCTTGGATCCTTCTGGTGACCTGTCTACTCCAGCAGAAGCTAAGTTCCTGATAGTATCTAATTCGTTAATTGTTTTCTTGTCCAGCTGGATTTTATGATTTTGTCTTGCTAGCTGGAAGCTCTGGGATGCAGAGTGGCATCTCCGCACCGTTAGTCGGTGCGGAGGTCTTTTTTGCACACTCTGCGTGGTCTTTTGTAGTTTTTTGTGCTGATCGCAAAGCTACCTTTCCTATCCTCTGTCTATTTAGTAAGTCTGGCCTCCCTTTGCTGAAACCTGTTTCATTTCTGCGTTTGTGACTTTCATCTTTACTCACAGTCAATATATGTGGGGGGCTGCCTTTTCCTTTGGGGAATTTCTCTGAGGCAAGGTAGGCTTTATTTTCTATCTCTAGGGCTAGCTAGCTCTTAGGCTGTGACGAGGCGCCTAGGGAGCGTCAGGAGCGCTCCACGGCTATTTCTAGTGTGTGTGATAGGATTAGGTATTGCGGTCAGCAGAGCTCCCACATCCCAGAGCTTGTCCTGTGTGAGTTTTAACTATCAGGTCATTCCGGGTGCTCCTAACCACCAGGTCATAACAGGCTACCTATCCTTTGGGGGTCTACTCTGAGGTAAGAGAGTTTTCCTATTTCCATCTTTAGGGATATTTAGTCCTTAGGCTGTGTCGAGGTGTCTAGGTCTGGTTAGGCACACCCCACGGCTACTTCTAATTGCGGTGATAAGATCAGGGTTTGCGGTCAGTATAGTTACCACTGCTCTAGCGAAGGTCATTTCATGTTGCTCCAAGGCCACCTGATCATAACGGTACTACTGGCCAATAATGAGTTAATTGCATCTCAGAAGAAGGGAGGAAGGATCTTGAGCCATTTTTTTTTCTCCAGTCTGTTTTGTCTTCTCCTCCCTCTTTATCTCTGGGTGGCTGAAGAGCCTTGTGCTAGCATGAATGTTCAGGAATTAGTTTCTCGTATAGACCAGCTTGCTGCTAGAGTACAGGGTATTTCTGATTACATTGTTCAGACTCCTGATTTAGAACCGAAGATACCTACTCCTGATTTGTTTTTTGGTGACAGGTCCAAATTTTTGAGTTTTAAAAACAACTGTAAACTGTTTTTTACATTGAAACCTCGATCCTCCGGTGATTCCATTCAACAAGTTAAAATCATCATTTCCCTGCTGCGTGGTGATCCACAGGATTGGGCTGTTCCCCTGGAATCTGGGGATCCTGCTTTGCTTAATGTAGACTCCTTCTTTCAGGCGTTAGGATTACTGTATGATAAACCTAATTCGGTGGATCAAGCAGAGAAGACCTTGTTGGCCCTGTCTCAGGGTCAAGAGGCGGCAGAATTGTATTGTCAGAAATTCAGAAAATGGTCTGTATTGACTAAATAGAATAATGATGCTTTGGCGGCAATTTTCAGAAAGGGTCTTTCTGAATCCGTTAAAGATGTTATGGTGGGGTTTCCCACACCCTCCAATCTGAGTGATTCTATGTCTCTGGCCATTCAGATTGATCAGTGCTTGCGGGAGCACAGAACTGTGCGCGCTATGGCGTTATCCTCAGTGCAAATTCCTGAGCCAATGCAGTGTGAAAGGATTCTGTCTAGAACGGAACAACAAGGTTTCAGACGTCAGAATAGGTTGTGTTATTATTGTGGCGACGCTTCCCATGTCATTTCTGTCTGCCGTAAGCGGACCAAGAGGATCGCCAGTTCATTTACCATCAGTACGGTACAACCTAAATTTCTGTTATCTGTGTCCTTGATCTGTTCATTGTCATCATTTTCTGTCATGGCGTTTGTGGATTCAGGCGCCGCCTTGAACTTAATGGACTTTGAGTTTGCCAGGCGTTGAGGTTTTCCCTTGCAGCCTTTGCAGAACCCTATTCCTTTAAGGGGCATTGATGCTACACCCTTGGCTAAAAATAAGCCCCAGTTTTGGACACAGGTGACCATGCGCATGGCGCCAGCCCATCAGGAAGATTGTCGATTTCTGGTGTTGCATAATTTGCATGATGCTATCGTGCTGGGTTTTCCATGGTTGCAAGTACATAATCCTGTTTTGGATTGGAAGTTCATGTCTGTGACTAGTTGGGGTTGTCAGGAGGTTCATAATGATGTTCCTCTGATGTCTATCGCCCCTTCTCCCTCTTCTGAAATTCCGGAGTTTTTGTCTGATTTTCAGGATGTATTCGATGAGCTCAAGTCCAGTTTCCTTCCACCACACAGGGACTGCGATTGTGCTATTGACTTGATTGTAAGTTTACTAAGGGCCGACTTTTCAACCTGTCTGTACCTGAACATACCGCCATGCGGAGCTATATTAAGGAATCTATGGAGAAAGGGCATATTCGACCATCTTCTTCACCGTTGGGAGCGGGGTTCTTTTTTGTTGCTGAAAAAGATGGTTCCTTAAGACCCTGTATTGATTATCGCCTCTTGAATAAGATCACGGTCAAGTTTCAATATCCTTTACCTTTGCTTTCCGATTTGTTTGCTAGGATTAAGGGAGCTAGTTGGTTTACTAAGATTGACCTTCGGGGGGCTTATTGTTATGAAAGGTAATTCAGTACCACAATGGACATAGAGGTCAGCGCACATACAGTGACCTGGCAATAACCCAAAAAACAAGAACGAGCTCTGAGACGTGGGAACTCTGTTGACCGCAATCCCTAATCCTCTCCAACCACACTAAAGGCAGCCGTGGATTGCGCCTAACGCTCCCTATGCAACTCGGCACGGCCTGAGAAACTAGCTAGCCTGAAGATAGAAAATAAGCCTACCTTGCCTCAGAGAAATACCGCAAAGGAAAAGGCAGCCCCCACATATAATGACTGTGAGTTAAGATGAAAAGACAAACGTAGAGATGAAATAGATTTAGCAAAGTGAGGCCCAACTTTCTGAACAGAGCGAGGATAGGAAAGGTAACTTTGCGGTCAACACAAAACCCTACAAAAACCACGCAAAGGGGCAAAAAGACCCTCCGTACCGAACTAACGGCACGGAGGTACACCCTCTGCGTCCCAGAGCTTCCAGCAAGCAGAAAAAAAACAAATTGACAAGCTGGACAGAAAAAAACAGCAAACAAATAGCAAAGAGTAACTTAGTTATGCAGAGCAGCAGGCCACAGGAACGATCCAGGAGGAAACAGGTCCAATACTAGAACATTGACTGGAGGCCAGGATCAAAGCACTAGGTGGAGTTAAATAGAGCAGCACCTAACGACTTCACCACATCACCTGAGGAAGGAAACTCAGAAGCCGCAGTACCACTTTCCTCCACCAACGGAAGCTCACAGAGAGAACCAGCCGAAGTACCACTTGTGACCACAGGAGGGAGCTCTGCCACAGAATTCACAACAGTACCCCCCCTTGAGGAGGGGTCACCGAACCCTCACCAGAGCTCCCAGGACGACCAGGATGAGCCATATGAAAGGCACGAACAAGATCGGGAGCATGGACATCAGAGGCAAAGACCCAGGAATTATCTTCCTGAGCATAACCCTTCCACTTAACCAGATACTGGAGTTTCCGCCTTGAAACACGAGAATCCAAAATCTTCTCCACAATATACTCCAACTCCCCCTCCACCAAAACCGGGGCAGGAGGATCAACAGATGGAACCATAGGTGCCACGTATCTCTGCAACAATGACCTATGGAATACGTTATGTATGGAAAAAGAATCTGGAAGGGTCAGACGAAAAGACACAGGATTAAGAACCTCAGAAATCCTATACGGACCAATAAAACGAGGTTTAAACTTAGGAGAGGAAACCTTCATAGGAATATGACGAGAAGATAACCAAACCAAGTCCCCAACCCGAAGTCGGGGACCCACGCAGCGTCTGCGATTAGCGAAACGTTGAGCCTTCTCCTGGGACAAAGTCAAATTGTCCACTACATGAGTCCAAATCTGCTGCAACCTGTCCACCACAGTATCCACACCAGGACAGTCCGAAGACTCAACCTGCCCTGAAGAGAAACGAGGATGGAACCCAGAGTTGCAGAAAAACGGTGAAACCAAGGTAGCCGAGCTGGCCCGATTATTAAGGGCGAACTCAGCCAAAGGCAAAAAGGACACCCAGTCATCCTGATCAGCAGAAACAAAGCATCTCAGATATGTTTCCAAGGTCTGATTGGTTCGTTCGGTCTGGCCATTAGTCTGAGGATGGAAAGCCGAGGAAAAAGACAAGTCAATGCCCATCCTACCACAAAAGGCTCGCCAAAACCTCGAAACAAACTGGGAACCTTTGTCAGAAACGATATTCTCTGGAATGCCATGTAAACGAACCACATGCTGGAAAAACGATGGCACCAAATCAGAGGAGGAAGGCAATTTAGACAAGGGTACCAAATGGACCATCTTAGAGAAGCGATCACAGACCACCCAAATGACTGACATCTTTTGAGAGACGGAAAGATCTGAAATAAAATCCATAGAGATATGTGTCCAAGGCCTCTTCGGGACCGGCAAGGGCAAAAGCAACCCACTGGCACGAGAACAGCAGGACTTAGCCCGAGCACAAATCCCACAGGACTGCACAAAAGTACGCACATCCCGCGACAGAGATGGCCACCAAAAGGATCTAGCCACTAACTCTCTGGTACCACAGATTCCAGGATGACCAGCCAACACCGAACAATGAACCTCAGAGATAACTTTATTCGTCCACCTATCAGGGACAAACAGTTTCTCCGCTGGGCAACGATCAGGTTTATTAGCCTGAAATTTTTGCAGCACCCACCACAAATCAGGGGAGATGGCAGACACAATTACTCCTTCCTTGAGGATACCCGCCGGCTCAGATACACCCGGAGAGTCGGGCACAAAACTCCTAGACAGAGCATCCGCCTTCACATTTTTAGAGCCCGGAAGGTATGAAATCACAAAGTCAAAACGGGCAAAACACAACGACCAACGAGCTTGTCTAGGATTCAACCGCTTGGCGGACTCGAGATAAGTCAAGTTCTTATGATCAGTCAAGACCACCACGCGATGCTTAGCTCCTTCAAGCCAATGACGCCACTCCTCGAATGCCCACTTCATGGCCAGCAACTCTCGATTGCCCACATCATAATTTCGCTCAGCAGGCGAAAACTTCCTGGAAAAGAAGGCGCATGGTTTCATCACCGAGCAATCAGAACTTCTCTGCGACAAAACAGCCCCTGCTCCAATCTCAGAAGCATCAACCTCGACCTGGAACGGAAGAGAAACATCTGGTTGACACAACACAGGGGCAGAAGAAAAACGACGCTTCAACTCTTGAAAAGCTTCCAACGCAGCAGAAGACCAATTGACCACATCAGCACCTTTCTTGGTCAAATCGGTCAATGGTTTAGCAATACTAGAAAAATTGCAGATGAAGCGACGATAAAAATTAGCAAAGCCCAGGAACTTTTGCAGACTTTTCAGAGATGTCGGCTGAGTCCAATTATGGATGGCTTGGACCTTAACAGGGTCCATCTCGATAGTAGAAGGGGAAAAGATGAACCCCAAAAATGAAACCTTCTGAACACCAAAGAGACACTTTGATCCCTTCACAAACAAAGAATTAGCACGCAGGACCTGAAACACCGTTCTGACCTGCTTCACATGAGACTCCCAATCATCCGAGAAGATCAAAATGTCATCTAAGTACACAATCAGGAATTTATCCAGGTACTCTCGGAAGATGTCATGCATAAAGAACTGAAACACTGATGGAGCATTGGAAGTCCGAACGGCATTACTAGATACTCAAAATGGCCCTCGGGCGTATTAAATGCAGTTTTCCACTCATCGCCTCGCTTAATACGCACAAGATTATACACACCACGAAGATCTATCTTGGTAAACCAACTAGCCCCCTTAATCCGAGCAAACAAATCAGATAACAATGGCAAGGGGTACTGAAATTTAACCGAGATCTTATTTAGAAGGCGGTAATCTATACAAGGTCTCAGTGAACCATCCTTCTTGGCTACAAAAAAGAACCCTGCTCCTAATGGCGACAATGACGGGCGAATATGCCCCTTCTCCAAAGACTCCTTCACATAACTCCGCATAGCGGCGTGCTCAGGCACAGATAAATTAAACAGTCGACCTTTTGGGAATTTACTACCAGGAATCAAATCGATAGCACAATCACAATCCCTATGCAGAGGTAGGGTATCGGACTTGGGCTCATCAAATAAATCCCGGTAATCAGACAAGAACTCAGGAACCTCAGAAGGGGTGGATGACGAAATAGTCAGAAATGTGACATCACCATGTACCCCCTGACAACCCCAGCTGGACACAGACATGGATTTCCAATCTAATACTGGATTATGGACTTGTAGCCATGGCAACCCCAACACGACCACATCATGCAGATTATGCAACACCAGAAAGCGAATAACCTCCTGATGTGCAGGAGCCATGCACATGGTCAGCTGGGTCCAGTACTGAGGCTTATTCTTGGCCAAAGGCGTAGCATCAATTCCTCTCAATGGAATAGGACACTGCAAGGGCTCCAAGAAAAACCCACAATGCCTAGCATAATCCAAGTCCATCAAATTCAGAGCAGCGCCTGAGTCCACAAATGCCATGACAGAATATGATGACAAAGAGCAGATCAAGGTAACAGACAGAAGAAATTTTGACTGTACCGTACCAATGGTGGCAGACCTAGCGAACCGCTTAGTGCGCTTAGGACAATCAGAGATAGCATGAGTGGAATCACCACAGTAGAAACACGGCCCATTCAGACGTCTGTGTTCTTGCCGTTCAACTCTGGTCAAAGTCCTATCGCACTGCATAGGCTCAGGTTTAAGCTCAAGTAATACCGCCAAATGGTGCACAGATTTACGCTCGCGCAAGCGTCGACCGATCTGAATGGCCAAAGACATAGACTCATTCAGACCAGCAGGCATAGGAAATCCCACCATGACATCCTTAAGGGCTTCAGAGAGACCTTTTCTGAAAATAGCTGCGAGCGCACCTTCATTCCACTGAGTGAATACGGACCACTTTCTAAATTTCTGACAATATACCTCTATTTCATCCTGACCCTGACACAGAGCCAGCAAATTCTTCTCTGCCTGATCCACAGAATTAGGCTCATCGTACAGCAATCCGAGCGCCAGGAAAAATGCATCGATATTACTTAATGCAGGATCTCCTGACGCAAGAGAAAATGCCCAGTCCTGAGGGTCGCCACGCAAAAAAGAAATAACGATCCTAACTTGTTGAACTGGGTCACCAGAGGAGCGAGGTTTCAAAGCCAGAAATAGTTTACAATTATTTTTGAAACTCAGAAATTTAGTTCTATCTCCAGAAAACAAATCAGGAATAGGAATTCTAGGTTCTAACATAGATTTCTGAACCATAATGTCTTGAATTTTTTGTACTCTTGCAGTGAGATTATCCACACAAGAAGACAGACCTTTAATGTCCATCACTACACCTGTGTCCTGAACCACCCAAATGTCTAGGGTAAAAAAAAGGCAAAACACAGTGCAAAGAAAAAAAAAATGGTCTCAGAACTTCTTTTTTCCCTCTATTGAGAAGCATTAGTACTTTTGGCCTCCAGTACTGTTATGAAAGGTAATTCAGTACCACAATGGACATAGAGGTCAGCGCACATACAGTGACCTGGCAATAACCCAAAAAACAAGAACGAGCTCTGAGACGTGGGAACTCTGTTGACCGCAATTCCTAATCCTCTCCAACCACACTAAAGGCAGCCGTGGATTGCGCCTAACGCTCCCTATGCAACTCGGCACGGCCTGAGAAACTAGCTAGCCTGAAGATAGAAAATAAGCCTACCTTGCCTCAGAGAAATACCCCAAAGGAAAAGGCAGCCCCCACATATAATGACTGTGAGTTAAGATGAAAAGACAAACGTAGAGATGAAATAGATTTAGCAAAGTGAGGTGTTATGATAGGCAATTCAGTAACACAATCTACATAGCGATCAGAGCACATACAGTGATCTGACAATAACCCAAAATAATAGAACGAGCTCTGAGACGTGGAAACTCTGTAGACCGCAATTCCTGATCCTCTCCAAACACAACTAGAGGCAGCTGTGGATTGCGCCTAACGCTCCCTATGCAACTCGGCACAGCCTGAGAAACTAACTAGCCTGAAGATAGAAAAATAAGCCTACCTTGCCTCAGAGAAATACCCCAAAGGAAAAGGCAGCCCCCCACATATAATGACTGTGAGTAAGATGAAAAGACAAACGTAGGGATGAAATAGATTCAGCAAAGTGAGGCCCAATATTCTAGACAGAACGAGGATAGGAAAGATAACTTTGCGGTCTACACAAAACCCTAAAGAAAACCACGCAAAGGGGGCAAAAAGACCCTCCGTACCGAACTAACGGCACGGAGGTACACCCTTTGCGTCCCAGAGCTTCCAGCAAAACAAATAGACAAGCTGGACAAAAAAATAGCAACAAATAGCAAAGAAGCACTTAGCTATGCAAAGCAGCAGGCCACAGGAATGATCCAGAGAAACACAAGTCCAACACTGGAACATTGACAGGAAGCATGGATCAAAGCATCAGGTGGAGTTAAGTAGAGAAGCAGCTAACGACCTCACCAGATCACCTGAGGGAGGAAACTCAGAAGCTGCAGTACCACTTTCCTCCACAAACGGAAGCTCCCAGAGAGAATCAGCCGAAGTACCACTTGTGACCACAGGAGTGAACTCTGCCACAGAATTCACAACAGTACCCCCCCCCCTTGAGGAGGGGTCACCGAACCCTCACCAGAGCCCCCAGGCCGACCAGGATGCGCCACATGAAAGGCACAAACAAGATCGGGAGCATGGACATCAGAGGCAAAAACCCAGGAATTATCTTCCTGAGCATAACCCTTCCATTTAACCAGATACTGGAGTTTCCGTCTTGAAACACGAGAATCCAAAATCTTCTCCACAATATACTCCAATTCCCCCTCCACCAAAACCGGGGCAGGAGGCTCAACAGATGGGACCATAGGTGCCACGTATCTCCGCAACAATGACCTATGGAATACGTTATGTATGGGAAAAAGAATCTGGAAGGGTCAGACAAAAAGACACAGGATTAAGAACCTCAGAAATCCTATACGGACCAATAAAACGAGGTTTAAACTTAGGAGAGGAAACCTTCATAGGAATATGACGAGAAGATAACCAAACCAGATCCCCAACACGAAGTCGGGGACCCACACGGCGTCTGCGATTAGCGAAAAGTTGAGCCTTCTCCTGGGACAAGGTCAAATTGTCCACTACCTGAGTCCAAATCTGCTGCAACCTGTCCACCACAGTATCCACACCAGGACAGTCCGAAGACTCAACCTGTCCTGAAGAGAAACGAGGATGGAACCCAGAATTGCAGAAAAACGGCGAAACCAAGGTAGCCGAGCTGGCCCGATTATTAAGGGCGAACTCAGCCAAAGGCAAAAAGGACACCCAGTCATCCTGATCAGCAGAAACAAAGCATCTCAGGTATGTTTCCAAGGTCTGATTGGTTCGTTCGGTCTGACCATTAGTCTGAGGATGGAAAGCCGAGGAAAAAGACAAATCAATGCCCATCTTAGCACAAAAGCGATCACAGACCACCCAAATGACTGACATCTTTTGAGAAACGGGAAGGTCAGAAATAAAATCCATAGAGATATGTGTCCAAGGCCTCTTCGGGACCGGCAAGGGCAAAAGCAACCCACTGGCACGAGAACAGCAGGGCTTAGCCCTAGCACAAATCCCACAGGACTGCACAAAAGTACACACATCCCGCGACAGAGAGGTCCACCAAAAGGATCTAGCCACTAACTCTCTGGTACCAAAGATTCCAGGATGACCAGCCAACACCGAACAATGAAGTTCAGAGATAACTCTATTCGTCCACCTATCAGGGACAAACAGTTTCTCCGCTGGGCAACGATCAGGTTTATTAGCCTGAAATTTTTGCAGCACCCGCCGCAAATCAGGGGAGATGGCAGACACAATTACTCCTTCCTTGAGGATACCCGCCGGCTCAGATAAACCCGGAGTGTCGGGCACAAAACTCCTAGACAGAGCATCCGCCTTCACATTTTTAGAGCCCGGAAGGTACGAAATCACAAAGTCAAAACGGGCAAAAAACAACGACCAACGAGCTTGTCTAGGATTCAAGCGCTTGGCAGACTCGAGATAAGTCAAGTTCTTATGATCAGTCAATACCACCACGCGATGCTTAGCTCCTTCAAGCCAATGACGCCACTCCTCGAATGCCCACTTCATGGCCAGCAACTCTCGGTTGCCCACATCATAATTTCGCTCAGCAGGCGAAAACTTCCTGGAAAAGAAAGCGCATGGTTTCATCACTGAGCAACCAGAACCTCTCTGTGACAAAACAGCCCCTGCTCCAATCTCAGAAGCATCAACCTCGACCTGGAACGGAAGAGAAACATCTGGTTGACACAACACAGGGGCAGAAGAAAAACGACGCTTCAACTCTTGAAAAGCTTCCACAGCAGCAGAAGACCAATTGACCAAATCAGCACCCTTCTTGGTCAAATCGGTCAATGGTTTGGCAACACTAGAAAAATTGCAGATGAAGCGACGATAAAAATTAGCAAAGCCCAGGAACTTTTGCAGACTTTTCAGAGATGTCGGCTGAGTCCAATCATGGATGGCTTGGACCTTAACCGGATCCATCTCGATAGTAGAAGGGGAAAAGATGAACCCCAAAAATGAAACCTTCTGCACACCAAAGAGACACTTTGATCCCTTCACAAACAAAGAATTAGCACGCAGGACCTGAAAAACCATTCTGACCTGCTTCACATGAGACTCCCAATCATCCGAGAAGATCAAAATGTCATCCAAGTACACAATCAGGAATTTATCCAGGTACTCACGGAAGATGTCATGCATAAAGGATTGAAACACTGATGGAGCATTGGCAAGTCCGAACGGCATCACTAGATACTCAAAATGACCCTCGGGCGTATTAAATGCAGTTTTCCATTCATCGCCTTGCCTGATTCTCACCAGATTATACGCACCACGAAGATCTATCTTAGTGAACCAACTAGCCCCCTTAATCCGAGCAAACAAATCAGATAACAATGGCAAGGGGTACTGAAATTTAACAGTGATCTTATTAAGAAGGTGGTAATCTATACACGGTCTCAGCGATCCATCCTTCTTGGCCACAAAAAAGAACCCTGCTCCCAATGGCGACGACGACGGGCGAATATGCCCCTTCTCCAGGGATTCCTTCACATAACTGCGCATAGCGGTGTGCTCAGGCACGGATAAATTAAACAGTCGACCTTTTGGGAATTTACTACCAGGAATCAAATTGATAGCACAATCACAATCCCTAGGATGCAGGGCATCGGACTTGGGCTCATCAAATACATCCCGGTAATCAGACAAGAACTCTGGAACCTCAGAAGGGGTGGATGACGAAATTGACAGAAATGGAACATCACCATGTATCCCCTGACAACCCCAGCTGGACACCAACATGGAATTCCAATCCAATACTGGATTATGGGCCTGCAGCCATGGCAACCCCAACACGACCACATCATGCAGATTATGCAACACCAGAAAGCGAATAACCTCCTGATGTGCAGGAGCCATGCACATGGTCAGCTGGGTCCAGTATTGAGGCTTATTCTTGGCCAAAGGTGTAGCATCAATTCCTCTCAATGGAATAGGACACTGCAAGGGCTCCAATAAAAACCCACAACGTTTAGCATAATCCAAGTCCATCAAATTCAGGGCAGCGCCTGAATCCACAAACGCCATGACAGAATACGACGACAAGGAGCATATCAAGGTAACGGACAGAAGAAATTTTGACTGTACAGTACCAATGGCGGCAGACCTAGCAAACCGCTTAGTGCGCTTAGGACAATCAGAGATAGCATGAGTGGAATCACCACAGTAGAAACACAGCCCATTCAGACGTCTGTGTTCTTGCCGTTCAACTCTGGTCATAGTCCTATCGCACTGCATAGGCTCAGGTTTAATCTCAGGTAATACCGCCAAATGGTACACAGATTTACGCTCACGCAAGCGTCGACCGATCTGAATGGCCAAAGACATAGACTCATTCAAACCAGCTGGCATAGGAAATCCCACCATGACATCCTTAAGGGCTTCAGAGAGACCCTTTCTGAAAATGGCTGCAAGCGCAGATTCATTCCATTGAGTGAGCACGGACAATTTTCTAAATTTCTGGCAATATAGCTCTATCTCATCCTGAGCCTGACAAAGAGCCAGCAAATTTTTTTCTGCCTGATCTACCGAATTAGGCTCATCGTACAGCAATCCAAGCGCCAGGAAAAACGCATCGATATCACTCAATGCAGGATCTCCTGACGCAAGAGAAAATGCCCAGTCCTGAGGGTCGCCACGCAAAAAAGAAATGACGATCCTAACCTGTTGCGTTGGGTCACCAGAGGAGCGAGGTTTCAAAGCCAGAAACAGTTTACAATTATTCTTGAAACTCAGAAATTTAGTTCTATCTCCAAAAAACAAATCTGGAATAGGAATTCTCGGTTCTAACAAAGAATTCTGAACCACAAAATTTTGAATATCTTGAACTCTTGCCGTGAGCTGATCTACACATGAAGACAGATCTTTAATGTCCATTGTAACACCTGTGTCCTGAACCACCCAAATGTCTAGGGGAAAAAAAGACAAATCACAGTGCAAAGGAAAAAAAATGGTCTCAGAACTTCTTTTTTCCCTCTATTGAGAATCATTAGTACTTTTGGCTTCCTGTACTGTTATGATAGGCAATTCAGTAACACAATGTACATAGCGATCAGAGCACATACAGTGATCTGACAATAACCCAAAATAATAGAACGAGCTCTGAGACGTGGAAACTCTGTAGACCGCAATTCCTGATCCTCTCCAAACACAACTAGAGGCAGCTGTGGATTGCGCCTAACGCTCCCTATGCAACTCGGCACAGCCTGAGAAACTAACTAGCCTGAAGATAGAAAAATAAGCCTACCTTGCCTCAGAGAAATACCCCAAAGGAAAAGGCAGCCCCCCACATATAATGACTGTGAGTAAGATGAAAAGACAAACGTAGGGATGAAATAGATTCAGCAAAGTGACGCCCGATATTCTAGACAGAACGAGGATAGGAAAGATAACTTTGCGGTCTACACAAAACCCTAAAGAAAACCACGCAAAGGGGGCAAAAAGACCCTCCGTACCGAACTAACGGCACGGAGGTACACCCTTTGCGTCCCAGAGCTTCCAGCAAAACAAATAGACAAGCTGGACAAAAAAAATAGCAACAAATAGCAAAGAAGCACTTAGCTATGCAGAGCAGCAGGCCACAGGAATGATCCAGAGAAACACAAGTCCAACACTGGAACATTGACAGGAAGCATGGATCAAAGCATCAGGTGGAGTTAAGTAGAGAAGCAGCTAACGACCTCACCAGATCACCTGAGGGAGGAAACTCAGAAGCTGCAGTACCACTTGCCTCCACAAACGGAAGCTCCCAGAGAGAATCAGCCGAAGTACCACTTGTGACCACAGGAGTGAACTCTGCCACAGAATTCACAACAGTGAGGCCCAACTTTCTGAACAGAGCGAGGATAGGAAAGGTAACTTTGCGGTCAACACAAAACCCTACAAAAACCACGCAAAGGGGCAAAAAGACCCTCCGTACCGAACTAACGGCACGGAGGTACACCCTCTGCGTCCCAGAGCTTCCAGCAAGCAGAAAAAAAACAAATTGACAAGCTGGACAGAAAAAACAGCAAACAAATAGCAAAGAGTAACTTAGCTATGCAGAGCAGCAGGCCACAGGAACAATCCAGGAGGAAACAGGTCCAATGCTAGAACATTGACTGGAGGCCAGGATCAAAGCACTAGGTGGAGTTAAATAGAGCAGCACCTAACGACTTCACCACATCACCTGAGGAAGGAAACTCAGAAGCCGCAGTACCACTTTCCTCCACCAACGGAAGCTCACAGAGAGAACCAGCCGAAGTACCACTTGTGACCACAGGAGGGAGCTCTGCCACAGAATTCACAACAGCTTATAATCTTGTTCGTATTAAGCAGGGTGATGAATGGAAAACTGCGTTTAACACGCCCGAGGGCCATTTTGAATACCTTATGATACGATTCGGACTCTCTAATGCTCCATCTGTTTTTCAGTCCTTCATGCATGATATCTTCCGGGATTATCTTGATAAATTCCTGATTGTATATTTGGACGATATTTTGATTTTTTCCGATGATTGGGAGTCTCATGTGCAGCAGGTCAGGATGGTATTTCAGATCCTTCGTGACAATGCCTTGTTTGTGAAAGGGTCTAAGTGTCTTTTTGGGGTGCAGAAGGTTTTCTTTTTGGGCTTTATTTTTTCTCCCTCGTCTATAGAGATTGATCCGGTTAAGGTTCAGGTCATTCATGACTGGATTCAGCCCACATCCGTGAAGGGCCTTCAGAAATTTTTGGGTTTTGCTAATTTTTATCGCAGTTTCATTGCTAATTTTTCCAGCGTGGTTAAACCCTTGACTGATTTGACGAGGAAGGGCGCTGATGTGGCGAATTGGTCCCCTGCGGCTGTCTCTGCCTTTCAGGAACTTAAGCATCGTTTTACTTCTGCTCCTGTGTTGCGTCAACCGGATGTTTCTCTTCCGTTTCAGGTTGAGGTTGACGCTTCTGAGATTGGGGCAGGGGCTGTTTTGTCTCAGAGGGATCCTGTTGGTTCCTTAATGAAACCGTGTGCCTTCTTTTCCCATACGTTTTCGCCTGCTGAACGCAATTATGATGTCGGCAATCGGGAGTTGTTGGCTATGAAGTGGGCGTTTGAGGAGTGGCAACATTGGCTTGAGGGAGCTAAGCACCGTATTGTGGTCTTGACCGATCATAAGAATCTGATTTACCTCGAGTATGCCAAACGGTTGAATCCTAGACAGGCTCGATGGTCCTTGTTTTTTTCTCGTTTTGATTTCGTGGTCTCGTACCTTCCGGGTTTTAAGAATATTAAGGCTGATGCCCTCTCTAGGAGTTTTTTGCCTGATTCTCCTGAGGTCTTGGAACCAGTCGGTATTTTGAAGGAAGGGGTGGTCCTTTCTGCCGTTTCTCCTGATTTACGACGGGTTCTTCAGAAATTTCAGGCTGACAAACCTGATCGTTGTCCTGTGGGGAAGCTATTTGTTCCTGACAGATGGACTAGTAGAGTGATTTCTGAGGTTCACTGTTCTGTGTTGGCTGGTCATCCTGGCATTTTAGGTACCAGAGACTTGGTTGGTAGGTCATTTTGGTGGCCTTCTTTATCGCGTGATGTGCGGTCTTTTGTGCAGTCCTGTGGGACTTGTGCCAAGCATTGTTGCTCCCGTGCTAGTGGGTTGCTTTTGCCATTGCCGGTCCCTGAGAGGCCCTGGTTGCATATTTCTATGGATTTTATTTCCAATCTTCCTGTTTCCCAGAGGATGTCGGTTATCTGGGTTGTTTGTGACCGATTCTCTAAGATGGTTCATTTGGTGCCTTTGCCTAAATTGCCTTCTTCTTCTGATTTGGTTGTTTTTTCAGCATGTGGTCCGTTTGCATGGTATTCCTGAGAATATTGTGTCCGACAGAGGTTCCCAGTTTGTTTCTAGGTTTTGGCGGGCCTTTTGTGCTAGGCTGGGCATTGATTTGTCTTTTTCTTCTGCATTTCATCCTCAGACAAATGGCCAGACCGAGCGTACTAATCAGACTTTGGAGACTTATTTGAGATGCTTTGTGTCTGCTGATCAGGATGATTGGGTGGCTTTTTTGCCATTGGCCGAGTTTGCCCTTAATAATCGGGCTGGTTCGGCTACTTTGGTTTCGCCTTTCGCCTGACTTTCCTGGTGTGGATTCTGTGGTTGACAGGTTGCAGCAGATTTGGGCTCAGGTGGTGGACAATCTGGTGTTGTCTCAGGAGGAGGCTCAATGTTTTGCTAACCGACGTCGCTGTGTTGGTTCCCAGCTTCGGGTTGGGCATCTGGTTTGGTTATCTTCCCGTCATGTTCCTATGAAGGTTTCTTCTCCTAAGTTTAAGCCTTGGTTTATTGGTCCTTATAGGATTTCTGAGATTATTAATCCGGTGTCTTTTCGTCTGGCGCTTCCGGCCTCTTTTGCTATCCATAATGTCTTCCATAGATCTTTGTTGCGGAAATATGTGGAGCCCGTTGTTCCTTCTGTTGATCCTCCGGCCCCTGTGTTGGTCGATGGGGAGTTGGAATATGTAGTTGAGAAGATTTTGGATTCTCGTTTTTCGAGGTGGAAGCTTCAGTACCTTGTCAAATAGAAGGGTTATGGCCAGGAGGATAATTCTTGGGTTTCGGCCTCTGATGTCCATGCCGCTGATTTGGTTCTTGCCTTTCATCTTGCTCGTCCTGACCGGCCTGGGGGCTCTGGTGAGGGTTCGGTGACCCCTCTGTTATGAACAGGTAATTCAGAACCACAATGGACATTGAAGTTCAGAGCACACAAAGTGACCTGACAATTACCAAAAAACATAGGACGAGCTCTGAGACGTGGGAACTCTGCTGACCGCAATCCCTAATCCTATCCAACCACACTAGAGGTAGCCGTGGAGCGCTCCTGACCAGACCTATGCGCCTCGAGCACAGCCTGAGAAACTAGCTAGCCCTGAAGATAGAAAAATAAGCCTACCTTGCCTCAGAGAGATACCCCAAAGGAAAAGGCAGCCCCCCACATATAATGACTGTGAGTAGAGATGAAAATACAAACGCAGAGATGAAATAGATTTAGCAAAGTGAGGCCCGACTAACTGAACAGACCGAGGATAGGAAAGATTGCTTTGCGGTCAACACAAAACCCTACAAACAACCACGCAGAGGGGGCAAAAAGACCCTCTGCACCGACTAACGGTACGGAGGTGCTCCCTCTGCGTCCCAGAGCTTCCAGCAAGCAAGAAAAACCAATAAAGCAAGCTGGACAGAAAAAATAGCAAACAAAAATAACACAAGCAAAACTTAGCTTATGCAGAGCAGACAGGCCACAGGAACGATCCAGGAGGAAGCAAGACCAATATTAGAACATTGACTGGAGGCCAGGAACAAAGCACTAGGTGGAGTTAAATAGAGCAGCACCTAACGACTTCACCACATCATCTGAGGAAGGAAACTCATTAGCCGCAGTACCACTCACATCCACCAACGGAAGCTCATAGACAGAATCAGCCGAAGTACCACTTGTGACCACAGGAGGGAGCTCTGCCACGGAATACACAACAGTACCCCCCCTTGAGGAGGGGTCACCGAACCCTCACCAGAGCCCCCAGGCCGACCAGGATGAGCCATATGAAAGGCACGAACAAGATCGGGAGCATGGACATCAGAGGCAAAGACCCAGGAATTATCTTCCTGACCATAACCCTTCCACTTAACCAGATACTGGAGTTTCCGTCTCGAAACACGAGAATCCAAAATCTTCTCCACAATATACTCTAACTCCCCCTCCACCAAAACCGGGCAGGAGGATCAATAGATGGAACCATAGGTGCCACGTATCTCCGCAACAATGACCTATGGAATACGTTATGGATGGAAAAAGAATCTGGAAGGGTCAAACGAAAAGACACAGGATTAAGAACCTCAGAAATCCTATACGGACCAATGAAACGAGGCTTAAACTTAGGAGAGGAAACCTTCATAGGAACATGACGAGATGACAACCAAACCAAATCCCCAACACGAAGTCGGGGACCCACACAGCGTCTGCGATTAGCGAAACGTTGAGCCTTCTCCTGGGACAAGGTCAAATTGTCCACTACATGAGTCCAAATCTGAAGACACAAAAGAGAATAGTAAAACCAAAAACACTCAGTTTGAAAAAATGTTGCAGTAATCCGCAAGTGCTAGTAAAAGATGTAAAAAACAGGGTATTTGGTTTTTTGCAAAAAACGTATCAACCAAATACCCTGTTTTTTACATCTTTTACTAGCACTTGCGGATTACTGCAACATTTTTTCAAACTGAGTGTTTTTGGTTTTACTATTCTCTTTTGTGTCTTCAGGTTTCTTGGTGGTGTGTGAACATGATCATACAGACTTGTTCACTGTTCAAGTAGCCCATGTGTTCCTGTTCCTGTTTCCTGCATGAGTCCAAATCTGCTGCAACCTGTCCACCACAGTATCCACACCAGGACAGTCCGAAGACTCAACCTGCCCTGAAGAGAAACGAGGATGGAAACCAGAATTGCAGAAAAACGGCGAAACCAAGGTAGCCGAGCTGGCCCGATTATTAAGGGCGAACTCAGCCAAAGGCAGGAAGGACACCCAATCATCCTGATCAGCAGAAACAAAGCATCTCAGATATGTTTCCAAGGTCTGATTGGTTCGTTCGGTCTGGCCATTTGTCTGAGGATGGAAAGCCGAGGAAAAAGACAAATCAATGCCCATCCTAGCACAAAAGGCTCGCCAAAACCTCGAAACAAACTGGAAACCTCTGTCAGAAACGATGTTCTCTGGAATGCCATGTAAACGAACCACATGCTGGAAGAACAATGGCACCAAATCAGAGGAGGAAGGTAATTTAGACAAGGGTACCAAATGGATCATCTTAGAGAAGCGATCCCAAACCACCCAAATGACCGACATTTTTTGAGAGACGGGGAGATCCGAAATAAAATCCATAGAGATATGTGTCCAAGGCCTCTTCGGGACCGGCAAGGGCAAAAGCAACCCACTGGCACGAGAACAGCAGGGCTTAGCCCGAGCACAAATCCCACAGGACTGCACAAAAGAACGCACATCCCGCGACAGAGACGGCCACCAAAAGGATCTAGCCACTAACTCTCTGGTACCAAAGATTCCAGGATGACCAGCCAACACCGAACAATGAACCTCAGAGATAACTTTATTCGTCCACCTATCAGGGACAAACAGTTTCTCCGCTGGGCAAAGATCAGGTTTATTAGCGTGAAATTTTTGCAGCACCCGCCGCAAATCAGGGGAGATGGCAGACAAAATTACTCCCTCTTTGAGAATACCCGCCGGCTCAGACAAACCCGGAGAGTCGGGCACAAAACTCCTAGACAGGGCATCCGCCTTCACATTTTTAGAGCCTGGAAGGTACGAAACCACAAAGTCAAAATGGGAGAAAAACAGCAACCAACGAGCCTGTCTAGGATTCAACCGTTTGGCAGACTCGAGATAAGTTAAGTTCTTGTGATCAGTCAAGACCACCACGCGATGCTTAGCTCCTTCAAGCCAATGACGCCACTCCTCGAATGCCCACTTCATGGCCAGCAACTCTCGATTGCCAACATCATAATTTCGCTCAGCAGGCGAAAACTTCCTGGAAAAGAAGGCGCATGGCTTCATCACCGAGCAATCAGACCCTCTTTGCGACAAAACAGCCCCCGCTCCAATTTCAGAAGCATCAACCTCGACCTGAAACGGAAGCGAAACATCTGGTTGACACAACACAGGGGCAGAAGAAAAACGACGCTTTAACTCTTGAAAAGCTTCCACAGCAGCAGAAGACCAATTGACCACATCAGCACCCTTCTTGGTCAAATCGGTCAATGGTTTAGCAATACTAGAAAAATTACAGATGAAGCGACGATAAAAATTAGCAAAGCCCAGGAACTTTTGCAGACTCTTCAGAGATGTCGGCTGAGTCCAATCATAGATGGCCTGGACCTTAACAGGGTCCATCTCGATAGTAGAAGGGGAAAAATGAACCCCAAAAATGAAACCTTCTGAACACCAAAGAGACACTTTGATCCCTTCACAAACAAAGAATTTTGTTTGAAAGGGGGGGTACTGTTGTGAATTCTGCTCTTGGGCTCCCTCTGTTGGTTGTTGATGGTAATGCAGTTATTCCTGAGCAGCAGTCTTGGACAGGTGTTTCTGCTAATTGCAATTCTGACTGGGGTATTTAGCTGTGCAGGACTCATTAGTCTTTGCCAGTAGTCAATGTTCCTTTGGAAGTGTTGGTCCTCTGCCTGGCCTCTCCTGCTTGCTGCCAATTCAGCTAAGATAAGTGTTTGCTGCATTTTTTTAGATACACTGCTGTGTGTTTATTTTCTGTGCTTATCTTGTTTCTATTTTGTTCCTGCTAGACTGTGCCTGATGTTTTTCTCAGTCTAGTTGGACTCGCTGGAGTTGCAGATATACTCTCCACATCTTTAGTTAGGTGGTGGAGTTTTTGTATTTTTCTGCTGTGAATATTTTGTAGTGTTTTATGCTGACCACATAGTATCCTGTACTATCCTTTCTTATCTAGGTAGAAGTGGCCTCCTTAGCTTATCTCTGTTTTCTGTCTGCGTGTGTCTTTTCTTCTCCTTCTCACAGTCATTATTTGTGGGGCGCTACCTATCCTTTGGGGGTCTACTCTGAGGCAAGAGAGTTTTCCTATTTCCATCTTTAGGGATATTTAGTCCTTAGGCTGTGTCGAGGTGTCTAGGTCTGGTTAGGCACACCCCATGGCTACTTCTAGTTGCGGTGATAGGATCAGGGTTTGCGGTCAGTATAGTTACCACTGCTCCAGCGAAGGTCATTTCATGCTGCTCCAAGGCCACCTGATCATAACACTCGGTGCTGGGTCCTTCAGTTCCCTCAGCTGGGATGTCACGGTGGCCCGACCCGGACTGTGGCCCTATGAGGGGCGCCCAATGAAAAGGACTAGTTTATAGATAGCGGTAGTGTTCGTGACGCCACCTGTGGTATTCAGTCAGGGTATCCGACGCTGCTTAGGGGTCCGCTGGGGTGATGGAATGGCAGCTAGATGGTATACCTTCCCACAGGTGAAGTATATCCCCAGGGCTTCCTAAAAGTGTAGCTGTTGATGGTGGATGATGTAAGGCGCGGCAAATAATGAGGACACAAGGGGTGCAGTCTCTTTACCTTTACTGAAGGCTTCAGCATCCACAGTCCAGAGTGCCGGATGACAGGGTAGGCAGGGTCCGGCCGGTCTGATGGCAATTCCAGAGTCCCCTGATCCAGGTAGAAATCAGTAACCTTCTCCTTGCGCACAGTAACGTAGTAGGTCCCTACTTGCATTAGCTACCATAGGGTCCTCACTCTTGTTACTTCTCTCTCTCTGTCCCCCAGATGGATAGGACAAATCCGTATGATGGTGGTGGCCTGAGGCTATTTTATAAGGACCCTAGCGTCGCCCCTCCTCCGCGTTGCCACCTTGTCTGCTTAGGTTGTTAGGTCGGACAGCCAACTTGGAATCGACTGCCCTTCCGGTCTCTGAAGTAAAGCGTAGAGTCTATTTTTCCCTCGGTGTTCCGGCCACCGAATCTGCGCTCAGTAGGAGGCAGCCTGCTTCTAGCTGGTCTCCCACTGGTGTTTCACTCCTGTTGCTACGACTTCTGTGCTCACTCACTACGGCACACTTCCTCTCGTGTCTTTTCTTAGGAGACTGCAGCATGGGTTGCAGGCGCAGCTCCGTGTCCTTCTTTTCCTTTCCTGGGCCGAGCCCAGTCTCTCCTCTCCTCCTCCTCCTGGCTCCAACTCTCTCCAACTCTGACTGACTCACTTCCTAACCAACCCCCAGTTTTACCCAAGTGTGTGGAGTGGCCTAATACATAGAACCTTTTGCTCCTCCTGGTGGCCGGCGTGTGAAGTGTGTGTGTGGCTGTTATACCTGGCAGCAGGGTCGGACTGGGGCACCGGGACACCGGAGAATCCTCCGGTGGGACCCACCCCCAGCCCCTGCCTCCCTCATTTGTGCCTGCCCTTCATCATGCTCATAGCGTGCACATGAGACTGCACAGGTGATGGGAAGTGCAGGAGCAGCTCCTTCACATCACCTGCTGCCGCTGCCATTCCTCTGCCAGGAGAGCTGTGTGTGCTGACCCTCACTTCAGCCAGCAGTCAGAGGAACAGCTGACTGTGAGGCTGAGAGCAGACAGCACACAGCTGCTGACCCGCAGTCACCTGTCTCCTGTGCTCTGTCCTCTGCTCCTCTTCCACAAAGCCCTGGGCAGCAGTGTAAACGCTGATTGGCTGCAATTCAGCCAATCAGCGTTAGTTTTCTTTGTGTGAGCTCACAGCACAGCTCAGGCAAGGAGCTGTGCTGTGATTGGTCAGCAGTCCTACCCAAGCAGGCAGCATACAGCATGGCAGTGGAGCAGAGGAAGTCTGATGGCTGCAGTCAGTGTGACTGTAAGTAAATAACTATATGATGCCGGCACCCTGAGTAGATCTCCGGCCACAGAGGCAGTTAGGGGAGGGGGCCCCATGCATCCTATAGGTGACACAGGGGAGGGGGCCCACAGAGATATTCTAATTTTCTTGTGGGCCCCCTCCCCCATTGTGTCAACCACCTGTATTTTAGGCTATGTGCACACGTATTCTGGGTCCACTGCGGATTTTTCTGCAGCGGATTTGATAAATCCGCAGTGGAAAACCGCTGCTGATTTATCGCGGATTTACCTTGGTTTTTCTGCATTTTCCACTGCGGTTTTCCATAGGGGCTGCTGTAAAACCGCTGCAGAAAACGCAGAAAGAAGTGACATGCTGCGGAATGTAAACCGCTGCGTTTCTGCGTGGTTTTTTCCGCAGCATGGGCACAGCGTTTTCTGTTTCCCATAGATTTACATGGTACTGTAAATGCATGGGAAACTCCTGCTGACCCGCAGCTGCGGATCCGCAGCAAAATCCGCATCGTGTGCACATACTCTTACTGTGGCTCCCCTTTCACTCTCTGAGCAGGCCCATAGGAAATTAGAGGTGAAATAGTGGGGGAGGGGGCCACAGGAAAATAGAGGTGAAACAGTGGGGGAGGAGGATATTGGGTGACACAGTGGGGGCCCATAGGAAATTAGAGGTGAAACAGTGGGGGAGGGGGCCCATAGGATACTGGGTGACACAGTGGTGAAGGGGGTCCTCAGGTGATTAACACCCTTACGACATCAGCCTTACATGTATGGCGCGTGTTAAATGCCAGTGTCAATCTCTGACTGCAGCATATAACACATGCCAGCATGCGTGCGTATCATTCTCTCACCCATTCGTGCCCATGAGGTGATCGTGGGTCGCCGATGGGTTTTAATGACAGCCAGGGGTCTTCTTCCTGTAGCCGAGCTTTAAAGGAGACCATAATTTCTTCTATATGCAGGGATGCTGTGGCATCACTGTATATAATAGCACATGCGATCGGATGATCGCATCTTCATGTCCTCTAAGGCTATGTGCACACGTTGCAGATTAGGCTTAGGAATTTCTGGTGTGGATTCTGCCTCTCCTGGCAGAAAACACACCTGCGGATTTGTCGCATTTTTTTGTGCGGTTCTGCAGCGTTTTTTGTGCGTTTTTGCTGCGGTTTTCTTGCGGATTTGCTGCGGTTTTTACCCCTGAGGTTTTATATAATGGAATGGGTACAAAAACGCTGCAGGTTCACAAAAAAGAAGTGACATGCTACTTCTTTTAAACCGCAGCGTTTCCGCAGCAGATTTTCCGCAAAGTGTGCACAGCATTTTTTTTTTCTCATTGATTTACATTGTACTGTGAATCAATTGCGGGTCTGCAACGTTTCTGCACTGCATAAAATGCTGTGGATCAGCAGAGAATCCGCAACGTGTGCACATAGCCTAAGGGGGCTAACTGTACCAGTGAAAGGTAAAAAGAAAATAAAAAAAACTCCTAAAAGTTCAAATCACCCTTTTTATCCCATTGAAAATAAATATATTTTAAAAATAAAAAACAACAAATATTTGGTATTGTTAGGTTCAGAAAAGTCCGATCGATCAAACTATAAAACAATTAACTTGATCAGAAAACACCGTAAAAAAGAAGCAAATGCCAAATGTCCTTTTTTCTGTTCGCCACAATTCCACAAAAAAGCTATAACAAATGATGAAAACATTGCATGTATCCAAAAATCGTACTAATAAAAACAATGTCTTGCCCCCAACAGAAAGCTTCCCTGTGTGTAATAAAATACGCAGCAGTCGCCGTCTTCTGCCGCTGTGTCGTTGCTTATGTCTTCATTGCAGTGGAATATGGCCACCGGTAAGTATTTTACTACACATAGTGGACCTACATTACTGCTCTCCTGTGTGGTGTAGTATATAGAGGATCTCTCCTGTGTGGTGTAGTATATAGAGGATCTGTCAGCTCTCCTGTGTGGTGTAGTATATAGAGGATCTCTCCTGTGTGGTGTAGTATATAGAGGATCTGTCAGCTCTTCTGTGTGGTGTAGTATATAGAGGATCTGTCAGCTCTCCTGTGTGGTGTAGTATATAGAGGATCTGTCAGCTCTCCTGTGTGGTGTAGTATATAGAGGATCTGTCAGCTGTCCTGTGTGGTGTAGTATATAGAGGATCTCTCCTGTGTGGTGTAGTATATAGAGGATCTGTCAGCTCTCCTGTGTGGTGTAGTATATAGAGGATCTCTCCTGTGTGGTGTAGTATATAGAGGATCTGTCAGCTCTCCTGTGTGGTGTAGTATATAGAGGATCTGTCAGCTCTCCTGTGTGGCGTAGTATATAGAGGATCTGTCAGCTCTCCTGTGTGGTGTAATATATAGAGGATCTGTCAGCTCTCCTGTGTGGTGTAGTATATAGAGGATCTGTCAGCTCTCCTGTGTGGTGTAGTATATAGAGGATCTGTCAGCTCTCCTGTGTGGTGTAGTATATAGAGGATCTGTCAGCTCTCCTGTGTGGTGTAGTATATAGAGGCTCTGTCAGCTCTCCTGTGTGGTGTAGTATATAGAGGATCTGTCCTGTGTGGTGTAGTATATAGAGGATCTGTCAGCTCTCCCGTGTGGTGTAGTATATAGAGGATCTGTCAGCTCTCCTGTGTGGTGTAGTATATAGAGGATCTGTCAGCTCTCCTGTGTGGTGTAGTATATAGAGGATCTGTCAGCTCTCCTGTGTGGTGTAGTATATAGAGGATCTGTCGTCTCTCCTTTGTGGTGTAGTATACAGAGGATCTGTCAGCTCTCCTGTGTGGTGTAGTATATAGAGGATCTGTCAGCTCTCCTGTGTGGTGTAGTATATAGAGGATCTGTCGTCTCTCCTTTGTGGTGTAGTATACAGAGGATCTGTCAGCTCTCCTGTGTGGTGTAGTATATAGAGGATCTGTCAGCTCTCCTGTGTGGTGTTGTATATAGAGGATCTGTCAGCTCTCCTGTGTGGTGTAGTATATAGAGGATCTGTCAGCTCTCCTGTGTGGTGCAGTATATAGAGGATCTGTCGGCTCTCCTGTGTTGTGTAGTATATAGGGGATCTGTCTCCTCTCCCGTGTGGTGTAGTATATAGAGGATCTGTCAGCTCTCCTGTGTGGTGTAGTATATAGAGGATCTGTCAGCTCTCCTGTGTGGTGTAGTATATAGAGGATCTGTCAGCTCTCCTGTGTGGTGTAGTATATAGAGGATCTGTCAGCTCTCCTGTGTGGTGTAGTATATAGAGGATCTGTCAGCTCTCCTGTGTGGCGTAGTATATAGAGGATCTGTCAGCTCTCCTGTGTGGTGTAGTGTATAGAGGATCTGTCAGCTCTCCTGTGTGGTGTAGTATATAGAGGATCTGTCAGCTCTCCTGTGTGGTGTAGTATATAGAGGATCTGTCAGCTCTCCTGTGTGGTGTAGTATATAGAGGATCTGTCAGCTCTCCTGTGTGATGTAGTATATAGAGGATCTGTCAGCTCTCCTGTGTGGTGTAGTATATAGAGGATCTGTCAGCTCTCCTGTGTGGTGTAGTATATAGAGGATCTGTCAGCTCTCCTGTGTGGTGCAGTATATAGAGGATCTGTCGGCTCTCCTGTGTTGTGTAGTATATAGGGGATCTGTCTCCTCTCCCGTGTGGTGTAGTATATAGAGGATCTGTCAGCTCTCCTGTGTGGTGTAGTATATAGAGGATCTGTCAGCTCTCCTGTGTGGTGTAGTATATAGAGGATCTGTCAGCTCTCCTGTGTGGTGTAGTATATAGAGGATCTGTCAGCTCTCCTGTGTGGTGTAGTATATAGAGGATCTGTCAGCTCTCCTGTGTGGCGTAGTATATAGAGGATCTGTCAGCTCTCCTGTGTGGTGTAGTGTATAGAGGATCTGTCAGCTCTCCTGTGTGGTGTAGTATATAGAGGATCTGTCAGCTCTCCTGTGTGGTGTAGTATATAGAGGATCTGTCAGCTCTCCTGTGTGGTGTAGTATATAGAGGATCTGTCAGCTCTCCTGTGTGGTGTAGTATATAGAGGATCTGTCAGCTCTCCTGTGTGGTGTAGTATATAGAGGATCTGTCAGCTCTCCTGTGTGGTGTAGTATATAGAGGATCTGTCAGCTCTCTTGTGTGGTGTAGTATATAGAGGATCTGTCAGCTCTCCTGTGTGGTATAGTATATAGAGGATCTGTCAGCTCTCCTGTGTGGTGTAGTATATAGAGGATCTGTCAGCTCTCCCGTGTGGTGTAGTATATAGAGGATCTGTCAGCTCTCCCGTGTGGTGTAGTATATAGAGGATCTGTCAGCTCTCCTGTGTGGTGTAGTATATAGAGGATCTGTCAGCTCTCCTGTGTGGTGTAGTATATAGAGGATCTGTCAGCTCTCCCGTGTGGTGTGGTGTAGTATATAGAAGATCTGTCAGCTCTCCTGTGTGGTGCAGTATATAGAGGATCTGTCAGCTCTCCTGTGTGGTGTAGTATATAGAGGATCTGTCAGCTCTCCTGTGTGGTGTAGTATATAGAGGATCCGTCAGCTCTCCTGTGTGGTGTAGTATATAGAGGATCTGTCAGCTCTCCCGTGTGGTGTAGTATATAGAGGATCTGTCAGCTCTCCTGTGTGGTGTAGTATATAGAGGATCTGTCAGCTCTCCTGTGTGGTGTAGTATATAGGGAATCTGTCAGCTCTCCCGTGTGGTGCAGTATATAGAGGATCTGTCAGCTCTCCCGTGTGGTGTAGTATATAGAGGATCTGTCAGCTCTCCTGTGTGGTGTAGTATATAGAGGATCCGTCAGCTCTCCTGTGTGGTGTAGTATATAGAGGATCCGTCAGCTCTCCTGTGTGGTGTAGTATATAGAGGATCTGTCAGCTCTCCTGTGGTGTAGTATATAGAGGATCTGTCAGCTCTCCTGTGTGGTGTAGTATATAGAGGATCTGTCAGCTCTCCTGTGTGGTGTAGTATATAGAGGATCTGTCAGCTCTCCTGTGTGGTGTAGTATATAGAGGATCTGTCAGCTCTTCTGTGTGGTGTAGTATATAGAGGATCTGTCAGCTCTCCTGTGTGGTGTAGTATATAGAGGATCTGTCAGCTCTCCTGTGTGGTGTAGTATATAGAGGATCTGTCAGCTCTCCTGTGTGGTGTATTATATAGAGGATCTGTCCTGTGTGGTGTAGTATATAGAGGATCTGTCAGCTCTCCTGTATGGTGTAGTATATAGAGGATCTGTCAGCTCTCCCGTGTGGTGTAGTATATAGAGGATTTGTCAGCTCTCCTGTGTGGTGTAGTATATAGAGGATCTGTCAGCTCTCCTGTGTGGTGTAGTATATAGAGGATCTGTCAGCTCTCCCGTGTGGTGTAGTATATAGAGGATCTGTCAGCTCTCCCGTGTGGTGTAGTATATAGAGGATATGTCAGCTCTCCTGTGTGGTGTAGTATATATAGGATCTGTCCTGTGTGGTGTAGTATATAGAGGATCTGTCAGCTCTCCCGTGTGGTGTAGTATATATAGGATCTGTCAGCTCTCCCGTGTGCTGTAGTATATATAGGATCTGTCAGCTCTCCTGTGTGGTGTAGTATATAGAGGATCTGTCCTGTGTGGTGTAGTATATAGAGGATCTGTCAGCTCTCGTGTGTGGGGTGGTATATAGGATCTATCCTGTGTGGTATTTTTAAACTGCATGGTGGGCCCCAAGAATGATTTTTCTCTGGTGGGCCCAAGGTACGCTGCCTGGCAGGGTGAACTCCTTTGGTGCCATCAGACGTAACATCGCTCCCCCTGGTGGAAGAACGACATTACTGCAACGACCAGGACTCTGGGGCGCTGCAGATGGTTGTGAACAAATGGTAGTCTCTGGGTTTTGGCGGTTGTGGTAGTGTTGGTACTGGCTTCGGTGGATGCCCTAATGGATTCTGTTTCCAGAAGTCGTGGTGGATATTCCTGGAAGGCGCATTTCTTGGCCATCTCCTGGAGTCTGGTTTCCCTCATTGTTGGATCAGATATGATCCTAGTGACCATCTTGAACTGGGATCTTGGGAGGCTGTTCTTTGTAGCTTTAGGGTGGCAGCTACTGTACAGGAGGAGGCTATTGCAGTCAGTGGGTTTAGTGTAGATATCAGTACTGAGTGTACCGCTAGTGTCCTTGACCTTTGTGTCTAGGAATGTGATGACATCAATGTGATGTGATAGAGTAAATGTTAATTCTGGTCTAACTGAATTGATGTGATGAACAAATTCTAGTAGGCTCGTATGGTCACATTGCCAGATACAAAAGATATCATCAATGTATCTAAGCCAAGTCAGTGCCAGGCATTGAAAGGCGGGATTGGGGTATACATATTCTTGCTCAAACCGGTCCATGTAGAGATTAGCGTACACGGGGGCTACGTTTGATCCCATTGCGGTCCCGCACGTCTGTATATAGAAATCGTCCTCGAATAGAAAAAAATTCTCCCTCAGTACAAGATTGAGTAGGTCCAGGCAAAGTTCCTGTGAACCTCTATCAGTGTTGGCTTCCTGTAGGGTGAGGCGTACTGCTTCTAAACCCTTGTCTTGGGTGATAGAAGTGTATAGGCTATTCACGTCTAGAGTGCAAAGAATGCTTTCGGAGGGGACCAGATGGATGTCATGTAGTTTTCTGAGGAAATCCCTGTGTCTAGAATGAATGATTTGGTCTCGTGGGTGTGGGGTGTCAGAAGTTTCTCAAGAAATATAGAAAGGGGGTTGAGGATAGAATCAGTAGATGCTACTATGGGACGTCCTGGTGGGTCCTGGAGATTTTTGTGAATTTTTGGGAGAATATACAGTACTGGTGTGACAGGGTGATGGTTTATTAAATAAGTTTTTGTTTTGTTGTCAATGGTTTTGAGTTTGAGGTGTTTGTCGAGGGTGGAAATAATTTTGTTCCGTATAGAGGTAGTGGGATCACAGTAGGTTTTCCTATATGTGGTAGAATCTGAGAGTTGTCTCTTGATTTCAGCTATATAATAGCTTTTGTTCATAATCACAATCGCTCCCCCTTGTCTGCTGGTTTAATAATTATGTTTTTATTGTCCCTGAGTGATTCTAGAGCTTGTTTTTCAGCAGAGTTAAGGTTGTAGCAAATCGGGAGGACGCCTAATCGATGATCATAGATCACCTGTTTGATGTCCCTGCTGAGTAAATCGATAAAGGTCTCGACCACGTGGTTGGTTTTAGGTGGCATGAAGCTGCTCGGGTTACGTAGGCCTAAGGTGTCAATGGTGATTAGTGGGCCATTGTCGATGTTGGATACTGTGCCTAGTGTATTTTCTCCTATCTTTGTCATGTCTAAACACCCAGTGAGTTTTGTTCCCATACCTAACTATGATCAATAGATGGTCAGTTTCACTTGTGCGCTTTTCTGTGTGACATGATTCAATCTCTTTGTATACTGTATATGTATATTTTACCTGGTTTGTATATACTGTATTATAATGTATATATTTTTTCATTTTTTTCAGCGACATTGTGATCAACGCCACAGTGTGGCCGAAATGTCTAATTACCTGTCGCTTATCACCTATTAAATTTTCTAATAAATTTCACTTGAAGCAAAATCCGTCCTGATATGAGTGCAGTGATTACTGACTTTACTGTTTATGGGATTCCTCAATCTGTTCACTAGCACCATACACTCCATCTTAAGTTGTATGCCAGCCATCCGCTTCTTCTGTTTCTATGCAGCTGAACGCTCCAGTCCGAACTATCAGTGGCAGTGCCGGGTATTGAGGAAAGAGACTCGCCCGAGTTTCTTGCAGTTGCAAGTGGGACACCGGCCTTAGTCTGTGTGTTTGTGTCCTATATTAAATGGATTTGGTTTCTTTTGCTACTGAAGAGCTTAACGACCCTTTCTATGCTGGTCAGAAACTTGCAGCTCAATTTTCACCTCCATCTGATCTGGTCATTACTTCTCCCTATAAAACTTGGCCAGACCTTCTCTTCCTTTCCAGTGAAAGATTGGCTTCCTTGCTCCCTGGAGACATTGTGCTGAATAGGAGACCATTGTTGCTACTGGAGATTTTTGTGTACTGTTTTAGGTGTATATTTTCCTTATTGTACTATTCCCATTTGAGTGGTACATTCTTATCTTTCCCTATATACCACTTTACCTTTGGTGAGTGTTTGTATGTTTGTTGCTTTCTGTTACCCTTATTTTGTCTTTGTGTTTTGTTTCCCTTATATTCCTGTCCCAGGCCTCGTGGGGTGATGGAGGGGACAGATTAGGGTTTAACATGAGCAAAGTAAGATCTGAGACTCGGGCCTCTCTACCTTCAAGAGTACCCCCAGAACAGTTATAGTTAGGGTCCCAGTTCCAGGGACAGTTTGACAGCCTCCTTCCTTACCAAAGACCGTCACATCTACTTGATAAATATCCAAATACATCTTTTTTGGAGAGGGTGATTTTTAATGTCTGAACCTTATATTCAGTCTGTTGTTGATTCTTGCATAAGATATTAGCTGGTTCTGGTCTTCCTCTTTATACTGGTATCTTTTTGGCTCCTCAAGTTTCGGACTCCTTCACCTAGGCTGTGTATCTGAGCACTGAATACTTTGTACATGTGTGTCTTGCTCAGTGGTGGTCATTTTTCAGTCTCCCCTACCTATGTCTCCCTTACCCATATCTCTGAGCACTGAACACCTTGTACTGCTGTATCTTGCTCAGTGGTGGTCAGGTTCAGCCTTCCTTACCTCAGCCGTGTCTCTGAGCACTGACCATGTTGTACTTTTGTGTCTTGCTCAGTAGTGGTCAGGTTTCAGCCTTCCTTACCTTGGCCATGTATCTGAGCACTGAATACCTTGTACTTCTGTGTCTTGTTCAGTGGTTGTCATTTGCGTCCTCTCTTACCTCGGCCATGTCTCTGAGCAATGAACACCTTGTACTTCTGTGTCTTGCTCAGTGGTGGTCTGGTTTTAGCCTCTGCCATGTTTTTGAACACTGAACATCTTGTACTTCTGGCCTTCAGGGAGGTTACACTTCTGGAATATGATGACACTGGGGGATAATGGCTTCTTGGTCACTTCACGTTTGATTTTCCTCAAAATTTTGGCAGATAATGTGTGCTGTCAGGTGACCCGGTACCAAGGGCCCCTGCCCTATCACTAAGGGCGACCTAGCTCACCCTATTCCCCAAGATACTTCTGAAGGTAAAGATACCGGGGCCGCCACCCTTGCCTTATCTCCTGAGTTAGCCCTCCGTCTGTTCTCTTCCCCCACCCAGGGAAGAGGGGGGCTTTTGTGCACCGCAGTACACCAATCTGACAAAAAATGCAACACAAACAAGGGTTACTTAAAAATACCAGGCATACAAATATTCACTCACATATAACAAAGGAATGCAATGGGGAGTGGAGGATGGGAAAAAAAGCAAAAGTAGAGGAGGGAAGGGAATTGCCACATTTACAAACCACACAACAGTCACAGATAACTCTTCCAAAACTCCTTCCCATGTGAACACCTCTCCTCCTAAGCCATGAAGCAAATGCTAGCTCTGACATGAATTTGAATCAGGAACCAGATTATAAAGGGGATGGGAGTGGCTAACCTAGCTCAGCTGAGAGCTCAGACTCCCAGAGCTCCCAACGTGACCGACTAACCCCTGTTCTGCCAAAGGAAATAAACACCAGTAAAATAAAGGAGAAGTGCTTAATCTCAGTGCAGGAGTAAGAGCAATCAGACGCTGCAATCTTTTGACTCCTCCCTGTTGCGGAACCCCGTAACAGTAAGGTTTTGACTTTTTACAATTAATTAATTCTCTTTTTTGTGCCATTTCGCCTGAGAACAATAAGCTGCCTAATAATCCTGTGTTAAATCCATAGGCCGCACCGTCTCTCATTACACAAATGCACATCACCTGATCTACTTCATGCAATAAGCTTTCAAGTTTATACAGCACTGGAGTTCAAAAATCTCCATAAAAACAATGATAAGGTCAAAATAGTAACTGCTTAATAATTCTGCACACAATATATGTGTTTAGGTCTAAGAGAAAAAAATTGTTCCCCACACCAATCAGTTCTCAGATTTTTTCTTTCTTGAATTGCTTTGAAAAAATGAATTACATTACTATTGGTTGCTATGGGAAAGAAACCCTTTTTTTTTTGTAAGACGGTGGATGAGAGACTTTTTTTTGTTTGGGAAAGCAAAGCATGATATGGAAGAACATGAAAGCCATATAGATGGATCAGGTAATAAGTACTCCACAGTCACTGGGAGGTGGTATAGTGGGAACTGATCTATTCAACCCCCAGCATTCTTCCCAACATATGATGTACTGATGTCAGGTCCCCTTCTTTGATGCAGCCTCAGAAACTGACATTGCATCTTTCCCAGTAGATGATGGATGCCAGCAACTGCCTCTAACAGCAGCAAAGTGAGTTTTGCTCTTCTCGCTGCTGTTGTCCACTTACATGTTGCTGTCACTCTCCGACAGGGGCATTTGAGGCACGCAGTCCAGAGATTCGCATTTTTCTCTGTGCTAAACAGCTCCACGCGACAGGTTTGCATGGTGCTTATGGATTTCCATGACAGACATGGGTCTCCTGAAGACCCTTTTTCGCTACCATGACAATACCCCTGTGAAACCCAGCCTGGGGCTTTCCTGCATGGGGGACAATGATTTTCATAGTGCTATTACAGTATACACCATAAGTAATTGGACGATTTAGTCCCTATGGGGACTTAAAAATAAAGTAGAAAAAATTAAAACACCCCATTAAAAAATTATTTACCCCAATCTGTAAACATTGTAAAGAGAAAAAACTGAAATGCCAGAACTGTGGCATTTTCGGTCACTGCAACACAAAAATAAAATTCAATTGGAAGCGATCAAAATGTTATAACTACCCCTAAATGAGATCAATAAAATCATCAGCTCGCTTCGCAAAAACAGCTCTGTTCGCCAAAAAATCTCTGAGAGTGGTGTTTGGTATCACTGTAATCACAATGACCAGGAGAATCATATTGATAGATCATTTTTACTGCAAAATGAACACTGTAAAAAGAAAACCCAAATAACATTTGCTTACTTGTGTTTTTTGTGCAGTTTCACTGCACTTGGAGTTTGTTTTCCATTTTCCAGTACATTGTTTATTAAAATAGTATAATTCAAAACTGCAACTCGTCCCGCAAAAAACAAGCCCTCATACGTCTATGTCGACTGGAAAATAAAGAAGTTAGAAGGAGAGGAAAAAACAAGAAACACAAAAGAAATTAGAAGGAGAACACATAGCTCCCAATCCCAAGACCGATGTTATATGAACCTGTTCATAAAGGAACGAAGGACATAGGAATATGGGGAAGCAGGTGTTTAACTGGGGATAAAGAGAAGCAGTTCTTTCGCCCCAGGCATAGCCAGCAGGGGGCACCATCGGGTCGCCTACATATATATTCTAGAATATATATGTAGTTTAATAACCGCGCCAATATCGCTAATTGGTCGCGGCCGGCCGGGCGCGAGCAATCAGCGAAGCGTGGTTTACATCCCGTGCCAATTCGCGGCTGGACTGCGCCGGTCACTGAGTGGTCGCAGCCGACTGGCCGTGACCAATCAGCGAAGCGGTGTTTAAATCCCACACCAATATCGCTGATTGGTTGCGGCAGGCCAGGCGCGACCAATAGCCGAAGCAGTGTTTAACCCCTTAATCCCATATGACGTACTATCCCGTCAAGGTGCCCTGGGACTTAATTCCCAGTGACGGGATAGTACGTCATATGTGATCGGCCGCACTCACGGGGAGAGCGCGGCCGATCGCGGCCGGGTGTCAGCCTCTTATCGCAGCTGACATCCGGCACTATGTGCCTGGAGCGGTCACGGACTGCTACCGGCACATTAACCCCCGGCACACCGTGATCAAACATGATCGTGGTGTGCCGGCAGTGCAGAGAAGCATCGCGCAGGGAGGGGGCTCCCTGCGGGCTTCCCTGAGACCCCCGCAGCAACACGATGTGATCGCGTTGCTGCGAGGGTCTCCTACCTTCCTCCCTGCAGCAAGGCCCGGATCCAAAATGGCCACGGCATCCGGGTCCTGCAGGGAGGGAGGTGGCTTACTAAGTGCCTGCTCAGAGCTGGCGCTTGGTAAGCCTGCAGCACTGTAAGTCAGATCGCTGATCTGACAGAGTGCTGTGCAAACTGTCAGATCAGTGATCTGTGATGTCCCCCCCTGGGACAAAGTAAAAAAGTAAAAAAAAATAGAAAAAAAAATCCTAAATAAAGAAAAAAAAAAAATTATTCCCATAAATACAATTCTTTATCTAAATAAGAAAAAGAACAATAAAAGTACACATATTTAGTATCGCCGCGTCCGTAACGACCCCACCTATAAAATTGTCTCACTAGTTAACCGCTTCAGTAAACACCGTAAGGAAAAAAAAAACGAGGCAAAAAACAATGCTTTATTATCATACCGCCGAACAAAAAGTGGAATAACACACGCTCAAAAAGATGGATATAAATAACCATGGTACCGCTGAAAACGTCATCTAGTCCCGCAAAAAACGAGCTGCCATACAGCATCATCAGCAAAAAAATAAAAAAGTTATAGTCCTGAGAATAAAGCGATGCCAAAATAACTATTTTTTCTATAAAATAGTTTTTATCGTATAAAAGCGCCAAAACATAAAAAAAGATAGAAATGAGATATCGCTGTAATCGTACTGACTCGAAGAATAAGACTGCTTTTTCGATTTTACCAAATGCAGAACGGTATAAACGCCTCCCCCAAAAGAAATTCATGAATAGCTGGTTTTTGGTCATTCTGCCTCACAAAAATCGGAATAAAAAGCGATCAAAAAACTGTCACGTGCCAGAAAATGTTACCAATAAAAACGTCAACTCGTCCCGCAAAAAACAAGACCTCACATGACTCTGTGGACCAAAATATGGAAAAATTATAAGTCTCAAAATGTGGAGAGGCAAAAACTTTTTTTGCTATAAAAAGCGTCTTTTAGTGTGTGACAGCTGCCAATCATAAAAATCTGCTATAAAAAACGCTATAAAAGTAAATCAAACCCCCCATCATCACCCCCTTAGTTAGGGAAAAATAATAAAATAAAAAAAAATGCATTTATTTCCATTTTCCCGTTAGGTCTAGGGTTAGGGCTAGGGTTAGGGTTACGGTTAGGGCTAGGGTTAGGGTTGGGGCTAGGGTTGGAGATAAAGTCAGGGTTAGGGTTGGGGCTAAAGTTAGGGTTAGGGTTGGGGCTAAAGTTAGGGTTAGGGCTAGGGTTAGGGCTAGGGTTAGGGCTAGGGTTAGGGTTACGGTTAGGGCTAGGGTTAGGGTTGGGGCTAGGGTTGGAGATAAAGTCAGGGTTAGGGTTGGGGCTAAAGTTAGGGTTAGGGTTGGGGCTAAAGTTAGGGTTAGGGTTGGGGCTTGTTGTGAATTCTGTTGTCAAGCTCCCTCCTGTGGTCATGAATGGTACTTCGGCTGGTTCTGTCCATGGGCTTCCTCTGTTGGTTGTGAGTGGGGCTGCGGCTTCTGAGTTTCCTTCCACAGGTGACGAGGTTAATTCGTTAGCTGGCTGCTCTATTTAACTCCACTTAGATCATTGCTCCATGCCACCTGTCAATGTTCCAGTATTGGTCTAGTCCACTCCTGGATCGTTCTTGTGACCTGTCTTCCCAGCAGAAGCTAAGTTCCTGCTTGTTTTTCTTTTGTTTGCTATTTTCCTGTCCAGCTTGCTATTTTGATTTTTGTCTTGCTTGCTGAAAGCTCTGGGACGCAGAGGGAGCGCCTCCGCACCGTGAGTCGGTGCGGAGGGTCTTTTTGCGCCCTCTGCGTGGTCTTTTTGTAGGTTTTTGTGCTGACCGCAAAGCAACCTTTCCTATCCTCAGTCTGTTCAGTAAGTCGGGCCTCACTTTGCTAAATCTATTTCATCTCTGTGTTTGTATTTTCATCTTTACTCACAGTCATTATATGTGGGGGGCTGCCTTTTCCTTTGGGGAATTTCTCTGAGGCAAGGTAGGCTTTATTTTTCTATCTTCAGGGCTAGCTAGTTCCTTAGGCTGTGCCGAGTTGCATAGGGAGCGTTAGGAGCAATCCACGGCTATTTCTAGTGTGTGTGATAGGATTAGGGATTGCGGTCAGCAGAGTTCCCACGTCTCAGAGCTCGTCCTATATTATTTGTAACTATCAGGTCATTCCGTGTGCTCTTAACCACCAGGTCCATTATTGTCCTAACCACCAGGTCATAACAGGGGCTAACGTTAGGGTTTGGATTACATTTACGGTTGGGATTAGGGTTTGGATTAAAGTTAGGGGTGTGTCAGGGTTAGGGGTGTGGTTAGGGTTACTGTTGGGATTAGGGTTAGGGGTGTGTTTGGATTAGGGTTTCAGTTAGAATTGGGGTCCATTGTTTAGGCACATCAGGGGCTCTCCAAAAGCGACATGGCCTCTCAATTCCAGCCAATTCTGCGTTGAAAAAGTAAAACAGTGCTACTTCCCTTCCGAGCTCTCCCGTGCGCCCAAACGGGTTTACCCCAACATATGGGGTATCAGCGTACTCAGGACAAATTGCACAACAACTTTTGGGGTCCAAGTTCTCTTGTTACCCTTGGGAAAATAAAAATTTGGGGGGCTAAAAATCATTTTTGCGGGGGAAAAAAAGATTTTTTATTTTCACGGCTCTGCGTTGTAAACTGTAGTAAAACACTTGGGGGTTCAAAGTTCTCAGAACACATCTAGATAAGTTCCTTGGGAGGTCTAGTTTCCAATATGGGGTCACTTGTGGGGGGTTTCTACTGTTTGGGTACATCAGGGGCTCTGCAAATGCAACGTGATGCCTGCAGACCAATCCATCTAAGTCTGCATTCCAAATGGCGCTCCTTCCCTTCCGAGCTCTGCCATGCGCCCAAACAGTGGCTCCCCCCCAACATATGGGGTATCAGCGTACTCAGTACAAATTGGACAACAACTTTTGGGGTCCAATTTATCCTGTTACCCTTGTGAAAATACAAAACTGGGGACTAAAAATCATTTTTGTGGAAAAAAAAAAAAGAATTTTTATTTGCTCTGCGTTATAAACTGTAGTGAAACACTTGGGGGTTCAAAGCTATCAAAACACATCAAGATAAGTTCCTTAGGGGGTCTACTTTCCAAAATGGTGTCACTTGTGGGGGGTTTCAATGTTTAGGCACATCAGGGGCTCTCCAAACGCAACATGGCGTCCCATCATAATTCCAGTCAATTTTGCATTGAAAAGTCAAATGGCGCTCCTTCCCTTCCGAGCTCTGCTATGTGCCCAAACAGTGGTTTACCCCCACATATGGGGTATCGGCGTACTCAGGACAAATTGCACAACAACTTTTGTGGTCTAATTTCTTTTCTTACCCTTGGGAAAATAAAAAATTGGGGGCGAAAGATCATTTTTGTGAAAAAATATGATTTTTTATTTTTACGGCTCTGCATTATAAACTTCTGTGAAGCACTGGTTGGGTGAAAGTGCTCACCACACATCTATATAAGTTCCATAAGGGGTCTAGTTTCCAAAATGGTGTCACTTGTGGGGGGTTTCAATGTTTAGGCACATCAGGGGCTCTCAAAATGCAACATGGCGTCCCATCTCAATTCCAGTCAATTTTGCATTGAAAAGTCAAATGGCGCTCCTTCCCTTCTGAGCTCTGCCATGCGCCCAAACAGTGGTTTACCTCCACATGTGGGATATCAGCGTACTCAGGACAAATTGTACAACAACTTTTGGGGTCCATTTTCTCCTGTTACCCTTGGTAAAATAAAACAAATTAGAGCTGAAGTAAATTTTTTGTGAAAAAAAGTTAAATGTTCATTTTTATTTAAACATTCCAAAAATTCCTGTAAAACACCTCAAGGGTTAATAAACTTCTTGAATGTGGTTTTGAGCACCTTGAGGGGTGCAGTTTTTAGAATGGTGTCACACTTAGTTATTTTCTATCATATAGACCCCTCAAAATGACTTCAAATGTGATGTGGTCCCTAAAAAATATTGGTGTTGTAAAAATGAGAAATTGCTGGTCAACTTTTAACCCTTATAACTCCCTAACAAAAAAAAATGTGCTGTTGTAAAGTAGACATGTGGGAAATGTTACTTATTAATTATTTTGTGTGACATATCTCTGTGATTTAAGGGCATAAAAATTCAAAGTTGGAAAATTGCAAAATTTTCAAAATTTTCGCCAAATTTCTGTTTTTTCACAAATAAACGCACATAATATCGAATAAATTTTACCACTATCATGAAGTACAGTATATCACGAGAAAACAGTGTCAGAATCGCCAAGATCCGTTGAAGCGTTCCAGAGTTATAACCTCATAAAGGGACAGTGGTCAGAATTGTAAAAATTGGCCCGGTCATTAATGTGCAAACCACCCTCAGGGCTTAAGGGGTTAAATCCCGTGCCAGTATTGCTGATTGGTTGCAGGAGGCCGGGCGCAACCAATCAGTGAAGCGTGGTCCAAATATCGCGCCAATTCGAGGCCGGACTGCGCCTGTCCCTGATTGGTTACGGCCGGCCAGGCGTGACCAATCAGTGAAGTGGTGTTTAAATCCTGCACCAATATCGCTGATTGGTCGCATCCGGGCGGGCGTGACCAATCAGCGAAGCGTGGTTCAAATCTCGCTCCAATTCACGGCCGGACTGCGCCTGTCGCTGATTGGTCGCGGGCGGCTGGCGCAACCAATTAGCGACGCGGGATTTCCGTTACAGACAGAATTAGACGATTATATAGCATATATATATATATAGTGGTGTGACTGGTGGTCGCGTGGTTAATGGGAGATATGTGTCACAGGGATGGTTGCTCCCTGCGATGCAACCCGGAGTATTTTGTCTTTAGTGCACATGAGCACTAAAGATATCATTTACTGCACCTGGGTCCGGGTTGCGGGTAGCTATGAGAGATGGGAGGGTCTGGCTACCCACATACCTCACTCTGAGTGAGGGTGCTTACTGTACCCTTTTCTCTGCAGGAGTTTGAGGACCTGCAGTGATGTCATAATCACGTTACAGTGCATGTGATGTTACCTCACCTGTGGGTGTGATTTCAGGCTACCTAATGGAGGTGTGTTTGGCACATGTTAGTAAGGCTGCTGTCACACTATCAGTATTTGGTCAGTATTTTACATCAGTATTTGTAAGCCAAAACCAGGAGTGGGTGATAATACAGAAGTGGTGCATATGTTTCTATTATACTTTTCCTCTATTTGTTCCACACCTGGTTGTGGCTTACAAATACTGATGTAAAATACTGACCAAATACTGATAGTGTGACGGCAGCCTAAGTGTTTGGGAGTCTGCCAGTGTGGACAGACTTCCATGTGTCCAGGCTGGACACTACAGAGTGGTCTGTGTATTAAGAGGGAGAAGCCCTTCTGTGTCTGTGGCTTCAGATAGAGCCTGAGTGCTGGACATTGCACAGCCTGTGTGCCCACAGGCCTGAGAGAGCAGAGCTCTTCTATGGACACTAATGCTGTGTCAGCCTGATGTACGGTCTGTTTACCTTTTTGTTGCTGCCTTGATGGTTTATGGAGCAAATAAACCCACATGGACATTGAAGAGAATGTGCCTCCTGTTTCCTCCTACGCATCTGAGTGAGTACAATCCTTACTATGTATGTATGTTCTACGCCCGGGTGGCGAGCATTTATATTGTTATATGGTCTCCATCCTGTCATGTGCTGCTCCATCCTGCGTCCCCATCCTGTCATGTGCTGCTCCATCCTGCGTCCCCATCCTGTCATGTGCTGCTCCATCCTGCGCCCCCATCCTGTCATGTGCTGCTCCATCCTGCGTCCCCATCCTGTCATGTGCTGCTCCATCCTGCGTCCCCATCCTGTCATGTGCTGCTCCATCCTGCGTCCCCATCCTGTCATGTGCTGCTTCATCCGGCACCCCCATTCTGACATGTGCTGCTACCATCCTGCGCCCCCATTCTCATATGTGCTGCACCCATCTTGCGCCTCCATTCTGACATGTACTGCACCCATCCTGCGCCCCGGTTCTGTTATGTGCTGCTGCCATCCTGCACCCCCGTTCTGTCATGTGCTGCTCCCATCCTGCGCCCCCGTTCTGTCATGTGTTGCTGCCATCCTGCACCCCCGTTCTGTCATGTGCTGCCCTATTGTCATGTGCTGCTCCCATCCTGTGCCCCCGTTCTGTCATGTGCTGTTCCCATCCTGCGCCCCCGTTCTGTCATGTGCTGCTCCCATCCTGCGCCCCCGTTCTGTCATGTGCTTCTCCCATCCTGCGCCCCCGTTCTGTCATGTGCTGCTCCCATCCTGCGCCCCTGTTCTGTCATGTGCTGCTCCCATCCTGCGCCCCTGTTCTGTCATGTGCTGCTCCTATCCTGCGCCCCTGTTCTGTCATGTGCTGCTCCCATCCTGACATGCCCCCATCTTGTCATGTGCTGCTTTATCCTGCGCCCCCATCCTGTCATGTGCTGCTCCATCCTGCGCCCCCATCCTGTCATGTGCTGCTCCATCCTGCGTCCCCATCCTGTCATGTGCTGCTCCATCCTGCGTCCCCATCCTGTCATGTGCTGCTCCATCCTGCGTCCCCATCCTGTCATGTGCTGCTCCATCCTGTGTCCCCATCCTGTCATGTGCTGCTCCATCCTGCGTCCCCATCCTGTCATGTGCTGCTCCATCCTGCGTCCCCATCCTGTCATGTGCTGCTCCATCCTGCGCCCCCATCCTGTCATGTGCTGCTCCCAGCCTGCACCCCCGTTCTGTCATGTGCTGCCCTATTCTGTTATGTGCTGCTCCCATCCTGCGCCCCCGTTCTGTCATGTGCTGCTCCCATCCTGCGCCCCCGTTCTGTCATGTGCTGCTCCCATCCTGCGCCCCCATTCTGTCATGTGCTGCTCCCATCCTGCGCCCCCGTTCTGTCATGTGCTGCTCCCATCCTGCGCCCCCGTTCTATCATGTGCTGCTCCCATCCTGACATGCCCCCGTTCTGTCATGTGCTGCTCCCATTCTGCGCCCCCGTTCTGTCATGTGCTGCTCCCATCCTGCGCCCCCGTTCTGTCATGTGCTGCTCCCATCCTGCGCCACCGTTCTGTCATGTGGTGCTCCCATCCTGCGCCACCGTTCTGTAATTTGCTGCTCCCATCCATATGCCCCGTACACTGCTCCATAAAGGTTTATGGCCCCCATAAGATGCTCCATAGTATATGCCCCCGAACACTGCTCCATTATGGTTTATGGCCCCCATAAGATGCTCCATAGTATATGCCCTCGTACATTGCTCCATAAAGGTTTATGGCCCCCATAACATGCTCCATAGTATTATATGCCCCCATACACTGCTCCATTATGGTTGATGGCCCCATAAAATGCTCCATAGTGTATGCCCCGTATGCTGCTGCGATATATGGGAAAAAAAATAACATACTCACCTATCGTCGCTGGGCGCCGAGTGCTGGGGGCTTGAGCAGGCAGGGACACCGGCGCACTGTGGGGGTCAGGTGCCAGAGTCGCCGCTAGCTCAGGCCCCCGACACTTGCTGTATTCACCTGGCCCTGATCCAGCGCTGCGTGCCGCTCCGTGTTCCGGCTCCTCTGGCTGTGACTGTTCAGTCAGAGGGCGGCGCGCATTAAGCGCGTCATCGCGTCCTCTGAACTGTGAACGTCAGAGGCAGAGGACCCGGAACATGGAGCCGCACGCAGCGCTGGAACGGGACAGGTGAATATACTTACCCTCCTGGCGCGTCCCTGCTATCTGTTGGAGATCGAGGTGTGCGTTCAGTGTTTACGCATACCGCGATCTCCTGGGAGCGTCACTCTGTGCTGTCCAGACTGCGCCGGCGCTTTCGCTTGCGCAGTCTATAAAGGCTTCGGACAGAGTGACGCTCCCAGCGTTATATTATAGATATTTCATACAGAGCTAGATAGCAAAAAAGCCAGTAATTCAATTGCTGGCTTTTGCTATCTCCTTACCAAACCCGACAGGATATGAGACACAGTTTAGATACAGTAAACCATCTCATATCCGTTGTATTTTTACATATTCCTCATTAATAATGTTAGTAGTTTGTGTGTGCAAAAATTTTGGAGCTCTAGGTATTAAAATAAAGGGTTAAAAAACTGGCGTGGGCTCCCGAGCAATTTTCTGGTACTTCTGTGTCTTGTTCAGTGGTTGTCAGTTGCGTCCTCTCTTACCTTGGCCATGTCTCTGAGCAATGAACACCTTGTACTTCTGTGTCTTGCTCAGTGGTGGTCTGGTTTTAGCCTCTGCCATGTTTTTGAACACTGAACATCTTGTACTTCTGGCCTTCAGGGAGGTTACACTTCTGGACTATGATGACACTGGGGGATAATGGCTTCTTGGTCACTTCACGTTTGATTTTCCTCAAAATTTTGGCAGATAATGTGTGCTGTCAGGTGACCCGGTACCAAGGGTCCCTGCCTTATCCCTATTACTAAGGGTGCCCTAGCTCACCCTATTCCCCAGGATACTTCTGAAGGTAAAGATACCGGGGCCGCCACCCTTGCCTTATCCCCTGAGTTAGCCCTCCGTCTGTTCTCTTCCCCCACCCAGAGAAGAGGGGGGCTTTTGTGCACCGCAGTACACAAATCTGACAAAAAATGCAACACAAACAAGGGTAACTTAAAAATACCAGGCATACAAATATTCACTCACATATAACAAAGGAATGCAATGGGGAGTGGAGGATGGGAAAAAAAGCAAAAGTAGAGGAGGGAAGGGAATTGCCACATTTACAAACCACACAACAGTCACAGATAACTCTTCCAAAACTCCTTCCCATGTGAACACCTCTCCTCCTAAGCCATGAAGCAAATGCTAGCTCTGACATGAATTTGAATCAGGAACCAGATTATAAAGGGGATGGGAGTGGCTAACCTAGCTCAGCTGAGAGCTCAGACTCCCAGAGCTCCCAACGTGACCGACTAACCCCTGTTCTGCCAAAGGAAATAAACACCAGTAAAATAAAGGAGAAGTGCTTAATCTCAGTGCAGGAGTAAGAGCAATCAGACGCTGCAATCTTTTGACTCCTCCCTGTTGCGGAACCCCGTAACAGTAAGGTTTTGACTTTTCACAATTAATTCATTCTCTTTTTTGTGCTATTTCGCCTGAGGACAATAAGCTGCCTAATAATCCTGTGTTATATCCATAGGCCGCACCGTCTCTCATTACACAAATGCACATCACCTGATCTACTTCATGCAATAAGCTTTCAAGTTTATACAGCACTGGAGTTCAAAAATCTCCATAAAAACAATGATAAGGTCAAAATAGTAACTGCTTAATAATTCTGCACACAATATATGTGTTTAGGTCTAAGAGAAAAAATTGTTCCCCACACCAATAAGTTCTCAGATTTTTTCTTTCTTGAATTGCTTTGAAAAAATTAATTACATTACTATTGGTCGCTATGGGAAAGAAACCCTTTTTTTTTGTAAGACGGTGGATGAGAGACTTTTTTTTGTTTGGGAAAGCAAAGCATGATATGGAAGAACATGAAAGCCATATAGATGGATCAGGTAATAAGTACTCCACAGTCACTGGGAGGTGGTATAGTGGGAACTGATCTATTCAACCCCCAGCATTCTTCCCAACATATGATGTACTGATGCGTCTAATGTCAGGTCCCCTTCTTTGATGCAGCCTCAGAAACTGACATTGCATCTTTCCCAGTAGATGATGGATGCCAGCAACTGCCTCTAACAGCAGCAAAGTGAGTTTTGCTCTTCTCGCTGCTGTTGTCCACTTACATGTTGCTGTCACTCTCCGACAGGGGCATTTGAGGCACGCAGTCCAGAGATTCGCATTTTTCTCTGTGCTAAACAGCTCCACGCGACAGGTTTGCGTGGTGCTTATGGATTTCCATGACAGACATGGGTCTCCTGAAGACCCTTTTTCGCTACCATGACAATACCCCTGTGAAACCCAGCCTGGGGCTTTCCTGCATGGGGGACAATGATTTTCATAGTGCTATTACAGTATACACCATAAGTAATTGGACGATTTAGTCCCTATGGGGACTTAAAAATAAAGTAGAAAAAATTAAAACACCCCATTAAAAAATTATTTAACCCAATCTATAAACATTGTAAAGAGAAAAAACTGAAATGCCAGAACTGTGGCATTTTCGGTCACTGCAACACAAAAATAAAATTCAATTGGAAGCGATCAAAATGTTATAACTACCCCTAAATGAGATCAATAAAATCATCAGCTCGCTTCGCAAAAACAGCTCTGTTCGCCAAAAAATCTCTGAGAGTGGTGTTTGGTATCACTGTAATCACAATGACCAGGAGAATCATATTGATAGATCATTTTTACTGCAAAATGAACACTGTAAAAAGAAAACCCAAATAACATTTGCTTACTTGTGTTTTTTGTGCAGTTTCACTGCACTTGGAGTTTGTTTTCCATTTTCCAGTACATTGTTTATTAAAATAGTATAATTCAAAACTGCAACTCGTCCCGCAAAAAACAAGCCCTCATACGTCTATGTCGACTGGAAAATAAAGAAGTTAGAAGGAGAGGAAAAAACAAGAAACACAAAAGAAATTAGAAGGAGAACACATAGCTCCCAATCCCAAGACCGATGTTATATGAACCTGTTCATAAAGGAACGAAGGACATAGGAATATGGGGAAGCAGGTGTTTAACTGGGGATAAAGAGAAGCAGTTCTTTCGCCCCAGGCATAGCCAGCAGGGGGCACCATCGGGTCGCCTACATATATATTCTAGAATATATATGTAGTTTAATAACCGCGCCAATATCGCTAATTGGTCGCGGCCGGCCGGGCGCGAGCAATCAGCGAAGCGTGGTTTACATCCCGTGCCAATTCGCGGCTGGACTGCGCCGGTCACTGAGTGGTCGCAGCCGACTGGCCGTGACCAATCAGCGAAGCGGTGTTTAAATCCCACACCAATATCGCTGATTGGTTGCGGTAGGCCAGGCGCGACCAATAGCCGAAGCAGTGTTTAACCCCTTAATCCCATATGACGTACTATCCCCTCAAGGTGCCCTGGGACTTAATTCCCAGTGACGGGATAGTACGTCATATGCGATCGGCCGCACTCACGGGGAGAGCGCGGCCAATCGCGGCCGGGTGTCAGCCTCTTATCGCAGCTGACATCCGGCACTATGTGCCTGGAGCGGTCACGGACCGCTACCGGCACATTAACTCCCGGCACACCGCGATCAAACATGATCGTGGTGTGCCGGCGGTGCAGGGAAGCATCGCGCAGGGAGAGGGCTCCCTGCGGGCTTCCCTGAGACCCCCGCAGCAACGCGATGTGATCGCGTTGCTGCGAGGGTCTCCTACCTTCCTCCCTGCAGCAAGGCCTGGATCCAAAATGGCCGCGGCATCCGGGTCCTGCAGGGAGGGAGGTGGCTTACCAAGTGCCTGCTCAGAGCTGGCGCTTGGTAAGCCTGCAGCACTGTAAGTCAGATCGCTGATCTGACAGAGTGCTGTGCAAACTGTCAGATCAGTGATCTGTGATATCCCCCCTGGGACAAAGTAAAAAAGTAAAAAAAATAGAAAAAAAAAATCCTAAATAAAGAAAAAAAAAAAAATGATTCCCATAAATACAATTCTTTATCTAAATAAAAAAAAGAACAATAAAAGTACACATATTTAGTATCGCCGCGTCCGTAACGACCCCACCTATAAAATTGTCCCACTAGTTAACCCCTTCAGTAAACACCGTAAGGAAAAAAAAAAACGAGGCAAAAAACAACGCTTTATTATCATACCGCCGAACAAAAAGTGGAATAACACACGATCAAAAAGATGGATATAAATAACCATGGTACCGCTGAAAACGTCATCTTGTCCCGCAAAAAACGAGCTGCCATACAGCATCATCAGCAAAAAATAAAAAAGTTATAGTCCTGAGAATATAGCGATGCCAAAATAACTATTTTTTCTATAAAATAGTTTTTATCGTATAAAAGCGCCAAAACATTAAAAAATGATAGAAATGAGATATCGCTGTAATCGTACTGACCCGAAGAATAAAACTGCTTTATCGATTTTACCAAATGCAGAACGGTATAAACGCCTCCCCCAAAAGAAATTCATGAATAGCTGGTTTTTGGTCATTCTGCCTCACAAAAATCGGAATAAAAAGCGATCAAAAACTGTCACGTGTCAGAAAATGTTACCAATAAAAACGTCAACTCGTCCCGCAAAAAACAAGATCTCACATGACTCTGTGGACCAAAATATGGAAAAATTATAAGTCTCAAAATGTGGAGAGGCAAAAACTTTTTTGCTATAAAAAGCGTCTTTCAGTGTGTGACAGCTGCCAATCATAAATATCTGCTATATAAAAACGCTATAAAAGTAAATCAAACCCCCCTTCATCACCCCCTTAGTTAGGGAAAAATAATAAAATAAAAAAAATGCATTTATTTCCATTTTCCCGTTAGGGCTAGGGTTATGGCTAGGGTTACTGTTAGGGCTACGGTTAGGGCTAGGGTTAGGGTTGGGGCTAGGGTTGGAGATAAAGTCAGGGTTAGGGTTGGGGCTAAAGTTAGGGTTAGGGTTGGGGCTAAAGTTAGGGTTAGGTTTGGGGCTAAAGTTAGGGTTTGGATTACATTTACAGTTGGGATTAGGGATTGGATTAAAGTTAGGGGTGTGTCAGGGTTAGGGGTGTGGTTAGGGTTACTGTTGGGATTAGGGTTAGGGGTGTGTTTGGATTAGGGTTTCAGTTAGAATTGGGGTTTTCCATTGTTTAGGCACATCAGGGGCTCTCCAAAAGCGACATGGCGTCTCAATTCCAGCCAATTCTGCGTTGAAAAAGTAAAACAGTGCTATTTCCCTTCCGAGCTCTCCCGTGCGCCCAAACAGGGGTTTACCCCAACATATGGGGTATCAGCGTACTCGGGACAAATTGCACAACAACTTTTTGGGTCCAAGTTCTCTTGTTACCCTTGGGAAAATAAAAATTTGGGGGGCTAAAAATCATTTTTGTGGGGAAAAAAAGATTTTTTATTTTCACGGCTCTGCGTTGTAAACTGTAGTAAAACACTTGGGGGTTCAAAGTTCTCACAAAACATCTAGATAAGTTCCTTGGGAGGTCTAGTTTCCAATATGGGGTCACTTGTGGGGGGTTTCTACTGTTTGGGTACATCAGGGGCTCTGCAAATGCAACGTGATGCCTGCAGACCAATCCATCTAAGTCTGCATTCCAAATGGCGCTCCTTCCCTTCCGAGCTCTGCCATGCGCCCAAACAGTGGCTCCCCCCCACATATGGGGTATCAGCGTACTCAGTACAAATTGGACAACAACTTTTGGGGTCCAATTTATCCTGTTACCCTTGTGAAAATACAAAACTGGGGACTAAAAAATAATTTTTGTGAAAAAAAAAATAATTTTTATTTTCACGGCGTTATAAACTGTAGTGAAACACTTGGGGGTTCAAAGCTATCAAAACACATCTAGATAAGTTCCTTAGGGGGTCTACTTTCCAAAATGGTGTCACTTGTGAGGGGTTTCAATGTTTAGGCACATCAGGGGCTCTCCAAACGCAACATGGCGTCCCATCATAATTCCAGTCAATTTTGCATTGAAAAGTCAAATGGCGCTCCTTCCCTTCCAAGCTCTGCTATGTGCCCAAACAGTGGTTTACCCCCACATATGGGATATCAGCGTACTCAGGACAAATTGTACAACAACTTTTGGGGTCCATTTTCTCCTGTTACCCTTGGTAAAATAAAACAAATTAGAGCTGAAGTAAATTTTTTGTGAAAAAAAGTTAAATGTTCATTTTTATTTAAACATTCCAAAAATTCCTGTAAAACACCTCAAGGGTTAATAAACTTCTTGAATGTGGTTTTGATCACCTTGAGGGGTGCAGTTTTTAGAATGGTGTCACACTTGGTTATTTTCTATCATATAGACCCCTCAAAATGACTTCAAATGTGATGTGGTCCCTAAAAAATATTGGTGTTGTAAAAATGATTGCTGGTCAACTTTTAACCCTTATAACTCCCTAACAAAAAAAAATTTTGGTTCCAAAATTGTGCTGATGTAAAGTAGACATGTGGGAAATGTTACTTATTAATTATTTTGTGTGACATATCTCTGTGATTTAAGGGCATAAAAATTAAAAGTTGGAAAATTGCAAAATTTTCAAAATTTTCGCCAAATTTCCGTTTTTTCACAAATAAACGCACATAATATCGAATAAAATTTACCAATATCATGAAGTACAGTATATCACGAGAAAACAATGTCAGAATCGCCAAGATCCGTTGAAGCGTTCCAGAGTTATAACCTCATAAAGGGACACTGGTCAGAATTGTAAAAATTGGCCCGGTCATTAATGTGCAAACCACCCTCAGGGCTTAAGGGGTTAAATCCCGTGCCAATATCGCTGATTGGTCGCATCCGGGCGGGCGTGACCAATCAGCGAAGCGTGGTTCAAATCTCGCTCCAATTCACGGCCGGACTGCGCCTGTCGCTGATTGGTCGCGGGCGGCTGGCGCAACCAATTAGCGACATGGGATTTCCGTTACAGACAGAATTAGACGATTATATAGCATATATATATATATAGTGGTGTGACTGGTGGTCGCGTGGTTAATGGGAGATATGTGTCACAGGGATGGTTGCTCCCTGCGATGCAACCCGGAGTATTTTGTCTTTAGTGCACATGAGCACTAAAGATATCATTTACTGCACCTGGGTCCGGGTTGCGGGTAGCTATGAGAGATGGGAGGGTCTGGCTACCCACATACCTCACTCTGAGTGAGGGTGCTTACTGTACCCTTTTCCCTGCAGGAGTTTGAGGACCTGCAGTGATGTCATAATCACGTTACAGTGCATGTGATGTTACCTCACCTGTGGGTGTGATTTCAGGCTACCTAATGGAGGTGTGTTTGGCACATGTTAGTAAGGCTGCTGTCACACTATCAGTATTTGGTCAGTATTTTACATCAGTATTTGTAAGCCAAAACCAGGAGTGGGTGATAATACAGAAGTGGTGCATATGTTTCTATTATACTTTTCCTCTATTTGTTTCACTCCTGGTTGTGGCTTACAAATACTGATGTAAAATACTGACCAAATACTGATAGTGTGACGGCAGCCTAAGTGTTTGGGAGTCTGCCAGTGTGGACAGACTTCCATGTGTCCAGGCTGGACACTACAGAGTGGTCTGTGTATTAAGAGGGAGAAGCCCTTCTGTGTCTGTGGCTTCAGATAGAGCCTGAGTGCTGGACATTGCACAGCCTGTGTGCCCACAGGCCTGAGAGAGCAGAGCTCTTCTATGGACACTAATGCTGTGTCAGCCTGATGTACAGACTGTTTACCTTTTTGTTGCTACCTTGATGGTTTATGGAGCAAATAAACCCACATGGACATTGAAGAGAATGTGCCTCCTGTTTCCTCCTACGCATCTGAGTGAGTACAATCCTTACTTTGTATGTATGTATGTATGTATATATATATATACTAGCTATTGAACCCGTTCTACGCCCAGGTGGCGAGCATTTATATTGTTATATGGTCTCCATCCTGTCATGTGCTGCTCCATCCTGCGTCCCCATCCTGTCATGTGCTGCACCCATCCTGCGTCCCCATCCTGTCATGTGCTGCTCCATCCTGCGTCCCCATCCTGTCATGTGCTGCTCCATCCTGCGCCCCCATCCTGTCATGTGCTGCTCCATCCTGCGTCCCCATCCTGTCATGTGCTGCTCCATGCTGCGTCCCCATCCTGTCATGTGCTGCTCCATCCTGCGTCCCCATCCTGTCATGTGCTGCTTCATCCGGCACCCCCATTCTGACATGTGCTGCTACCATCCTGCGCCCCCATTCTCACATGTGCTGCACCCATCTTGCGCCTCCATTCTGACATGTGCTGCACCCATCCTGCGCCCCCATCCTGTCATGTGCTGCTCCCATCCTGCGCCCCCGTTCTGTCATGTGCTGCTGCCATCCTGCACCCCCGTTCTGTCATGTGCTGCTCTCATCCTGCGCCCCCGTTCTGTCATGTGCTGCTCCCATCCTGCGCCCCTGTTCTGTCATGTGCTGCTCCCATCCTGCGCCCCAGTTCTGTCATGTGCTGCTCCTATCCTGCGCCCCCGTTCTGTCATGTGCTGCTCCCATCCTGACATGCCCCCGTTCTGTCATGTGCTGCTCCATCCTGCGCCCCCATCCTGTCATGTGCTGCTCCATCCTGCGCCCCCATCCTGTCATGTGCTGCTCCATCCTGCGCCCCCATCCTGTCATGTGCTGCTCCATCCTGCGTCTCCATCCTGTCATGTGCTGCTCCATCCTGCGTCCACATCCTGTCATGTGCTGCTCCATCCTGCGTCCCCATCCTGTCATGTACTGCTCCATCCTGCGTCCCCATCCTGTCATGTGCTGCTCCATCCTGCATCCCCATCCTGTCATGTGCTGCTCCATCCTGCGCCCCCATCCTGTCATGTGCTGCTCCCATCCTGCACCCCCGTTCTGTCATGTGCTGCCCTATTCTGTCATGTGCTGCTCCCATCCTGCTCCCCCGTTCTGTCATGTGCTGCTCCCATCCTGCGCCCCCGTTCTGTCATGTGCTGCTCCCATCCTGCGCCCCCGTTCTGTCATGTGCTGCTCCCATCCTGCGCCCCGTTCTGTCATGTGCTGCTCCCATCCTGCGCCACTGTTCTGTCATGTGCTGCTCCCATCCTGCGCCACCGTTCTGTAATTTTCTGCTCCCATCCATATGCCCCATACACTGCTCCATAAAGGTTTATGGCCCCCATAAGATGCTCCATAGTATATGCCCCGTACACTGCTCCATAAAGGTTTATGGCCCCCATAAGATGCTCCATAGTATATGCCCCCGAACACTGCTCCATTATGGTTTATGGCCCCCATAAGATGCTCCATAGTATATGCCCTCGTACACTGCTCCATAAAGGTTTATGGCCCCCATAACATGCTCCATAGTATTATATGCCCCCATACACTGCTCCATTATGGTTGATGGCCCCATAAAATGCTCCATAGTGTATGCCCCGTATGCTGCTGCAATATATGGGAAAAAAAATAACATACTCACCTATCGTCGCTGGGCGCCGAGTGCTGGGAGCTTCAGCAGGCGGGGACACCGGCGCGCTGTGGGGGTCAGGTGCCAGAGTCGCCGCTAGCTCAGGCCCCCGACACTTGCTGTATTCACCTGGCCCTGATCCAGCGCTGCGTGCCGCTCCGTGTTCCGGCTCCTCTGGCTGTGACTGTTCAGTCAGAGGGCGGCGCGCATTAAGCGCGTCATCGCGTCCTCTGAACTGTGAACGTCAGAGGCAGAGGACCCGGAACATGGAGCCGCACGCAGCGCTGGAACGGGACAGGTGAATATACTTACCCTCCTGGCGCGTCCCTGCTATCTGTTGGAGATCGAGGTGTGCGTTCAGTGTTTACGCATACCGCGATCTCCTGGGAGCGTCACTCTGTGCTGTCCAGACTGCGTCGGCGCTTTCGCTTGCGCAGTCTATAAAGGCTTCGGACAGAGTGACGCTCCCAGCGTTATATTATAGATATTTCATACAGAGCTAGATAGCATAAAAGCCAGTAATTCAATTGCTGGCTTTTGCTATCTCCTTACCAAACCCGACAGGATATGAGACACAGTTTAGATACAGTAAACCATCTCATATCCGTTGTATTTTTACATATTCCTCATTAATAATGTTAGTAGTTTGTGTGTGCAAAAATTTTGGAGCTCTAGGTATTAAAATAAATATATTAAATAAAAACATGTAACTTTTATTCACAAAAAATTTACTTCAGCTCCAATTTGTTTTATTTTACCAAGGGTAACAGGAGAAAATGGACCCCAAAAGTTGTTGTACAATTTGTACTGAGCACGCTGATACCCCATATGTGGGGGTAAACCACTGTTTGGGCGCATGGGAGAGCTCGGAAGGGAAGGAGCGCCGTTTGACTTTTCAATGCAAAATTGACAGGAATTGAGATGAGACGCCATGTTGCGTTTGGAGAGCCACTGATGTGCCTAAACATTGAAACCCCCACAAGTGACACCATTTTGGAAAGTAGACCCCCTAAGGAACTTATATAGATGTGTGGTGAGCACTTTGACCCACCAAGTGCTTCACAGAAGTTTATAATGCAGAGCCGTAAAAATAAAACAAAAAATTTTTCCAGCAAAAATTATTTTTTAGCCCCCAGTTTTGTATTTTCCCGAGGGTAACAGGAGAAATTGGACCCCAAAAGTGGTTGTCCAATTTGTCCTGAGTACGCTGATACCCCATATGTGGGGGGAACCACCGTTTGGGTGCATGGGAGGGCTCGGAAGGGAAGGAGCGCCATTTGGAATGCAGACTTAGATGGAATGGTATGCAGGCGTCACATTGCGTTTGCAGAGCCCCTAATGTACCTAAATAGTAGAAACCCCCCACAAGTGACCCCATATTGGAAAGTAGGCCCCCCAAGGAACTTATCTAGATGTGTTGTGAGAACTTTGAACCCCTAAGTGTTTCACTACAGTTTATAACGCAGAGACATGAAAATAAAAAATCCTTTTTTTCCCCACAAAAATTATATTTTAGCCCCCAGTTTTGTATTTTCCCAAGGGTAACAAGAGAAATTGGACCCCAAAAGTTGTTGTCCAAATTGTCCTGAGTACGCTGATGAAGCTGATGAAGCTTTGAACCTTCAAGTGTTTCACTACAGTTTGTAACGCAGAGCCATGAAAATTAAAAAAAAAAAACTTTCCCCCCAAAATTATTTTTTAGCCCCCAGTTTTGTATTTTCCCGGGGGTAAGAGGAGAAATTCGACCCCAAAAGTTGTTGTCCTATTTGTCCTGAGTACGCTGATACTGCATATGTTGGGGTAAACCCCTGTTTGGGCACACGGGAGAGCTCGGAAGGGAAGGAGCACTGTTTTACTTTTTCAGCGCAGAATTGGCTGGAATTGAGATCGGACGCCATGTCGCGTTTGGAGAGCCCCTGATGTGCCTAAACAGTGGAAACCCCCCAATTATAACTGAAACCCTAATCCAAACACATCCCTAACCCTAATACCAACAGTAACCCTAACCACACCTCTAACCCAGACACACCTCTAACCCTAATCCCAACCCTATTCCAAACCATAAATGTAATCCAAACCCTAACTTTAGCCCCAACCCTAACTGTAGCCCTAACCCTAGCCCTAACCCTAGCCCTAACCCTAATGGAAAAATGGAAATAAATACATTTTTTAAATTTTTTAATTTTTCCCTAACTAAGGGGGTGATGAAGGGGGGTTTGATTTACTTTTATAGCGGGTTATTTAGCGGATTTTTATGATTGGAAGCCGTCACACACTGAAAGACGCTTTTTATTGCAGAAAATATTTTTTGCGTTACCACATTTTGAGAGCTATAATTTTTCCATATTTTGGTCCACAGAGTCATGTGAGATCTTGTTTTTTGTGGGACGAGTTGACATTTTTATTGGTAACATTTTCGGGCACGTGACATTTTTTGATCACTTTTTATTCCGATTTTTGTGAGGCAGAATGACCAAAAACCAGCTATTCATGAATTTCTTTTGGGGGAGACGTTTACACCGTTCCGCGTTTGGTAAAATTGATAAAGCAGTTTTATTCTTCGGATAAGTACGATTACAGCGATACCTCATTTATATCATTTTTTTATGTTTTGGTGCTTTTATACGATAAAAACTATTTTATAGAAAAAATAATAACCGTATATACTCGAGTATAAGCCGACCCGAGTATAAGCCGACCCCCCTAATTTTGCAACAAAAAACTGGGAAAACTTATTGACTCGAGAATAAGCCTAGGGTGGAAAATGCACCAGCTACCGGTGAATTTCAAAAATAAAAATAGATGCTCCATACCGTTCATTATGGCCCCATAGCTGTGCCATATAGTGCTCTGCACCGTTCATTCTTGTCCCATAGCTGTGCCATATAGTGCTCTGCACCGTTCATTATTGCCCCATTGCTGTGCCATATAGTGCTCTGCACAGCTCATTATTGCCCCATAGCTGTGCCATATAGTGTTCTGCACCGTTCATTCTTGCCCCATAGCTGTACATATAGGGCTCTGCACCGTTCATTCTTGTCCCATAGCTGTGCCATATAGTGCTCTGCACTGTTCATTATTGTCCCATAGCTGTGCCATATAGTGCTCTGCACCGTTCATTATTGCCCCATAGCTGTGCCATATAGTGCTCTGCACCGTTCATTTTTGCCCCATAACTGTGCCATATAGTGCTCTGCACCGTTCACTATTGCCCCATAGCTGTGCCATATAGTGCTCTGCACTGTTCATTTTTGCCCCATAACTGTGCCATATAGTGCTCTGCACCGTTCATTATTGCCCCATAGCTGTGCCATATAGTGCGCTGCACCATTCATTCTTGCCCCATAACTGTGCCATATAGTGCTCTGCACCGTTCATTATTGCCCCATAACTGTGCCATATAGTCCTCTGCACCGTTCATTATTGCCCCATAACTGTGCCATATAGTGCTCTGCACCGTTCATTATTGCCCCATAGCTGTGCCATATAGGGCTCTGCACCGTTCATTATTGCCCCATAGCTGTGCCATATAGTGCTCTGCACCGTTCATTATTGTCCCATAGCTGTGCCATATAGTGCTCTGCACCGTTCATTATTGCCCCATAGCTGTGCCATATAGTGCTCTGCACCGTTCATTTTTGCCCCATAACTGTGCCATATAGTGCTCTGCACCGTTCATTATTGCCCCATAGCTGTGCCATATAGTGCTCTGCACTGTTCATTTTTGCCCCATAACTGTGCCATATAGTGCTCTGCACCGTTCATTATTGCCCCATAGCTGTGCCATATAGTGCGCTGCACCATTCATTCTTGCCCCATAACTGTGCCATATAGTGCTCTGCACCGTTCATTATTGCCCCATAACTGTGCCATATAGTCCTCTGCACCGTTCATTATTGCCCCATAACTGTGCCATATAGTGCTCTGCACCGTTCATTATTGCCCCATAGCTGTGCCATATAGTGCTCTGCACCGTTCATTATTGCCCCATAGCTGTGCCATATAGTGCTCTGCACTGTTCATTATTGCCCCATAGCTGTGCCCCATATACAAGGCTCTGCACCGTTCATTATTGCCCCATAGCTGTGCCATATAGTGCTCTGCACCGTTCATTATTGCCCCATAACTGTGCCATATAGTGCTCTGCACCGTTCATTATTGCCCCATAGCTGTGCCATATAGTGCTCTGCACCATTCATTCTTGCCCCATAGCTGTGCCATATAGTGCTCTGCACCGTTCATTCTTGCCCCATAGCTGTGCCATATAGTGCTCTGTACCGTTCATTATTGCCCCATAGCTGTGCCATATAGTGCTCTGCACCGTTCATTATTGCCCCATAGCTGTGCCAAATAGTGCTCTGCACCGTTCATTATGGCCCCATAGCTGTGCCATATAGTGCTCTGCACCGTTCATTATTGTCCCATAGCTGTGCCATATAGGGCTCTGTACCGTTCATTATTGCCCCATAGCTGTGCCAAATAGTGCTCTGCACCGTTCATTATTGCCCCATAGCTGTGCCATATAGTGCTCTGTACCGTTCATTATTGCCCCATAGCTGTGCCATATAGTGCTCTGCACGTTCATTATTGCCCCATAGCTGTGCCAAATAGTGCTCTGCACCGTTCATTATTGCCCCATAGCTGTGCCATATAGTGCTCTGCACAGTTCATTATTGCCCCATAGCTGTGCCATATAGTGCTCTGCACCGTTCATTATTGCCCCATAGCTGTGCCATATAGTGCTCTGCACCGTTCATTATTGCCCCATAGCTGTGCCATATAGTTCTCTGCACCGTTCATTATTGTCCCATAGCTGTGCCATATAGTGCTCTGCACCGTTCATTCTTGCCCCATAGCTGTGCCATATAGTGTTCTGCACCGTTCATTATTGCCCCATAGCTGTGCCATATAGTGCTCTGCACCGTTCATTTTTGCCCCATAGATGCTCCATATAAAGCTGTGCCATTGCTGCTGCTGCAATAATTAAAAAAAAAAGCCATACTCACCTCTCTTGCTTGCAGCTCCCAGCGTCCGGTCCCGGCGTCTCTCTGCACTGACTGTTCAGGCAGAGGGCGCCGCGCACACTATATGCGTCATCGCGCCCTCTGACCTGCACAGTCAGAGCGGAGAGACGTCGGGAAGATGGAGCGACGCCGGGAAGATGGAGCGACGCCCGGTGGGTGGAACGCGGACAGGTGAATATAAAATACTCACCTAGTCCTGGCGCTCCTGACGCTGCCCCTGCCTGTCACACTGTCTCCGGGTGCCGCAGCTCTTCCTGTCAGCGGTCACTGGCACCGCTCAGAGGAATGAATATGCGGCTCCACCCCTATGGGAGTGGAGTCCATATTCATTTCTTTAATGAGCGGTCCCACGTGACCGCTGAACAGGGGAAGAGCTGCGGCACCCGGAGACAGTGTGACAGGCAGGGGCAGCGTCAGGAGCGCCGGGACTAGGTGAGTATGCCTCAGCGCCCTCACCCGCCGACCCTGCCGCCCACCGTGACTCGAGTATAAGCCGAGAGGGGCACTTTCAGCCCAAAAATTTGGGCTGAAAATCTCGGCTTATACTCCAGTATATACAGTATTTTTGCATTTCTTTATTCTGAGGACTATAACTTTTTTATTTTTTCACTGATGATGCTGTATGGCAGCTCGTTTTTTGCGGGACAAGATGACGTTTTCAGCGGTACTATGGTTATTTATATCCGTCTTTTTGATCGCGTGTTATTCACACTTTTTGTTTGGCGGTATGAGAATAAAGCGTTGTTTTTTGCCTTTTTTTTACGGTGTTCACTGAAGGGGTTAACTAGTGGGACAGTTTTATAGGTGGGGTCGTTACGGACGCGGCGATACTAAATATCTGTACTTTTGTTGTTTTTTTAATTTAAATAAAGAAATGTATTTATAAGAACAATTTTTTTTGGGGGGGGAGGGGAATTTTTTTTTACATTTTTTTTACACATTGGAATATTTTTTTTTTACACTATAACATTGCCCCAGGAAGGGGCATCATGTTATAGTGTAAGATCGCTGATCTGACACTTTGCTGTGCACTGTGTCAGATCAGCGGTCTGATGTGCACTTTTCCAATGCTTCCTGCAGGACCCAGATGCCGCGGCCATCTTGGATCTGGGCATGCAAGGAGGAGGTAAGAGATCCTCGCAGCAACGCGATCACATCGCATTGCTGCGGTGGTCTCAGGGAAACCCGCAGGGAGCCCCCTCCCTGCGCGATGCTTCCCTATACCGCCGGCACACTGCAATCATGTTTGATCGTGGTGTGCCAGGGGTTAATGTGCCGGGGGCGGTCCGTGACCGCTCCTGGCACATAGTGCCGGATGTCAGCTGCGATAGGCAGCTGACACCCGGCCGCGCTCCCCCCGTGAGCGTGGCCGATCGCTATGACATACTATCCCGTCGAGGGTCAGATAGGCCCAGGTCACCTCGACGAGATAGTACGTCATAGGTCAGAAAGGGGTTAATAGCCTGGAGAGGGTCCATGGTTATTGGTCCCCCCTGGCTAAAAACATCTGCCCCTAACCACCCCAGAAAAGGCACATCTGGAAGATGCGCCTGTTCTGGCACTTAGCCACTCTCTTCCCACACCCATTTCTGAATATTTTCTCACGCTACAGTTCAAATGAGTTTATGCCACCAGGGGGTACAGCTTTGGTGACGGCACCGCTAGTCACCGAAGCTACGTTACCTTCATTTCATTCATTCCCCAGTTGTTTACAGCTTAGAGCAGCTGCATTAGCAGGCTCCTGGTTGTACATGTATTTAACCCCTTCAGATGGATTTACAGCATGGGACATGACTGTACAGCGGACAGGTATGGGAGATTGTTGCTTTTTTATTTTCCTTTTTTTTTTTTTACAGGAGAAAGAGGGTCTTCAGTTGGATTGAGCATACAATAAAGATATGAAAACCCCATGTCAGTCATTGGCTTTCCCACTCTGGCAGAGAAAATTGCTCGGGAGCCCACGCCAGTTTTTTAACCCTTTATTTTAATACCTAGAGCTCCAAAGTTTTGCACACACAAGCTACTAACATTATTAGTGAGGAATATGTAAAAATACAAGAAATGTTTTACTGTATGTAAACCATGTCTCGTATCCTGTTGGGTTTGGTAAGGAGTTAGCAAAAGCCGGGAATTGAATTACCGGCTTTTATGCTATCTAGCTCTGTAAAAAATAATGTGTGTGTGTGTGTATGTATGTGTGTGTATATATATATATATATATATATATATATTAGATGGTGGCCCGATTCTAACGCATCGGGTATTCTAGAATATGCATGTCCACGTAGTATATTGCTCAGCCACGTAGTATAGAGCACAGAGCCACGTAGCATATTGCCCAGCCACGCAGTATATTGCCCAGCCACGCAGTATATTGCCCAGCCACGTAGTATATTGCCCAGCCATGTAGTATAGAGCACAGAGCCACGTAGTATATTGCCCAGCCACGTATGTCACAGGATAAAAAATAAACATATACTCACCTTCCGAAGGCCCATTGGAAGTCCTGCTATACTCACCATTCGCCGCCTTTCCCGCTCCTCACCACGCTCCCGGGACCGCTCCATTGCAAGCGGCAGCTTCCGGTCTCAGGGCTGGTGTGAGCAGGACCTATGATGACGTCGTGGTCACATGACCGTGACATCACGGCAGTTCCTTGTCGCACACTAACCCGGGACCGGAAGCTGCCGCTTGCAATGGAGCGGTCCCGGGAGCGTGGTGAGGAGCGAGAAAGGCGGCGAAGGGTGAGTATAGCAGGTTTTGTTTTTTTTTTTATTATTATTTTTAACATGACATATTTTTACTATTGATGCTGCATAGACAGCATCAATAGTAAATAGTTGGGGACACACAGGGTTAATAGCAGCGGTAACGAAGTGCATTACACCGCGGGCCGTTACCGCTGCCATTAACCCTGTGTGAGCGGTGAGTGGAGGGGATTACGGAGCGGGCGGTGAGTACAGGGGAGTAGGGGGGGACTAATTGGACTGTGGCCGTCGCTGATTGGTCGCGGCAGCCATGACAGGCAGCTGCCGAGACCAATCAGCGAATGAATAACCGTGACAGAAGGACAGTCAGACAGACGGAAGTGACCCTTAGACAATTATATATATAGATACACACACACACACTGTGAAGACATTTATTTTATCTACTAGATTGTGGCCCGATTCTAACGCATCGGGTATTCTAGAATATGCATGTCCCCGTAGTATATGGACAATGATGATTCCAGAATTCGCGGCAGACTGTGTCCGTCGCTGATTGGTCGAGGCAACCTTTATGACATCATCGTCGCCATGGCAACCATTATGACATCTACGTCGATACTGTGCCCGTCGCTGAATCAGAAACGTGGGATTTCTACGTCCTTTATGACATCATCGTCGCTGTGCCCGTTGCTGATTGGTCGAGGCCTGGCGGCCTCGACCAATCAGAGACACGGGATTTCTACGTCGATACTGTGCCCATCGCTAATTGGTCGAGGCCACCGGGCCTCGACCAATCAGCAACGGGCACAGCGACGATGATGTCATAAAGGACGTAGAAATCCTACGTGTCTGATTCAGCGACGCGGGATTTCCAGGACAGACAGACAAACAGACAGATAGACAGACGGAAAAACCCTTAGACAATTATATATATAGATTCTATTCTAACCTGTCAGTGTGATTTTACTGTACACCGCACTGAATTGCCAATTTTCTATAGAACACCGCTGCGTATTTCTCGCAAGACAGACGTGTGGTCCGTGTGTAATCTGTATTTTTCTTGCACCCATAGACTTGCATTGGTGTATTTTTGGAGGAATACTCTGACAATCGCAGCATGCTGCGATTTTCTCAGCCCGTAAAATACGGCCGAGAAATATATGGTTGATGGAAGCTGCCCCATAGAGAAACATTGGTCCGAGTGCAATGTGCTGTTTTTGTGCCTCTCCCTCGTCCGTATTTCTCTCTAGTGTGACAACGGCCTTAGGGGGAATTTGAGGAAACAGCATGGGGGACAAAAGTGTGAGGGGACAGTATGGGTGGGATAACGTTAGAGCACAGTATGATGGGATAGTATCAGGAGACAGTACAAGGGGATTCTGCGAGGATACAGTATGGTGGGAATAGTGTTAAGAGATAATATAGAGGGAATAATGTGAGGATACTGTATGGGGTGAATGTGAGGGGACGTAGTGTACAACCAGTAAGGTACAGGAACTAGTGAGCATTATGTTTAGGCCAATGAGTGAACTGTCAGGTTCAATATCTGTACACTGAATAAGTATCATTTATTTTATGATAATTTAGAGCTAATCTACTGACAGATGTGAATACTATTCTACTGGAGAAACCATGGATAATAGGAAACACAAGTAAGGAGATAGGAAATGGTAATGGTGTAGTACCTAAGTTTGTCCACAAGATGTCATGGTTACAATGAAAATCTGAAGAAAGAAACCTTGCCTACACAAAGTATCCTGTAGGACTCGCCTTGCATCATTATGACCTGTCAGAATAGGGCATCAGGACATCAGCGAGAATATAGATGGTCACATTTTATGTGTTTATCCATTTATGAATTTTGCTATTCTAGCAAAAACCACATTGGAACCTGAAAATGCACCAATACTCCTAATTGTTGATGGCTGTGTATCGTTAAGTCTTCTACACCTGATTTCTCCAGGTCTTGAGAGTTGTTGACTCCTTACTTGAGAAGAGCACCAAAGGGAATTTAAACGGCACAACCTAACCACTACCATTATGAACCAATGAACCTGAGGAAGGTCCTGGTGCAGGAAAGGAAACGCATTTGTTCAGCCTAATTTTTATCATTTTAACCAGAGGTGTAGCTAGGGTTTTGGTTCAGGGGGGCAAAGCTTCTGAGTGGCCCCTAACCAGGTTACCTTCATTACAACTGGGTGACGTACCCTAATAGTGGAGGAAAATCTCAGCAGACGACCGCGATGTTACTGAAGATAATCTCTATATAACGACCAACATGGATATTACCGCCATATGGTCAGTGGTAGATACCAGCCCTGCAGAACATGTAAAAGATGACAGCACAGTTACAGATAGTGTCTTACCGCTGAAGTTCTTTCTGATGGAATCGTTCACTTTTCCCATCTTTTCCATCTGGTCCAGACCAACATGATTACTTCCAGCCAGGACTCGTCTGCAGAGAATATAACAAAGACATGTTTCACTCTTCACATTCCAGCCCCATCACCATCTATTCCCAACCTGCACAAACTCCTCATCTTACTGATACCCCAATACTGAGCCGCTGCTGCCGTATGTGTCCCTATTACTGCACCTGATACCCCAATACTGAGCCGCTGCTGCCATATGTGTCCCTATTACTGCACCTGATACCCCAATACTGAGCCACTGCTGCCGTATGTGTCCGTATTACTACCCCTGATACCCCAATACTGAGCCGCTGCTGCCGTATGTGTCCCTATTACTGCACCTGATACCCCAATACTGAGCCGCTGCTGCCGTATGTGTCCCTATTACTGCTCCTGATACCCCAATACTGAGCCGCTGCTGCCGTATGTGTCCCTATTACTGCACCTGATACCCCAATACTGAGCCACTGCTGCTGTATGTGTCCCTATTACTGCCCCTGATGCCCCAATACTGAGCCACTGCTGCCGTATGTGTCCCTATTACTGCACCTGATACCCCAATACTGAGCCACTGCTGCTGTATGTGTCCCTATTACTGCACCTGATACCCCAATACTGAGCCGCTGCTGCCGTATGTGTCCCTATTACTGCACCTGATACCCCAATACTGAGCCGCTGCTGCCGTATGTGTCCCTATTACTGCCCCTGATACCCCAATACTGAGCCGCTGCTGCCGTATGTGACTCTATTACTGCACCTGATACCCCAATACTGAGCCGCTGCTGCCATATGTGTCCCTATTACTGCACCTGATACCCCAATACTGAGCCGCTGCTGCCGTATGTGTCCCTATTACTGCCCCTGATACCCCAATACTGAGCCGCTGCTGCCATATGTGTCCCTATTACTGCACCTGATACCCCAATTCTGAGCCGCTGCTGCCGTATGTGTCCCTATTACTGCCCCTGATACCCCAATACTGAGCCACTGCTGCCGTAGGTGTCCCTATTACTGCACCTGATACCCCAATACTGAGCCGCTGCTGCTGTATGTGTCCCTATTACTGCCCCTGATACCCCAATACTGAGCCGCTGCTGCCGTATGTGTCCCTATTACTGCCCCTGATACCCCAATACTGAGCCGCTGCTGCCATATCTGTCCCTATTACTGCACCTGATACCCCAATACTGAGCCGCTGCTGCCATGTGTGTCCCTATTACTGCACCTGATACCCCAATACTGAGCCGCTGCTGCCGTATGTGTCCCTATTACTACACCTGATACCCCAATAATGAGCCGCTGCTGCCGTATGTGTCCCTATTACTGCACCTGATACCCCAATACTGAGCCGCTGCTGCCATATGTGTCCCTATTACTGCACCTGATACCCCAATACTGAGCCGCTGCTGCCGTATGTGTCCCTATTACTGCACCTGATACCCCAATACTGAGCCGCTGCTGCCATATGTGTCACTATTACTGCACCTGATACCCCAATACTGAGCCGCTGCTGCTGTATGTGACCCTATTACTGCACCTGATACCCCAATACTGAGCAGCTGCTGCCGTATGTGTCCCTATTACTGCACCTGATACCCCAATACTGAGCCGCTGCTGACGTATGTGTCCCTATTACTACACCTGATACCCCAATACTGAGTCGCTGCTGCCGTATGTGTCCCTATTACTGCCCCTGATACCCCAATACTGAGCCACTGCTGCTGTATGTGTCCCTATTACTGCCCCTGATACCCCAATACTGAGCCGCTGCTGCTGTATGTGTCCCTATTACTGCACCTGATACCCCAATACTGAGCCGCTGCTGCCGTGTGTGTCCCTATTACTTCACCTGATACCCCAATACTGAGCCGCTGCTGCCATATGTGTCCCTATTACTGCCCCTGATACTCCAATACTGAGCCGCTGCTGCCGTATGTGTCCCTATTACTGCTCCTGATACCCCAATACTGAGCCGCTGCTGCCGTGTGTGTCCCTATTACTTCACCTGATACCCCAATACTGAGCCGCTGCTGCCATATGTGTCCCTATTACTGCCCCTGATACTCCAATACTGAGCCGCTGCTGCCGTATGTGTCCCTATTACTGCCCCTGATACCCCAATACTGAGCCGCTGCTGCTGTATGTGTCCCTATTACTGCACCTGATACCCCAATACTGAGCCGCTGCTGCCATATGTGTCCCTATTACTGCCCCTGATACTCCAATACTGAGCCGCTGCTGCCATATGTGTCCCTATTACTGCTCCTGATACCCCAATACTGAGCTGCTGCTGTATTTGTCCCTATTACTGCACCTGATACCCCAATACTGAGCCGCTGCTGCTGTATGTGTCCCTATTACTGCACCTGATACCCCAATACTGAGCCGCTGCTGCCGTGTGTGTCCATATTACTGCACCTGATACCCCAATACTGAGCTGCTGCTGCCGTATGTGTCCCTATAACTGCACCTGATACCCCAATACTGAGCCGCTGCTGCTGTATGTGTCCCTATTACTGCACCTGATACCCCAATACTGAGCCGCTGCTGCCGTGTGTGTCCCTATTACTAAACCCTGCTGTGCGGTTCTCTGTGCCTTCTAAATTTTAAAGTAACCCTCTATAATATAGTAATGCCAGGTGCAAGTGCCCTAGAAAACAGTGCCCATATTTAGCGCCCTAGAAAGTAATAATGTCCTGTGTGTGCCCCTTTGGCTACGTTCACACTAGCGTTGTGCGCCGCTGCATCAGCGACGCGACGCACAACGCACCGTTTTTCGACGCGTGCGTCGTTTTTTGACGAAAATCGGACGCAAGAAAAATGCAACTTGTTGCGTTTTCTTGGTCCGACGCTAGCGTCAAAAAAGACGCACGTGTCGGAAAACGCAACAAGCAAAAACGCATGCTAAACATAGGGGCGCATGACGCGTGCGGCGCCGCTGCGTCGCCCGACGCTAGCGCGACGCACACTAGCCGAACGCTAGTGTGAACGTAGCCTTTGATGGTCACAGTAACCTGAGTTCCCCTATAACAATAAGTGCCCACTTAACACTTAATAATGTACCGAGTCTCCCACTGTACAGCTCCCCTATACACATTATGATGCTCTCTTATACACAGTATAATGCCCCCTCACTGTATAGTACCACCCACACAGTATACTGACCCCTTAGTAGCCTCCAAACTGTTTGGCTCCAACACTGTATGATGGCCCCTTCACTGTAATCCCCACACTGTATGATGGCTCCCTCACTGTAATCTCCACACTGTATGATGCCCCCCTAGAGAGAATCCATATAGTATAATGCACCAGATAGTCCTCAATATAGTATAATGCACCACCCATAGGCAGACTCTACAACACAAGGCAGCACCCCATAGGCAGACCCTGTAGTATAAGGCAGCACCCCCATAGGCAGACCCTGTACTAATGTAGCACCCCCATGGACAGACCCTGTAGTATAAGGCAGCACCCCCATGGACAGACCCTGTAGTATAAGGCTGCACACCCCCATGGACAGACCCTGTAGTATAAGGCAGCACCCCTATAGGCAGACCCTGCAGTATAAGGCAGCACCCCTATAGGCAGACCCTGTGGTATAAGGCAGCACCCCTATAGGCAGACCCTGTAGTATAAGGCTGCACCCCTATAGGCAGACCCTGTAGTATAAGGCAGTACCCCTATAGGCAGACCTTGCAGTATAAGGCAGCACCCCCATAGGCAGACCCTGTAGTATTAGGCAACACCCCTATAGGCAGGCTGACCTTGCCGTATGTGTCCCTATTACTGCCCTTGATACCCCAATACTGAGCCGCTGTATGTGTCCCTATTAGTGTTGAGCGATACCTTCCGATATCCAGAAGTATCGGTATCGGATTGGATCGGACGATATCCAAAAAATATCGGATATCGCCAATACCAATACCCAATTCCAATGCAAGTCAATGGAACACAAATAGTAGTAGTCCAATCTTCCGGCTAATGTGTTGAATGAAAAAAAAAACCCATACATACTCCATACATACTCCATACAGTACATTCATACATTACATACAATTCATACATATAGACATAGAGTACATTAAACATAGAGTACATACTCACCATTACTTGTCATTTTGATCCCCGAAGCCAGTGTCATCTGTAAAAAAGATTAAAATAATAAACAACCAATATACTCTCTGTCCGCAGAAATCCACGAGTGTTGTTGTGGATTCTGTTTTTGGGCTCCCTCTGGTGGTTACAGATGGTACTGGGTGACTTGTGTTCTCTGCGGTCTCTGGTGTCCACCTGTTCCATCAGGATATGGGAGTTTCCTATTTAACCTGTCATTTCCTCGCCGGCGATCAATGTAATCAGTGTGTCTTGTTACCTCTGCTTTCCGCTTCAGTAATCTTCAGGACAAGCTAAGTTTTTGATTTTCCTGTTCCACGTTTTGCTTTATTTTTGTTTTAGTCCAGCTTGCAGTTATGTGATTCCTTGTTGCTGGTTGCTCTAGTGGGCTGATATTACTCCTCATGTTCCATGAGTTGGCACATGAGTTCAGGTAATTTCAGGATGGTTTTTTGTAGGGTTTTTCGCTGACCGCGCAGTTCACTTTTGTATCCTCTGCTATCTAGTTTTAGCGGGCCTCATTTTGCTGAATCTGTTTTCATTACTACGTATGTGCTTTCCTCTCATTTCACCGTCATTACATGTGGGGGGCTGCTATTTCTGTGGGGTGTTTCTCTGGAGGCAAGAGAGGTCTTTGTTTCTTCTAATAGGGGAAGCTAGTCCTTCGGCTGGCGCGAGACGTCTAGAATCATCGTAGGCACGTTCCCCGGCTACTGCTAGTGTTGTGAATTAGGTTCAGGATCGCGGTCAGCTCAGTTTCCATCACCCTAGAGCTTGTTCTGTTTTTTGTGTGCTTGTCCTTTTGTGATCCCCTGCCATTGGGATCATGACAGAGTGTCCCACGACGATCTCCCGTGGAGAGCAGCAGCATCAGATGATGCGACCGCTCTCCAGGGGCTCCAGGAACAAAATGACGGGAGGAAAGGTATCCTTCCGCACTGTATTCCTCCGCCGCTGTAAAAAAATAGTCCCTAGTCTCACTTTTGGCATTGCTGGGTGAGAAGTTTTCCCACGCAGCAATTGCCATAAAGTGAGACTTTGTCCTAAGGTAACCTCTCAGTGATGCACTGCAGGAGCCATTGTCTCCTGTCAGTGTGTCACTGAGCGTCCTATAAAGCAGTGACATCACCCGATGTCACTGTTCTATAGGGGAGATCGTCGTGGGACACTCGTTATTAATTGGACTACGGCGGACAGGTAGTATACGGTTTATTATTTTACGTTTTTTGCAGGCGCTGAAGTATGGTAAGTATGATTAAATGAAGAATATTAAAATACTTTTTTCCTAATGTGTATGTGTTTTATTAAAACCTTTATTACTATTGGATTAATAATAGATAGAAAAAGAAAGTCGAGCGGGCACCACCTAAATATTTCTCACCATATATGCCCGGTGCTACCAATGCGCTTATAAATACAGTACTATAAAGAAAGAAGAAAAGAGAAGCGCAAAGAGGTGCACACTGAGCCAATGTAATCAATATAAACAAATCTTTATTGAGACCAAAACTTCAGTGCTAAACTTTAAAAACATACATTAAAAACAGCATAAAACATATGCCTATACACGCTACTTTCAATGTCCTCTGTATGGGGACATGATAGAAACCAGACCCCCTAGGAAAAATAATCCTGTGGCGTAGCTCCGTGAGTTGCAAAATAGTATAAAGTCAGAGCAATGCAGATAAGTGTCCTGTGGTGCCGTCCTGACGTGGTTTAATAATGTCCAAAATAGATATCCGGCTCTTGTTATATATAATAATACTATGATATCCCAAGGTTTAGATGACTAATTAAGAACATGCAGATATCCATTTAATATGTCCACTAAGTACTAAACAATGAACCCTTCATATATTGTGGGCATGGAAATGCACATAAACAATATTATGATACATTTAGAAAAAAAATATTATGATACATTTAGAAAAAAAAAAAAAGACAGAAATGGAACCACAGGCATCACCCACTACATGTGAAGATAAATAAGTAATATACTCACTAGGAGACAGGGTCTGGAAGCTCCCTACGCGTATCGCCACTCCTGGTGGCTTCGTCAGGGGAAATGATGATATACAAGTCGTGTCCAGCATATGTAGCGTAAGTGCACTTACTTATTGGTCAGCTAATGCCGACACCTGTGTTCGGCAGTCTCTGACCAATAGGAACCAGTCAGTAAGTCTTGAGTGGGGATAAGTAAAACCTGTCCTTATTTGTAGACGGTCTAATAATGTCACAGTTCCCCTCCCTTCTCTGCTGTGCAATGTAGACTCCGATTGGTGAAGTGAAACTTGTGAGAAGTTCCCTTGGTTACCGAACGTCTTAGAGGCCTGATGTCAGTCCAATAGGTGTCCTCCATTTTCCGCATCTGCGCAATGCGAACAAAATGCATCTTAATTATACAGCGTCCTGGAACCAGACATTTGTCTTTCAATGCAGGCCGCTTTTGCGCCTGCATGATACGCTATTACTAAAGTCCGGCGCCAGCCCTATAATGACTATTTACTGAATGCGTTTGCGCAGTACTTGCGGACAAATCATACCTATAAAATACATATTTCTCTTATGGAAAACTCCATGGTTAATTAGGAAAAAAAAAAAAAAATTGTTTATCTCCTTTGTGCACCTGCGCAGTGCTATCAAAATCTGGGAAAATCATGTCTATTGTAAAGCCATACGGGCATGAGTTACCAGCTGCAAGATATACTAATTGTGCATCTATGCAATATAATCCCCTAATTGCCTGGCGTCTGGAGATACAGACGCTGGTCCACTAATGTAGATATACTTTACACCTGCACCATATTCCGATAGTAAGCGTCCGCTAGTCGCGCCTGCGCAGTGCGACCAAAATACATCACTTCATAGTTTCTAGGCGTCCTAGAAACCAGACGCTGATCTACCGATATGGTTCGCTTATTGCGCCTGCACGACGCGCTGTTGCTAGAGCCCATCGCCAGCCCTATAACCACCATTACTAAGTATGCCTACGCAATATCTACAGGGAAGTCATTCCTATAATGATTCGTTCTTAGAACTCCATTTTTGATAAGGTAATAGTAAATCTCTTGTTATTCCTACACAGTGTTTATTAAGATCCAGAAAAGTCCTATCTATTGCCTTACAGGCATCAGTTTTCCACTAGATGATAAACTGTTTGTGCATCTATGCAATACAGAACGCTGTTAACCAAGCGTCCAAAAATACGGACTCTGGTCCACTAGTGTGAGTAATATTTTACCATGTTATCCCAAGAGAAAAAAAAAAAAAAAAAAAAAGATGATGAACCCATCTAGGGCAGAAGGAATCCTGTATAGAGGAGATCCTCATTGAGGCCCCCTGGTGATACTGATCCCAACTGGTATATCCAGCGGGCCTCTAGTCTGAGCAATTCCCCCTGTCTGTCCCTTCTGCGGATATTTGGTGGAATTTTCTGCAGGCCGGTAACCCGCAGATCCTGAGTATTGCTAGAATGAACCTGCAAAAAATGCATGGCTACTGTGGAAACCATTTTGCCTTTGGATATATCTTGTTTGGCGCAATTAATATTAGAGATATGCTGTTGTACTCTTTTGCGAAGCTCCTGGGAAGTCTGTCCTACATAGGTCTTGGGGCAAGAGCATGTCAAAGCATAGATCACATTAGATGTTTTACAGTTCATATAGTCCTTTAAATTATACTCAGTCCCATCTAGGGGATTGGCAAAGCAGGAGCCCCTGCTTACCAACGAGCAAATATTGCATTCCCCGCATGGATACATACCTCTGAGGGTACATCCCCTGCCCAGTTTCAAAGTTGGTTTAATAAAGTGGCTCCTTGAGAGGGAGTCTCGTAAATTTGGTGCCCTCCTAGCTGTAATTAGAGGGCGCTCTGGTACAAGGTCTGTCACCTTAGGGTCTGTTTTCAAGATGTTCCAGTGTCTCCTGAATAATTCGGAGACTTCCTTCCAATGATTGTGGAATGTAGTTATATACCTGAGTTCGTTATCCACTTTCCTGTTTCTCGGTTTTAACAGTTGTGTCCTTGGGATAGATTTAGTTTGCTGTAGGGCATTTTTTATAATCGATCTCGGATAACCTCTTGCCTGCAGACGCGTTGAGAGGGCCTTAGCTTGAGAGCAAAAATCACTCTGTAGGGTACAGTTCCTTCGGATTCTGTGAAATTGACCAGTAGGTAAATTTTTCTTCAGATGATGAGGATGGAAACTTTTAAAATCCAATAATCCATTAGCTGCCGTGTTTTTCCGGAACAGGTCTGTATATATGATGTCATTTTGACGGATGAGTCTTAGATCTAGAAATCCCACTGTAGACAAGGATATTTCAAAGGTTAAATGAATGTTATATACATTATCATTCAGCATCCGGAGGAAGTCCTCACATCCCTCCCTTGAGCCTGCCCAGATAAAAAAAATGTCATCGATAAACCGAAACCAATATAAAACATTTTCTCTAAAGGCCCGCGACGGGTACACGCTGGTCTCCTCCCACCAACCCATGAAAAGGTTGGCAAAGGAAGGAGCACAGCGGGCACCCATCGCGGTACCCGATAACTGTTTGAAAAAAGACAAATCAAATATAAAATAATTGTGTGTTAACACAAACCTGAGCAGGCTCAAAAGGAAGGAATTATGCGGGAGCTCCCCAGGATGCACTCTTCTTAGAAAATGATCTACTGCCCTTAATCCATCATCATGTGCAATGCTGGTGTAAAGAGCAGAAACATCGGCTGTCACCAGCCAGGCCTGCTCTGGCAGTCTCACATCTTTCAATTTCTCTATGAGATGTGTTGAATCTCTGATATAGGACGGCAAATCCTGTACCAACGGCTGAAGAAAAAAGTCTATGTATTCACAGGCTCTTTCCCCTATACCTCCAATACCCGAGACGATAGGTCTTCCAGGAGGGCACGTGAGATTTTTATGGACTTTAGGTACCAAGTAGAATGTGGGAATCACTGGTTTTTTTTTACAAATATATAGTCTCTTTCTCTTTTTCTAATCACTCCCTCCATCAGTGCTGCATCCAGTAGCCTTTCCAGCTTCCCATTATATTCTAGTGTAGGATCCGACGGCAATTTCACATAGTTCTTAATGTTGGTCAGTTGTTTAGACACCTCTTCCAAATACATCTCTATTGGCCACAGAACTACATTCCCCCCTTTGTCTGCCTCCTTTATAAGGAATGTCTTGTTGGTTTGTAAGCCAGCCAAGGCCTTCCTGTCAGTCACTGACAAATTTTGTTCTTTATTTTTGATTATTGGTAGTTTATGTATATCTGCCTTGACCACTTCAAAGAAGGTTTTAACCGAAGGTACGAGAGACAAGGGAGGAGTAGTAGTAGAGGGTAGTCTATGAGGAAAGCTTTTCCTACCTGCAGTGTCATCGTTTTCATTCAGGAGTTCCAGGAGATCGTGAAAAACCCGTCTATCTACTGTCGCTGTGGAGTCCGGAAAAAGTTCTGGTTTATGATGTAATGCTTTCAAGACAATTTTTCTGCAAAATAGATATAGATCTTTAATAACGGTAAACTTATCCGTAGTTAGCATGGGAGAAAAAGTGAGACCCCTCTGAAGAACTGACCTCTCTGCCTCAGACAAAGTATATGTGGATAGGTTAATGATTTGGAGCTGGTTATTAGTTATTTCTGGCGCCTGCTGCTCTTCTTCTGCCCTAGCATGGGCTGATAGCGTGGTCGCCTGTTTTTTCTTATTTCTCTTTCCCCACCTTGTCCTCCGTCCGTGTCGCTTGTGTCTGAGGCTAAAAAATCGCTCAGACTGCTCTCAGCTGTGGCCCCCATGTCCTGTTGATTTGTTGCAAAAAATGGTCTTTTATTACCCGAATGTTTCCACCTGTAGGCTGTACCCTTTTCATAATCCTGTTTATCCCGTTGTAATTTAGTTTTCTTTCCTGTCATGATTTCCTGCTCAAATTTCGTAATCGTGTCCTTTAGATTTTTTTGAAAAGGCTGTACTTGTGTTATAGGGTCATAGGTCGACAGTTGTGCCTCCAGATTCTTTATTTTTTGTTTAAGTGTTGATAACGTCTCATTATCATGTTGTAATAACAGATTAAGCATGATTCTTGAGCACTGTGCCAGGCCTGCCTCCCAGATGCTTTTAAAAACCGGAGTGACTTCCCAGGCCGGAAAAATTTGCACCCTCAATCCTCGAGGAAAAATGGATAATTTTAGATACTGTTCTAAAGTTCGAACATTCCACCAGATTTTCGTGATGGTTTTATGTGTGTCCATGAGTTCTCGGGTAAGTTTATTAAAATCCGAACCTTCATTTACTGGTGTATCAAGAAAAATATCCCCACTCTGACTGTTCCATAAGGCCTCCCGGGTGTTGAGATCATAAGCCATATTGTAGACTGCTAATGAATAAACGTGAAGATAATTATTATTTAATGCTCTCTATATATATACACATATATGGGCGTGCCACCACTCAGAACCCCAAACAAATGGGAAAACACCATAGGCAGAAAAAGAAAGTCGAGCGGGCACCACCTAAATATTTCTCACCATATATGCCCGCTGCTACCAATGCGCTTATAAATACAGTACTATAAAGAAAGAAGAAAAGAGAAGCGCAAAGAGGTGCACACTGAGCCAATGTAATCAATATAAACAAATCTTTATTGAGACCAAAACTTCAGTGCTAAACTTTAAAAACATACATTAAAAACAGCATAAAACATATGCCTATACACACTACTTTCAATGTCCTCTGTATGGGGACATGATAGAAACCAGACCCCCTAGGAAAAATAATCCTGTGGCGTAGCTCCGTGAGTTGCAAAATAGTATAAAGTCAGAGCAATGCAGATAAGTGTCCTGTGGTGCCGTCCTGACGTGGTTTAATAATGTCCAAAATAGATATCCGGCTCTTGTTATATATAATAATACTATGATATCCCAAGGTTTAGATGACTAATTAAGAACATGCAGATATCCATTTAATATGTCCACTAAGTACTAAACAATGAACCCTTCATATATTGTGGGCATGGAAATGCACATAAACAATATTATGATACATTTAGAGAAAAAAAAAAAAAAGAAGACAGAAATGGAACCACAGGCATCACCCACTACATGTGAAGATAAATAAGTAATATACTCACTAGGAGACAGGGTCTGGAACAGGGCCGGCTCCAGGTTTTTGAGGGCCCCGGGCGAAAGAGTCTCAGTGGGCCCCCCCTTTTACACATACCCCTATTCATGATCGCATATAAACACAGCCATGTAGTATATAACACTGCCCACGTAGTATATAGCAGCCCATGTAGTATATAGCAGCGCAGCCCACGTAGTATATAGCAGCGCAGCCCACGTAGTATATAGCAGCGCAGGCAACGTAGTATATAGCAGCGCAGCCCATGTAGTATATAGCAGCGCAGCCCACGTAGTATATAGCAGCGCAGCCCACGTACTACGGTCACTCTGGAAGATTCCCTCGTCGTCCTCTTCTCCTCCTGCTTGGCGCTGCGGCTGCCGGTCCGGATCTGTCCTAGTCTCCTCCTGGCTGACTGTGCTGGATCATGATCTGGAGGATGGTGGACCGTGGACGCAGCCTCAGCCTGGACGGTGGACGTCCACTCCAACTTGCTCAACTCCGAACCGCAGCTCTCTATGTCTCTCCTCTCCGCCCGCCGACCGGATGTAAGGAGGAGAGATGACCCACACCCAGCGTCGCGCGACCCGGAACCGGAAGAAGTGTCTTCTCCAATGGTGAGGCCAGGGCCGGGCGGCGGTGACGTATTGCAGGCAGCTGCTATTGAAATGGTCTCAGTGACTCACTCAGTCCTCAGAGTCAGAGACACAGCAGCTGTCTGTGCCCCGCCCGGCGGCCGGCCCCCTGCAGCCAAGGCGAAGGCGCCGCCTGCGGCGGCGCCGGGGGACGTGGTCGCGTCGCGTTGTCGGGATCATGTAGATGTAGTGACTGTCACTGAGTGACGCGCGCTGGCGGCTGACCAATGGGCGAGCGGCGGCCGGCGGGCCCCCCGTCTTGCCAGGGCCCCGGCATTTGCCCGGGTGCGCCGGGTGCTGACGCCGGCCCTGGTCTGGAAGCTCCCTACGCGTATCGCCACTCCTGGTGGCTTCGTCAGGGGAAATGATGATATACAAGTCGTGTCCAGCATATGTAGCGTAAGTGCACTTACTTATTGGTCAGCTAATGCCGACACCTGTGTTCGGCAGTCTCTGACCAATAGGAACCAGTCAGTAAGTCTTGAGTGGGGATAAGTAAAACCTGTCCTTATTTGTAGACGGTCTAATAATGTCACAGTTCCCCTCCCTTCTCTGCTGTGCAATGTAGACTCCGATTGGTGAAGTGAAACTTGTGAGAAGTTCCCTTGGTTACCGAACGTCTTAGAGGCCTGATGTCAGTCCAATAGGTGTCCTCCATTTTCCGCATCTGCGCAATGCGAACAAAATGCATCTTAATTATACAGCGTCCTGGAACCAGACATTTGTCTTTCAATGCAGGCCGCTTTTGCGCCTGCATGATACGCTATTACTAAAGTCCGGCGCCAGCCCTATAATGACTATTTACTGAATGCGTTTGCGCAGTACTTGCGGACAAATCATACCTATAAAATACATATTTCTCTTATGGAAAACTCCATGCTTAATTAGGAAAAAAAAAAAAAAATTGTTTATCTCCTTTGTGCACCTGCGCAGTGCTATCAAAATCTGGGAAAATCATGTCTATTGTAAAGCCATACGGGCATGAGTTACCAGCTGCAAGATATACTAATTGTGCATCTATGCAATATAATCCCCTAATTGCCTGGCGTCTGGAGATACAGACGCTGGTCCACTAATGTAGATATACTTTACACCTGCACCATATTCCGATAGTAAGCGTCCGCTAGTCGCGCCTGCGCAGTGCGACCAAAATACATCACTTCATAGTTTCTAGGCGTCCTAGAAACCAGACGCTGATCTACCGATATGGTTCGCTTATTGCGCCTGCACGACGCGCTGTTGCTAGAGCCCATCGCCAGCCCTATAACCACCATTACTAAGTATGCCTACGCAATATCTACAGGGAAGTCATTCCTATAATGATTCGTTCTTAGAACTCCATTTTTGATAAGGTAATAGTAAATCTCTTGTTATTCCTACACAGTGTTTATTAAGATCCAGAAAAGTCCTATCTATTGCCTTACGGGCATCAGTTTTCCACTAGATGATAAACTGTTTGTGCATCTATGCAATACAGAACGCTGTTAACCAAGCGTCCAAAAATACGGACTCTGGTCCACTAGTGTGAGTAATATTTTACCATGTTATCCCAAGAGAAAAAAAAAAAAAAAAAAAAGATGATGAACCCATCTAGGGCAGAAGGAATCCTGTATAGAGGAGATCCTCATTGAGGCCCCCTGGTGATACTGATCCCAACTGGTATATCCAGCGGGCCTCTAGTCTGAGCAATTCCCCCTGTCTGTCCCTTCTGCGGATATTTGGTGGAATTTTCTGCAGGCCGGTAACCCGCAGATCCCGAGTATTGCTAGAATGAACCTGCAAAAAATGCATGGCTACTGTGGAAACCATTTTGCCTTTGGATATATCTTGTTTGGCGCAATTAATATTAGAGATATGCTGTTGTACTCTTTTGCGAAGCTCCTGGGAAGTCTGTCCTACATAGGTCTTGGGGCAAGAGCATGTCAAAGCATAGATCACATTAGATGTTTTACAGTTCATATAGTCCTTTAAATTATACTCAGTCCCATCTAGGGGATTGGCAAAGCAGGAGCCCCTGCTTACCAACGAGCAAATATTGCATTCCCCGCATGGATACATACCTCTGAGGGTACATCCCCTGCCCAGTTTCAAAGTTGGTTTAATAAAGTGGCTCCTTGAGAGGGAGTCTCGTAAATTTGGTGCCCTCCTAGCTGTAATTAGAGGGCGCTCTGGTACAAGGTCTGTCACCTTAGGGTCTGTTTTCAAGATGTTCCAGTGTCTCCTGAATAATTCGGAGACTTCCTTCCAATGATTGTGGAATGTAGTTATATGCCTGAGTTCGTTATCCACTTTCCTGTTTCTCGGTTTTAACAGTTGTGTCCTTGGGATAGATTTAGTTTGCTGTAGGGCATTTTTTATAATCGATCTCGGATAACCTCTTGCCTGCAGACGCGTTGAGAGGGCCTTAGCTTGAGAGCAAAAATCACTCTGTAGGGTACAGTTCCTCCGGATTCTGTGAAATTGACCAGTATGTAAATTTTTCTTCAGATGATGAGGATGGAAACTTTTAAAATCCAATAATCCATTAGCTGCCGTGTTTTTCCGGAACAGGTCTGTATATATGATGTCATTTTGACGGATGAGTCTTAGATCTAGAAATCCCACTGTAGACAAGGATATTTCAAAGGTTAAATGAATGTTATATACATTATCATTCAGCATCCGGAGGAAGTCCTCACATCCCTCCCTTGAGCCTGCCCAGATAAAAAAAATGTCATCGATAAACCGAAACCAATATAAAACATTTTCTCTAAAGGCCCGCGACGGGTACACGCTGGTCTCCTCCCACAAACCCATGAAAAGGTTGGCAAAGGAAGGAGCACAGCGGGCACCCATCGCGGTACCCGATAACTGTTTGAAAAAAGACAAATCAAATATAAAATAATTGTGTGTTAACACAAACCTGAGCAGGCTCAAAAGGAAGGAATTATGCGGGAGCTCCCCAGGATGCACTCTTCTTAGAAAATGATCTACTGCCCTTAATCCATCATCATGTGCAATGCTGGTGTAAAGAGCAGAAACATCGGCTGTCACCAGCCAGGCCTGCTCTGGCAGTCTCACATCTTTCAATTTCTCTATGAGATGTGTTGAATCTCTGATATAGGACGGCAAATCCTGTACCAACGGCTGAAGAAAAAAGTCTATGTATTCACAGGCTCTTTCCCCTATACCTCCAATACCCGAGACGATAGGTCTTCCAGGAGGGCACGTGAGATTTTTATGGACTTTAGGTACCAAGTAGAATGTGGGAATCACTGTTTTTTTTTACAAACATATAGTCTCTTTCTCTTTTTCTAATCACTCCCTCCATCAGTGCTGCATCCAGTAGCCTTTCCAGCTTCCCATTATATTCTAGTGTAGGATCCGACGGCAATTTCACATAGTTCTTAATGTTGGTCAGTTGTTTAGACACCTCTTCCAAATACATCTCTATTGGCCACAGAACTACATTCCCCCCTTTGTCTGCCTTCTTTATAAGGAATGTCTTGTTGGTTTTTAAGCCAGCCAAGGCCTTCCTGTCAGTCACTGACAAATTTTGTTCTTTATTTTTGATTATTGGTAGTTTATGTATATCTGCCTTGACCACTTCAAAGAAGGTTTTAACCGAAGGTACGAGAGACAAGGGAGGAGTAGTAGTAGAGGGTAGTCTATGAGGAAAGCTTTTCCTACCTGCAGTGTCATCGTTTTCATTCAGGAGTTCCAGGAGATCGTGAAAAACCCGTCTATCTACTGTCGCTGTGGAGTCCGGAAAAAGTTCTGGTTTATGATGTAATGCTTTCAAGACAATTTTTCTGCAAAATAGATATAGATCTTTAATAACGGTAAACTTATCCGTAGTTAGCATGGGAGAAAAAGTGAGACCCCTCTGAAGAACTGACCTCTCTGCCTCAGACAAAGTATATGTTGATAGGTTAATGATTTGGAGCTGGTTATTAGTTATTTCTGGCGCCTGCTGCTCTTCTTCTGCCCTAGCATGGGCTGATAGCGTGGTCGCCTGTTTTTTCTTATTTCTCTTTCCCCGCCTTGTCCTCCGTCCGTGTCGCTTGTGTCTGAGGCTAAAAAATCGCTCAGACTGCTCTCAGCTGTGGCCCCCATGTCCTGTTGATTTGTTGCAAAAAATGGTCTTTTATTACCCGAATGTTTCCACCTGTAGGCTGTACCCTTTTCATAATCCTGTTTATCCCGTTGTAATTTAGTTTTCTTTCCTGTCATGATTTCCTGCTCAAATTTCGTAATCGTGTCCTTTAGATTTTTTTGAAAAGGCTGTACTTGTGTTATAGGGTCATAGGTCGACAGTTGTGCCTCCAGATTCTTTATTTTTTGTTTAAGTGTTGATAACGTCTCATTATCATGTTGTAATAACAGATTAAGCATGATTCTTGAGCACTGTGCCAGGCCTGCCTCCCAGATGCTTTTAAAAACCGGAGTGACTTCCCAGGCCGGAAAAATTTGCACCCTCAATTCTCGAGGAAAAATGGATAATTTTAGATACTGTTCTAAAGTTCGAACATTCCACCAGATTTTCGTGATGGTTTTATGTGTGTCCATGAGTTCTCGGGTAAGTTTATTAAAATCCGAACCTTCATTTACTGGTGTATCAAGAAAAATATCCCCACTCTGACTGTTCCATAAGGCCTCCCGGGTGTTGAGATCATAAGCCATATTGTAGACTGCTAATGAATAAACGTGAAGATAATTATTATTTAATGCTCTCTATATATATACACATATATGGGCGTGCCACCACTCAGAACCCCAAACAAATGGGAAAACACCATAGGCAGAAAAAGAAAGTCGAGCGGGCACCACCTAAATATTTCTCACCTTACATGCCCGGTGCTACCAATGCGCTTATAAATACAGTACTATAAAGAAAGAAGAAAAGAGAAGCGCAAAGAGGTGCACACTGAGCCAATGTAATCAATATAAACAAATCTTTATTGAGACCAAAACTTCAGTGCTAAACTTTAAAAACATACATTAAAAACAGCATAAAACATATGCCTATACACACTACTTTCAATGTCCTCTGTATGGGGACATGATAGAAACCAGACCCCTCTTATTGACGCCTCTCCGTTATTAACCCGGCTTAATGTCACCTTACAATAGCAAGATGACATTAACCCCTTATTACCCCATATCCCACCGCTACACGGGAGTGGGAAGAGAGGGGCTAATTGCCGGAATTGGCGCATCTTACACATGCGCCATCTCTGGGGCGGCTGTGGACTGGTATTTGTAGCCGGGGGGGGGGGGGGTGGCAATATCCATGGCCCATCTCTAGGCTATGAATATCAGCCCGCAGCTGTCTGCGTAGCCTTTCTGGCTACAAAATATAGGGGGACCCCACGTCATTTTTTTGGGGGGGTCCCCCTATTTTAATAGCCAGTAAAGGCTACGCAGACAGCTGCGGGCTGATATCATAGCAGGCTGCAGATATTGGTCCCCGGCCGTCGGCTTTCCCCCTCTGGCGCAAAAAATTGCGCGGGAGCCCACGCCGTTTTTTTTCCTTTTTTTTTAAAATTAAATGCTCATTAAGGCCTCTTTCACTCTTGCTTCGGTACGGGTCCGTCGCTATGTGTCGGGCCGACGTACCGACGTTGTGAAATTTGTGTACGACGTGGGCAGCGGATGCAGTGTTTCAACGTATCCGCTGCCCATTCTGAAGTCCGGGGAGGAGGGGGCGGAGTTTCGGCCACGCATGCGCGGTAGAAAATGGTGGGCGCGACGGCCAAAAAAACGTTCACTTGAACATTTTTCGTGCCGATGGTCTGCCAAAACACGACGGATCCGTTGCATGACGGATGCGATGTGTGGCCATCCGTCGCGATCCTTGCCTGCCAAATCGCCATGTAGTGGATTTATCCTATGTTTATGTGTGGTCTGTTGCCATGGAATTGGCTGAGTCCACGCCTTTCCTGTGAGCGCAGGTCCAGGGTGTCACGTGGGCCGATCGGGGATGTGGGTGTTTACTCACTCCAGTGCCTCTTTGCTGCTCACGTGATCGCCCTGTTTACCTGATGACTCCGGCGATGACGTTTGGTCCTGGACAATCGGCGCATGCGCTGTATGATGCACCTTTGTGATGGTCACATGATCGCCATCACTGGGTGTGCTTCGTGCGCATGCATCAGCGTTCACTGGCCGACGGACACCACCCTGTAGGTATATGATGATTGGCGGTGGACGCCTAATGCGTCTTTCTGTTGAGCAATCCGTGATTGGATAAAAGATCTGTTTACAAAACTAGCAGCTGGGGATTGTTGGGATGTCACCATGACAACGGAACAACGAAGCTACGTCTGGGGCAGTTATCTGGGGTCATGTTCTCTGACAATTTGTATATAATAGTCACATGATGTATATGAGATTAGATGTTTTTATTGCTTGTGTTTTATTATAAATGATTGCACATATTGTGTTGTTTTTATAATTATGTAATAAAGGCCGCCCTTGATGGTGATTGGTGCCTGAACAGGCTCCACACTATTTAAGGTGGCCATGTATGATACATTGTATACTTGACAAAGGCCACTCCGGCCGAAACGTTGTATTCCTGTGATGGCAGAATAAAGATTTTTTCACGAAAACTCTTCATCCTGGAATGGATGCTGCTCCTTTCTTTTCTTTTGTTACTGTTGGTCCAGTTGGATCCTGGGACTTTGGAGTGTGCACCCTCCACCTGAGTGCTGTTGGTTGATTGCCTTATACCGTCGCTAATACAAGTCTATGGGTAAAAAACGCTTCCTGCGAGCACATTTGCAGGATCCGTTTTTTTCTCATAGAGTTGTATTAGCGCCGGATTGCGCCTGATGGCCACACGTTTCATCCGTTTTTTGCATGATCCGTCAAAAAAGCTGTTTCTGCCGGACAGAAAACACATACAGAGGAACGTTTTTTCTGTCCTGCAAAAAAACGCACAGCGACGGATCCAGCAAAAAACGGATGAAACTGAGATGTGAAATGATGAATCCGGCCTCCGAATCAGTTTTTTCATGCATGTTTCCATTGAAATCATGCACATTTTCCGTTTATTTATTTCCAAAAACTGCATCAAAACTGCAACAAAAACCTGCATCAAAAACTGCATCAAAACTGCACCAAAAACCAGCACCAAAACCTGCACCAAAAACTGCTTAAAAAACTGGTGCAGTTTTTGATGCATGTTTTTGGTGCAGGTTTTGGGGTATGTGCACACGTTGCGGATTCTCTGCGTATCCACATTGTTTGTTGAGGTGCAGAAACGCTGCAAATCCGCAATTGATTTACAGTACAATGTAAATCAATGAGGAAAAAAAATGCTATGCGCACTTTGCGGAAAATCCGCTGCGGAAACGCTGTGGTTTAAAAGAAGTAGCATGTCACTTCGTTTTTGTGAATCTGCAGCGTTTTTGTACCCATTCCATTATAGAAAACCGCAGGGGTAAAAAACGCAGCAAAACCGCACAAATGCTGCGGAACCGCACAAAAACGCGACAAATCCGCAGGTGCGTTTTCTGCCAGGAAAGGCAGAATCCGCACCAGAAATTCCTAAGCCTAAGGCCGGCCTCACACTAGCGAGTTTTACGCACATATGAGTGCATTAAATACGTCCGGAAAACACGCATTCCACACGGCCCAATTATTCTCTATGCCCCAGCTCCTATCTGCTGTATTTTACTGATCCGTATTATACGGCTTTCTACGGCCGTAGAAAATCGCAGCATGCTGCGTTTGTCACCGTATTGCGCAAAAAAATCGCCAATGCAAGTCTATGGGGGCCCGAAAAATACTAATTACACACGGACCAGCAGTGTGACTTGCGAGAAATACGCAGCGGTGTTAGAGAGAAAAGCCGGCAATTCAGTGCGGTGTACAGTAAAATCACACTGACAGCTTACAGTAGAATAGGTGGAAAAAATGTGCACACATAGAATAGGTATATATATTAGTTAGTGAGACATATACAGTGGGGCAAAAAAGTATTTAGTCAGTCAGCAATAGTGCAAGTTTCACCACTTAAAAAGATGAGAGGCGTCTGTAATTTACATCATAAGTAGACCTCAACTATGGGAGACAAACTGAGAAAAAAAAATCCAGAAAATCACATTGTCTGTTTTTTTAACAATTTATTTGCATATTATGGTGGAAAATAAGTATTTGGTCAGAAACAAACAATCAAGATTTCTGGCTCTCACAGACCTGTAACTTCTTCTTTAAGAGTCTCCTCTTTCCTCCACTCATTACCTGTAGTAATGGCACCTGTTTAAACTTGTTATCAGTATAAGGCCGCCGTCACACATGCGAGTTTTACGGACGTAAGAGCGCAGAATCTACGTCCGTAAAACTCGCAAAACATACGGCACAATTATTCTCTATGCCCCTGCTCCTATTTGCCGTATTTTACTGATCAGTATTATACGGCTTTCTACGGCCGTACAAAATCGCAGCATGCTGCGTTTGTCACCGTACTGCGCAAGAAATACGCCAATGAAAGTCTATGGAAGCGTGAAAAATACGGATTACACACGGACAAGCAGTGTGACTTGCGAGAAATACGCAGCGCTGTTAGAGAGAAAAGCCGGTAATTCAGTGCGGTGTACAGTAAAATCACACTGACAGCTTCCAGTCCAATAGATATAATAAATGTGTACACATAGAATAGGTATATATATATATATATGTCAGTGAGACACATATATGTATATATATTAATATTTATTCCAGCGCTATACAGCTTGAAAGCCGGTAATTCAATTACCGGCTTTTTCTTTCTCCTTCATAAAACCCGACATGATTTGAGACATGGTTTACATACAGTAAACCATGTCTTCTCTCCATTTTTTTTGCAGATTCCACACTACTAATGTCAGTAGTGTGTATCTGCAAAATTTGGCCGTTCTAGCTCTTAAAATAAAGGGTTAACTTGCGGAAAAAATTGGCGTGGGCTCCCGCGCAATTTTCTCCGCCAGAGTAGTAAAGCCAGTGACTGAGGGCAGATATTAATAGCCTGGAGAGGGTCCACGGTTATTGGCCCCCCCCTGGCTAAAAATATCTGCCCCCAGCCACCCCAGAACAGGCACATCTGGAAGATGCGCCTATTCTGGCACTTGGCCACTCTCTTCCCATTCCCGTGTAGCGGTGGGATATGGGGTAATGAAGGGTTAATGCCACCTTGCTATTGTAAGGTGACATTAAGCCTAATTAATAATGGAGAGGCGTCAATTATGACACCTATCCATTATTAATCCAATTGTAGTGAAGGGTTAAATAAAACACAAACACATTCTTTAAAATTATTTTAATGAAATAAAAACAATGGTTGTTGTAGTATTTTATTCAACGCCCAATCCAGTCACTGAAGACCCTCGTTCTGTGAGTAAAGAAACATAATAAACCAACAATATACTTACCCTCCGCAGATCTGTAACGTCCAACGATGTAAATCCTTCTGAAGGGGTTAAAACATTTTGCAGCAAGGAGCTGTGCTAATGCAGGCTGCTCCTCGCTGCAAAACCCCAGGGAATGAGGCTAAAAATAGATCAATGATCTATATTTAGCATCATTTGCGGTGAGGCGCCCTCTGCTGGCTGTTCATAGATCGTGGGAAATTACCTAGAAAGCTCCCTGGCTCCCTGGCTTTCTAGGTAATTTCCCACCTTTTCTTTTTGGGACACATGGATCACTTCTATAGCGGTATGTTGGTTTTGCAAGCCTGCGAGAAAACCACGCAGTACGGATGCCATACGGATTACATACGGAGGATGCCATGCGCAAAAAACGCTGACACAGCCTGCCTACGGAGGAGCAACGGACCATTTTTTGGGGGACTTTTCAGCGTATTACGGCCGTAATATACGGACCGTATTGTTTTACGCTGTGTGTGACGCCGGCCTAAAAAGACACCTGTTCACACCCTCAAACAGTCTGACTCCAAACTCCACTATGGTGAAGACCAAAGAGCTGTCAAAGGACACCAGAAACCAAATTGTAGCCCTGCACCAGGCTGGGAAGACTGAATCTGCAATAGCCAACCAGCTTGGAGTGAAGAAATCAACAGCGGGAGCAATAATTAGAAAATGGAAAACATACAAGACCACTGATAATCTCCCTCGATCTGGGGCTCCACGCAAAATCCCACCCCGTGGGGTCAGAATGATCACAAGAACGGTGAGCAAAAATCCCAGAACCACGCGGGGGGACCTAGTGAATGAACTGCAGAGAGCTGGGACCAATGTAACAAGGCCTACCATAAGTAACACACTACGCCACCATGGACTCAGATCCTGCAGTGCCAGACGTGTCCCACTGCTTAAGCCAGTACATGTCCGGGCCCGTCTGAAGTTTGCTAGAGAGCATTTGGATGATCCAGAGGAGTTTTGGGAGAATGTCCTATGGTCTGATGAAACCAAACTGGAACTGTTTGGTAGAAACACAACTTGTCGTGTTTGGAGGAAAAAGAATACTGAGTTGCATCCATCAAACACCATACCTACTGTAAAGCATGGTGGTGGAAACATCATGCTTTGGGGCTGTTTCTCTGCAAAGGGGCGAGGACGACTGATCCGGGTACATGAAAGAATGAATGGGGCCATGTATCGTGAGATTTTGAGTACAAACCTCCTTCCATCAGCAAGGGCATTAAAGATGAAACGTGGCTGGGTCTTTCAACATGACAATGATCCAAAGCACACCGCCAGGGCAACGAAGGATTGGCTTCGTAAGAAGCATTTCAAAGTCCTGGAGTGGCCTAGCCAGTCTCCAGATCTCAACCTTATAGAAAACCTTTGGAGGGAGTTGAAAGTCCGTGTTGCCAAGCGAAAAGCCAAAAACATCACTGCTCTAGAGGAGATCTGCATGGAGGAATGGGCCAACATACCAACAACAGTGTGTGGCAACCTTGTGAAGACTTACAGAAAACGTTTGACCTCTGTCATTGCCTACAAAGGATATATTACAAAGTATTGAGATGAAATTTTGTTTCTGACCAAATACTTATTTTCCACCATAATATGCAAATAAATTGTTAAAACAACAGACAATGTGATTTTCTGGATTTTTTTTTCTCAGTTTGTCTCCCATAGTTGAGGTCTACCTATGATGTAAATTACAGACGCCTGTCATCTTTTTAAGTGGTGGAACTTGCACTATTGCTGACTGACTAAATACTTTTTTGCCCCACTGTATATATATATATATATATATACATATATATATAATATTTCATCCAGAGTGAGATCTCCTTCCTAAACCCGACATGATATGAGACATGGTTTACATACAGTAAACCATCTCATATCCCCCTTTTTTTTCATATTCCACACTACTAATGTTAGTAGTGTGTATGTGCAAAATTTGGCCGTTCTAGCTATTAAATTAAAGGGTTAAATGGCAGAAAAAATTGGCGTGGGCTCCCGCGCAATTTTCTCCGCCAGAGTAGTAAAGCCAGTGACTGAGGGCAGATATTAATAGCCTGGAGAGGGTCCATGGTTATTGCCCCCCCCCCCCCCCTGGCTAAAAACATCTGCCCCCAGCCACCCCAGAAAAGGCACATCTGGAAGATGCGCCTATTCTGGCACTTGGCACTCTCTTCCCATTCCCGTGTAGCGGTGGGATATGGGGTAATGAAGGGCTAATGCCACCTTGCTATTGTAAGGTGACATTAAGCCAGATTAATAATGGAGAGGCGTCAATTATGACACCTATCCATTATTAATCCAATTGTATGAAAGAGTTTAAAAAAACACACATACACATTATTAAAAAGTATTTTAATGAAATAAACACACCGTTTGTTGTAATATTTTATTGTACGCTCAATCCACTGGCTGAAGACCCTCGCTCTGTTACAAAGAAAAAATAATAAACCAACAATATACATACCTTCCGTAGATCTGTAACGTCCGACGTTGTAAATCCATCTGAAGGGGTTAATTTTTTTTACAGCCAGGAGCTCTGCTATAATGCAGCTATGCTGCTGGCTGTAAAACCCCAGCGAATGAATGGAAACTAGGTCAATGACCTGTAGTTACCTTCATTCGCGGTGAGGCGCCCTCTGCTGATTTCAATGGAAACATGCATGAAAAAACAGATTCGGAGGCCGGATTCATCATTTCACATCTCAGTTTCATCCGGTTTTTGCTGTGCGTTTTTACACAGGACAGAAAAACCGTTCCTCTGTATGTGTTTTCCGTCCGGCGGAAACAGCTTTTTTGACAGATCATGCAAAAAACGGATGAAATGTGTGGCCATCAGGCGCAATCTGGCGCTAATACAACTCTGAGAAAAACGGATCCGGCTGAAAAAATCGGATCCTGCAAATGTGCTCGCAGGCTGCGTTTTTTACCCATAGACTTGCATTAGCGACGGATGGCCACACGTTGCATCCGTCGTGCAATGGATCCGTCGTGTTTTGGCGGACCGTCGGTACGAAAAAACGTTCAAGTGAATGTTTTTTTGGCCGTCGCGCCTGCCATTTTCTACCATGCATGCGTGGCCAAAACTCCGCCCCTTCCTCCCCGGACTTCAGAATGGGCAGCAGATGCATTGAAAAACTGCATCCACTGCCCACGTCGTGCAGAAATTTCACAATGTGCGTCGGTACGTCGGCCCGACACATAGCGACGGACCCGTACCGACGCAAGAGTGAAAGAGGCCTTAATGAGCGTTTAATTTTTTTAAAAAGGAAAAAAATGGCGTGGGCTCCCGCGCAGTTTTCTGCGCCAGAGGGGGAAAGCCGACGGCCGGGGGACAATATTTGTAGCCTGCTATGAATATCAGCCCGCAGCTGTCTGCGTAGCCTTTGTTGGCTACTAAAATAGGGGGACTCCCCCCAAAAATGATGTGGGGTCCCCCTATATTTTATAGCCAGAAAGGCTACGCAGACAGCTGCGGGCTGATATTCATAGCCTAGAGAGGGGCCATGGATATTGGGCCCCCCCCCTTCCCGGCTACAAATACCAGTCCGCAGCCACCCCAGAAATGGCGCATCTGTAAGATGCGCCAATTCCGGCACTTAGCCCCTCTCTTCCCACTCCTGTGTAGTGGTTAGATATGGGGTAATAAGGGGTAATGTCACCTTGCTATTGTAAGGTGACATTAAGCCGGGTTAATAACAAAGAGGCGTCAATAAGACGCCTATCTATTATTAATCCAATAGTAATAATGGGTTAATAAAACACGCACACATTAGGAAAAAAGTATTTTAATATTCTTCATTTAACCATACTTACCATACTTCAGCGCCTGCAAAAAACGTAAAATAATAAACCGTATACTACCTGTCCGCCATAGTCCAATTAATAACGAGTGTCCCACGACGATCTCCCCTATAGAACAGTGATATCGGGTGATGTATGTAATGTATGAATGTACTGTATGCAGTATGTATGGACTATGTATGGGTTTTTTTTTTCATTCAACACATTAGCCGGATGATGGGACTACTACTGTCCCATCATTGACTAATGTGTCAATCACTGTCACTGTAGTAGGCATCGTCCGATGGGACTTGTAGTCCCATCGGACGATGCCACCACAGAGCCCCGGCACGTTGCACCACAGAGCCCTGGCACGCACGCACAGACCCCCGGCAGGTACAGACACCGCCCGCACACACACACACGCAGTCTCCGCCCATGCACTGCCCACTCTCCATTATAGTGCATCATTGCACTATAGGAACTTCCGATTCCGGTATCCGATATCGCAAAAGTATCGGAACTCGGTATCGGAATTCCGATACAGCGAATATCGGCCGATACCCGATATTTGCAGTATCGGAATGCTCAACACTAGTCCCTATTACTAAACCCTGCTGTGCGGTTCTCTGTGCCTTCTAAATTCTAAAGTAACCCTCTATAATATAGTAATGCCAGGTGCAAGTGCCTTAGAAAACAGTGCCCATATTTAGCCCCCTAGAAAGTAATATTGCCGTGTGCCCCTTTGATAGTCACAGTAACCTGAGTTCCCCTATAACAATAAGTGCCCACTTAACACTTAATAATGTCCCGAGTCTCCCCTGTACAGCTCCCCTATACACAGTATAAAGTGATGCTCTCTTATACACAGTATAATGCCCCCTCACTGTATAGTACCACCCACACAGTATACTGACCCCTTAGTAGCCTCCAAACTGTTTGGCTCCAACACTGCATGATGGCCCCTTCACTGTAATCCCCACACTGTACGATGGCTCCCTCACTGTAATCTCCACACTGTATGATGCCCCCCTAGAGAGACTCCATATAGTATAATGCACCAGATCGTCCTCAATATAGTATAATGCACTCCCCATAGGACTACTCTATATTGTATAATGCACTCCCCATAGGCAGACTCTATAGCACAAGGCAGCACCCATAGGCAGACTTTGTAGTATAAGGCAGCACCCCTATAGGCAGACCCTGTACTATAAGGCAGCACCCCCATAGGCAGACCCTGTAGTATAATGCAGCACCCCTATAGGCAGACCCTGTAGTATAAGGCAGTACCCCCAAAGGCAGACCCTGTAGTATTAGGCAACACCCCCATAGGCAGACCCTGTACTATAAGGCAGCACCCCTATAGGTAGACCGGGGACTAAGGCAGCACCCCCATAGGCAGACCCTGTACTATAAGGCAGCACCCCCATAGGCAGATCCTGTAGTATAAGGCAGCACCCCATAGAGAGACCCTGTACTATAAGGCAGCACCCCTATAGGCAGACCCTGTAGTATAAGGCAGCACCCCTATAGGCAGACCCTGTAGTATAAGGCAGTACCCCCAAAGGCAGACCCTGTAGTATTAGGCAGCACCCCCATAAATAAATAAATACCTCTCTTCTTCCTGGTTCCTGCGCTGCTCTGAGCGCCCGCTTATCTCCTGACAGCTGGCGCCGTGCAGTGAATGTCATCGCGCCCGCTGTCGGCATCGGCGATGTCAGATGCTGACGGGGTTGATGGGGGAGGAGCGCAGCGCTCCTTCTCTCATCATTGCGGTCAGCTGTATCGGCTAAATGCCGGTACAGCTGACCTTGCGATGAGTCGGGGGGCCCTCTGCTGGCATTCGGGCCCCCCACCTGCTCAGGGGCCCCATAGCGGCAGAGCAGGGAGATCGATTCTCCCTGCTCTGCCGCAGAAGGTAACTGTATCAGGGCGCCAATACAGTTACAGTAGCGTAGATCCGGGTGGGCCCCCTCTGAGCACCGGGCCTGGGGCGCCCACACGCTCTGTCCCCCCCGGTAGCTACGCTACTGATTTTAACTGTTTTTGCATTTTACCACATTATTTCCTGGTTTACACAAAAAAAAACAGAAATAAAATAAGTTTTATCCAGACAGCGCCAATGGACTACTAATTTTTCTATACCATAACCTATTATACAGTGCCTTGAGAAAGGATTCATACCCCGTAAACTTTTCCACATTTTTTTCACATTACACCCACAAAGTTAAATGCATTTTACTGGGATTTTATGTGATAAACCAAACACAAAGTAGCAAGTATTTGTAAAGTGTAAATGATACATAGTTTTCAAAAAAATTTAAAAATAGATATCTGAAAATTGTGATTTGCATTTGTAGTCAACCCTCCTGAGTCAATACTTCATATGACCACCTTAGGATGCAGTTACTGCTGCAGGTCTTTTGGGGGATGTCTTTACCAGCTTTGTACATCTAGAGGCTGAAAGTTTTGCCCCTTCTTTGGAAACTGGCTGTCGCACAGCGAGATTGGATGGAGTCATCTGAACAGCAATTTTCATGTAGCTCCACAGATTCTCAATGTGATATAAGTCTGGACTTTGGGCCATTCACACACATTGAAATGCTTTGATCTAAACCATGCATTGTAGCTCCAGCAGTATATTTAGGATCATTGTCCTGCTGAAATGTGAACCTTTGCCCCAATCTCACGTCTTTTGCAGCCAATACCAGGTTTTCCTTCAGGATTGCGCTGTACTCCAAGCATATTCCCATCAACTCTGACCAGCTTCCGTGTCCCTGCTGAAGAAAAGCCTCCCCATAGCATGATTCTGCCACCACCATGTTTAATGGTGCGGATGGCATTTTCAGGCTGTTGTGCAGCATACCTTGCATGGTATGTCAGTTTAGGTGGACATCTATGTCTTGGTAGGTTTGCAGTTGTGCCATACTCCTTTCATTTTTGGATGATGGATTTAATAGTGCTGTATGAGATGTTCAACGCTTGGGCTATTATTTTTTTATTTATTTTTTTACAACCAAACCATGCCTTACTCTTTTCCACAACTCTTAGGCCGGCGTCACACTCAGCGTATGAAAATACGGTTCGTTATTTACTGCCGTAATACGCAGAAAAGTCTCCAAAATAGTGATCCGTAGGCAGGGTGTGTCAGCGTATTTTGCGCATAGCATCCTCCGTATGTAATCCGTATGGCATCCGTACTGCGAGATTTTCTCGCAGGCTTGCAATACGGGCAAACAATGGATCCATGGGCTCAAATAATCGTAAAAACATATATACTGTCATATATATATATAATGTCAGTGAGACGTGTGCGTGTATATATATATATATATGTATATATGTATATATATATATGTATGTATGTATGTATATGTATGTATGTATGTATGTATATGTATATATATGTGTATATATATATATATCTAATATATAATTGCCTAGACTACTACTTCCTGCAATTTGTGCCAACTTCCGTGGCTTTGTCCGGAGCTAATGTCCGGAGCTAATGTCCGGAGCTAATGTCCGGAGCTAATGTCCAGAGATTAATTGCCTAGAATACTACTTCCTGCAATTTGTGCCAACTTCCGTGGCTTTGTCCGGAGCTAATGTCCGGAGCTAATGTCCGGAGCTAATGTCCGGAGATAAGTGACGTCAACAGTGTCCAGTGTCTGATTGGTTGCCGCCTGCTGCGAGCGACCAATCAGAAACGTGCCGTACTGTGACACACTCCGCCCGCCATTTTGGTGTGATTTTTGAATTTTTACCTCACAGCAAGTTTCTACTGCGTGGAGGCGGGCCCAGTGACGTTGCTCTTCAAGCTCCTGCCGAAATTCGTCAAAAAAATGATAATACCATTTACCAAAACTATATATATTTAGTTGTGAAGTGGTTCAGTGACATTTTCACACCAATTTTGAACTTTTGTTTGGTGTTTTCTCCATATACTGCCTATTATTCACTGACTGTTATACTGAGAGACTGCCTTGGGTACACAAAAAGGCTTTTATTTCTGTTGTACCTATTAGAATTATTTAAAATGAAGGCTTAGCTAAGCCCAAGAGATGATTAAAAACGTTTCATACCAACCTATCAGATGTAAAATTACTGTGAAAATACCTGATGGGCACACAAGTATGCGCCAGTATGGGTACTAAGAGCCTTTCCACATAATAATGAAATATTTTAAAATGTCATAGAACATACCAATATACATAGTTATTGATACATATTATTTATTATTTACATTATTGTTCTTAAGCAAAGAACCGTTGTTGTGGCATTTGCCACAACACGCAAAGTTGTCGTCTGATGTCTTTCATCCCTCCCCTCATAAGCATGTTCATGGATCCTGTGTAACTGTACCTTAAATAACAAGAATTGTCAAGAGCTGGGGAGTGCAGCCATTTTTTGTTCTTTCTTACTATTATTTATTAATTGTATTATTCTTACATTTGAATAAATAAAGTATATATGGATTCTAGACTCCCGATTCTTTAGAATCGGGCTGCCATCTAGTATATATATATATATACTAGATTGTGGCCCGATTCTAACGCATCGGGTATTCTAGAATACCTAGAATTGGTTATAGACATTACCACAATGAATTTTAAACAAAACAATTCAGATGCAGTTGAAGTTCAGACTTTCAGCTTTCATTTGAGGGCATTCACATTAAAATTGGATGAAGGGTTTAGGAGTTTCAGCTCCTTAACATGTGCCGCCCTGTTTTTTAAGGGACCAAAAGTAATTTGTGTAGGTGATTAAATTATCACCTGTGCAGTACAAGGAAATCCTGAAAACATGACCTGTTTGCAGCCCTCGAGGAATGCAGTTTGACACCCCTGCCCTATGTGATGTATCTACAACAACCTCAGTGTATCCTATATTGTGCATACAGCTGTCTCAGTGTATCCTGGAAGCTGAATTGTGCTCTGCTGGCTCTGTCTGAGGTTGTGGAGGAACTCAGAGCCGCCTATGCAACGTGGAGGTCCTACAAAGGTAGCTTCTGAATGGTTTGCGACTGGTGGGAGTATGTTAAACTCGAGTTTCGTTGTTTCTTTCAGGCCAAGAGTTCACAAGAGGCATGTGAGAAGAAGTACTTCAGAGGACTGCAGCGCCATCTGCGGTCGCATCTTCACTGCAGCTGGGACGTGAGGGAGGAGCTGGAGGAGGCCAAGAGGAGCCTGAAAAGGCACTTTGAGAAGGAGTCCAAGCGAATCATCTTCCGCTCCAAGGTGGAGAACCTGGAGAAGGGTCAGAAATGTAACTCGTTCTTTTTCAGGAAACTCCATGCCGGCCACACGCCCCTGGGTGAGCTGCAAGATGAGAGAGGAAACATACGACGTGGGAAGGAGGACAAGATGAGGGTCGTCAGTGACTTCTACAGCGATTTCTACTCACACAAGACTACCGACCCTGATGCTGCTGATAAGTTCCTGTCAGGTATCACTAACCATCTTGACCCTAGGCGCAGCAGCCATGGACAAACCTCTGCAGGATCCCGGGCAGTGATGGACTTCCAGCAGAGCTCTATGTAGTGCTGGGAGAACCTCATCTGCCCAGACATGTTGGAACTGTACGAGGAGATGGTGGTGGAGGGTAGAATGCGTCTGTCATTGAAGGAAGGAATGGTCACGATCCTGTACAAGCGGAAAGGGGAGAGATGCGACCTGAAGAATTGGCGTCCCATCACTCTGCTCAATGTGGACTACAAGATCTTGGCCAAGACGATGGCAACAAGACTGAAGACGGTCATCGGACGGATCATCCACCCGGACCAGACCTGCGGCATCCTCGGACGTCGCATCGCAGACAGCCTTGCTCTCGTGCGGGACACGGTCGAGTACATCAAGGTCCACCACGCACATGCAGCACTGGTCACCTTGGATCAGGAAAAGGCCTCCGATCAGGTCTCCCATGAGTTCATGGGCGGAGTTCTGCACAGGTTAGATTTGGGTAACAGGTTTTGTTCGTATGTCCATCTAATGTATTTTGATATCCGGTGTTGGTGAACGGCTGAAAGACTTTCCTTTCCTTTCTGGGATCAGAAAAAAGCTGTCCTCTGTCACCTCTTTTTTGTTTGTGTTATAGAAATCTTCGCAGAGGCTATCCGGCAAAATGGAGAGATCAGGGGGATCACTGCATCGTATCCAGAATGACACAAGGTCAAGTGCTTGCTCTACATGGATGAGATCACTATCTTCTGCACTGACCATGGCTCAGTCAATGCCCTTGTCCAGACATGTGAAATGTTCAGTCAAGCTTCAGGGGCCAAAGTCAACTGCGTGAAGTCGGAAACCATGCTCTTCGGGGATTGGCAACTGGCCTCCTCCGCCCCCTTCCCCTTCCACATCCAGTCGGATTTCATCAAAGTTCTTGGAGTCTGGTTCGGGAAGGAGGGAAGGAAGGAGTGACCCTTAAGTCTTGGCAAGAACGCTTGGCCAAGGTTAACCAACGTATCGGACTCTGGAACCTCAGATACCTCACTTTTGAGGGTAAGGTTCTTGCCCTGCGTAATTAAGTATCGTCCGTGCTGCAGTACCAGCCCAGGCTTGGCCCCCTATGTAACCGTGTGCAGGACCATTACCAGGACAGTGTTTCACTTTGGGGTTCCAAGATGGACAGAGTAAAGCGGCGTTCCAGATATCCCCACCCTCCTGCGGTCCTCCTTTGAGTGTGATTGTGTTCGCCGGACTCTGCAAGTCAAGAGAGGCTAAGCGAGCAGGTCCATGTCTCGCTTCTTCCTGCTTCCTCTTTGGAGGCGACTCGGCTGGGACAAGTGGGACAGTTCCTACCCCTAAAACTGGATGACGCCATTGTTTTACGGGGACATTGTTCGGTTCGTGGGGGAACACCAACTGGAGGGACTGAAGCCCAACCTGAGGAAGCCCAAAACTATCCACAAACTGATCAGAGCCAAGGATGATGTTGAGGACATTGTAGGACTCCACCAGGACACGCTGGATACTGTACGGACAAATGTGTCATCCGACAGGCTGACCAATGGGCACAAGGACTTGTCGTGGATGGTGATTCAGGGCGGGCTGCTCGTCTGGTCATTCATGCATGCCCAGAACCTGTGTAAGACCCTGTACTGCTCAAGATGCCCCTTTGTAGAAGAAACCTCTTAGCACACTTTTTGGGATTTCCGGTTTGCACATCGCCTGTTGCCTGCCCTAGAGGACGACTTGAGGAACACTGTCCCTAGAGCAAGCCTGTCGCACCATTCTGTGCTTTATGGACTCTTCCCTGGGGTTTATACCGTCGGAGCCATCCAGGAGGCTTGGCGCCTTATGAACTGCTTCAAAGACACTCTTTGGGTTGCCAGGAACCAGCTCATCTTGAGGAGGGAGAGGATGTCCATCCAGGACTGCCGCAGGCTGATCCACAGCCTGCTCAGAGACTACTCCATCGTCGACAGTCCAGAGGACGAGGACGAGGACTACACCCGTTTCCCGCCCTCCTTTCCCCTTATGTTTCTTGTTTTTCAGTAAAGCTTCTGGACTGTGATCTCTTATGATGCGGTGGTCTAGGAGCAACATGGAACGAGCTCTAAAGGAAGTGGTAACTGTACTGACCGCAGTCCCTAAGCTCAACACAACACTAGAAGTAGCCGTGGAATGCTCCTAACTCTCCCTAGGCATCTCGTCACAGCCTAAGAGCTAACTACCCCTAAAGACAGAAGCAGGAAAACTATCTTGCCTCAGAGAAAATCCCCAAAGGATAGATTAGCCCCCCACAAATAATGACTGTGAGTGGAGAGGAAAAAGACATACACAGAATGAAACCAGGATGAGCACAGGAGGCCAGTCTAGCTTGATAGATAGGACAGGATGGAATACTGTGCGGTCAGTATAAAACACTACAAAAATCCACGCAGAGTTTACAAAAAAAATCTCCACACCTGACTAAAGGTGTGGAGGGTAAATCTGCTTCCCAGAGCTTCCAGCAAGACAGAATTAATTCATACTGATAACGCTGGACAAACATAGAAAGCACTGAACGGATAAGTCCACAATCTGTGAACAGAAAAGCGCAAGAAAAAACTTAGCTTTGCTGAACTGGTCAGGATAACAGGGAAATCCAAAGAGATGTGAATCCAACCAGGAACCAATTACAAGTGGCACTGGCTGAAGGAACAGCCAGGCCTAAATAGCCGAGCAGAAGAGACGATAAATGGAGGCAGCTGATAGGGAAGTGGGCGGCAAAGTGAGGAAGCAATATATTTCTTGAGAAGTGATCAGTGAAACACATTGTGGAGTTTGAAAGTTGGTGGCAAGGCAAGGCGAAATGCTACTAGGTTGGTTATGGTGACTATCTTATGGTGGCCGACGAACCTGGGTCCCAGTTTCCAAAAAGAAACTTTCAATTTCTAATGCCTCCCTGAGGTATTGAATGCCGTCTTCCACTCATTCCCCCTCCCTAATACCAATAACATTGTTGTCCCCCCTAAGATCCAGTTTGCTAAACCATTTAGCCAAGACAATCTGATTAAAGAAATCCGTGAAGAGAGGGAGAGGTTATGGATCACAAATAAGTTTGCTGAAATTCAAGCAGGGGCGCAGCCCCCCATCTTTTTTCTGAACAAAGAAAAACCCTGCTGATGCGGGAGATGAGGAGGGTCTGATATGTCCTTTAGCAAGGCTCTCTATAATGTAATCTTTCATGGCCTGCCTGCTCTTTGGCAACTTGGCCCCTGGAATGAAAAATTGATTAAGCAATCACAGAGGCGGAGGATTGGTAGCTGCTGACACCATTGCTAAAAAAAACCATCCTCAAAATCAGACAAATACTAAGGCAAGGACCTGGCAGAGATGATAGATATACAGGTGATCATGCAGTTATTTAGACAGTAATTGCTCCATCTCACTACATCCCGTGCCTGCTACTCCACCACAGGAGTGTGTAAAGTTAGCCAAGGAAGACCTAAAACCAGGGCAGGCGCTCTAACACAAAACAATTGATAAATTACGTGTGCATGGTCTCTACAGCACCCCTAGACACTGTTCCAAAAAATGAAGTATTTTTCCCAGAAAATAATTTCAATCACACGTTTTGTTATACATATGTTTATTTCCTTTGTGTGTATTGCATGTGGCGTTGCGCCTACTGTTTATGTTGGGGAACACTAGCTTGGCAGAGGATTAATGAAGTCAGGCACAGTTTTTCACACAAAACAGTCCATACGGTTTATTTAAGCATCATAAACCACACCGTAAGCCAGGTTGCACATCACCGGCTTACACACAGTCCATTACTTCATCACGTGTCGCTTTACAAAGCATTCACTAGTCAAGCCTGTATCTCTCCAGTCACTGGGTGACTACACAGTTCAGTAACTGTCCTTTGTCAGTGCACATAGTTGTTTCCCCATACTTGGGGTTACCTCTCAGGAGCTCCTGCTCTATAGGCTGACTCCTTATCAGTCCTGCTTCGCCAACACGGAAGCCGTCCCAGGCTCTCCAGGTACATGGTCTCATCAGGTGCTTCCAGGAAGTCTCCACTCACAGGAGCTTCCAACACCGACCATCCAGATCCACGGTTTCTCCATGTGCTCTTCTGGAAGTCTCCACTCGCCGGAGCTTCCAACACAGACCTGATCTCTTTCAGGATCTACAACAAACACCATTCAGGTCCAAACACTCTCAACATGTGACCCACACCCCGGTCACATTACATAGTTGTAACCACTCCCATAGGTGGGAGGTGTGTGCGGCTAGTTCGACCTGCCCAGCTCTCAAAACTAGCCCTGCAAGCCTCCTTTATAAGTAAACACAACAAACACTTGTGGAACTATAAGTCCCAGCATAACCATATCATTTTGGGCTTACAGCGCAGAGAACCTCTGCGACACATACCGGCCATTTCCAATAATGCCAGTCCCTAATTCACCATAATTGTGCCTCCAAGCGCATCCTGAAGCGCACAGACAGCGCCCCCTGGCTGTAACATGGGTCACTGCATCACATGCAACCACAAAAAAAAAACAGAAAAAAGCAAATTGGACATAATTTCACATAAACACCCAAAATGAGCCTTACAAAATTGACGGCACATTTCCAAAATGGGTAAACAACTTTGTTTCAAGCATGTAATGCTCATTCAAATTCACCTGTGGCAAGGAACAATTGTAGGCAACATGAAAATCACACATGAAACCAGATAAAAAGGGGAGAAGTTGATTCAATCTTTTCACTTTGTGTGCGTCACACTAAGCACAGAGAACAGAAAAAAAGAGAACTATCTGAGGACCTGAAGCCCCTTATAATCCAATGTGTTAACTATATTGTTATTATAGGACCCTCACCCCATATACACAGAAGCCTCTTATAATCCAATGTGTCTCTTATACTGTTATTATATGACCGCCACACCCATCACTTCATATACACAGAAGCCCCTTACAATCCAATGTGTCTCCTATATTGTTATTATATGACCCCCACACCCATCACCCCATATACGCAGAAGCCCCTTATAATCCAATGTGTCTCCTATATTGTAATTATAGGACCCCCACACCCTTCACCCCACAAACACAGAAGCCCCTTATAATCCAATGTGTCTCCTATACTGTTATTATATGACCCCCACATCTATCACCCCATATGCACAGAAGCCCCTTATAATCCAATGTGTCCTATATTGTTTTTATAGGACCCCCACACCCATCATCTGTAGTGATCAGCTCCTTTGGGTCTATACATAACATCAACTTCTTTCACAGGAGACTGCATCTGGCCTCTGCGGGCCTTTATATATCTAATATATAAAGCTGAATGTGTGTGTGTGTGTGTGTGTATGTATGTTCGGGATTGGCATCTGCACCGTCGCAGCTACAGCCACAAAATTTTGCACAGTCACACGTCTGGACCCCGACAGTGTCATAGGCTACGTTGTGAGGTGAAATTTTAACCCCGCGCTTTCCAATTCACCAAACAATTTTGCCCCTATCTACATAATGGGGAAAAAAGTGGAAGGAAAAGTGTTGGAGGCGTCGCAGCTACAGCCACAAAATTTTGCACAGTCACACATCTGGACCCCGAGAGCATCATAGGCTATGTTGTGAGGTGAAATTTTAACCCCGCGCTTTCCAATTCACCAAACAATTTTGCCCTTATCTACATAATGGGGAAAAAGTGAAAGGAAAAGTGTTGGAGGCAAATTGACAGCTGCCAGATGTGAACAAGAGCGATGGCGCCAAAGAGTATATACCGTACAGTTGCTAAGGTGGGGCCCCGACATGGGATACTCACCACACACGGGGATATGAAGACACACACACAAAATGGGCCACACACTACCATGTGCTTGAACACATATACCACCCTCAGCACACATTTCACCACACATACACCAACCTCGCCACATAAAAGTCGAAACACAAAAGTCGCCACTCAAAACTCGCCACGCGCAAAACTCGCCACATGCAAAAACTAGGCTCACGCAAAACTCGCCACAAGTGCAAAACTCACCTCATGGAAAACTCGCCACACGCAAAACTTGCACACGCGGAAAAATTGCCACATGCACAAAAGTTGCAACACATGCAAAAGTTGCCTCACACAAAACTTGCACATACTCAAAAGGCACCACACATAAAACTCGCCATGCGCAAAACTCGCCATGTGCAAAACTTGCTGCACACAACTTGCTACACTAACCTGTCACATGCAACTCGACACACAAAAGGTTGCTACACGCATGCTGCGACACAAAACTCATCTCACAAAAGTCGCTACATGCATGTCGCCACACGCAACTCAACACACACAACTTGACAAACGAAACTCGCCCTAAAACACACAAAAGTCTGGTATTATCCTTCAAAAATAAAAATCTGATTAATAAGCAGACAAACTACAGGAGCAACAAATGTACCATATAGGAAATACGGCAGCTGTCAGTCACATGACCTGTCTATTATGTGTATGTGTGAGCTAATATATACTGCCAGGGGGAGGGCTTCCTGTTGGCTGGGGATTTATCAGGCTGCCAATTTAGCTTACAAATACTGAGGTAAAAATACTGAGCAAATAACGTGTGTACGAGGTCTAATACAGGAGGAGATGACACACAGGTATATACTATATACAGGAGGAGATGACACACAGATATATACTATATACAGGAGAGATGACACACAGGTATATACTATATAGAGGAGGAGATGACATACAGGTACATACTATATACAGGAGGAGATGACATACAGGTATAAACTATATACAGGAGGAGATGACACACAGATATATACTATATACAGGAGCAGATGACCTACAAGTATGTACTATATACAGGAGGAGATGACATACAGGTATATGCTATATATAGAAGATGACATACAGGTATATACTATATACAGGAGGAGATGACACAGATATATACTATATACAGGAGGAGATGACATACAGGTATATACTATATATAGAAGGAGATGACATACAGGTATATACTATATATAGAAGATGACATACATGTATATACTATATACAGGGGAGATAACACACAGCAGGTATATACTATATACAGGGGAGATGACATACAGGTATATATTATATACAGGAGATGACATACAGGTGTATACTATATATAAGGGAGATGCAAACATGTATATACTGAGGTGAAAATGAGGGGTGTGAGGTGAAAATGAAAAGGTATGAGTGCAAAATGAGAGGAGCGAGGGAAAATAGTGGATTGATCGGAAAATGACAGATGTGAGGTTGAAATGACAAGTGTTAGGGGGGAATGAGAGGAGTGAGGGAGAAAATGAGAGGTGTGAGGGAGAAAATGAGAGATGTGAGGGGGAAAATGAAAGATGTGATTGGGAAAATGAGAGGTGTGATGGGAAAATAAGAGAAGTGAGGTGCTATAACTAACCACAGATATTTACTATGCCCAGGCAACGCCGGGCTCTTCAGCTAGTAAATTATATAGGTGGTACTGTGACTCTGCTGTATATACATTATATAGGTGATAATGTGGCTGGTGTGTATAGTTGCAGTATCACCTATGTTACATATAAAATACAGTATCACCCATATATTGCATTTATAGCAGGCTCAGTATCCCCTATATAATGTATATAGACTGCTGTATACAGGTGATACTGCAACTCTGCTGTATATACATTATATAGGTGATAATGTGGCTGGTGTGTATAGTCGCAGTATCACCTATGTTACATATAAAATATAGTATCACCCATATATTGTATTTATGGCAGGCACATTATCATCTATATAATGTAAATAGACTGCTGTATATATTATATAGGTGATACTGTGACTCTGCTGTATATACAGTGGGGCAAAAAAGTATTTAGTCAGTCAGCAATAGTGCACGTTCCACCACTTAAAAAGATGAGAGGCATCTGTAATTTACATCATAGGTAGACCTCAACTATGGGAGACAAACTGAGAAAAAAAAATCCAGAAAATCGCATTGTCTGTTTTTTTAACATTTTATTTGCATATTATGGTGGAAAATAAGTATTTGGTCAGAAACAAAATTTCATCTCAATACTTTGTAATATATCCTTTGTTGGCAATGACAGAGGTCAAACGTTTTCTGTAAGTCTTCACAAGGTTGCCACACACTGTTGTTGGTATGTTGGCCCATTCCTCCATGCAGATCTCCTCTAGAGCAGTGATGTTTTTGGCTTTTCGCTTGGCAACACGGACTTTCAACTCCCTCCAAAGGTTTTCTATAGGGTTGAGATCTGGAGAATGGCTAGGCCACTCCAGGACCTTGAAATGCTTCTTACGAAGCCACTCCTTCGTTGCCCTGGCGGTGTGCTTTGGATCATTGTCATGTTGAAAGACCCAGCCACGTTTCATCTTCAATGCCCTTGCTGATGGAAGGAGGTTTGCACTCAAAATCTCACGATACATGGCCCCATTCATTCTTTCATGTACCCGGATCAGTCGTCCTGGCCCCTTTGCAGAGAAACAGCCCCAAAGCATGATGTTTCCACCACCATGCTTTACAGTAGGTATGGTGTTTGATGGATGCAACTCAGTATTCTTTTTCCTCCAAACACGACAAGTTGTGTTTCTACCAAACAGTTCCAGTTTGGTTTCATCAGACCATAGGACATTCTCCCAAAACTCCTCTGGATCATCCAAATGCTCTCTAGCAAACTTCAGACGGGCCCGGACATGTACTGGCTTAAGCAGTGGGACACGTCTGGCACTGCAGGATCTGAGTCCATGGTTGCGTAGTGTGTTACTTATGGTAGGCCTTGTTACATTGGTCCCAGCTCTCTGCAGTTCATTCACTAGGTCCCCCCGCGTGGTTCTGGGATTTTTGCTCACCGTTCTTGTGATCTTTCTGACCCCACGGGGTGGGATTTTGCGTGGAGCCCCAGATCGAGGGAGATTATCAGTGGTCTTGTATGTCTTCCATTTTCTAATTATTGCTCCCACTGTTGATTTCTTCACTCCAAGCTGGTTGGCTATTGCAGATTCAGTCTTCCCAGCCTGGTGCAGGGCTACAATTTTGTTTCTGGTGTCCTTTGACAGCTCTTTGGTCTTCACCATAGTGGAGTTTGGAGTCAGACTGTTTGAGGGTGTGCACAGGTGTCTTTTTATACTGATAACAAGTTTAAACAGGTGCCATTACTACAGGTAATGAGTGGAGGAAAGAGGAGACTCTTAAAGAAGAAGTTACAGGTCTGTGAAGAGCCAGAAATCTTGATTGTTTGTTTCTGACCAAATACTTATTTTCCACCATAATATGCAAATAAATTGTTAAAAAAACAGACAATGTGATTTTCTGGATTTTTTTTTCTCAGTTTGTCTCCCACAGTTGAGGTCTACCTATGATGTAAAATACAGACGCCTCTCATCTTTTAAAGTGGTGGAACTTGCACTATTGCTGACTGACTAAATACTTTTTTGCCCCACTGTACATTGTATAGGTGATAATGTGGCTGGTGTGTATAGTTGCAGTACCACCTATGTTACATATATAATGCAGTATCACCCATATATTGTATTTATAGCAGGCACAGTATCCCCCATATAATGTATATAGACTGCTGTATATACAGTATACAGGTGATACTGCGACTCTGCTGTATATACATTATATAGGTGATACTGTGATTGGTGTGTATAGTCGCAGTATTACCTATGTTACATATATAATGCAGTATCACCTATATATTGTATTTATAGCAGGCACAGTATCCCCTATATAATGTATATAGACTGCTGTATATACATTATATAGGCGATAGTGCGACTCTGCTGTATATACATTATTTAGGTGATACTGTGACTGTTGTGTGTAGGAGCAGTATTACCTATGTTACATATATAATGCAGTATCACCCATATATTGTATTTATAGCAGGCACAGTATCCCCTATATAATGTATATAGATTGCTGTATATACATTATATAAGTGGTACTGCGAGTCTGCTGTATATACATTATATAGATGATACTATTATTATACACAGATTTAGCAGCCAGTATCACCTACATAATGTATATACAACAGAGTCGCAGAATGACCTGTATACTGTATATAGACTGCTGTATATACATTATATAGGTAATACTGGCTGCTAAATATGTGTATAATCACAGTATCACCTATATAATGTATATACTCCAGTCTCTATACAGTATACAGGTGATACTGTGACTCTGCTGTATATACATTATATAGGTGATACTGGCTGCTAAATCTGTGTGTTATCACAATATCACCTATATATTGTATATACAGTGGTCTATGTACAATATATAGGGGATACTGTGACTTATAAATACAATATATGGGTGATACTGCTATATATATATTATGAAGATGATTCTGTGACTATACATGCCAGTCACAGTATCACCTATAAAATGCATATACAGCAGAATCACCTATATGATGTATGCAACACTGCTAAAAAAATAAGGGGAACACTTAAACAACAGAATATAACTCCAAGTAAATCAAACTTCTGTGAAATCAAACTGTCCACTTACGAAGCAACACTGTTTGACAATCAATTTCACATGCTGTTGTGCAAATGGAATAGACATCAGATGGAAATTATTGGCAATTATCAAGACAAGCTCAATAAAGGAGTGGTTTTGCAGGTGGGGACCACAGACCACATCTCAGTACCAATGCTTTCTGGCTGAAGTTTTGGTCACTTTTGAATGTTGGTTGTGCTTTCACACTTGTGGTAGCATGAGACGAACTCTACAACCCACACAAGTGGCTCAGGAAGTTCAGCTCATCCAGGATGGCACATCAATGCGAGCTGTGGCAAGAGGTTTGCTGTGTCTGTCAGCATAGTGTCCAGATGCTGGAGGTGCTACCAGGAAACAAGCCAGTACACCAGGAGACGTGGAGGGGGTCGTAGAAGGGCAGCAACCCAGCAGCAGGACTGCTACCTCAGCCTTTGTGCAAGGAGGAACAGGAGGAACACTGCCAGAGCCCTGCAAAATGACCTCCAGCAGGCCACAAATGTGCATGTGCCTGCACAAACGAATAGAAATTGACTCCATGAGGATTGTCTGAGTGGCCGACGTCCACAGATGGGGATTTGTGCTCACAGCCCAACACCGTGCAGGACGCTTAGCCTTTGCCACAGAACACCAGGATTGGCAAATTCACCACTGGCACCCCGTGCTCTTCACAGATGAAAGCAGGTTCACACTGAGCACATATGACAGACGTGACAGAGTCTGGAAACACCGTGGAGAGCGATCTGCTGCCTGCAACATCCTTCAGCATGACCAGTTTAGCAGTGGGTCAGTAATGGTATGGGATGGCATTTCTTTGGAGGGCCGCACAGCCCTCCATGTGCTCACCAGATGTAGCCTGACTGCCATTAGGTACCAAGATGAGATCCTCAGACGCCTTGTGAGACCATATGCTGATGCGGTTGGCCCTGGGTTCCTCCTAATTCAGGACAATGCCAGACCTCATGTGGCTTGAGTGTGTCAGCAGTTCCTGCAAGATAAAGGTATTTAAGCTATGGACTGGCCCGCCCGTTGCCCAGACCTGAATTCGATTGAACACATCTGGGACATCATGTCTTGCACCATCCACCAAAGTCACGTTGCACCACAGACTGTGTATTAGTTGGCAGATGCTTTAGTCCAGGTCTGGGAGGAGATCCCTCAGGAGCATGCCCAGGCATTGTAGGGAGCTCATACAGGCACGTGGAGGGCACACACACTATTGAGCATAATTTCCTTGTCTTGAGGCATTTCCACTGAAGTTGGATCAGCTTGTATTCCAACTCCAAACCTCCGTGGGATATTAGTTGTGATTCACGTTGGTCATTTTTAGGTTTTATTGTTCTCAACACATTCCACTATGTAATGAATAAAGAATTACAACTGGAATACTTCATTCAGTGATATCTAGGATGTGGGATTTTAGTGTTCCCTTTTTTTTAACAGTATATATATATATATATATATATATATATATACGAGGGGCGATCCAAAAGTAATGATAATCAATACTAAACACAATGAATATAGTCAAAAAATAAATTTATTTTTCTACATAGTCTCCTAACAAGTTTATACATTTAGTCCATCTCTTTTCTAAACTTAGAATTCCCTTCGAAAAAAATTCTTGATCTTGACCCTCAAAAAAGTCCCCAACAGCGGTTATCACGTCGCTTTTGTCGTCAAATTTCTTGCCCCGGAGGTGTTCCTTGAGCCGAGGAAAGAGAAAGAAGTCACTGGGGGCTAGATCTGGTGAATAGGGGGGGTGTTCCACCAGTTCAAAGCCCGCTTCTTGAATGGTAGCCATGGCAACAGCAGCTTTGTGAGCCGGCGCGTTATCTTGGTGAAACAACACTCCAGCCCGCAGTTTTCTGCGCCTTTTCTCCTTGATAGCCTCCCGCAATCTTCTTATTTGTTCTGCGTAGTAGGAGCCCGTAATAGTGGCTCCCTTCTCCAAATAGTCCACCATAATAATTCCTTCAGCGTCCCAAAAAACAGACGCCATAACCTTCCCTGCTGAGCCTGACACTTTGAATTTCTTCGGCGTCGGTTCGTCGGCTCGTTTCCATGTCATCGATTGTTGTTTAGTTTCGGGATCAAAGTGGTGGATCCAGGTCTCGTCCATGGTCAAAAAACGTGACAAAAAATTTTCCTTGTCTGCTTGGAACTTTTCGAGATTTGCTATTGAAATGTCAACTCGTTTCTTCTTTTGTTCGTTGGTTAACATTTTTGGCACCCAACGCGCGGAGACCTTTCTCATATGCAATTCTTTTGCAAGGATTCTTTGAATACTGCCATATGAGATCCCTGTGACCTCAGCTACATGCCTGATAGTCACTCTTCGATCTGCCAATACAACTTCTTCAACTTTTTTCACGTTTTCTTCATTGAGGGACGTGGATGGGCGTCCTTCACGATGTTCATTTTCCGTCGATGTTCTTCCCAGCTTAAATTCCTTGGCCCAGCGTGCAACTGTGGAATATGGAGGAGAAGAGTCCCCCAATGTTTCCACCAAGTCGCTGTGTATGTCTTTGGTAGTCATTTTTTTCAAGCAGAGGTATTTGATGACAGCTCTGAGCTCCTTTTTTTCCATTTTGATGTTCACTCCTCGGCAGTTCATATTCAAATGAATGTAGCTCCCGGGCATCGTGGTCTATTTAAGTAATTTTTTTTTCCTGGACTAGTGGGTACCTAAGAGAGAAGAAAACATTTTATTTTAATTTCTGTGTGCAATAGAAATAACCGATTATCATTACTTTTGGATCGCCCCTCGTGTATATATATATATATATATATATATATATATATATACACACAGTAAGGACCAAAAGTTTGGACACATCGTCTCAGATAAAGATTTTTCTGTATTTTCAGGACTATGAAAATTGTACATTCACACTGAAGGCATCAAAACTATGAATTGACACATGTGGATTTATATACTTAACAAAAAAGTGTGAAACAACTGAAATTGTGTCTTATATTCTAGGTTCTTCAAAGTAGCCACCTTTTGCTTTGATGACTGCTTTGCACACTCTTGGCATTCTCTTGATGAGCTTTAAGAGGTAGTCACCGGAAATGGTTTTCACTTCACAGGTGTGCCCTGTCAGGTTTAATAAGTGGGATTTCTTGCCTTATAAATGGAGTTGGGACCATCAATTGTGTTGAGCAGAAGTCTGGTGGATACACAGCTGTAAGTCCTACTGAATAGACTGTTAGCTGCTTTTTTCTTGCCATAATACAAATTCTAAGTAAAGAAAAATGAGAGGCCGTCATTATTTTAAGAAATGAAGGTGAGTCAGTCCCAAAAATTGGGAAAACTTTGAAAGTGTCCCCAAATGCACTTGCAAAAACCATCAAGCGCTACAAAGAAACTGGCTCACATGAGGACCGCCCCAGGAAAGGAAGACCAAGAGTCACCTCCACTTCTGAGGATAAGTTTATCTGAGTCACCAGCCTCAGAAATCACAGGGTAACAGCAGCTCAGATTAGAGACCAGGTCAATGCCACACAGAGTTCTAGCAGCAGACACATCTCTACAACTGTTAAGAGGAGACTTTGTGCAGCAGGCCTTCATGGCAAAATAGCTGCTAGGAAACCACTGCTAAGGACAGGCAACAAGCAGGCAGAAGAGACTTGTTTGGGCTAAAGAACACAAGGAACGGACATTAGACCACTGGAAATCTGTGCTTTGGTCTGATGAGTCCAAATTTGAGATCTTTGGTTCCAACCACCGTGTCTTTGTGCGACACAAAAAAGGGGAACGGATGGACTCTAAATGCCTGGTTCCCACCGTGAAGCATGGAGGAGGAGGTGTGATGGTGTGGTGCTTTGCTGGTGACACTGTTGGGGATTTATTCAAAATTGAAGGCATACTGAACCAGCATGGCTACCACAGCATCTTGCAGCGGCATGCCATTCCATCCGGTTTGCGTTTAGTTGGACCATCATTTATTTTTCAACAGGACAATGACCCCAAACACATCTCCCGGCTGTGTAAGGGCTATTTGACCAAGAAGGAAAGTGATGGGGTGCTACGCCAGACCTGAAGTTAATCGAGATGGTTTGGGGTGAGCTGGACCGCAGAGTGAAGGCAAAAGGGCCAACAAGTGCCAAGCATCTCTGGGAACTCCTTCAAAATTGTTGGAAGACCATTCCCGGTGACTACCTCTTGAAGCTCATCAAGAGAATGCCAAGAGTGTGCAAAGCAGTCATCAAAGCAAAAGGTGGCTACTTTGAAGAACCTAGAATATAAGACATATTTTCAGTTGTTTCACACTTTTTTGTTAAGTATATAATTCCACATGTGTTAATTCATAGTTTTGATGCCTTCAGTGTGAATGTACAATTTTCATAGTCATGAAAATACAGAAAAAACTTTAAATGAGAAGGTGTGTCCAAACTTTTGGTCTGTACTGTATATATATAATCACTCTGATAAATTGTGAAAAAAGTGGCGGACTTTTTATTAGCCCATGTGGCAATGTTTCAGATCCATAACATAACCTTTGTCTGCTGTGGAACTGAAATGTTGCCAAATGGACTAATAAAGAGTCCACCCCCGCTTGCTCAGGACCCCGAAACTTGTGATACTTAACTCTTCCCACTCCTCCACTGCGGCATCTTCTGACTGTGACATTTCAGGTCAGAGGGCACGATGACATCACGTCTGTGCACCCTCTGCCTGAAGAGTCACAGTGCAGAGAGCTGGAAGACGGCGACGCTGAAGTGTCCGGAGCAGAGCAGTGGCCAGCGAGGAGAGGTGAGTATTTCAGTACTTTGCTTTTTTTTAATGTTTTGAGAAATATATGGGGCCCATCATATACTGGAGCATCATATGGGGCCCATTATATATGGAGCATCACTTGTTTTTTTCTGGAAGCCCCAAATAGAATGAATGGAGCCGTGGTCATCTCACCTGCCGCTGCATTTTAAAATGAGGATAAGTGTCCTGTCAGGGATAAAACTTCCTCCTTCTTCCTATCTGTGCAGTTTCTAATGGTCAGACCTAAGCGATCACCTATCCTGTGGAGCCCATGGATCAGTGATAATTTGTTTTAACCAAAGAACCCCATTAATGTAAACTACCGTAATTGTACATCCCATTTATGGGGGCACACAGTAGATGTGCAGGAGCCGCCGGTGTATTACAGCCGATGCTCCACTATAATGGGGATAATGACTGACAGATATTTGCATATAGCTGTAGGGTGGGCCCCTAGAGTCCATTCCTCTGGTGGGCCCCAGACACCCCAGTCCAACCCTGCTGACTGATGTTGATGTTGACAGGAAGCTAAGAATGAAGTAACAGAACAATGGAGGATACGCAGCATAAACTATACATAATGCTGTGCATCCACTGCCACTAAATAATAATAATATTAACAAAATCAATTTCAGCCTAGTGGTTTAACCCTCCACATCAGTCAAGGGTCTATCATATGACCCCTTGGGAAATTTAACTGTCCACACCTGGGAAAAAGTAATCAAAACGAATTATATAGAAGAGTATATATTCCAAATGAATAATATTCCCCAGTCATCTCTACTAACAGTTGGAAGTGATTTTTACACAGCAGGCCCTTTAATATAAATTCCTGATAAACCAGGTATGCTATTATTAAGCTGAGACCCTAGAAATAGTCAGGTGGGCCGCCTGTGGTGGCAAGACCACTACTGGGCAATTAGTAGTAATAGTAAGCACTGAACCTACGAGTGTGAGCAATAAATAGCAGGGTCATTACAAATGCTGTACTCCACCAGTGGTCAGGAGAAAACACAATCTTGTGTAATATATCAGGCGGTTCAGATAGGATTAGATTTCCAGAAATAACATACGTACTCGATTTCTTGGATCCATCTGGATGATGAAGGGTTAAGTAATGTGTTTTTTACTGGACACTTTAATTTTTGATTCAGCCTTAAGGTACCTTCACACATAACGATTTCGTTAACGATATCGTTGCAACGTCACGCTTTTTGTGACGTAGCAACGATCCGCTAACGATCTCATTATGTGTGACAGCGACCAACGATCATGCCCCTGCTGGGAGATCATTGGTCACTGGGGAATGATCAGGACCTTTTTTTGGTCGCTGATCACCCGCTGTCATCGCTGGATCCGCGTGTGTGTGTGTGAGTCCCTGCACTGACTGTCAGCGCCGGCCGTAAAGCAGAGCACAGCAGTGACGTCACCGCTGTGCTCTGCTTTACGGCCGGCGCTGACACAGTCAGTGCGGGAAGCTGACGGCGGGGGACGTGACAGACATCGGAAAGTGAGTATGTAGTGTTTTTTTTTTTTTTTACTTTTACAATGGTAACCAGGGTAAATATCGGGTTACTAAGCGCGGCCCTGCACTTAGTTGTGAAGGAACAAATTATGAAAGATTCTCCATTTTGTGCTTTGACTCCATTTTCTTGTTGGTCAAAGATAAATTTAGTTATTTAATTAGGTAGAAGGTTACAGCTGCCATGAAGTAATTTTATCTTGTTTTTCACAAGCCTGTTAATCAACTAGGCTATGGTTCATAATTGGTATAAAGACCTTGAGTGTTCTAACTCGAGCCGAGCCAGATAAGAGACTCGGGGGTGTATCGCTATACAAGACTGAGGCATCTGTTAATATGTTTTTTATGCCAAAAAGACACGACCATATCTGTAGTTTCCGTTTTTTCCTGTATCTCTATGGGTTAAGTTTTTCCTGCATTCTTATAGGTTAAGAACTGTGAGCGTGTTCTTATGCTGATTGGTTGAAGTAGAATTTGCTAATATGATAAAACTGCAATACAATAAACGGGGGCCCAGAGATCTGCTCGATCCCCCACACAGAGGCACGCGTCTCCGTCTGGTCATTTTCAGTTGCCGGCAACACCCTGTAGATTAATCTGGAAATCACTGAGTCAACCGTGAGGGATCAATTTAGATCCTCCCTCAACAGCTTGGCGCCCGAAACGTGGGGCCCCAAACAGGAACGCCTCTGCCCCCCGGAGGACAACAAGACAAAGGACCCTCGGACCGGACACAGGCACTGGAAAATTGGGACTGATCATCCCCCACAACAACCACGGTAAGTTGGCAGTTATACTGTCCAGACTGACTGTTTGGTGTGGTTTTCCTGTGTTTGTGCTGCAAAGAGGATCTGAGGTTTGTCCCCGATGGTGGGGTGATTTTTGGGTGGAATCATATAGAGGTGTAGTTCCGTTGGGAGCCCAGTGCTCGAACCGTACCTCATAAGGGACAGACACCCCGGATTGACCAGTGATGTAATTCTCTTTTTAGTCAAAATATCCTGAATTCTTGATCATTGTTAGAATCAGGCGCGGTGAGGTGATCGAAGATGGGTAGGATGCGTAACTCAGGTATATATTGATATACAGTAAATATATCCAGAGGTATCCGGAGGGTTAGTCTAAGACGCCCTCCTCCTTTCACGGAGTACCGCGTTTTTGGGTTGTCCCAGCGGGGGACAGGTAAACCCAGTGGAATAGACTATATACGGCCGCTCTAGTACTATGCACGATAAAGTAAGGATATTTAGCTCTAAAGGAGAATCATGTTTCCATGGAAGTAAGAGAAGACTTTGAATTTGTGTGATGAATCTGATATTGTTAGCCCAAAGATGAGGAAAATATTCTCAATCATTGGTTTTTCTAAGGTGGTCTGGTTTTTCATATGAATTGTGTGATGAAGGTTTTGTAGAAATTAATTAAGTCTGAGAACTGCTGTATTCCGTTTCTGTGTGAAATTTTTAAGATATCCAATGGGAGGGGTAGGTCAAACATCTGCGCTATTGCTTTCTTCTTTCTGTGTTGAGGAATGCTGTAAATTCTTATCTCTGTGTCTCTGGTATGGAGGGGGCACCAAGCTGCGTCCTCTCTGAATTTTATGTCCTTGGTGTAGAACGCGCTGGGAGATCTGTGTTTTGTTTAAAACAACAATATTGTATTGAATTAGAAAGAAATATTGTAAGTTTAAAGTAAAAAATGGCGCCTAGTTTTAGAAGGAAACTTGTAAGAGATTGTTTGGTTATCAGTGTAGTTGAAAGATTGGTAAAAGATTCATCTGTTTCAAGTTGAATGGTTGATATATAGCAAATTAAGGATTAACAGAGGAAGTGAGTTCTGATTTGTTTTTGTTACGTTGAAAAAGGAAAGTTGTCTATTACTATGACAAAAAACTGGATGTTTGTGGTGCAAAAAGGAACTGAGAAAGTGACTGAGATCAATGTGTTTGAAAGCAAACAATTAAAAATTTGGGACAGGGGTCTCCCTGCTAGATAATATGGTCCCTCCCCAGAAAATTAAGCCTCTTCTCCCGACTGTAAGCCCTATGCCCCTTAACTCCAAGGCACCAATATATCCTGGACTGCCGAGAAGTTCTATGGGCATCTTATGGTAGTGTTCAAAGATCTGGGATTCTCATTGTAAAATAAAGCCCATACACACCTTTTTGCAGTAGCTTTGATGTCCGGCCTTAAATCTGAATTGAAAGAGGCAATAATGTCAATGAGACCCGATGTTAGGGCTAGCGGAACGCACCGAGTAAATAGAGATGTTTATTGATATTGGTGCGTTCGCAGCCCGGGGTCCACCGTGCAGGAGTACCTGCTGCTAGCAAACGGCGGAGCTATATGGTGGTATAGACTAACTCAGTTAATTCACTGAGTAGCCGTGAAAGGAAAGCACTGTGCCCTGTAAAGGTACCGTCACACTTAGCGACGCTGCAGCGATACCGACAACGATCCGGATCGCTGCAGCGTCGCTGTTTGGTCGCTGGAGAGCTGTCACACAGACCGCTCTCCAGCGACCAACGATGCCGGTAACCAGGGTAAACATCGGGTAACTAAGCGCAGGGCCGCGCTTAGTAACCCGATGTTTACCCTGGTTACCATCCTAAAAGTAAAAAAAAACAAAACACTACATACTTACCTACAGCCGTCTGTCCTCCAGCGCTGTGCTCTGCACTCCTCCTGTACTGTCTGTGTGAGCACAGCGGCCGGAAAGCAGAGCGGTGACGTCACCGCTCTGCTTTCCGGCTGACCGACGCTCACAGCCAGTACAGGAGGAGTGCAGAGCACAGCGCTGGAGGACAGACGGCTGTAGGTAAGTATGTAGTGTTTGTTTTTTTTACTTTTAGGATGGTAACCAGGGTAAACATCGGGTTACTAAGCACGGCCCTGCGCTTAGTTACCCGATGTTTACCCTGGTTACCAGTGAAGACATCGCTGAATCGGTGTCACACACGCCGATTCAGCGATGTCTGCGGGGAGTCCAGCGACGAAATAAAGTTCTGGACTTTCTTCCCCGACCAGCGACAGCACAGCAGGGGCCTGATCGCTGCTGCCTGTCACACTGGACGATATCGCTAGCGAGGACGCTGCAACGTCACGGATCGCTATCGATATCGTCTAGTGTGACGGTACCTTTAGACTCCACAGAGGCACAGGCTAACTGCCCAAACAGAGAGCAGTCAGTGGTCACACAAACATACAAAACTCCTCGCCGGAGGAGCCAGCATTCTAGGGGCTTATTTCAGCCTGGTCCCTGAACACACATACATGTGACCACACTGGCGCAAAGCACATAACATAAGACAATACTAGCGCATGGCCGTGCGGTCATGCGCAGTTTATATAGTTGCAGCACAGGAAGCTGCTACTGAAGTTTTTGCCCTTTCAGGACCTTCCAGAAGGACGAATGGAAAGTGCTGCAGTACCAGAGCATGTTTTGCCCTTTCAGGACCTTCCAGAAGGACCAATGGAATGTACTGCAGCACCTGAGCACGTGACCGAACATGTGGCCCTCGACCTCCAATGTGAGACCCTGCCCTGGGCATGCTCAGTGTGAGTAAACAAGGACTTAGTCCCAGAGAGACTCGCTCGCCGCAGATCAGTGCAGGGTACCATAGGAAAGCCAGAAAAGGCAGTAGTGACCCTATGCACCGAATCAGCCCCAGCGAGACGCTGGGAGCGACGTCTCCACTGAGCAGAGCCCACTGCGGCCGATAACGAATGGGAGACCGCAGCAGACACGGATCGATATTCCCCCTGTGCAGCAGAGGAAACTCGATTCCTAACATTACCCCCCATCCTAGGGCCCCCCCCTCCTTGAGCCTCACTACGTTCAAAAGCTGCGATAAGCAGCGGAGCCCGAATGTGCTCCACAGGCTCCCAGGTTCTATCCTCTGGGCCGTGACCCTTCCAGTCCACCAGATAAAATTTCTTGCCATGTACCACCTTGCACCCCACAATAGCATTCACCTCAAACTCATCCGTGGATGAACCCGATGTCCCAGCAGATGACTCGGAAAACCGGGACAAATGAACGGGCTTTAAGAGGGAAACGTGGAAAGTATCGGTGATACCAAGGCGTGGAGGAATAGCCAAACGGTAGACCACAGGGTTGACCTGTTCCAGAACCTTAAACGGGCCAATGTAGCGAGGAGCAATCTTAGTGGACTCAACTCGCAGCCTGATGTTACGGGCGGAGAGCCACACCAAGTTGCCAGGAGCAAAGACCGGAGCGGGGCGCCGGTGTGTATCAGCCGAAACCCTCATTCTCTCCTTGGAGGCCCGGATGGCATCCTGTGTGCGGTCCCAGATGTCACGTGCCTCCACCGCCCAGTCTGCCACCCTAGAATCGGTGGATGACACGGGCATGGGCACAGGGACACGCGGATGCTGGCCGTAATTAAGGAGAAAAGGAGTTTGACCAGTGGAATCAGCTACGGCGTTGTTCAGGGCAAATTCCGCCCAAGGTAGCAAAGATGCCCAGTCATCCTGCCTAGCAGAGACGAATTGTCGCAAATTTGTCACCAGAGTCTGGTTGGTTCTCTCCACCAACCCATTCGTCTCGGGATGGTATGCAGAGGAGAGGTTTAACTCTATGCTGAGTAAATGGCAGCGCTCTCTCCAAAACCGAGATGCGAACTGGGGACCCCGATCGCTGACAATCTTATCAGGCATACCATGCAATCGGAAAACGTGTTTAATGAACAACACCGCCAAGGCCCGTGCTGAGGGTAACCAAGGAAGCGGCACCAAATGCACCATCTTGGAGAAATGGTCGGTGACAACCCAAATAATGGAGCAGCCACGCGACTTGGGTAGACCCACCACAAAGTCCATCCCGACCATCTCCCAGGGCCTGTCTGCCACCAGTAGAGGGTAAAGCAACCCAGCAGGCCGTTGCCGAGGAGACCGATTCTGGGCGCAAGAAACGCACGCCTGAATATAGTCCTTGACATCTCGGGCCATATGCGGCCACCAGTATGTTCTCGCCAGAAGCTCAGATGTCCTCTTGGTCCCAAAATGCCCACCCACTCTGGAGGAGTGAGGCCAAGAGAGAACCTCCAGTCGCAAGTTAGCTGGTACGAAAGTCTTGCCCGGGGGCACAGACTCTAGCGAAACCGGAGCTACAGTTCTCAGGCTCTCAGAAGGGACAATAAGCCGAGGCTCCTCCTCCTCCTCCTCCAATGACACCACGGAGCGGGAGAGAGCGTCAGCATGAACGTTCTTCTCCCTGGAGAGGAAATGGAGAGTAAAATGGAACCGGGAGAAGAACAGGGACCATCTAGCCTGGCGAGAATTCAGCCGCTGGGCCGTTTGCAGATACACCAAGTTCTTGTGGTCAGTGAAGACTTGGAAGGGAAAGCGAGCTCCCTCCAAGAGATGTCTCCACTCCGAAAAAGCCAACTTCATGGCCAGCAACTCCCTGTCCCCGATGGAATAATTCCTCTCCGCTGGTGTGAAGGTCTTGGAGAAGAAGAAGCAAGGATGCTTCCGACCTTGAGCATCCTTTTGGAAAAGGACTGCTCCAGCACCAACGGATGAGGCATCCACCTCCAAGATAAATGGCTTATCAACATCGGGGCGATGTAGGATGGGAGCACTAGCGAAGTGTGACTTGATCGAGAGAAAGGCTTTGGAGACCTCCTCTGACCACAACTTGGGATTTGCTCCCTTCTTGGTGAGGGCAACTAAGGGAGCTACCAAAGTTGAGAAGTGTGGAATGAACTGGCGATAGTAATTAATGAACCCCATAAAGCGCTGCACCGCTTTAAGAGAATGGGGTTCCTGCCAGTCCATTACAGCCTGTAGCTTGGCAGGATCCATAGCCAAACCCTGGGCAGAGATGATATAACCAAGGAAAGGCAAGGACTCCTGCTCAAACACACACTTCTCCAACTTGGCGTAGAGGGAGTTTGCCCGTAAGAGGTCGAAGACTTTGCGAACTTCTCTCCGATGGGAGTCAATATCTGGAGAGAAGATGAGAATATCATCCAGATAGACTACGACCGAGGTGGTGAGCATATCCCGGAAGATGTCATTCACAAAGTCTTGGAAAACGGCTGGGGCATTACAGAGCCCGAAGGGCATCACCAGATATTCATAGTGCCCATCCCTGGTGTTAAAAGCCGTCTTCCATTCATCCCCCTCACGGATGCGAATCAGGTTGTAAGCACCCCGCAGATCTAACTTTGTAAATACCCTTGCTCCCCGTAGCCTATCAAACAGCTCAGATATCAGGGGTAGTGGGTACTTGTTCTTAACGGTGATGGCGTTAAGACCCCTGTAGTCTATGCATGGACGTAAGTCTCCAGTCTTCTTCTGTACGAAGAAGAACCCTGCCCCTGCCGGTGACACTGACTTCCTAATGAATCCTCTTGCCAGATTCTCCTGGATGTACTGGGACATTGCCTCCGTCTCCGGGAGAGATAACGGATAGACTCGACCCCGGGGAGGCTCAGCACCAGGCAAGAGGTCAATAGGACAGTCATAGGGGCGGTGAGGCGGAAGGGTCTCCGCAGCTCTTTTGGAGAACACGTCTGCATAGGGCCAATAGTGCTTGGGGAGAGAGGAAAGATCTGCGGGTACCTGTGTAGTAGCAACCTGAACGCACTCCCTCAAACATCTACCCTCGCAGGATTTACTCCATCCCAAAATTCTCCCAGAGGACCACTCAATATGAGGAGAATGGTAGCGAAGCCATGGTATCCCCAACAGGACCTCATCAATTCCCTCAGGAATGACTAATAGGGAGATTATCTCCTGATGTGATGGAGACACAGATAGCGTGAAAGGAATGGTTTGGTGGGTAATCTGTGAAGGTAGTGTTGACCCATTAACCACTCGAACGGTTACCGGCTTGACGAGCATCACAAAGGGTATTGCGTGACGCTGGGCAAAAGCGGAAGACATAAAGTTACCCTCTGCCCCAGAATCCACGCATAGCTCAACCATAAGAGTGGATGGGCCTATGGTAATTGTCCCCTTGAAGGACAACTTTGAGGCAAACGTCGCCGTGTCTAGTGTACCTCCTCCAACTGCCACTAGACGCTGACGTTTCCCCGACCGCTGAGGACCCTTGGAGGCAAGGTGTCCTGACTGCTGGCAAACATGACGGACCTTATGTGCACGGGCAGACTGAGACTTGGATCCCGCTTGTGTCACATCTAAGGCCTCATGTGACTCGGATGCCTGGACTGGAGATTCCAAAGGTTTGGCGAAGGTGGGAGCCAGCCGAAACCTCTGCCTACACTGGGCTCGCTCCAACCTCTGCTCGTTAAAACGGAGGTCAATACGAGTAGAGACAGTTATTAACTCCTCCAGTGTGGCAGGAATCTCCCTAGTGGCCAGAGCGTTCTTAATGTGGTCAGCCAGGCCCCTCCAAAATATGGGGATAAGGGCTTTATCCGACCACTCCAGCTCGGAAGCTAAAGTACGGAAGCGGACGGAAAAATGGCTGACCAAGGACTCACCCTGAGTTAATGCCAGTAGTTGGAGCGCTGTGTCATGGGTGACTTGAGGTCCTAAAAATACCTTTTTCAGAGTGCTCAGAAACAACGGAGCACTCTGCACCACATGATCACCACGCTCCCACAGCGGCGTAGCCCACTCCAACGCCCTGTCCAACAAAAGAGACACAATAAATCCCACCTTAGCCCGCTCTGTAGGAAAACGTGCAGCCAGGAGCTCGAGGTGAATAGAGCACTGACTCACGAATCCCCTACAAGTTTTGCTATTTCCAGAAAATTTTTCTGGCAGCGGGAGGCGAGATAACGTCGGAACAGGGGTGGCAGTGGACAAGGTTGCTGCAGCCACGCTAGCAGCCTGTACAGCAACTGCGGTAACATCCACAGCTGAGGTTGAGCTCTCGAGAGCCGCCAACCTACCCTCCAGCTGCTGGATATACCGCAAAGATTGCTGAATGTCCGCCATTTACTAGCCAGACCCTGGCGCTAGTATTCTGTTAGGGCTAGCGGAACGCACCGAGTAAATAGAGATGTTTATTGATATTGGTGCGTTCGCAGCCCGGGGTCCACCATGCAGGAGTACCTGCTGCTAGCAAACGGCGGAGCTATATGGCGGTATAGACTAACTCAGTTAATTCACTGAGTAGCCGTGAAAGGAAAGCACTGTGCCCTGTTAGACTCCACAGAGGCACAGGCTAACTGCCCAAACAGAGAGCAGTCAGTGGTCACACAAACATACAAAACTCCGCGCCGGAGGAGCCAGCATTCTAGGGGCTTATTTCAGCCGGGTCCCTGAATACACTCAGACTCAATCTCCTCGCCGGAGGAGCCAGCATTCTAGGGGCTTATTTCAGCCGGGTCCCTGAACACACATACATGTGACCACACTGGCGCAAAGCACATAACATAAGACAATACTAGCGCATGGCCGTGCGGTCATGCGCAGTTTATATAGCTGCAGCACAGGAAGCTGCTACTGAAGTTTTTGCCCTTTCAGGACCTTCCAGAAGGACCAATGGAAAATGCTGCAGTACCTGAGCATGTTTTGCCCTTTCAGGACCTTCCAGAAAGACCAATGGAATGTACTGCAGCACCTGAGCACGTGACCAAACATGTGGCCCTCGACCTCCAATGGGAGACCCTGCCCTGGGCATGCTCAGTGTGAGTAAACAAGGACTTAGTCCCAGAGAGGCTCACTCGCCGCAGATCAGTGCAGGGTACCATATGAAAGCCAGAAAAGGCAGTAGTGACCCTATGCACCGAATCAGCCCCAGCAAGACGCTGGGAGCGACGTCTCCGCTGAGCAGAGCCCACTGCGGCCGATACCGAATGGGAGACCGCAGCAGACACGGATCGAGATTCCCCCTGTGCAGCAGAGGAAACTCAACTCCTAACACCCGATACTGAGACTTCCATTCTGGATGATGCATTGAAAAAAAAGTAGTACAAAGTTTTCAGAAGAACTTAACCCGCTCTGCATCAACAGGGAAATCAAGGGTTAAATCAGTAGCTGCAGCGATTTCTGCTCCAATCTCAGCCCCCCCCCACAGCTGCAAGGACGCAGCTGCATTCCTTATCAGTGGCCTAGACTCCAGCTCCTGACCTCCTCCCACTTTACACAAATCCAGTGCCATACTCCAATATCCATTTTAACCCTGTGTCTGGGAATCTCCCTCCCAAGCCCCGCCATGTTAATTCTCAGATCAAGAGCTTGTTTTAATTAGAGTAGATGGCAGACCCAATAAATATACTCTCACAAAACCCATCCCTTACATGTCTTTCACACGGTTATGATGGCCCTGATAGGCCCAGATTCACCCCCAATAATGCCTGTAGAACCAGTAAAAGTGTTTCTCAAACCTGGTGCCCCTTTTCCCAAAGTCCATCAATACCCTTTGAAACATGATCAGGAGTGGGGCCTCAAGGGTCAAATACAAACGTTACTCGATAATGGTACTGTATTTCCCCATGTAACACGCCTTTGTTTCCCGTTAAGAAAAAGACCCCACCCGGCCAACCCCCTGTGTACCGGCTGGTACAAGATCTACAGGCAGTTAATGCAGCTACTGTTCTGGAAACTCCGGTGGTGCCTAATCCATATACTCTTGTCCCAGATATCTCGGGATGCTGCTTGGTTCACACTCATCGACCTTGCCAATGCCTTCTTTAGCATTCCATTACACCCAGATTGCCAGTTTCTGTTTGCATTCACTTATCAGGGATGACAATTGATGTGGACACGCTGCTTCAGTATGTGGGTAATCTTTTGTTGTGTGCACGAACAGAGCAGGAAGCCATTGTTGCCACTGTTAGCCTCCTCAAGTATCTGGCAGATCTGAACTGTCGGGTTTCGGCCTCGAAACTTCGGTTCTGCCTTGGTTAAGTGATATTTTTGGGTCACTGTCTCCTTCAGGGTGCCAGACTCCTCACAAAAGAAAGAAAAATAGCCGTCAGCTCCCTTCCTTTTCCGAAAGATGAGACTGAACTCCAGCGTTTTTTTGGACTATGTACTTATTGTCGTCAGTGGATACCAGACACATCCCGCATAATGCAACCTCTCTACAATGCCCTGAAAGACGGTTCAAGATGTGCTGATGATTTTGGCAGATTCCACACTGGATACACTGTTATTATGGAAGACACTGTAGTGCACGGAGCTGCACTCCCTCCCTCACTGTCAGCACAAGAAGCAGAACATCAGGCTCTGTCTACTGCATGTGTTCTGGTCAAAGACAGGCGGGCTAATATATACACGGACTCACAGTATGCATTTGGTATTGCTCATGATTTCGGAGCCCTTATGGGCCAATCGAGGGTTTATTACTACCGCCGGGACTCCAGTGAAGAATGCTGAAGCTGTTAAAACTCTCATGGACTCAATCAAATTACCTACTCAAATGGCCATTATCAAAGTTAAGGAGCACGGTACTATGGAACAGTCCACAGACTGTTGGTAACACCTTTGCGGATATGCAAGCAAAAGCTGCTGCTCTCCTACCCGTTGAACAGACCATACCAGCTATGGTGACCACACGCTCTCAGCATAAACAGTTACAAGAAACACTGACTCTACAGGAACCTGATGATCCACAACAGACTGAAGTTTTCTGTCGGACCCCGCGAGACCGCTTAATGACGATGCAGAGAATGTCCCCAAAGGAAGAAGTGAAACAGTGGAAGGCTGATGGAGCACGTATGGACAATGGTCTCTGGAAAAAGGACCAACTTGTGTGTCTCCCTAAGCGGATGTACCCTGCTATTGCCACGTGGGGACATGGGCCCACACATCGAGGGAAAAAAACAGACCCTTGCCCTGGTACAAAAATTCTACTGGGCTCCAGGTATTTCTACAGTCCTGACAGCACTCAACCGTGCATGTAACATCTGTCAGACCTGCAATACCGGTCAACTTCAACGTGTACCCCCGAAGCACCTTGCTAAGCCCGACTATCCTTTCCAAAGGCTCCAGGTGGACCACATCACGTTGCCTAAGTCTGGAAGGTATGAATATTGTCTGGTGGTTGTCGATATGTTCTCCAATTGGCCGGAAGCATTCCCCGTTACCAACATGACTGCAAAGACCACAGCAAAGAAACTAGTGATGCAAGTTATATGCAGATATGGTGTTCCAGAAGTTGTTGAAAGTGAGCAAGGCCCGGCCTTTTCTTCTCATGTGTATCAGGAGGTTCTGACAATGCTTGGATCCACTGTAGCCCTCCATACTCTGTATCATCCACAATCCAGTGGGAAAGTTGAGAGGCTGAACGGCACGCTGAAGGGACAATTGACCAAAATGATGCAGGAGACTACGGCTCCATGGCCAGAGCTCCTACCCATTGTACTGTACCACATTCGTACTACCCCTATTGCAAAACATGGCCTGTCCCCATATGAGATATTGTTTGGTGCTAGGCTCTCAGTTGCAAATTTCCAGCCTCAGTAATTATCAGAAGAAACTGACCGTGCTGTTCAATATGTTATTCAGCTTAGTAAAAATGTTGCTAACACCCATGTTTTAGTTTATTCTTCCCTTCCAGATTCAGCAGAAACCGACACTTGTCACAATTTGAAGCCTGGTGGTTTTATGGTTGTGAAAAGCTATGTCAGAAAACACGGACTAGAACCCTTGTATGACGGTCCCTACCAAGTCCTCTTCATTACTCCTATGTCAGTAAAAGCTGGAAGGAAGGCCGACATGGATCCACGTATCGCACTGCAAGCTGGTCAAACAGAATAGTAAATAAGGGGGACAATGTTTTGGTTTTTCGTATTTCCATATAATAATATTGATAACCGCATGGGACAGCCTAAATTCCCCAACATCCTTGAATAATACGTTTGTACAATATCATGAAAGATTAGTAGTACAGATGGGTATAGCCAATAAAACTGTCAGTTCTATTTTCATTTACCCTATGATTACACAAATATGGGATAAATTGCTTAGGGCCACAGATATCTAGAAGATCAAATTTGGGATATATTGGATATACTTAATACTACTGTTGTTGTCCAAAACCAACTTATCATAGTCACTAATCAACACACTGTAGTACTGGACTACTTAACAGGAGCACAGGGTGGTATGTGTCAGATTATTGGACCCGCTTTCTGTTATTATACAGATCCCAATAGTACTTTAAAGTTAAAGTTAGAAGACATTCAAAAACTCAGAGATCAATATGATAAAGACAATGACCGTAATAAGGACAGTTGGTGGGCAGATATCTTCTCCTTTCTTAATCCAGCCAATTGGTTTGAGGGACTTGGGGGCTGAATCTTGCAAAGTGTGTTACACATTGCTGCCTTTATCCTTGTCATGTATGTAATACTAAAACTTGTTCTTTGGTGTATTTCTGTATGTATTAGGAAATTCTGCACTAAGACAACTAATGATGAAACCAAAAGCGTTGCCACCCCTGCTCTTCTCTACACCGATTTCATAAAGTTACCTGATGAAGATGTTGAAGCCAAGCGCATGGCTATCTTCAAAAGATCCCCACCACCATTATCAATAATTGTTTTTCGTAAATTCTAGTATACAGGGGGGACGGATAAGCCGCAACAGCCATGGCTGGTAACATGGCACCAGTCATGTGAAGACCAGTACCCCTCGAGCTTATAGCTTGGGATAGTACCTCTGATGCTGGACATTAATTAACAAAATGTATCTAGGGGGGAATGTGAAGGAACAAATTATGAAAGATTCTCCATTTTGTGCTTTGACTCCATTTTCTTGTTGGTCAAAGATAAATTTAGTTATTTAATTAGGTAGAAGGTTACAGCTGCCATGAAGTAATTTTATCTTGTTTTTCACAAGCCTGTTATTCAACTAGGCTATGGTTCATAATTGGTATAAAGACCTTGAGTGTTCTAACTCGAGCCGAGCCAGATAAGAGACTCGGGGGTGTATCGCTATACAAGACTGAGGCATCTGTTAATATGTTTTTTATGCCAAAAAGACACGACCATATCTGTAGTTTCCGTTTTTTCCTGTATCTTTATGGGTTAAGTTTTTCCTGCATTCTTATAGGTTAAGAACTGTGAGCGTGTTCTTATGCTGATTGGTTGAAGTAGAATTTGCTAATATGATAAAACTGCAACACAATAAACGGGGGCCCAGAGATCTGCTCGATCCCCCACACAGAGGCACGCGTCTCCGTCTGGTCATTTTCGGTTGCCGGCAACACCCTGTAGATTAATTTGGAAATCACTGAGTCAACCGTGAAGGATCAATTTAGATCCTCCCTCAACATAGTAACCCGATGTTTACCCTGGTTACCCGGGGACTTCGGCATTGTTGAAGACAGTTTCAACGATGCCGAAGTCATTCCCCTGATCGTTGGTCGCTGGGGAGAGCTGTCTGCGTGACAGCTCCCCAGCGACCACAAAACGACTTACCAACGATCACAGCCAGGTCGTATCGCTGGTCGTGATCGTTGGTAAGTCGTTTAATGTAACGGTACCTTAAGGCTGAAATTTATCAAAGTAATTACACCAGCATTCTGGCATAAATTGCATTGAAAAGTCACAAAGTTTTGGCACAATTTTCCAAATGAGCGTAACTGTGACAGGACAGGGGTGAAGCGGAGGCGTCACACCACAGTTCATCTAATACATGACGTGCTGTAGAATTCCCTACTCCAGATATCTTACTCCTGTATGAGACTGGAGTAAGATTTCTGTTGTGGCGTACAGAGGTGGATGCCACTTGTCAGATGCTGCTGCTTCATGAAGAGGTGGACATCCCTTCTTAACAAAAGTAAGTGTTTATAAAAGTTAAAATTAGTCATGACATTAAGGGATTAAAATGCCTTTAAGGCTCCTTTGTAATGCGCCCCCTATGTTTACTTCTGTCAGGAACATGAGGTATGTGATTGTCTATGATCACGCACACTGAGCACTGCTACATCCCTTAAAGCTGAGCACACACACGCTGCAGAGTCAACCCCCCTTCTTTTCTGTGCCTGCCAGCAAAAGGCTGGAATCCTAAGCCCCTCTCCCTCCCCTTGAATACAGCTGTAACTTGAAACTCCAGTGTGGGACTCTGTACCCCTCCTCATTTTTCCAAGGCAGGAGTGTGTACAACTCCTTTGTCTGAATGCCATGTGCTATCTTGTTCATCTGCAACCTTTTTAGTAAGGCATAACTTGACCCCAATTAGTGACAGAGTTATGGAAGTTTTGTTTTTGGCCCCTGCGTCGGTCGGGCCACCCCCCAGTGTGTAATTTCCTGTACCCTTGGTATCCAAGAAACAAATTACTGTGTACTCGCTGTGCCTAGAAAGGGCATGCTTGGTCTCCATAGAATGCTAGTCGCAAAACAAGATGAATAATAATTCAGTCATCGCTATATGAGGTTGCATCCTGGAGCTACGGTGGATATGAATGTTCCATACCTCTGAGTCCCTCTGAGAAAGTAGAAGTGCATTTCATAGTTTCACCCACTCAGAGATGTCACGAGCTAATGGTATAAGACCCTGAGAGCTCAGTTTTCTCTAACCTTTGACCAGGAAGCTAGCTGAGAGATGCTCTGTAATGCATTTTGATGTCGCCCCTCCCTCGAACCACATGGTTTGCCATGATCGGAAATGATGAGAGAAATGTAAGTGTTCTTTTCAATTTTAATCCCATTTTATTTGTAATCTGTATTGTACATATGATACTCTCTCCTTTGTAATATATTTTTATACTTTGTAAACACTGCCTACCTTTTTTGGAGTAAAATATAAAATTTACTAGCTTGTCTCTCCATGCTCTAAACCAGTGTTCCCCAAGTCCGGTCCTCAAGAGCCACCAACAGGTCATGTTTTCAGGATTTCCTTAGTATTGCACAGGTGATAATTGCATCACCTGGACAGGCAAGCAATCAATGACCTGTGCAATACTAAGAAAAATCCTGAAAACATGACCTGTTGGTGGTTCTTGAGGACCGGAGTTGGGGAACACTGCTCTAAATGAACTGTCACGTCCTCTTAGGTGAGGTACGCTATTGATTTGGGTTGGCTCCGAACCCGTTAATCCTTGGAAAATCAGAGCTGGTGGCAGCATACTTTGTGCAATCAGGGGTCTTTGCAGCGACCGGCTGCATTGATAATTATTGTTCCCACCTGAGTGGGAGTAGTTATATTGCCCTCGCTGCAGCGTGCCCAATAGCCAGTACATAGCAGGCAGCCCTTCTGGCGACTGATTACTCTAGGTGCAGTACCTGATCTGACCTGAGGGTGAGGGGGGCGCCAGAGAGCTGCAAGTTCCAAACCGAAACTGGGAAGTGGGATATAGATAAATCCCCTTCAGAAGGAACCAGGGGGCAACCAAACAACCCCGGTTCGAGACAAATTGGTGTGAGTAGTGGGGACGATAAAATTATCGTCCCGGGATCCGTGACATATTGGTGGCAGCACGGTGGGATCCCTGACGTATACGGTGGGATTCATGACAACTTCGTACATAAATTCCAAATCTTCAATAAAAAGTGGCATTTTGTTTTTTCTTTTCCACTTTAATATTTGGAGTGAAGAAGGGATGAGAATGGTTTTAGGCAATTACCGTCTGTTCATCTGCACTGGTGATTACATGCAGGGTCCAGTGCTCTTATATTATCACATTCCTATATAGTATCCCAACTGTGACCGACAGAAGAGAAGGTCCTGTGTTGTGAGTATGAAGCAATGGCCGGGGAACCACCACGGTGCAGGAAGACTACTGTACACAAGATGAGGTGCAAACAACAAAGGGTAGATTTATTGGAAGGCAAGGAAGGAAGGGAATGAGGAAGATGCAAACAGGGGTATACAATGGCAACAGACAATTTACAAGAGTAATAAACTTTATCTTTTCCATAAAATAGCATGGTGCTCCAGCTATTACAGACTCAAAATATGTCTAAGAAGCAAATGTAAACAATAAAGTGATGATGCTACTCTACGTATAACCTCCCTGGCCTTTACTAAGCAGGCCACACGGCTCCAGTGTACTGACTATTGAAGCCTACACTAGGCCCTAACAGGTGCACCAAACAGGAACAAATTCACGGTGATGTTGGAGAATCAGGTTCAGTCCCAGGGGGGCCCCCAGCAGTCTAGCACGGTGGTGCGCACGGCTTTCTGTCAGTTCTGTGAAAAGTGGTCTTCTCCTTGCTTCTGGATCCTAGGGATGCTCCTGGAAACTGTAAATCCCTTACTCTGTATCTTCGTGGCTCTCTTGCAGCTATATCAGGACACAGTTCTTCTCTCTTTCAGCTATCAGCACAAAAAGTCCTCTCTGCAGCAGCCTCAGCTCACACACGCTGCTCCAGCTCCAAACCTGCACTCTGCACAGACTAGCTCATTAGAACAATTATTGCAGGGGAGAAGCAGAACATTCCATCACGCCAGACAAGGGGGTGCAGCCTCTTAACGTGACAGCGTGTTCCTTACTGTCCATAACAGCACCACCCTCTTACAAGTACACTTATGCCAGTAGAATACCCCTGTATATGCCCCACCCCCACAGTATAACCCCCCCCAGAATGACACCTTACGATGCCCCTCAATACAAAATGATGGCCTAGTGATGCATTCCCATCCATAGGGTAATACCCCCAACACTCACATTATGATGCCACACATGAGGCCACAAAAAGTTGCACCCACACACAGTATAATGCCCGAAGGTACTCTTTCACACTCAGTACAATGCCTCAGAATGCCCCGGTGCCCACCTCACCACATTTAGAATAGTGCAATAGCGAAAACAACACAAACCTCCCAAATCGTAGCGCCCATGATGAGCCTGAATCTACAGGCTGCTCTGTTCTGTGCTGTGTATGGCCGGACGCTATAAGCAGGATCTAGTGCCATCATTATGTATGTGGCACCAGACCTTAGCACAGGGAGCACAGGCTGTGTGGTGGTGCAGGGAGCTGACTGCTCTCTGCTCCGCTACTGCATTCAGCCATATTTATGAGGATACAGATTGGACACGTGCTAACCTCGTGAGACAGCTGCAAGATACAGGATCCTAGACAGAGGTATGCTGTAGAAAGTATACATACTGAGAATTATAACTCCTGTCTTTCTAAAGGAGCCATAGAAAAGTGCTGGTCGTGTTTTATTTCTCCTGGGGCCCATATTAAACAGTCAAATGAATAAACTTCCTCTAAGTCATGTCTTATAAACCTCCTAGACTTAGAAATGACTTTCACCCACTGACTGACAACTATCAGTGTAGACAGATTTATAGTATGTGCCAACAGGTTCATATCAACTCTACCTGAAGAAAAAGCACTTACAAAGTTTCCTCCATCAAGGTCACCTCTTTCTCTTTTTCTACTTTCTCTTGTATTAGTTGTGTGATGTCCCATCTGTTGTGCAAGGAACATATATCATCATCTCTTATGTAAGTGTAGAAATATCAGCAATTTGAGATGCATTAGTGAACAATTTCTGCCCCTTGGCCTCCATCCAAAATACTTTCCCAACATTTTACATCTACATCACACAAATGATACAATTTTGTCTTCATTAAGCTACCACTAGAGGGCGCTGTTATGATCTGGTGGCCTAGGAGCAGCATGAGACGGACTCTGAAGAAGGTGGTCCCTGTACTGACCGCATACCCTGAACCTAGCAGCGCAACTAGAAGTAGCCGTGGGGGGTACCTAACAGTCCCTAGGCCCCTCGGCACAGCCTCAGAACTAACTTCCCCTAAAGACAGAAACAGGAAACCTATCTTGCCCCAGAGAAAATCCCCAAAGGAAAGATAGCCCCCCACAAATATTGACGGTGAGAGGAGAGGGAAATAACATACGCAGGCATGAAATCAGAATTTAGCATAGGAGGCCATACTAGCTAAAAAGAAAGAAAACAACAGAGTACTATGCGGTCAGTAAAAAACACTAGAAAATATCCACCACAGAAAATACAAGTCACCACATCTGACTAAAGACCTGGAGGGTATATCTGCATCTCCAGAGACACAGCTTGGCTGCAAAAAAAAACCCATCACAGACAAAGCTGGACAAGACAAAAACATGAATATGCACAGAACTATAAGGTCCACAGCAGGTGGACAGCAAAAACAAAAGCCAGGACTTATCTTTGTAGAAAAGCACAGCAAACTGGAGAGACCAGCAGGGAAGTGAATCCTCCAAAAACAATGGACAACTGGCAGGGACTAAAGAGTCCTGCAAGGCTATATACCCCAGTCAGTTTTGCAATTAGTAGATACACCTGTCCAATCCTGCAGTCCAGGCACAACTGCATTACCCTCTACAACCACCGGAGGGAGCCCAAAAGCTGAATTCACAACAGGGCACTCCCTGTTATATGGACAGAAGACACTTAGAAGTCTGGCGGCATAAAAAGACCTCATGGTCCATCTGCCCAAATTATTCACTTCTCATGTACGTCTAACCCAAACTTATTCAGTGATATAATGACAGGGACAGTTTCTGATATCGCATCCTCTGTACTGACTGACACTGGCTCAGGATTGGGGCGGTACCAGTGGGAAATCAGTCACCGCTCTGTGTATAGAGAGCGGCTGTAACCGCGCCCCCTGTACTGACTGACAGTGGCTCAGGATTGGTGTGGTACCGATGGGAGATCAGTCTCCGCTCTGTGTATAGAGAGCGGCTGTAACCGCTCCCCCTGTACTGACACTGGTTCAGGATTAGGGCTGTACTGGTTGGGGATCAATCAACGCTCTGTGTATAGAGAATGGCTGTAACTGCATCCCCTGTACTGAATGACACTGGCTCAAGATTGGGCAGCACCGGCGGGAGATCAGTCACAGCTCTGTGTATAGAGAGCGGCTGAAACCATGTCCCATGTACTGACTGACAATTGTTCAGGATTGGTGCGGTACTAGTTGGGGACCAGTCACCGCTCTATGTATAGAGAGTGGCTGTAACCACACCCTCTGTACCTCAGGATTGGTGTGGTACTGGCAGGGGGATCAGTCACCGCTCTGTGTATAGAGAGCGGCTGTAAACACATCCTCTGTACTGACTGACATTGGCTCAGGATTGATGCGGCACCGGCGTGGGATCAGTCACCACTCTGTGTTTAGAGCAACTGTAATGTTGCCCCCTGTATTATCTGACACTGGCTCAGAATTGGGGCAGAACTGGTGGGGATCAGTCACCGCTCTGTGTATAGAGAGCGGCTGTAACCGTGTCCCCTGTACTGACTGGCTCAGGATTGATGCGGCACCGGCGTGGGATCAGTCACCGCTCTGTCTATAGAGAGCGGCTGTAACCGCGCCCCCTGTACTGACTGACACTGGCTCAGGATTGGTGCGGCATCGGTGAAGGATCAATCACCACTCTGTGTATAGACAGCAGCTGTAACCGTGCCCCCTGTACTGTCTGACACTGGCTCAGTATTGGCATCGGTGAAGGATCAATCATCGCTCTCTGTATAGACAGCGGCTGTAACCACATCCTCTGTACTGTCTGACATTGGCTCAGGATTGGGGTGGCACTGGTGAAAAATCAGCCACTGCTCTGTGTAGAGAGCAGCTGTAACTGTGTCCTTTGTACTGACTGACACTGACTCAGGATTAGGGCAGCACTGGTGGGAGATCAGTCAGCCCCTGTACTGACTGACACTGGCTCAGGATTGGTGCGGCATCGGTGAAGGATCAATCACCACTCTGTGTATAGACAGCAGCTGTAACCGCGCCCCCTGTACTGTCTGACACTGGCTCAGTATTGGCGCTGCACCGGTGAAGGATCAATCACCGCTCTCTGTATAGACAGCGGCTGTAACCACATCCTCTGTACTGTCTGACATTGGCTCAGGATTGGGGTGGCACTGGCGAAAAATCAGCCACTGCTCTGTGTAGAGAGCAGCTGTAACTGTGTCCCTTGTACTAACTGACACTGACTCAGGATTAGGGCAGCACTGGTGGGAGATCAGTCACCGCTCTGTGTATAGAGAGCGGCTGTAACCGCACCCCTGTACTGACTGACACTGGCTCAGGATTGATGCGGCACCGGCGTGGGATCAGTCACCGCTCTGTGTATAGAGAGCAGCTGTAACCGTGTCCCCTGTACTGACTGACACTGGCTCAGGATTGAAGCGGCACCGGCGTGGGATCAGTCACCGCTCTGTGTTTAGAGCAACTGTAATTTTGCCCCCTGTATTATTTGACACTGGCTCAGAATTGGGGCAGAACTGGTGGGGATCAGTCACCGCTATGTCTATAGAGAGCGGCTGTAACCGCGCCCCCTGTACTGACTGACACTGGCTCAGGATTGGTGCGGCATCGGTGGAGGATCAATCACCACTCTGTGTATAGACAGCAGCTGTAACCGTGCCCCCTGTACTGTCTGACACTGGCTCAGTATTGGCATCGGTGAAGGATCAATCATCGCTCTCTGTATAGACAGCGGCTGTAACCACATCCTCTGTACTGTCTGACATTGGCTCAGGATTGGGGTGGCACTGGTGAAAAATCAGCCACTGCTCTGTGTAGAGAGCAGCTGTAACTGTGTCCTTTGTACTGACTGACACTGACTCAGGATTAGGGCAGCACTGGTGGGAGATCAGTCAACACTCTGTGTATAGAGAGCGGCTGTAACCGCACCCCTGTACTGACTGACACTGGCTCAGGAGTGGGGCGGCATCAGCGGTGGATCAGTCATCGCTCTGTGTACAGAGAGTGGTTGTAACCATGTCCCCTATAATGACTGACACTGGCTCAGGATTTGGGAGGTACCAGTGGGGGATCAGTCACGGCTTTGTGTATAGAGAGTGGCTGTAACCACGTCCCATGTACTGACTGACACTGGCTCAGGATTAGAGAGGCACCGACGGGGAATCAGCCACCACTCTGTTTATAGAGAGCAGCTGTAATCGTGCCTCCTGTACTGACTGACACTGGCTCAGGATTGGTGCGGCACCGGCGGGGGATCAGTTTGTGACATAAACCGCGTCGGCACCGCCTCTATGACTGGAAGCCAATTGCTGTTGTGGGGAATAAAATAAATTTCTTCCCAGCAGAGGGGCTCCAAGTGCCGGCACCGGGCAGGTCCATAACGCTATTAACCTGCGGATTAGCCCCATATCGGCAGGTTAACAGCGTTCTTCAGGTGACAGGTTCCCTTTAAGATTTTGGCTCATTTTTCTCTTTTTCTTACTTGTAGTTAATAAGTCACATAACAATTCATCTTATTTCTGTAACCCATAAAAAACACTTTGGCATCTTTGCACATAGAATCTGTCTCATGCGGCCCCCTATAATGGCCGCTACGTGTGTGTGTGTATTATGTATGTATATATCTACTATATAATTGTCTAAGGGTCACTTCCGTCTGTCTGTCTGTCATGGATATTCATTGGTCACGGCCTCTGTCTGTCATGGAAATCCAAGTCGCTGATTGGTCGCAACAAAACAGCCACGATTAATCAGCGACGGGCACAGTCCAGAAGAAAATGGCTGCTCCTTACTCCCCGCAGTCAGTGCCCGACGCCCGCATACTCCCCTCCGGTCACCGCTCACACAGGGTTAATGCCGGCGGTAACGGACCGCGCTATGCCGCGGGTAACGCACTCCGTTACCTCCGCTATTAACCCTGTGTGTCCCCAACTTTTTACTATTGATGCTGTCTATGCGGCATCAATAGTAAAAAAATGTAATGTTAAAAATAATAAAAAAATAAAAAAACCTGCTATACTCACCCTTTGTAGTCCGCCGAGCCGCTCGCGCCTGCCGCCATCTTCCATTCCCAGCGATGCATTGCGAAATTACCCAGAAGACTTAGCGGTCTCGTGAGACCGCTAAGTCATCTGGGTAACTTCACAATGCATGCTGGGAATGGAAGATGGCGGCAGCCGCGCGCTCATCGCCTGCACCAGAGCTTCGCTGGATTCGATCCCGGCGGGTGAGTATATAACTATTTTTTATTTTAATTATTTTTTTAACAGGGATATGGTTCCCACACTGCTGAATACTATGTGAGCTGTGTTAGATACCGCGTGGCTGCTATATACTACATAGGTAGTGCTATATACTCCGTGGGCTGTGCTAGATATTACGTGGCCACTGTTATATACTGTGTGGGCAGTGTTATATACTACGTGGCTGGACAATATACTACATGACTGGGCAATATACTACGTGGCTCTGCTGTATACTACGTGGCTCTGTGCTGTATACTACGTGGCTCTGTGCTGTATACTACGTCGCTGGGCAATATACTACTTGGCTGGACAATATACTAAATGACTGGGCAATATACTACGTGGCTCTGATGTATACTACGCGGCTCTGTGCTGTATTCTACGTGGCTCTGTGCTGTATACCACGTCGCTGGGCAATATACTACATGGCTGGGCAATATACTACGTGGCTCAGCTGTATACTACGTGGCTCTGTGCTGTATACTACATTGCTGGGCAATATACTTTGTAGCTGGGCAATATACTACGTGGCTGGGCAATATACTACGTGTCTGTGCTGTATACTACGTGGCTCTGTGCTATATACTACGTCGCTGGGCAATATACTACCTGACTGGGCAATATACTATGTGGCTGGGCAATATACTACGTAGCTGGCCAATATACTACGTGACTGGGCAATATACTACATGACTGGGCAATATACTACGTAGCTGGGCAATATACTATGGGGCTGGGCAATATACTACGTAGCTGGGCAATATACTATGTGGCTGGGCAATCTACTACGTGGCTGGGCAATATACTACGTGACTGGGCAATATGCTATGTGGCTGGGCAATATACTATGTAGCTGGGCAATATACTAAGTCGCTGGGCAATATAAAATGTGTCTGTGCTGTATACTACGTGGCTCTGTGCTGTATACTACATCGCTGGGCAATATACTACCTGACTGGGCAATATACTATGTGGCTGGGCAATATACTACGTGACTGGGCAGTATACTACGTGACTGGGCAATATACTACATGGCTGGGCAATATACTACGTAGCTGGCCAATATACTACGTGACTGGCCAATATACTACATGACTGGGCAATATACTACGTAGCTGGGCAATATAGTATGTGGCTGGGCAATATACTGCTTGGCTGGGCAATATACTACATAGCTGGCCAATATACTACGTGGCTGGGAAATATACTACGTAGCTGGGCAATATACTATGTGGCTGGGCAATATACTACGTAGCTGGCCAATATACTGCGTGGCTGGGCAATATACTACGTAGCTGGGCAATATACTATGTGGCTGGGCAATATACTAGGTAGCTGGCCAATATACAGCGTGGCTGGGCAATATACTACGTAGCTGGGCAATATACTACGTAGCTGGGCAATATACTATGTGGCTGGGCAATATACTATGTGACTGGGCAATATACTACGTGACTGGGCAATATACTACGTGGCTGGGAAATATACTACGTAGCTGGGCAATATACTACGTGACTGGCCAATATACTACGTAGCTCTGTGCTGTATACTACTTCGCTGTGCAATATACTACGTGGCTCTGTGCTGTATACTGCGTCACTCGGCAATATACTATGTCACTGGGCAATATACTACGTTAGTGGACAATATACTACGTGGCTCTGTGCTGTATACTACGTTGCTGTGCGATATACTACGTCACTGGGCAATATACTACGTAACTGGGAAATATACTACGTAACTGGGCAATATACTACGTGGCTGGGCAATATACTACATAACTGGGCAATATACTACGTAACTGGGCAATATACTATGTGGCTGGGCAATACACTACGTAGCTGGCCAATATACTGTGTGGCTGGGCAATATACTACGTAGCTGGGCAATATACTATGTGGCTGGGCAATATACGACGTAGCTGGCCAATATACAGCGTGGCTGGGCAATATACTACGTAGCTGGGCAATATACTACGTAGCTGGGCAATATACTATGTGGCTGGGCAATATACTACGTGACTGGGCAATATACTACGTGACTGGGCAATATACTACGTGGCTGGGAAATATACTACGTAGCTGGGCAATATACTACGTGACTGGCCAATATACTACGTAGCTCTGTGCTGTATACTACTTCGCTGTGCAATATACTACGTGGCTCTGTGCTGTATACTGCGTCACTCGGCAATATACTATGTCACTGGGCAATATACTACGTTAGTGGACAATATACTACGTGGCTCTGTGCTGTATACTACGTTGCTGTGCGATATACTACGTCACTGGGCAATATACTACGTAACTGGGAAATATACTACGTAACTGGGCAATATACTACGTGGCTGGGCAATATACTACATAACTGGGCAATATACTACGTAACTGGGCAATATACTATTTGGCTGGGCAATATACTACATAACTGGGCAATATACTACGTAACTGGGCAATATACTACGTAGCTGGGCAATATACTACGTGGCTGCACAATATACTACGTCACTAGGCAATATACTACATAACTGGGCAATATACTTCGTAACTGGCCAATATACTACGTAACTGGCCAATATACTATGTGGCTGCGCAAAATACTACGTCACTAGGCAATATACTACGTAACTGCGCAATATACTACATGGCTGTGCAATATACTACGTGGCTGCACAATATACTACGTCGCTGGGCAATATACTACGTGGCTGGGCAATATACTACGTGGCTGGGCAATATACTACGTCACTGGGCAATATACTACGTCACTGGGCAATATACTACGTGTCTGGGCAATAATACTACGTGGCTGGACAATATACTACGTGACTGGGCAATATACTACGTGGCTGGGCAATATGCTACGTGGCCGGGCAATATACTACGTGGCTGGGAAATATACTACGTGGTTGGGCAATATACTACGTGGCTGTGCAATATACTACGTCACTGGGCAATTTACAACGTGGCTGGGCAATATACTACATGGCTGGGCAATATACTACGTGGCTGGGTAATATATTTAGTGGGCTGTGCAATATACTACGTGACTGGGCAATATACTACGTGGCTGTCCAATATACTACGTCACTGGGCAATATACTACGTGGCTGGGCAATATACTACGTGTCTGGGCAATATACTACGTGGACATGCATATTCTAGAACAGGGGTCCCCAACTCCAGTCCTCAAGGCCCACCAACAAGTCATGTTTTCAGGATTTCCTTTGCATTGCACAGGTGATGCAATTATTACCTGGGCAAGACTAAGGAAATCCTGAAAACATGACATGTTGGTGGGCCTTGAGGACTGGAGTTGGGGACCCCTGTTCTAGAATACCCGATGCATTAGAATCGGGCCACCATCTAGTCTTCAATAAATGCACAAATTTTTGTTGATATTTTGGACACTTTTCTTATCCAACCAATTGAAATGATGTTTGGGGATGATGAAATCATTTTTCAAGATGATAATGCATCCTGCCATAAAGCAAAAACTGTGCAAACTTTCCTTGACAAAAGACGCATTCTGTAAGGTCAATGTCATGGCCTGCAAATAGTTAAGATCTCAATCCAATTGAAAATCTTTGGTGAAAGTTGAAGAAAATGGTCCATGACAAGGCTCCAACCTGCAAAGCTGATCTGGCAACAGCAATCAGAGAAAGTTGGAGCCAGATTGATGAAGAGTACTGCGTGACACTCATTAAGTCCATGCCTCAGAGACTGCAAGCTGTTATAAAAGCTAGAGGTGGGGCAATAAAATACTAGTGACGTTTTGGAGTGTTTGTTTGTTTTTCATGAGTCCATAATTGTTTTCCTCAGAATTGAGTGATTCCATAATTTTTCCCCTATGCTTGGTTAAAAAAGTAACCATTACTGACTACCACATTTTTTGTTCTTGATTTCTTTTAGTGTTTCTTATAGCCAGAAAGTTGCCATTTGAAGTGACTTTAGTTTTGTGCTATGTCTGTGATCTACTTTTTTTCTACAAAAATTAAACAACTGAATGAACATCCTCCAAGGCTGGTGATTCCATAATTTTTGACAGTGGTTGTAACAGGATCTTAGCAGCAAAAAAAATTGTGACCTACCAACGGAGGAAATATGTGCACCTAGGATGCTATCCTTCAAACAACCTGGTCTCCTTAGTTTTCCAGCAGCTGTTTGTGATTACATATTGAGGGGCAGGTACCTACAAAATGACCCTTACTGCCACAAAAAAAACACAGCCATTTTGTGCCAAACCACTAGTGGACTGATGCAACAAACTGCCCCCACCCCCAACTGCATGGTTTTCTCAGTGGGCTCAGACCTAGGTTCATTAAGCACAAGACCCCCAGTAGATAATGGTGTCTCCTTTGGTCTTTCTTGGAGATGATGATCCACACAAATAGCTAGGGACATGTTAGCCTCCAAGGAAACAGGGGTCTCATACAGGACTCAGACTGGCTCAGACTGGAATTGCCACAAAACCTGGGGTTTGTGGTGGGTGCTGTAATGTCACAGAACACAGGTCTGCCAACTCAAGTGACAAATTTTGGAGCTGCTCTGCCAGAGCAGTGACAAGGTTCATTGTGGACCCAAATAAAGTGAGGCCAGTGCTAATGTCATGCTCTACCCAGAAGCCAGAGGACACACAGCGAGACAGATGGGAAGGGAAGCACTGCCACTAGGAAAAGATAAGATGGGTAAGCCTTGAGACTTGTCCTGCGCAACCCTGAGCTCCCTGATGTCTCTTGAAGGGTTCTTTCACCCCATGCGCCAATCACGTTCCTATCCCTGTCTTTCACTAAGCACGGCCCTGGCTAGTGCACGAGGCAGCAAGAGACTAGTCCTGCTCTATGATAAAGACACAAAAGGAAACAGACAAGGGTAAAAGAAACAGCAATAAAGGGAAAGGCAAAAAGCAAAAGCCATAAAGGGAAAGGAAGGGTTAGGCAAACCAAAAAGGGACATAAAGAAAAGAAAAACCAGAGCTAGTTAACCCTTGCACAACCCTTGCAACAAAAGAACCAGGGAAACCTGCAAAAATAACTGGAAAGCAGAGCAGATCCAACCAGTTCAGGCATACGTGTAGCCATACGCTGCAATTCTCTGACCCCTGAAATAGAGACTACTCTCTATCACGGTATCCTTGTGACATATACAGATCACATAGGATTTACTGGGATTCTGCTGTATACATTACATAGGATACACTGAGACTGCTGTATACTTGAAGATAAGTAAAAATTATACGCTTCAGCCCACCTGATTCAGTTTAGACTTACTGTGGCTGCAGAGCTATAATGGAGGCAGCCGAATAGGAGAGCAGAGCGAGCTAACTTTTTTATACTGTAATGCATAGCTCCCAAAAGTCCCAAATTCAGAGCGACTGTCATGATTTAGGGGAGCAGGCCCACTTTCTCAGCATGTTAGGGCTGTTTCCTGGCCTCCTATTAATGTTTTTTCTCCATCTTCTTCATTACTTCGTAGCCCCTCCTTCTCAAGGGGTGGGGCCAGCATCTCCGGTCTGCATATACTTACATTAATTAAATAGATAAGTATTTTATTCTTGAGATCTGGTTTCACCAGGATTCTAACCCATAAACTGCAGCAGCAAAAGCTATGAGACGGAACCTGCACTAACAGATGTAAGAAAATTTTCTATACTTGAAAGTGCATTGTTGCTTTCAAAATCACAGTCAGATTATACTGATCCATGGAGATACATCTGTATACAGCAGTGTTTTTCTATGTGCCTGTATTCTAGAGGGAAAATAAAAATTATTTAGTTTTCTTCCTATAAAATTAGAAAATAATGTAGAATAATTACAATAATGACATTTTAATGTGCTTTTTGAAAAATAATAAACATCACAAATTAGCAAATTCCACTGACATATAACCCATAAAAAATGTAAGAAAAGTGTACTGCTGATGCTATATTCACATGTGGCGTAAATGCTGCACTTTCTCTGCGTTCTCTATATGTATGCACTACACAATGCAATAAAAATCTCCTCTGATAATTCATTTCCACCTTATTTGATGCATTTTGGTGCAGCGTTTTTAAAGCTTTTTTAATAATAAAAAAAGGGTTGTATTCGGTACTTCAAAATGTAACAGCGAATTTTTACATGCATTTTTTTCAGACTCCACAAAGATGCTGTCACCCTAATATTGAAAATAGGAGCAAGGCTTCAAAATGAATTGTGAATTAGAGCCATGGGAAAAACATCTATCTTTTCCACCCATGTGTTCAATGACCCTCCGCTGAGCAGAGGGTATGTGATGCAGCCACCTCCACCGTCAGAATGAATATGAACAGGTTTGGTTGGTAACACTTTTCTGTCTCTTGGTAAATTGGCTCTTCCTGATTTCCAATGAGCCACATGGCTAATCTCTCAGACTTTGCAGGGTATGTTAAAATACATGAATATTGGGGTTTTAGTGACAGGTGCAGGTTCTGTAGATATGTGAGATGTATTTTTTGCATTGTGGCCAGGGGCGTAGCTAGAGCTTTTGCCGCCCGGGGCTGCTCCCGAGTTTGGCGCCCCCCCCCCCCCTCGGCTCAATACACACAAAGGTTACTAAAAATAGGACAACACACATGATCGGGTCTGCAAAAAAAAAACCAAGTTCTGCTTACCTGACCGCGCTCCTGCTTTCTCCACGCAGCTGAAGCGTGTACTCGCCGGCGACTGACAATGACGTCAGAAGCCGTCGACGTGTGCGCTGCGGCCGACTTCAGCTGCCAGCCTCCAAATGGCTGGTGGCTGTTGTTAACTATTGACGTACGGGCGCGGGCCCGCACGTCAATAGCGTTAAACAGCTGCAGCGCCGGCCGCGGTTTTAGAGGGCCCCGGGCGAAAGAATCTCAGTGGGCCCCCCCTTTAACACATAGCATGATTCATGATGCAGATACAGCAGAGAATTATAGCATAGCCACATAGCATATAACACAGCCCACGTAGCATATAGCACAGCCACGTAGTGTATAACACAGCCCACGCAGTATATAACACAGCCCACATAGCGTATAGCACAGCCACGTAGTATATAACACAGCCATGTAGTATATTGCACAGCCCACGTAGCATATTGCCCAGCCACGTAGTATATAACACAGCCATGTATTATATTGCACAGCCCACGTAGCATATTGCCCAGCCACGTAGTATATTGCCCAGCCATGTAGTATATTGCCCAGCCACGTAGTATATTGCCCAGTCACGTAGTATATTGCCCAGCCACGTAGTATATTGCCCAGTGATGGAGTATACAGCACAGAGCCACGTAGTATACAGACTTAAAATAAAAAATAAACATATACTCACCCTCTGATGAATTCTGGCCCTGTATCGCACGAGGCAGCTTCCAGTCCCAGGGTTGGTATGAGCGCAGGACCTGTGATGACGTTGCGGTCACATGACCGTGACGTCATGGCAGGTCCTTCTCACATACCATCCTTGGCACCGGAAGCTGCCGCTTGCATGGAGCGGGCACTGGAGCGTTGCGAGGAGCGGGAAAGGCGATGGAGGGTGAGTATAGCAGGTTTTTTCATTTTTTTATTATTTTTAACATGACATATTTTTACTATTGATGCTGCATAGGCAGCATCAATAGTAAATAGTTGGGGACACACAGGGTTAATAGCAGCGGTAACGGAGTGCGTTACACCGCGGCCCGTTACCGCTGCTATTAACCCTGTGTGAGTGGTGACTGGAGGGGATTATGGAGCGGGCGCTGATTGTGGGGAGTATAGAGCAGGCGCCGGGCACTGACTGCAGCGGAGGGACTAATCGGACTGTGCCCGTCGCTGATTGGTCGCGGCAGCCATGACAGGCAGCTGCCGAGACCAATCAGCGACGACAGACAGAGGCCGCGACCAATGAATATCCGTGAAAGAAAGAAAGACAGAAGGACAGACAGAAAGACGGAAGTGTGACCCTTAGACAATGATGTAATATATATATATATATATATATATATATATATACATATATACTTCTCACTTGTGTCTTGCCTCTCTGTTGTTTTCTGTCTCTGTTCTCACATCTTTTCTGTCTCCCGCTCTGATTTTCATATTTCCTTCTGCCTCTTCTTTCTGCTTGTCCGTGGCTCCGCCCCGACATTTAGCCCCGCCCCTCCATGGCTCTTCACATTGTGAGAGCTGTGACGCTGCTGGAGGGGCGGGATCGGAGCTTCTGCTGCTGACTGCAGGTGCGGGGGTGAGTCACAGCGTGTGTGACTGTGTGCCCCTGCTACACTGCAGCCAGCAACTCTGCACGGCCGCGCGCACTGCCAGCGCTCTGCTCCAGTCCTCACTATGCTGGGAGGAAGGAGCAGAGAATGAGTGCGCGCAGCCGTGCTGATACCCGCCCCCCGCAGTGTGCCGCCCGGGGCGGCCCGGCTCCCCCGCACCCCTCTTCTTACGCCACTGATTGTGGCGCAATGCCAAACACAACGGATTAACTTGAATTGCTGTGCGTCCTGCCAATTAGGCCAGAATTAATATCGGCCAGGTGGATAAAGTTGTATATGCCATGTCTCATATACAGCTCTGGCAAAAATTAAGAGACCACTGCACAGTTTTATAAAAAAACAGCTGCTCTACATGTCTGACAGCCATTCCATTCCAGTGTCAGTTGAATTCCAACCAGAATACATCTCATCCTACTTAATGCGCTTCTGATTAGGTGATCACCTGAACCAAATCCTATTTAACCCCTTTACCCCCAAGGGTGGTTTGCACGTTAATGACCAGGCCAATTTTTACAACTCTGTCCACTGTCCCTTTATGAGGTTATAACTCTGGAACGCTTCAACGGATCCTGATGATTCTGACACTATTTTCTCGTGACATATTGTACTTCATGATAGTGGTAAAATTTATTTGATATTACCTGGGTTTATTTGTGAAAAAAAACCCGGAAATTTGGCGAAAATTTTGAAAATTCCGCAATTTTCCAACTTTGAATTTTTATGCCCTTAAATCACAGAGATATTTCACACAAAATATTTAATAAGTAACTTTTCCCAGATGTCTACTTTACATCAGCCCAATTTTGGAACCAATTTTTTTTTGTTAGGGAGTTATAAGGGTTAAAAGTTGACCATTAATTTCTCATTTTTACAACACCATTTTTTTTAGGGACCACATCACATTTGAAGTCACTTTGAGGGATCTATATGATAGAAAATAACCAAGTGTGACACCATTCTAAAAACTGCACATCTCAAGGTGCTCAAAACTATTCAAGAAGTTTTTGAACCCTTCAGGTGTTTCACAGGAATTTTTAGAATGTTTAAAAAAAATTAACATTCAACTTTTTTTCACAAAAAATTTACTTCAGCTCCAATTTGTTTTATTTTCCCAAGGGTAGTAGGAGAAATTGGACCTCAAAAGTTGTTGTGCAGTTAGTCCTGCGTACGCTGATACCCCATATTTGGGGGTAAACCACTGTTTGGGCGCATGGCAGAGCTCGGAAGGGAAGGAGCGCCATTTGACTTTTCAATGCAAAATTGACTGGAATTGAGATGGGACGCCATGTCGCGTTTGGAGAGCCACTGATGTGCCTAAACATTGAAACCCCCCACAAGTGACACCATTTTTGAAAGTAGACCCCCTAAGGAACTTATCTAGATGTGTGGTGAGCACTTTGACCCAACAAGTGCTTCACAGAAGTTCATAATGTAGAGCCGTAAAAATAAAAAATCTAATTTTTCACAAAATTGATCTTTTCGCCCCCAATTTTTGTATTTTCCCAAGGGTAACAGAAGAAATTGGACCCCAAAAATTGTTGTGCAATTTGTCCTGAGAACGCTGATACCCCATGTGTGGGGGGAACCACCGTTTGGGCGCATGGCAGAGCTCGGAAGGGAAGGAGCTCTGTTTGGAATGCAGACTTAGATGGAATGGTCTGTAGGCGTCACATTGCGTTTGCAGAGCCCCTGATGTACCTAAACAGTAGAAACCCCCCACAAGTGACCTCATATTGGAAACTAGACCCCCCCAAGGAACGTATCTAGATGTGTTGTGAGAACTTTGAACCCCCAAGTGTTTCACTACAGTTTATAACACAGAGCCGTGAAAATAAAGCCTTTTTTTCCACAAAAATTATTTTTAGCCCACGGTTTTGTATTTTACCAAGGGTAACAGGAGAAATTGGACCCCAAAAGTTGTTGTCCAATTTGTCCTGAGTACGCTGATACCCCATATGTTGGGGTAAACCCCTGTTTGGGCGCACAGGAGAGCTCGGAAGGGAAGGAGCACTGCATTACTTTTTCAACGCAGAATTGGCTGGAATTGAGATCAGACGCCATGTCGCGTTTGGAGAGCCCCTGATGTGCCTAAACAGTGGAAACCCCCCAATTATAACTGAAACCCTAATTCAAACACACGCCTAACCCTAACCACACCCCTAACCCTGAAACACCCCTAACCCTATTCCCAACCGTAAATGTAATCCAAACCCTAACTTTAGCCCTAACCCTAACTTTAGCCCCAACCCTAACTGTAGCCCTAATGCTAGCCCCAACCCTAACCCTAGCCCCAACCCTAACCCTAGCCCTAACCCTAATGGGAAAATGGAAATAAATACATTTTTTAAATTTTCAAATTTTTCCCTAACTAAGGGGGGTTTGATTTACTTTTATAGCGGGTTTTTTAGTTGATTTTTATGATTGGCAGCCGTCACACACTAAAAGACGCTTTTTATTGCAAAAAAATATTTTTTGCGTTACCACATTTTGAGAGCTATAATTTTTCCATATTTTGGTCAACAGAATCACGTGAGGTCTTGTTTTTTGCAGGACGAGTTGACATTTTCATTGGTAACATTTTCAGGCACGTGACATTTTTTGATCGCTTTTTATTCCGATTTTTGTGAGGCAGAATGACCAAAAACCAGCTATTCATGAATTTCTTTTTTTTTGGGGAGGGGGGGGGGGGGGGGTAAAAACGTTCCGCGTTTGGTAAAATGGATAAAGCAGTTTTATTTTTCGGGTCAGTAAGATTACAGCGATACCTCATTTATATAATTTTTTATGTTTTGGCGCTTTTATACGATAAAAACTAATTTTTTTTGCATCGCTTTATTCTGAAGACTATAACTTTTTTATTTTATCGCTGATGATGCTGTATGACGGCTTGTTTTTTGCGGGACAAGATGACGTTTTCAGCAGTATCATGGTTATTTAGATCCGTATTTTTTATCACGTGTTAATCCACTTTTTGTTTGGCTGTATGATAATAAAGTGTTGTTTTTTTCTTACGGTGTTTACTGAAGGGGTTAACTAGTGGGACAGTTTTATAGGTCGGGTCGTTACGGATGCGGCGATAGTAAATATGTGTACTTTTATTGTTTTTATTTAGATAAAGGAATGTATTTATTTGAACAATATATATTTGTTTGAATTATTTATTTAGGAATTATTTTTTTTTACACATGTAAATTTTTTTTTAACTTTTTTACATTGCCCCAGGGGGGACATCACAGTAAAGTGACAGATCTCTGATCTGACACTTTGCTGTGCACTGTGTCAGATCAGCGATCTGACATGCACAGCAGGGAGGCTTGCCGGTGCCTGCTACTTCGCTGTGCAATATACTACGTGGCTCTGTGCTGTATACTGCGTCACTCGGCAATATACTATGTCACTGGGCAATATACTACGTTAGTGGACAATATACTACGTGGCTCTGTGCTGTATACTACGTTGCTGTGCGATATACTACGTCACTGGGCAATATACTACGTAACTGGGAAATATACTACGTAACTGGGCAATATACTACGTGGCTGGGCAATATACTACATAACTGGGCAATATACTACGTAACTGGACAATATACTATGTGGCTGGGCAATATACTACATAACTGGGCAATATACTACGTAACTGGGCAATATACTACGTAGCTGGGCAATATACTACGTGGCTGCACAATATACTACGTCACTAGGCAATATACTACATAACTGGGCAATATACTTCGTAACTGGCCAATATACTACGTAACTGGCCAATATACTACGTGGCTGCGCAAAATACTACGTCACTAGGCAATATACTACGTAACTGCGCAATATACTACGTGGCTGTGCAATATACTACGTGGCTGTGCAATATACTACGTGGCTGCGCAATATACTACGTCGCTGGGCAATATACTACGTGGCTGGGCAATATACTACGTGGCTGGGCAATATACTACATCACTGGGCAATATACTACATCACTGGGCAATATACTACGTGTCTGGGCAATAATACTACGTGGCTGGACAATATACTACGTGACTGGGCAATATACTACGTGGCTGGGCAATATACTACGTGGTTGGGCAATATACAACGTGGCTGGGCAATATACTACGTGGCTGGGTAATATATTTCGTGGGCTGTGCAATATACTACGTGACTGGGCAATATACTACGTGGCTGTCCAATATACTACGTCACTGGGCAATATACTACGTGACTGGGCAATATACTACGTGTCTGGGCAATATACTGCGTGGACATGCATATTCTAGAACAGGGGTCCCCAACTCCAGTCCTCAAGGCCCACCAACAGGTCATGTTTTCAGGATTTCCTTTGCATTGCACAGGTGATGCAATTATTACCTGGGCAAGACTAAGGAAATCCTGAAAACATGACATGTTGGTGGGCCTTGAGGACTGGAGTTGGGGACCCCTGTTCTAGAATACCCGATGCATTAGAATCGGGCCACCATCTAGTCTTCAATAAATGCACAAATTTTTGTTGATATTTTGGACACTTTTCTTATCCAACCAATTGAAAGGATGTTTGGGGATGATGAAATCATTTTTCAAGATGATAATGCATCCTGCCATAAAGCAAAAACTGTGCAAACTTTCCTTGAAAAAAGACGCATTCTGTAAGGTCAATGTCATGGCCTGCAAATAGTTAGGATCTCAATCCAATTGAAAATCTTTGGTGAAAGTTGAAGAAAATGGTCCATGACAAGGCTCCAACCTGCAAAGCTGATCTGGCAACAGCAATCAGAGAAAGTTGGAGCCAGATTGATGAAGAGTACTGCGTGACACTCATTAAGTCCATGCCTCAGAGACTGCAAGCTGTTATAAAAGCCAGAGGTGGTGCAATAAAATACTAGTGATGTTTTGGAGTGTTTGTTTGTTTGTTTTTCATGAGTCCATAATTGTTTTCCTCAGAATTGAGTGATTCCATAATTTTTCCCCTATGCTTGGTTAAAAAAGTAACCATTACTGACTACCACATTTTTTGTTCTTGATTTCTTTTAGTGTTTCTTATAGCCAGAAAGTTGCCATTTGAAGTGACTTTAGTTTTGTGCTGTCTGTGATCTACTTTTTTTCTACAAAAATTAAACAACTGAATGAACATCCTCCAAGGCTGGTGATTCCATAATTTTTGACAGTGGTTGTAACAGGATCTTAGCAGCAAAAAAAATTGTGACCTACCAACGGAGGAAATATGTGCACCTAGGATGCTATCCTTCAAACAACCTGGTCTCCTTAGTTTTCCAGCAGCTGTTTGTGATTACATATTGAGGGGCAGGTACCTACAAAATGACCCTTACTGCCACAAAAAAAACACAGCCATTTTGTGCCAAACAACTAGTGGAGTGATGCAACAAACTGCCTCCACCCCCAACTGCATGGTTTTCTCAGTGGGCTCAGACCTAGGTTCATTAAGCACAAGACCCCCAGTAGATAATGGTGTCTCCTTTGGTCTTTCTTGGAGATGATGATCCACACAAATAGCTAGGGACATGTTAGCCTCCAAGGAAACAGGGGTCTCATACAGGACAAATGTGTCTTTTACTCTCTCAGAATGACCCTGACCAAAATGACTCAGGAGTGCGGGATCATTCCACCTTGTTCCATGGACCATCTGTGGGATTCAGTGTAGAACTCCTCAGCTTGTTGGTCTCCATACCAAAGCTGATGTAGTCTGGATTCAACCAGGGAGACACAACCTATCCAGCAAAGCCAATTTAGGCTCAGACTGGAATTGCCACAAAACCTGGGGTTTGTGGTGGGTGCTGTAATGTCACAGAACACAGGTCTGCCAACTCCAGTGACAGATTTTGGAGCTGCTCTGCCAGAGCAGTGACAAGGTTCATTGTGGACCCAAATAAAGTGAGGCCAGTGATAATGTCATGCTCTACCCAGAAGCCAGAGGACACAAAGCTCCCAGGCTTTCTAGGAAAGTTCCCACGATCTATGAACAGCCAGCAGAGGGCGCCTCACCGCAAATGAAGCTAAATATAGCTCATTGATCTATATTTAGACTCATTCCCCGGGGTTTTGCAGCGAGGAGTAGCATTGCATTAGCAAAGCTCCTGGCTGCAAAATGTTTTAACCCCTTCAGAAGGATTTACATCGTTGGACTTTACAGATCTGTGGAAGGTAAGTATATTGTTGGTTTATTATTTTTTTTTTGTCACAGAACGAGGGTCTTCACTGAGTGGATTGGGCGTTAAATAAAAAATTACAACAACCTTTGTTTTTATTTCATTAAAATAATTTTTAATAATGTGTGTGTATTTTTTTTAACGCTTTCTTTCAATTGGATTAATAATGGATAGGTGTCATAATTGACGCCTCTCCATTATTAATAAGGCTTAATGTCACCTTACAATAGCAAGGTGGCATTAACCCTTCATTACCCCATATCCCACCGCTACACGGGAATGGGAAGAGAGTGGCCAAGTGCCAGAATAGGCGCATCTTCCAGATGTGCCTTTTCTGGGGTGGCTGGGGGCAGGTGTTTTTAGCCAGGGGGGGGCCAATAACCATGGACCCTCTCCAGGCTATTAATATCTGCCCTCAGTCACTGGCTTTACTACTCTGGCGGAGAAAATTGTGCGGGAGCCCACGCCAATTTTTTCCGCCATCTAACCCTTAAATATAATAGCTAGAACGCCCAAATTTTGCATATACGCACTACTAACATTAGTAGTGTGGAATATGCAAAAAAAATGGTGATATGAGATGGTTTACTGTATGTAAACCAGGTCTCATATCATGTCGGGTTTGTGAAGGAGAAAGCAAAAGCCGGTAATTGAATTACCAGCTTTAAAGCTATCTAGCGCTGCATTAATTATAAATATATATATATAGGTGTCTCCCTGACATATATATATGTATATATACCTATTCTATGTGTATATATCTACTCTAATCTAACCTGTCACTATGATTTTACTGTACTCTGCGCTGAATTACCGGCTTTTCAAAGGAGACCCGTGCGTAAAAATCGGACAGCAATACAGATGTCATACGGATGTTGCGATAAAAAAAATCGCATGACACTCGCAGACGTTACATCAGTTTTTTCGGTCCGTAAATCGGACCGTTTTTTTCTCACACAAGTGGAGATGAGCCCTAATATTGAGAATAGGAGCAAGGCTTCAAAATGAATTGTGAATCAGAGCCATGGGAAAAACATCTATCTTTTCCACCCATGTGTTCAATGACCCTCCGCTGAGCAGAGGGTATGTGATGCAGCCCCCTCCAAACACAACATATTAACTTGAATTGCTGTGCGTCCTGCCAATTAGGCCAGAATTAATATCGGCCAGGTGGATAAAGTTGTATATGCCATGTCTCATATACAGCTCTGGCAAAAATTAAGAGACCACTGCACAGTTTTATAAAAAATCAGCTTCTCTACATGTAGGACAGCCATTCCATTCCAGTGTCAGTTGAATTCCAACCAGAGTACACCTCATTCTACTTAATGTGCTTCTGATTAGGTGATCACCTGAAACAAATCTTATTTGACCCCTTTACCCCCAAGGGTGGTTTGCACGTTAATGACCGGGCCAATTTTTACAACTCTGTCCACTGTCCCTTTATGAGGTTATAACTCTGGAACGCTTCAACGGATCCTGATGATTCGGACACTATTTTCTCATGACATATTGTACTTCATGATAGTGGTAACATTTATTTGATATTACCTGGGTTTATTTGTGAAAAAAAAACGGAAATTTGGCGAAAATTTGGAAAATGTTACAATTTTCCAACTTTGCATTTTTATGCCCTTAAATCACAGAGATATGTCACACAAAATACTTAATAAGTAACATTTCCCACATGTCTAATTTACATCAGCACAATTTTGGAACCAATTTTTTTTTGTTAGGGAGTTATAAGGGTTAAAAGTTGACCATTAATTTCTCATTTTTACAACACCATTTTTTTTTAGGGATCACATCACAATTGAAGTCACTTTGAGGGATCTATATGATAGAAAATACCCAAGTGTGACACCATTCTAAAAACTGCATATCTCAAGGTGCTCAAAACCATATTCAAGAAATTTTTTAACCCTTCAGGTGTTTCACAGGAATTTTTAGAATGTTTAAAAAAAATAACATTTAACTTTTTTTCACTAAAAATTTACTTCAGCTCCAATTTGTTTTATTTTCCCAAGGGTAGTAGGAGAAATTGGACCTCAAAAGTTGTTGTGCAGTTAGTCCTGCATACGCTGATACCCCATATGTGGGGTTAAACCACTGTTTGGGCGCATGGCAGAGCTCGGAAGGGAAGGAGCGGCATTTGACTTTTCAATGCAAAATTGACTGGAATTGAGATGGGACGCCATGTCGCGTTTGGAGAGCCCCTGATGTGCCTAAACATTGAAACTCCCCACAAGTGACACCATTTTGGAAAGTAGACCCCCTAAGGAACTTATCTAGATGTGTGGTGAGCACTTTGACCCATCAAGTGCTTCACAGAAGTTCATAATGTAGAGCCGTAAAAACAAAAAATCATATTTTTCACAAAAATGATCTTTTCGCCCCCAATTTTTGTATTTTCCCAAGGGTAACAGAAGAAATTGGACCCCAAAAATTGTTGTGCAGTTTGTCCCGAGTACGCTGATACCCCATGTGTGGGGGGAACCACCGTTTGGGCGCATGGCAGAGCTCGGAAGGGAAGGAGCTCTGTTTGGAATGCTGACTTAGATGGAATGGTGTGTAGGCATCACATTGCGTTTGCAGAGCCCCTGATGTACCTAAACAGTAGAAACCCCCCACAAGTGACCTCATATTGGAAACTAGACCCCCCCAAGGAACTTATCTAGATGTGTTGCAAGAACTTTGAACCCCCAAGTGTTTCACTACAGTTTATAACGCAGAGCCGTGAAAATAAAGTCTTTTTTTTTTTGCACAAAAATTATTTTTTAGCCCACGGTTTTGTATTTTCCCAACGGTAACAGGAGAAATTGGACCCCAAAAGTTGTTGTACAATTTGTCCTGAGTACGCTGATACCCCATATGTTGGGGTTAACCCCTGTTTGGGCGCACGGGAGAGCTCGGAAGGGAAGGAGCACTGTTTTACTTTTTCAGCGCAGAATTGGCTGGAATTGATTTCGGACGCCCTGTCGCGTTTGGAGAGCCTCTGATGTGCCTAAACAGTGGAAACCCCCCAATTATAACTGAAACCCTAACCCAAACACACCTCCAACCCTAATCCCAACGATAAGCCTAACCACACCCCTAACCCTAACCCTAAATGTAATCCAAACCCTAACTTTAGCCCCAACCCTAACTTTAGCCCCAACCCTAATCCTAACTTTAGCCCCAACCCTAACTGTAGCCCTAACCCTAACTTTAGCCGCAAACCTAACTTTAGCCCCAACTTTAACATTTTATTATTTTTCCCTAACTAAGGGGGTAATGAAGGGGGGTTTGATTTACTTTTATAGCATGTTTTTTAGCGGATTTTTATGATTGGCAGCCGTCACACACTAAAAGACGCTTTTTAATGCAAAAAATAGTTTTTGCGTCTCCACATTTTGAGAGCTATAATTTTTCCATATTTGGTCCACAGAGTCATGTGAGGTCTTGTTTTTTGCAGGACGAGTTGATGTTTTTATTGGTACCATTTTTCGGGCACGTGACATTTTTTGATTGCTTTTTATTTTGATTTTTGTGAGGTAGAATGAACAAAAAAACAGCTATTCATGAATTTCGTTTGGTGGGGGCACTTATACCATTCCACGTTTTGTAAAATTGAAATAAAGCAGTTTTATTTTTCGGGTCAGAACGATTACAGCGACACCTCATTTATATTTTTTTTATGTTTTGGCGCTTTTATACGATAAAAACTATTTTATAAAAAAAATAATTATTTTTGCATCGCTTTATTTTGAGTATTATAACTTTTTTATTTTTTCGCTGAGGATGCTGTATGGCGGCTCGTTTTTTGCGGAACAAGATGCCATTTTCAATGGTACCATGGTTATTTATATCGGTCTTTTTGATCGCGTATTATTCCACTTTTTGTTTGGAGATATGATAATAAAGCATCGTTTTTTGCCTCTTTTTTTTTTACGGTGTTCACTGAAGGGGTTAACTAGTGGGACAGTTTTATAGGTTGAGTCGTTACGGACGCGGTGATACTAAATATATGTGTAATTTTATTGTTTTTGTTATTATTTAGATAAAGAAATGTATTTATTCGAACAATATATACAGTATATATATATATATATATATATTTTTTTTTTTACACATGTAAATATTAATTTTTTTATTTTTTTACATTGCCCCAGGGGGGACATCATACTATATTGTCAGATCACTGATCTGACACTTTGCAATGCACTGTGTCAAATCAGCGATCTGACAGGCGCTTGAAAGCCACCTCCCTGCAGGACCCGGAAGGCCCCCCGCGGCCATTTTGGATCTGGGCCTGCAGGGAGAAGGAGGTAAGAGACCCTTGGAGCAACGAGATCACATCGCGTTGCTCCGAGGGTCTCAGGGAAGCACGCAGGGAGCCCCCTCCCTGCGCGATGCTTCCCTATGCCGCCGGAACGCTGCAATCATCTTTGATCGCAGTATTCCGGGTGTTAATGTGCCAGGAGCAGTCCGTGACCACTCCTGGCACATTGTGCCAGATGTCAGCTGCGATAGTCTGCTGACACCCGGCCATGATCAGCCACGCTCCCCCCGTGAGCGCGGCTGATCGCGTTAGACGTACTATCCCTTTGGGGGTCATACGGGCCCATACCACCTCGACGGGATGGTACGTCTAATGTCAGAAAGGGGTTAACGAAGGAAAGTATAATAAACACTGCTATGGTGTTCACAATCCTCTTGCAATAGAACAAGCTGGATGGCAAAACAAGTGCTAGTAATATCCCAAAAGTAATAGGAATGAAAAAATAACTTTTAGCCATGCCAATGGAGTTGAAAAGAAAAGTATTGAATGAGGAAAAGGGTTCAATTATTGCTTTATTAGCAGAGGGATACAGTGAGCATCATGCTGCCTCCATCCTTAAAATTTCTAAGACGGCAGTCCATTACAACAAGGTCAAGCAGCAGACATTGGGGACAACGAAGCTACATACCTGCAGAGGGTGAAAACGACTCTCCACTGACCGGGATGACCATCACCTTATTCAAATGTCACTCAGCAACCGCAAGATGACATCAAGTGACCTCAAAAGGAATGGCAAATGGCAGCTGGGGTGAAGTGCACGGCAAGAACAGTTTTTAACAGGCTCCTAGAGGCAGGGCTCAAGTCATGTAAAGCTAGTAAAAAGTCTTTCCACAATGAGAAGCAAAGGAGAGCCAGGCTGAAGTTTGCCAAAGACCATAAGGATTGGACCATAGAGGACTGGAATAAGGTAATCTTCTCTAATGAGTCTAATTTAGATGGAGACCTGGTTAGACGGAGACCTGGAGAGGCATACAAGGTACAGAGTTTTGCGCCCACTGTAAATTTGGTGGAGGATCGGTGATGATCTGGGGATACCTCAGCAAGGTTGGAATTGGGCAGGTTAATCTTTGCGAAGGACGTATGAATCAAGCCGCATACAAGGTTATCCTGGAAAAACAGTTGATTCCTTCTGCTCAGGCAATGTTCCCCAACTCTGACGACTGTTTTTTCCAGCAGGATAATGCGCCATGACACACAGCAAGGTCAATCAATGTGTGGATGAAGGACCACCACATCAAATCCCTGTCATGGCCAGCCCAATCTCCAGACCTGAACCCCACTGAAAATCTCTGGAATGTAATCAAGAGGAAGATGGATAGTCACAAGCCATCAAACACTGATTACATTTTTGTACCAGGAGTGGCATAAGGTCACCCAAAAGCAGTGTGAAAGACTGGTGGAAAGCATGCCTAGGCGCATGAAAGCTGTGATTAAAAATCATGGTTATTCCACAAAATATTGATTTCTGATCTCTTCCTGAGTTAAAACATTAGTATTGTTGTTTATAAATGATTATGAACTAGTTTTCTTAGAATTATTTGAGGTCTGCAAGCAATGCATTTTTTTTTGTTATTTTGACCATTTCTCATTTTCTCAAAATAAATACAAGATTCAGTGCTTGGAAATTCGAAGACATGTTGCCAGCAGTTTATAGAATAAAAGAGCAATTTACATTTTACTCAAAAATATACCTATAAAGAGAAAAATCAGACAGACTGAATATTTTGCAGTGGTCTCTTAATTTTTGCCAGAGCTGTATCTAGAAAGTTAAAATTAGAAAGGAAATATGGAATTACTAAAAGGCAGAATAGGGTGCACTACTAGGTAGCACCAAACATGAATAGGTAAGGAGGGTGCAGCAAAATGCATAAAGGGACTACAACAATGCAAGGGAAGAAAATAGCCAATGCATACGTATTGTGCACACCTGATTTAACCCCTTTACCCCCAAGGGTGGTTTGCACGTTAATGTTCAGGCCAATTTTTACAATTCTGAAGACTGTCCCTTTATGAGGTAATAACTCTGGAACGCTTCAACGGATACCGGTGATTCTGACATTTTCTCGCGACATATTGTACTTCATGATAATGCTAACATTTCTTTGATATTCCCTGCGTTTATTTGTGAAAAAAATGGAAATTTGGCGAAAATTTTGCAATTTCCCAACTTTGAATTTGTATGCCCTTAAATCACAGAGATATGTCACACAAAATACTTAACAAGTAACATTTCCCACGTCTACTTTACATCAGCACAATTTTGGAACCAAAATGTTATTTTGTTAGGGAGTTATAAGGGTTAAAAGTTGACCAGCAATTTCTCATTTTTACAACACCATTTTTATTACGGATCACATCTCATTTGAAGTCATTTTGAGGGGTCTACATGATAGAAAATAACCAAGTGTGACACCATTCTAAAAACTGCACCCCTCAAGGTGCTCAAAACCACATTCAAGAAGTTTATTAACCCTTCAGGTGTTTCACAGGAATTTTTGGAATGTTTAAATAAAAATGAACATTTAACTTTTTTTCATAAAAAATTTACTTCAGCTCCAATTTGTTTTATTTTACCAAGGGTAACAGGAGAAAATGGACCCCAAAAGTTGTTGTACAATTTGTCCTGAGTACGCCGATACCCCATATGTGGGGGTAAACCACTGTTTGGGCGCATGGCAGAGCTCGGAAGCAAAGGAGCGCCATTTGACTTTTCAATGCAAAATTTACTGGAATTGAGATGGGACGCCATGTTGTGTTTGGAGAGCCACTGATGTGCCTAAACATTGAAACCCCCCACAAGTGACACCATTTTGGAAAGTAGACCCCCTATGGAACTTATCTAGATGTGTGGTGAGCACTTTGACCCACCAAGTGCTTCACAGAAGTTTATAATGAAGAGCCGTAAAAATAAAAAATCATATTTTTTCACAAAAATGATCTTTTCGCCCCCAATTTTTTATTTTCCCAAGGGTAGAAGAAGGAATTGGACCCCAAAGTTGTTGTACAATTTGTCCAGAATATGCTGATACCCCATATGTGGGGGTAAACCACTGTTTGGGCGCACGGCAGAGCTCGGAAGGGAAGGAGCGCCATTTGACTAGAATAGAGATGGGACGCCATGTTGCGTTTGGAGAGCCACTGATGTGCCTAAACATTGAAACCCCCCACAAGTGAAACCATTTTGGAAAGTAGACCCCCTAAGGAACTCATCTAGATGTGTTGTGAGAGCTTTGAACCCCCAAGTGTTTCACTACAATTTATAACGCAGAGCTGTGAAAATAAAAAAACAAATTCTCACAAAACTTGGGGCTAAAAAATAATTTTTGTGAGAATTTGTTTTTTTATTTTCACAGCTCTGCGTTATAAATTGTAGTGAAACACTTGGGGGTTCAAAGCTCTCACAACACATCTAGAGGAGTTCCTTAGGGGGTCTACTTTCCAAAATGGTTTCACTTGTGGGGGGTTTCAATGTTTAGGCACATCAGTGGCTCTCCAAATGCAACATGACATGGCGTCCCATCTCTATTCTAGTCAATTTTGCATTGAAAAGTCAAATGGCGCTCCTTCCCTTCCGAGCTCTGCCGTGCGCCCAAACAGTGGTTTACCCCCACATATGGGGTATCAGCGTACTCTGGACAAATTGTACAACAACTTTTAGGGTCCCATTTCTCCTGCTACCCTTGGGAAAATACAAAACTTGGGGCTAAAAAATAATTTTTGTATTTTCCCAAGGGTAGCAGGAGAAATGGGACCCTAAAAGTTGTTGCACAATTTGTCCTGAGTACGCTGATACCCCATATCTGGGGAGAACCACCGTTTGGGTGCATGGGAGAGCTCGGAAGGGAAGGAGCGCCATTTGGAATGCAGACTTAGATGGAATGGTCTGCAGGCGTCACATTGCGTTTGCAGAGCCCCTAATGTACCTAAACAGTAGAAACTCCCCACAAGTGACCCCATATTGGAAACTAGACCCCCCAAGGAACTTATCTAATGTGTTGTGAGAACTTTGAACTCCCAAGTGTTTCAGTACAGTTTATAACGCAAAGCCGTTAAAATAAAAAAAAAAAATGTTTCCACAAAAATTATTTTTTAGCCCCCAGTTTTATATTTTCCCAAGGGTAACAGGAGAAAAAGTTGTTGTCCAATGTGTCCTGAGTACGCTGATACCCCATATCTTGTGGTATACCCCTGTTTGGGCACACGGGAGAGCTCGGAAGGGATGGAGCACTGCTTTACTTGTTCACGCAGAATTGGCTGGAATTGAGATCGGATGCCATGGAGAGCCCCTGATGATGCCATGTCACATTTGGAGAGCCCCTGATGTGCCTAAACAGTTGAAACCTCCCAATTATAACTGAAACCCTAATTCAAACACACGCCTAACCCTAGTCTCAACGGTAACCCTAACCACACCCCTAAACCTGACACAATCCCAATCCTATTCCCAACCGTAAATGTAATCCAAACGCTAACCCTAATTTTAGCCCCAACCCTAACCCTAACTTTAGCCCCAACCCTAACTGTAGCCCTAACCCTAGCCCCAACCCTAACCCTAATGGGAAAATGGAAATAAATAAATTTTTTAAATTTTCTAATTTTTCCCTAACTAAGGGGGTGATGAAGAGGGGTTTGATTTACTATTTATAGCGGGTTTTTTTGTGGATTTTTATGATTGGCAGCCGTCACACACTAGAAGACGCTTTTTATTGCAAAAAAATGTTTTTTGCGTTACCACATTTTGAGAGCTATAATTTTTCCATATTTTGGTCAACAGAATCACGTGAGGTCTTGTTTTTTGCGGGACGAGTTGACATTTTCATTGGTAACATTTTCAGGCACGTGACATTTTTTGATCGCTTTTTATTCAGATTTTTGTGAGGCAGAATGACCAAAAACCTGCTATTCATTAATTTCTTTTGGGGGGGGGGGGGGCGTTTATAATGTTCCGCGTTTGGTAAAATGGATAAAGCAGTTTTATTTTTCGGGTCAGTTCGATTACAGCGATACCTCATTTATATAATTTTTTATGTTTTGGCGCTTTTATATGATAAAAACTATTTTATAGAAAAAATAATTATTTTTGCATCGCTTTATTCTGAGGACTATAACTTTTTTATTTTTTTCGCTGATGATGCTGTATGACGCTTGTTTTTTGCGGGACAAGATGACGTTTTCAGCAGTATCATGGTTATTTATATCCGTATTTTTGATCGCGTGTTATTCCACTTTTTGTTCGGCGGTATGATAAATTGTTGTTTTTTGCATTGTTTTTTTTTTTACGGTGTTCACTGGAGGGGTTAAGTAGTGGGACAGTTTTATAGGTCGGGTCGTTACGGACGCGGCGATAGTAAATATGTGTACTTTTATTGTTTTTATTTAGATAAAGGAGTGTATTTATTTGAACAATATATATGTTTTAATTATTTATTTAGGAATTTTTTTTTTTTTTACACATGTAAATTTTTTTTTTTTACTTTTTTACATTCTCCAGGGGGGACATCACAGTAAAGTGACAGATCGCTGATCTGACACTTTGCTGTGCACTGTGTCAGATCAGCGATCTGACATGCACAGCAGGGAGGATTGCCAGTGCCTGCTCTGAGCAGGCGCTGGTAAGCCACCTCCCTGCAGGACATGGATGCAGCCCCGTGGCCATTTTGGATCCAGGCCTGCAGGGAGGAGGAGGTAAGAGACCCTAGGAGCAACGCGATCACATCGCGTTGCTCCGAGGGTCTCATGGAAGCACGCAGGGAGCCCCCTCCCTGTGCGATGTTTCCCTATACCGCCGGAACACTGCGATCATGTTTGATTGCAGTGTGCCAGGGGTTAATGTGCCGGGGGCGGTCCGTGACCGCTCCTGGCACATAGTGCCGGATGTCATCTGCGATAGTCAGCTGACACACGGCAGCGCTCCCCCCATGAGCGCGGCTGATCGCTCTGGACATACTATTCAGTGGCCCACCCCACATGGACGGAATAGTACGTCCAATGGTAGAAAGGGGTTAAGAGGTAAAAAGATCACATAATTTTATTGACACCAAGATCAAATACCAGATAAAAACATTCAAAAGTAACCTAGCCATACCCCTGTAACCATGATTAATAGACAAAAAAAAAAGTGCAGTACACCAATAATATTGACAATAATATGAAATACCACAAAAAACTTACAACAAAAATAGTTAACAGGAGGCAAGGGGAAAAAAAGCAGCATTAAACATTTACAAACATGATCAAAATGCAACCCGAAGAGCATAAATATCAATATTTAGAGCTAAACATAGAAGACAATCACTACCAGTACGTCAAAGGTAGCATCCCCACAGATGACAAAAATATCCGAGGTAAGGTATAACCACTATGGTATATTGTGGCCCCACCAAGCTGAAAAGGGGCCCGGGATAAGCCTCACAGGTAATAGAGTCAGCACTAACAAAACAAGAAACAGATATTAAGGCAATGTAAAAGACAACCACAATACCAATATTCCTTCCCAAAGATAGTACCAGCAAGGGATGGTAGAAAGAATATTCAGGCATCCCATATGTGAGCCTCCATAAAATGAAAAGCCAATGTAGCTCAAGTCCTGCGAGTGGTAAGCAGATAAGAGTGGTATCTCAAACCAGGGGTGTGGAGAGACCCCCACGCGTATCGCTGCCGATGCAGCTTTGTCAGGGGAAGATGCGCTAACTAGAAAGATGGGGGTTTATGAATGGAAAATGGTAATAAATGAGGATATGTTACCAGTGTGTACGGTATGTTGCAGGAAATATGGAATTAACAGGTTCCTCATGGAACCTCCAGGGGAACAGATGTTCTTAAGATTGGCGCTCTCATAATTTTTGGTACATGAGCCCACATCTTATTTACTGGCCTCCATCTGAAGTCACCAGGAGGGAGTGACTGGTGCCTGATAAAAACAAGTTTTGGTCTAGAACCCATGTTCACTGCTGGGAGATACAGGATAATGTAAGGATTACACCATTTTCTAAACGGAGTGCTTTGCAAGATCTGCGCCATTCCTATGACAACAGGTGTAGTATCTTTTGTTTATTCCTTTTATTTTTATGAGACCGTATATACTGCATAGTCTTGTTCCCCTTGTAACATTTCTTGCGTATTTTTATAAGCACTTCCCAATTGTTGGATTAAAGCCAGGTCGGACTGGGTTAAATCATAGCACTGCAGGTCTCCTTTTATATGAACTAGGGCCTATAGTAACTAGGTGTGTGTCAGTCTGCTGGATAGAGCAGAGTTGAGTGAGCTGCTGGTGAGTGACCAGCCAAAACATGAGCTGTAGATGAGAGAGACCTGCCAAGGTCTCTCTCTGAAGACTGGATTTGTAGTCTAGGAAAGCTGAGCAGTCTGGGTGTGATGAGAACCGTATGGAAGCTGTAGCCTCTTCAGTATGAACTGTGCCTGGAGTTGAATACTTTTGTTTGGCGCTGGAGATTAGTAGGATCATGCCTATTCTGTGAAGTTTGCTCCTGGAGAAACGAATGTGACCTGTTTGGAGGAGCCTTCTCTGACATATATATGCTAAATGAACTGTTTAGTTTCTGTGATACCTTTATGACCAGGAGAGGCATACTTTGGAGTTTTATGAAAGCAACAAAACTGCACCTGTGTGGACCAAACTGCATTGCCTGTGAACGCTACCTAATGCCTCCCCAAGAGAGTGAACCCCAACAGTTGGATGAAATGGGGGTGTGAAATCCCAAGCTTTGCTACACCTACTCACCTAAAGTCCCATAACATGGCTGATTAACTCCTTCAGCACCTAGCATGCTGAAGAGAAACGTATGGGTTTCTAGATCATGGAAGAAAGCAATCTTTGTGACACATATCTCTCTCATACACCATGTCAGTTACCCTATCACAACACACACACTGCTCAAAAAAATAAAGGGAACATTAAAATAACACATCCTAAATATCACTGAATGAAATATTCCAGTTGCAAATCTTTATTCATTACATAGTGGAATGCTTGAGAACAATAAAACATAAAAATGATCAATATAAATCAAAATGAATATCCCATGGAGGTAAGAATCTAATAATAATAATAATAATCTTTATTTATATAGCGCCAACATATTCCGCAGCGCTTTACAATTTAACAGTTTCAAACACAAAAGTCATAAGTAACGTTAACAATACAATAATTAAAGCAAAATAAGACGACCCTGCTCGTGAGAGCTTACAATCTACAATGAGGTGGAGGAGATGCAAAGTACAGGTGTGTATTTACAATGATGTATTTACAATCATGGTCCAGCCATCTTCAGGGGTTGGGGAATAGATGGGGATAGTGAATTGGCTACACACACACACAAACATAAAATGACTTTGATTAGTGATCGTGATAGGCCGCTCTGAACAAATGTGTTTTGAGCGAGCGCCTAAAACTATGCAAATTATGGATGGTCCTAATATCTTGGGGTAGAGCATTCCAGAGGATTGGCGCAGCACGGGAGAAGTCTTGGAGTCGGGAGTGGGAGGTATGGATTAGTGCAGAGGTTAATCGAAAGTCATTTGCAGAGCGCAGTGGTCTGTTAGGCTGATAGACAGAAATGAGGGAGGAGATGTAAGGGGGTGCCGCACTGTGGAGAGCTTTGTGGGTGAGAACAAGTACTTTGAATTGTATCCTGTAATGAATGGGTAGCCAGTGTAACGACTGGCGAAGAGCGGACGCGTCCGAGTAACGATTAGCCAGATGGACGACCCTGGCTGCTGCATTAAGGATGGACTGGAGAGGGGAAAGTCGAGTGAGGGGGAGGCCAATTAATAGAGCGTTGCAGTAGTCCAGGCGGGAGTGGATTAGGGCGACAGTGAGGGTTTTAGCTGTCTCCATGGTGAGAAAAGGGCGGATTCTAGAGATGTTCTTTAGGTGTAAGCGGCACGAGCGGGCAAGAGATTGTATATGGGAGGTGAAGGAGAGATCGGAGTCAAACATAACACCCAGACAGCGCGCCTGCTGCCGGGGTGTTATTATGGTGCCACCCATGGAGAGGGAAATGTCAGATTTAGGGAGGTTAGTAGATGGTGGGAGCAGAAGAAGTTCAGTTTTGGAGAGGTTGAGTTTCAGATAGAGAGCGGACATGATGTTGGAGACTGCGGACAGACAGTCAGTGGCGTTCTGTAGTACAGCGGGGGTAAGGTCAGGGAATGACGTATATAGTTGTGTGTCGTCGGCATAAAGATGGTACTGAAAGCCAAATCTGCTGATGGTCTGTCCAATTGGGGCCGTGTAGAGAGAGAACAGAAGGGGGCCAAGGACTGAGCCCTGAGGTACCCCGACAGCGAGAGGAAGAGGAGATGAAGTGGAGCCGGAGAACAGAACACTGAAGGAGCGGTCAGAAAGGTAGGAGGAGAACCAGGAGAGAGCAGTGTCCTTAATGCCTAGTGACTGGAGCCTAGAGAGAAGGAGAGGGTGGTCAACAGTGTCAAAAGCTGCAGAAAGGTCAAGAAGAATGAGCAGAGAGTGGTCACCATTACGTTTTGATGTCAGAAGGTCATTGGTCACTTTGATGAATGCACTTCTGTCGAATGTAGGGGGCGGAAACCGGACTGTGAAGGGTCTAGGAGGGAGTGAGTAGAGAGGTAACGGGTAAGGCGGGAGTATATCAGGCGCTCCAAGAGTTTAGATATGAAGGGGAGATTGGAGACCGGTCTGTAGTTGTTTGTGCAGGATGGGTCGAGGGTGGGTTTCTTTAGTAATGGAGTAATGATAGAGTGTTTGAAGGAGGAGGGGAAAATGCCAGAGGAGTGGGAGAGATTAAAGATTGTAGTTAGGTGACTTGTGACAACTGGAGAGAGAGACTGGAGGAGATGTGAGGGAATGGGGTCGGTAGTGCATGTAGTCGGACGAGAAGAGGAGCTTGGAGACTTCTTCTTCTGTGATGGGATCGAATGTGGAAAGTGAGCCAGGGGCAATGAGGGAAGGGATGGGAGTCACTGAACTTAGTTGTTGGGAGCGGATTTCCTGACGGATATTGTCTATTTTCTCTATAAAGTGGGAGGCCAGGTCACCAGCACAAATATCTGTGATAGGGGCTTGTGCTTTTGGCCTGAGGAAGGAGTGAAAGGTGTCAAAAAGTTTCTTGGGGTTGTTGGATAGTGAGGAGATCAGAGTGGTAAAGTAGGTCTGTTTAGCGAAGTGAAGGGCAAAGTTATAGGTCCTTAACATAAATTTGAAGTGTATGAAGTCTTCTGGTGTGCGTGTTTTCCTCCATAAGCGTTCAGCACACCTAGAGCATCACTGGAGAAATCGGGTTTGCGATGTGAGCCAGGGCTGTTTTATTCTGTGTTTGGAGGTTCTGAGGGTGAGGGGAGCTACTTGGTCAAGGGTGCTTGGAATCTATAATAAAACTCAAAATCTAAGTGGAAAATCAAATTACAGGCTGATCCAACTTCAGTGGAAATGCCTCAAGACAAGGAAATTATGCTCAGTATTGTGTGTGCCTGTATGAGCTCCCTACAATGCCTGGGCACGCTCCTGATGAGGTGGTGATGTTTTTCTCAGGGATCTCCTCCCAAACCGGGATCAAAGCATCAATCCACTCTTGGACAGTCTGTGGTGCAAGTTGGTGGATGGAACGAGACATGATGTCCCAGATATGCTTGATTAAATTCAGGTCTGGGAAACGTGCAGGTCAGTCCATAGCATCAATGCCTTCATCATGCAAGAACTGCAGACACACTTCAGCCACGAGGCCAAAAATGGTCATGCATCAGAAGGAGCCCACTGCACCTGCATATGGTCTCACAATGAGTCTGAGGAGCTCGCCCCGGTACATAACGGCAGTCAGTGTACCTCTGGCTAGCACATGGAGGATTGTGCAGCACTCCACAGAAATACCTCCCCACATCATTACTGACCCACTTCCAAACCAGTCATGCTGGAGCATGTTGCAGGCAGAAGAATGTTCTACACGGTGTCTCCAGACTCTGTCATGTCAGTCACATGTGTTTGATGTGAACCTGCTCTCATCTGTGAAGAACACAGGGTGCCAATGTCGAATCTGACAATCTTGCTGTTATCTGCAAATGCCAATCGCCCTGCATGGTGTTGGTCTATAAGCCCAACACCCACTTGTGGACGTTGGGCCCTCATACCAACCTCATGGAGTCCGTTTCTGACAGTTTGAGCAGACACATGGATGTTAGAGGCCTGCTCGAGGTCATTTTTAGGGCTCTTGTTATGATCCGGTGACCTTGGAGCCGCATGGAACTTTCTCTGGAGTTGGTGAAAACTATACTGACCGCAAATCCTGAACTTATCACCGCAACTAGAAGTAGCCGTGGGGTGTGCCTAACAAATCCTAGACACCTCGACACAGCCGGAGGACTAAATACCCCTATAGATGAAAATAGGAAAACTACCTTGCCTCAGAGCAGAACCCCAAAGGATAGGCAGCCCCCCACAAATATTGACTGTGAGTAGTAGAGGAAAAGACACACACAGGCAGGAAACAGGATTTAGCAAAAGAGGCCACTCTAGCTAAAATAGGAAAGGATAGGATAGAATACTAAGCGGTCAGTATTAAAACCCTTCCAAAAATATCCACAGCAGAAAATACAAAAAACTCCACCATCTAACTAAAGATGTGGAGCATATATCTGCAACTCCAGAGAATCCAGCAAGACAGAGAAAAACACTGACTCAATCTAAGCTGGACAAGAGAAAACAAATGAATAGCACAGAATTATTAAGCACACAGAATGTGTGCTGTTATGATGCGGTGGTTTAGGAGCAACATGGAACGAGCTCTGAAGGAAGTGGTAACTGTACTGACCGCAGTCCCTAAGCTCAACACCACACTAGAAGTAGCCGTGGGATGCTCCTAACTCTCCCTAGGCTCCTCGTCACCGCCTAAGAGTTAACTACCCCTAGAGATAGAAGCAGGAAAACTATCTTGCCTCAGAGAAAATCCCCAAAGGATAGATTAGCCCCCCACAAATAATGACTGTGAGTGGAGAGGGAAAAGACATACACAGAATGAAACCAGGATGAGCACAGGAGGCCAGTCTAACTTGATAGATAGGACAGGATGGAATACTGTGCGGTCAGTATAAAACACTACAAAAATCCACGCAGAGTTTACTAAAAATCTCCACACCTGACTAAAGGTGTGGAGGGTAAATCTGCTTCCCAGAGCTTCCAGCAAGACAGAATCAATTCATACTGATAACGCTGGACAAACATAGAAGCACAGAACGGATAAGTCCACAATCTGTGAACAGAAAAGAGCAAGCAAAAACTTAGCTTTGCTGAACTGGTCAGGATAACAGGGAACTCCAAAGAGATGTGAATCCAACCAGGAACCATTTACAAGTGGCACTGGCTGAAGGACAGAGCAGGCATAAATAGCCGAGCAGAAAAAACGATCAGTGGAAGCAGCTGAAGACAGCTAACTCCAAGGAGCAGCCATACCACTAGAAACCACAAGAGGGAGCCCAAGAGCAGAACTCACAACAGTGTGCCACAGAAACAAAAACCAGACACTTATCTTTGCTGAAATGGCAGCAAGGCTGGAGGAACCAGACAAAGATCCAAAACCTCCCAGAACCATGGACAACTGGCAAGGACTAATGAATCCTGCACATCTAAATATCCCAGTCAGAACTGCAATCAGCAGATACACCTGGCCAGGACTGCGACTCAGGGACAACTGCATTCCCACCTACAACCACTGGAGGGAACCCAAAAGCAGAATTCACAACAGTACCCCCCCTTGAGGAGGGGTCACCGAACCCTCTCCAGGGCCCCCAGGATGATCAGGACGAGTCAGATGAAAGGCACGGACCAAATCAGCAGCATGGACATCAGAGGCAAAAACGCAAGAATTATCATCCTGTCCATAACCCTTCCATTTGACAAGGTACTGAAGCCTCCGCCTCATAAAACGAAAACCCAAAATCTTCTCAACCACATACTCCAACTCTCCATCAACCAACACAGGGGCCAGAGGATCAACAGAGGGAACAACGGGCACCACATATTTCCGCAATAAAGATCTATGGAAGACATGGATAGCAAAAGAGGCCGGAAGCGCCAAACGGAAAGACACCAGATTAATAATCTCAGAAATCTTATAAGGATCAATAAACCGAGGCTTAAACTTAGGGGAAGAAACCTTCATAGGAACATGACGGGAAGACAACCAGACCAGATCTCTAACCCGAAGCCGGGAACCAACACACCGACGACGGTTAGCAAAACGTTGAGCCTCCTCCTGAGACAACACCAAATTGTCCACCACATGAGCCCAAATCTGCTGCAACCTGTCAACCACAGAATTCACACCAGGACAGTCAGAAGGCTCAACCTGCCCAGAAGAAAAACGAGGATGAAAACCAAAATTACAAAAGAAAGGCGAAACCAAAGTAGCCGAACTAGCCCGATTATTAAGGGCAAACTCGGCCAATGGCAAGAAGGCCACCCAATCATCCTGATCAGCAGACACAAAGCATCTCAAATAAGTCTCCAAAGTCTGATTAGTTTGCTCGGTCTGGCCATTTGTCTGAGGATGAAATGCAGAAGAAAAAGACAAATCAATGCCCAGCCTAGCACAAAAGGCCCGCCAAAACCTAGAAACAAACTGGGAACCTCTGTCGGACACAATATTCTCCGGAATACCATGCAAACGAACCACATGCTGAAAAAACAACGGAACCAAATCTGAAGAGGAAGGCAATTTAGGCAAAGGCACCAAATGAACCATCTTAGAGAACCGGTCACAAACAACCCAGATAACAGACATCTTCTGGGAAACCGGAATATCGGAAATAAAATCAATAGAAATATGCGTCCAGGGCCTCTCAGGGACTGGCAATGGCAAAAGCAACCCACTAGCACGGGAACAACAAGGCTTGGCCCGCGCACAAGTCCCACGGGACTGCACAAAAGAACGCACATCACGTGACAAAGAAGGCCACCAAAAGGACCTACCAACCAAATCTCTGGTACCAAAAATACCAGGATGACCAGCCAACACAGAACAGTGAACCTCAGAAATCACTCTACTAGTCCATCTGTCAGGAACAAACAGTTTCCCCACAGGACAGCGGTCAGGTCTGTCAGCCTGAAATTCCTGAAGAACCCGTCGTAAATCAGGGGAAATGGCAGAAAGGACCACCCCTTCTTTCAGAATGCCGACCGGTTCAAGGACCTCAGGAGAATCAGGCAAAAAACTCCTAGAGAGGGCATCAGCCTTAATATTCTTAGAACCCGGAAGATACGAAACTACGAAATCAAAACGGGAAAAAAACAAGGACCATCGAGCCTGTCTAGGATTCAGCCGTTTGGAAGACTCGAGGTAAATCAGATTCTTATGATCGGTCAAACCACAATACGGTGCTTAGCTCCCTCAAGCCAATGTCGCCACTCCTCAAACGCCCACTTCATAGCCAACAACTCCCGATTGCCGACATCATAATTGCGTTCAGCAGGCGAAAACTTACGAGAAAAGAAGGCACACGGTTTCATCAAGGAACCAACAGAATCCCTCTGAGACAAAACGGCCCCTACCCCAATCTCAGAAGCGTCAATCTCAACCTGAAACGGAAGAGAAACATCCGGTTGGCGCAACACCAGAGCAGAAGTAAATCGGCGTTTAAGCTCCTGAAAGGCAGAGACAGCCGCAGAGGACCAATTCGCCACATCAGCGCCTTTCTTCATCAAATCGGTCAATGGTTTAACCACGCTAGAGAAATTAGCAATGAAACGGCGATAAAAATTAGCAAAACCCAAAAATTTCTGAAGGCTCTTCACGGATGAGGGTTGAATCCAATCATGAATGGCCTGAACCTTAGCCGGATCCATCTCCATAGATGAGGGAGAAAAAATGAAGCCCAAAAAAGAAACCTTCTGCACCCCAAAGAGACACTTAGACCCCTTCACAAACAAACCATTGTCACGAAGGATCTGAAACACTATCCTGACCTGTTGCACATGAGACTCCCAATCATCGGAAAAAATAAAAATATCATCCAAATATACAATCAAGAATTTATCAAGATAAGTCCGGAAGATATCATGCATGAAGGACTGAAAAACAGATGGAGCATTAGTGAGCCCGAATGGCATCACAAGATATTCAAAATGACCTTGGGGCGTATTAAACGCAGTTTTCCATTCATCACCTTGCTTAATACGAACAAGATTATATGCCCCCCGAAGGTCAATCTTAGTAAACCAACTAGCCCCCTTAATCCTAGCAAACAAATCAGAAAGCAAAGGTAAAGGGTATTGAAACTTGACCGTGATCTTATTCAAGAGGCGATAATCAATACAGGGTCTCAAGGAGTCATCCTTCTTAGCAACAAAAAAAATCCCGCTCCCAACGGTGAAGAAGATGGCCGAATATGCCCTTTCGCCAAAGACTCCTTAATATAATTCCGCATGGCAGTATGTTCAGGCACAGACAGGTTGAAAAGTCGGCCTTTAGGAAACTTACAGCCTGGAATAAAGTCAATAGCACAATCACAGTCCCTGTGCGGTGGAAGGGAACTGGACTTGGGCTCATCGAATACATCCTGAAAATCAGACAAAAACTTAGGAATTTCGGAAGAGGAAGAAGAGGAGATTGACATCAAAGGAACATCATTATGAATCCCCTGACAACCCCAACTAGTCACAGACATAGACTTCCAGTCCAACACAGGATTATGTACCTGCAACCACGGAAAACCCAGCACAATAGCATCATGCAAATTATGCAACACCAGAAATCGACAATCTTCCTGATGGGCTGGCGCCATGCGCATGGTCACCTGTGTCCAAAACTGGGGCTTATTTTTAGCCAAAGGTGTAGCATCAATGCCCCTTAAAGGAATAGGGTTCTGCAAAGGCTGCAAGGAAAAACCACAACGCCTGGCAAATTCAAAGTCCATTAAGTTCAAGGCGGCGCCTGAATCCACAAACGCCATGACAGAAAATGATGACAATGAGCAGATCAAGGACACAGATAACAGAAATTTAGGTTGTACAGTACTGATGGTAAATGAACTAGCGATCCTCTTAGTCCGCTTAGGGCAGACTGAAATGACATGAGAAGCATTGCCATAATAATAACACAACCTCTTCTGACGTCTGAAACCTTGTCGTTCCGTTCTAGACAGAATCCTATCACACTGCATTGGCTCAGGAATCTGCTCTGAGGACAACGACACAGCGCGCACAGTTCTGCGCTCCCGCAAGCGCCGGTCAATCTGAATGGCCAGAGACATAGAATCACTCAGACCAAAAGGCGTGGGAAACCCCACCATAATATCTTTAACGGATTCAGAAAGACCCTTGCCACCAAAGCATCATCATTCCATATAGTCAACACAGACCATTTTCTGAATTTCTGACAATACAATTCTGCCGCCTCTTGACCCTGAGACAGGGCCAACAAGGTCTTCTCCGCTTGATCCAGAGAATTAGGTTCATCATATAATAATCCAAAAGCCTGAAAAAAGGAGTCTACATTAAGCAAAGCCGGATTCCCAGATTCCAGGGAAAATGCCCAATCCTGTGGATCGCCACGCAGCAGGGAGATGATGATTTTAACCTGCTGAATGGAATCACCAGAGGATCGAGGTCTCAGAGCAAAAAACAGTTTACAGTTGTTTTTAAAATTCAAAAATTTAGACCTGTCACCAAAAAACAAATCAGGAGTAGGAATCTTCGGCTCTAAAACAGGAGTCTGAATAATATAATCAGAAATACCCTGTACCCTAGCAGCAATCTGGTCCACACGAGAAGCTAATTCCTGAATATCCATGCTATCACAAGACTCCTCAGCCACCCAGAGAAAAAGAGGGAAGAGAAGAGACAGAAAAAAAAATGGCTCAACACCTTTCTTCCCTTCTTCTGAGATGCATTTAACTCATTATCGGCCAGTTGTACTGTTATGATCCGGTGACCTTGGAGCCGCATGGAACTTTCTTTGGAGTTGGTGGAAACTATACTGACCGCAAATCCTGAACTTATCACCGCAACTAGAAGTAGCCGTGGGGTGTGCCTAACAAATCCTAGACACCTCGACACAGCCGGAGGACTAAATACCCCTATAGATGAAAATAGGAAAACTACCTTGCCTCAGAGCAGAACCCCAAAGGATAGGCAGCCCCCCACAAATATTGACTGTGAGTAGTAGAGGAAAAGACACACACAGGCAGGAAACAGGATTTAGCAAAAGAGGCCACTCTAGCTAAAATAGGAAAGGATAGGATAAAATACTAAGCGGTCAGTATTAAAACCCTTCAAAAAATATCCACAGCAGAAAATACAAAAAACTCCACCATCTAACTAAAGATGTGGAGCGTATATCTACAACTCCAGAGAATCCAGCAAGACAGAGAAAAACACTGACTCAATCTAAGCTGGACAAGAGAAAAAAAATGAATAGCACAGAATTATTAAGCACACAGAATGTGTGCCACAGAAACAAAAATCAGACACTTATCTTTGCTGAAATGGCAGCAAGGCTGGAGGAACCAGACAAAGATCCAAAACCATGGACAACTGGCAAGGACTAATGAATCCTGCACACCTAAATATCCCAGTCAGAACTGCAATCAGCAGATACACCTGGCCAGGACTGCGACTCAGGGACAACTGCATTCCCACCTACAACCACTGGAGGGAACCCAAAAGCAGAATTCACAACAGGCTCTGCTCCTCCTTATACAAAGGAGGTAGCAGTCCTGCTCCTGGGTCGATGCCCTCCTACAGCCCCCTCGATGTCTTCTGATGTACTGGCCTGTCTCTTGGTATCTGCTCCATCCTCTGGACAGTGACAGACACAGCAAACTTTCTTGCCACAGCTCGCATTGATGTGTCAGCCTGGATAAGCTGCATTACCTGAGCAACTTCTGTGGGTTGCAGACACTGCCTCATTCTACTGTACCTCTAGGCGTGAGAGCAATGACAAAATACAAGCGTGACCAAAACAACAGCCAATAAGGATGAGAACAGAGAAATGGTCTGTGGTCACCCCAAGCAGAACTACTCCTTTATAGGGGTTGTCTTACTAATTGCCTATTATTTATACTTGTTGTCTGTTCCATTTTCACAACAGTAGAGGCATTGATTCACATTTGGTGTGCTTCATAACTGGACAGGTTGATTGCACAGAAGTGTGATTGACTTGGAGTTATATTGTGGTGTAACCCTGCTGTTATGTTCACATTGGCTGTACACTTGTGGATATATACTTTTTTTCGGGTCAAATAGACCCGATTAAGTGCTCCCTTTATTTTTTAGCGTGAAGAGAAAACACCGTGTGCACAGCTCACAAACTGGTGCTAAGACTTAGGTTCCCAAACCGTCAATATGTGTAATATAAAAGTCTAGCAACTTCAGTAACCGTAGAAACAATTGTAACCGTAGAAACGATTTATTAGTAGCACAAGAAACGTTTCAGTCCCTTGGGACTTTCATCAATCGCTACAACATAAAAAAGGGGAAATAACAAAAAAGAAGTACAACCTGTACAAAAATAACTAAAGTATATACAAGAGAAACACAAATAAACAAAAATAAACAGACAGAGTTAACATGAAGTTTAGGTCAAGAATTATGTAACATATACATCGCTGGTAAATATAAACAAGGAAGTGGTAGCAAATAGCCAGGCTAAGTGTCACTCAGATGAGAGGACGTGATCGAGCCAGTGGACGGGACCGAGAGAATATAGGTGGAAACGAAGGACGTGCATATCGTGCCTATGGAGGCCGACTAGGGCAGTGATATAGAGCTGAGCGAGTTGTGGCTAACCATGGTATAATATAGCCAGGTAGGGTGTAGATACGACGAACGAGCGTGACTAAGTTAGTAACCAGAAGAGGGAGGATTAACCCCTTAGCGACCGCCGATACGCCTTTTAACGGCGGCCGCTAAGGGTACTTAAACCTCAGCGCCGTTAATTAACGGCGCTGTGGAAAAAGTCCATAGCGCCCCCCAGAGGCCGATTTTCTCTCGGCAGCCGAGACCCCAGAGAACATGATTCGGGGGGTTTTTAACCCACCCCGCATTTGCGATCGCCGGTAATTAACCGTTTACCGGCGATCGCAAAAAAAAAAAAAAAGCGATCTCTTTTTAATTTCTCTGTCCTCCGATGTGATCGCACATCGGAGGACAGAGAAAAGGGGTCCCAGGTGGCCCCCCAATACTCACCTAGCTCCCCCGATGCTCCTCGTGTCTCCCGGTGGGCGCCGCCATCTTCAAAATGGCGGGCGCATGCGCAGTGCGCCCGCCGGCCGGCACCGGGAAAATCTTTGGGGTCTCGGCTGCCGGGGGTAGCCGAGACCCCAAAGAGCATGATCGGGGTCGGTATTACCGACCCCTGTTTTGCGATCGCCGGTAATTAACTGTTTACCGGCGACCGAAAAAAAAAAAAAAAAAAGTAAAGTGTAATTCTCTGTCCTCTGATGTGATCGCACATCAGAGGACAGAGAAATAGAGGGATTCGGGGACCCTAGCATACTCACCTAGGTCCCTGGATCCTCTTGCTGCTCCTCCTGGCCGCCGGCAGAAGAACATGGCGGACGGCATGCCCAGTGCGCCCGCCATCTGTCTCCATCTGCCGGCCGGCAGGAGAACAGCAGTTGGGGCTAAAATTAGGGTTAGGGTTAGGGGTAGGGTTAGGGGTAGGGCTAGGGTTGGGGCTAAATTTAGGGTTAGGGTTGGGGCTAAATTTAGGGTTAGGGTTGGGGCTAAATTTAGGGTTAGGCTTCTTTCACACTTACGTCGGTACGGGGCCGTCGCAATGCGTCGGCCCGACATACCGAAGCACGTTGTGAAAATTGTGCACAACGTGGGCAGCAGCTGTAGTTTTTCAACGCATCCACTGCCCAATCTATGTCCTGGGGAGGAGGAGGCGGAGTTACGGCCACGCATGCGCGGTCAGAAATGGCGGATGCGACGTACAAAAAACGTTTCATTGAACGTTTTTTTGTGCCAACGCTCCGCCAAAACACAACTGATCCAGTGCACGACGGACGCGACGTGTGGCCATCCGTCACGATCCTTCGGCAATACAAGTCTTTGGGCAAAAAACGCATCCTGCAGGCACATTTGCAGGATCCGTTTCTTGTCCAAAACGACGGATTGCGACGGAATGCCAAACGACGCAAGTGTGAAAGTAGCCTTAGGGCTAGGGTTAGGGTTGGGGCTAAAGTTAGGGCTAGGGTTGGGGCTAAAGTTAGGGTTAGAGCTGGGATTAGGGTTAGGATTAGGGTTGGTATTAGGGTTAGGGTTGGCATTAGGGTTACGCTTGGGATTAGGTTTGGGATTAGGGTTAAGGTTGTGATTAGGGGTGTATTGGGATTAGGGTTAGGTTTGAGGTTAGGGTTGAGATTAGGATTAGGGGTGTGTTGGATTTAGGGTTTTGATTAGGGTTATGGTTAGGGTTGTGTTATGTAGGCAATCCAGTGACACAGTGTGCCAGCAATCAGAGCACATACAGTGATCTGACAATAACCCAAAAACAATAGAACGAGCTCTGAGACGTGGAATCTCTGTAGACCGCAATACCTGAACCTATCCTAAACACAACTAAAGGCAGCTGTGGATTGCGCCTGACAATACCTATGCAACTCGGCACAGCCTGAGGAGCTGACTAGCCTGAAGATAGAAAAACAAGCCTGACTTGCCTCAGAGAAATACCCCAAAGGAAAAGGCAGCCCCCCACATATAATGACTGTTAGCAAGATGAAAAGACAAACGTAGGGATGAAATAGATTCAGCAAAGTGAGGCCCGATATTCTAGATAGGGCGAGGATAGCAAAGAGAACTTTGCAGTCTACAAAAAACCCTGAAGCAAAAAACCACGCAAAGGGGGCAAAAAGACCCACCGTGCCGAACTAACGGCACGGCGGTACACCCTTTGCGTCTCAGAGCTTCCAGCAAAACGAATAGACAAGCTGGACAGAAAAAGTAGCAACAAAAGCAAAGAAGCACTTATCTAAGCAGAGCAGCAGGCCACAGGAAAGATCCAGAAGCTCAGATCCAACACTGGAACATTGACAAGAAGCAAGGAAGACAGAATCAGGCGGAGTTAAATAACAAAGCAGCCAACGAGCTCACCAGAACACCTGAGGGAGGAAGCTCAGAAGCTGCAGTACCACTTGTGACCACAGGAGTGAATACTGCCACAGAATTCACAACAGGGTTGACATTAGGGTTGTTTTGGGGTAAGGGTTGTGATTATGGTTAGGGTTAGTGATTAGGATTATGGATCAGGTTGGGATTAGGGTTAGGGGTGTGTTGGGGTTAGGGTTGGAGCTAGAATTGGGGGGTTTCCACTGTTTAGGTACATCAGGGGGTCTCCAAACACGACAGCCAATTTTGCGCTCAAAAAGTCAAATGGTGCTCCCTCCCTTCTGAGCTCTGCCGTGCGCCCAAACAGTGGGTTACCCCCACATATGGGGCATCAGCGTACTCGGGATAAATTGGACAACTTCTGGGGTCCAATTTCTCTTGTTACCCTTGTGAAAATAAAAACTTGGGGGCTACAAAATCTTTTTTGTGAAAAAAAAAATATTTTTTATTTTCACGACTCTGCATTCTAAACTTCTGTGAAGCACTTGGGCATTCAAAGTTCTCACCACACATCTAGATAAGTTCCTTGGGGGGTCTAGTTTCCAAAATGGGGTCACTTGTGGGGGGTTACTACAGTTTAGGTACATCAGGGGCTCTGCAATCGCAACATAATGCCCACAGACCATTCTATCAAAGTCTGCATTCCAAAAAGGCGCTCCTTCCCTTCCGAGCTCTGCCGTGCGCCCAAACAGTGGTTTACCCCCACATATGGGGCATCAGCGTACTCGGGATAAATTGGACAACAACTTCTGGGGTCCAATTTCTCTTGTTACCCTTGTGAAAATAAAAACTTGGGGGCTACAATATCTTTTTTGTGAAAAAAAAAATATTTTTTATTTTCACGACTCTGCATTCTAAACTTCTGTGAAGCACTTGGGCATTCAAAGTTCTCACCACACATCTAGATAAGTTCCTTGGGGGGTCTAGTTTCCAAAATGGGGTCACTTGTGGGGGGTTACTACAGTTTAGGTACATCAGGGGCTCTGCAATCGCAACATAATGCCCACAGACCATTCTATCTAAGTCTGCATTCCAAAAAGGCGCTCCTTCCCTTCCGAGCTCTGCCGTGCGCCCAAACAGTGGTTTACCCCCACATATGGTGCATCAGCGTACTCGGGATAAATTGGACAACAACTATTGCAGTCCAATTTCTCCTGTTACCCTTGTGAAAATAAAAACATGGGGGCTACAATATCTTTTTTGTGGAAAAAAAAATATTTTTTATTTTCACGACTCTGCATTCTAAACTTCTGTGAAGCACTTGGGCATTCAAAGTTCTCACCACACATCTATATAAGTTCCTTGGGGGGTCTAGTTTCCAAAATGGGGTCACTTGTGGAGGGTTTCTACTGGTTAGGTACATCAGGGGCTCTGCAAACGCAACATAATACCCGCAGACCATTCTATCAAAGTCTGCATTCCAAAACGGCGCTCCTTCCTTCTGAGCTCTGCCGTGCGCCCAAACAGTGGTTTACCCCCACATATGGGGTACCAGCATACTCAGGACAAATTGGACAACAACTTTTGGGGTCCAATTTCTCTTGTTACCCTAGTGAAAATAAAAACTTGGGGGCTAAAAAATCTTTTTTGTGGAAAAAAAAAATATTTTTTATTTTCACGGCTCTGCATTATAAACTTCTGTGAAGCACTTGGGCATTCAAGGTTCTCACCACACATCTAGATAAGTTCCATGGGGGGTCTAGTTTCCAAAATGGGGTCACTTGTGGGGGATTTCTACTGTTTAGGCACATCAGGGGCTCTCCAAACGCGACATGGCGTCCGATCTCAATTCCAGCCAATTCTACATTGAAAAAGTAAAACGGCACTCTTTCTCTTCCAAGCTCTGCGGTGCGCCCAAACAGTGGTTTATCCCCACATATTGGGTATCGATGTACTCAGGAGAAATTGCACAACAACTTTAGTGGTCTAATTTCTCCTGTTACCCTTGTGAAAATAAAAATTTGTGGGCAAAAAGATCATTTTTGTAGAAAAAATGCAATTTTTTTTTTTCACGGCTCTACGTTATAAACTTCTGTGAAGCACATGGGGGTTCAAAGTGCTCGCCACACATCTAGATAAGTTCCGTAAGGGGTCTAGTTTCCAAAATGGTGTCACTTGTGGGGGGTTTCCACTGTTTAGGCACATCAGGGGCTCTCCAAACGCGACATGGCGTCCGATCTCAATTCCAGCCAATTCAACATTGAAAAAGTAAAACGGCACTCCTTCTCTTCCAAGCTCTGCGGTGCGCCCTAATAGTTGTTTACCCCCACATATTGGGTATCAGTGTACTCAGGAGAAATTGCACAACAACCTTTGTGGTCTAATTTCTCCTGTTACCCTTGTGAAAATAAAAATTTGTGGGCAAAAAGATCATTTTTGTGTAAACAAAAGCGATTTTTTATTTTCACGGCTCTACGTTATAAACTTCTGTGAAGCACTTGGGGGTTCAAAGTGCTCACCACACATCTAGATAAGTTCCTTAAGGGGTCTAGTTTCCAAAATGGTGTCACTTGTGGGGAGTTTCCACTGTTTAGGTACATCAGGGGCTCTCTAAACGTGACATGGCGTCCGATCTCAATTCCAGCCAATTCTGCATTGAAAAAGTCAAACGGCGCTCCATCACTTCTAAGTTCTGCGGTGCGCCCTATCAGTGGTTTACCCCCACATATGGGGTATTGGCGTAATTTCAGGAGAAATTGCATAACAAAATTTATGGTTACATTTCTGTTTTTACACTTGTGAAAATAAAAAAAATGGTTCTGAATTAAGATGTTTGCAAAAAAAAGTTAAATGTTCATTTTTTCCTTCCACATTGTTTCAGCTCCTGTGAAGCACGTAAAGGGTTAATAAACTTCTTGAATGTGGTTTTGAGAACCTTGAGGGGTGTAGTTTTTAGAATGGTGTCACACTTCATTATTTTCTATCATATAGACCCCTCAAAATGACTTCAAATGTGATGTGGTCCCTAAAAAAAATGGTGTTGTAAAAATGAGAAATTGCTGGTCAACTTTTAACCCTTATAACTCCCTAACAAAAAAAAATTTTGTTTCCAAAATTGTGCTGATGTAAAGTAGACATGTGGGAAATGTTATTTATTAACTATTTTTCGTGACATATCTCTCTGATTTAAGGGCATAAAAATACAAAGTTTGAAAATTGCAAAATTTTAAAAATTTTCGCCATATTTCCGTTTTTTTCATAAATAATCGCAAGTAATATCGAAGAAATGTTACCACTAACATGAAGTACAATATGTCACGAAAAAACAATCTCAGAATCAGCGGGATCCGTTGAAGCGTTCCAGAGTTATAACCTCATAAAGTGACAGTGGTCAGAATTGCAAAAATTGGCCTGGTCATTAAGTACCAAATTGGCTCTGTCACTAAGGGGTTAATAGAGCAGTGGAAAAAATGGAGGAGAAATAAAAGGGGAAATAAAATAAAAAAGGAAAAGAAAAAGTAGAAAAAATGAACAGACACACATACCGTGCCTATGTAGGCCAGAAAGGCAAATTCAATATAGCTGAATGAGATTTGGATAAAAATAGCGCCTAAATAAGAGGGGAGCAAAGGAAAATAAGAGTCAGAGCAACAGAAGATGCAGGGACACCAAGGGATATCCCCCCATAATACTCACATATGTGTGACGCCCTAGTATAAAAGGAGTATGCTGAAAAGGAGATGCAGAGGAGGTTGTAATAATAATGTGTAAACACAGCCAGTGTCCGAGAAAAAGTAACCAATACTAGTACCTGGAAAGCACATGGGATACGGTGGAAAATGACCACCTGTCGGGTGAAGCACCCGTGACTATGGGGGAGAACAAGGGGAAAAAAATGTAAAAATCATGGACCAGGGAGAGAGGTACAGGTCCTTCTCAAAAAATTAGCATATAGTGTTAAATTTCATTATTTACCATAATGTAATGATTACAATTAAACTTTCATATATTATAGATTAATTATCCACCAACTGAAATTTGTCACGTCTTTTATTGTTTTAATACTGATGATTTTGGCATACAACTCCTGATAACCCAAAAAACCTGTCTCAATAAATTAGCATATCAAGAAAAGGTTCTCTAAACGACCTATTACCCTAATCTTCTGAATCAACTAATTAACTCTAAACACATGCAAAAGATACCTGAGGCTTTTATAAACTCCCTGCCTGGTTCATTACTCAAAACCCCCATCATGGGTAAGACTAGCGACCTGACAGATGTCAAGAAGGCCATCATTGACACCCTCAAGCAAGAGGGTAAGACCCAGAAAGAAATTTCTCAACAAATAGGCTGTTCCCAGATTGCTGTATCAAGGCACCTCAATGGTAAGTCTGTTGGAAGGAAACAATGTGGCAGAAAACGCTGTACAACGAGAAGAGGAGACCGGACCCTGAGGAAGATTGTGGAGAAGGACCGATTGCAGACCTTGGGGAACCTGAGGAAGCAGTGGACTGAGTCTGGTGTGGAAACATCCAGAGCCACCGTGCACAGGCGTGTGCAGGAAATGGGCTACAGGTGCCGAAATGGGCTACAGAGAAGCAGCACTGGACTGTTGCTAAGTGGTCCCAAGTACCTTTTTCTGATGAAAGCAAATTTTGCATGTCATTCGGAAATCAAGGTGCCAGAGTCTGGAGGAAGACTGGGGAGAAGGAAATGCCAAAATGCCTGAAGTCCAGTGTCAAGTACCCACAGTCAGTGATGGTGTGGGGTGCCATGTCAGCTGCTGGTGTTGGTCCACTGTGTTTCATCAAGGGCAGGGTCAATGCAGCTAGCTATCAGGAGATTTTGGAGCACTTCATGCTTCCATCGGCTGAAATGCTTTATGGAGATGAAGATTTCATTTTTCAGCACGACCTGGCACCTGCTCACAGTGCCAAAACCACTGGTAAATGGTTTACTGACCATGGTATTACTGTGCTCAATTGGCCTGCCAACTCTCCTGACCTGAACCCCATAGAGAATCTGTGGGATATTGTGAAGAGAAAGTTGAGAGACGCAAGACCCAACACTCTGGATGAGCTTAAGGCCGCTATTGAAGCATCCTGGGCCTCCATAACATCTCAGCAGTGTCACAGGCTGATTGCCTCCATGCCACGCCGCATTGAAGCAGTCATTTCTGCCAAAGGATTCCCGACCAAGTATTGAGTGCATAACTGAACATTATTATTTGATGGTTTTTTTGTTTGTTATTAAAAAACACTTTTATTTGATTGGATGGGTGAAATATGCAAATTTATTGAGACAGGTTTTTTGGGTTATCAGGAGTTGTATGCCAAAATCATCAGTATTAAAACAATAAAAGACCTGACAAATTTCAGTTGGTGGATAATGAATCTATAATATATGAAAGTTTAATTGTAATCATTACATTATGGTAAATAATGAAATTTAACACTATATGCTAATTTTTTGAGAAGGACCTGTACCTCTCTCCCTGGTCCATGATTTTTACATTTTATTCCCCTTGTTCTCCCCCATAGTCACGGGTGCTTCACCCGACAGGTGGTCATTTTCCACCGTATCCCATGTGCTTTCCAGGTACTAGTATTGGTTACTTTTTCTCTGACACTGGCTGTGTTTACACATTATTATTACAACCTCCTCTGCATCTCCTTTTCAGCATACTCCTTTTATACTAGGGCGTCACACATATGTGAGTATTATGGGGGGATATCCCTTGGTGTCCCTGCATCTTCTGTTGCTCTGACTCTTATTTTCCTTTGCTCCCCTCTTATTTAGGCGCTATTTTTATCCAAATCTCATTCAGCTATATTGAATTTGCCTTTCTGGCCTACATAGGCACGGTATGTGTGTCTGTTCATTTTTTCTACTTTTTCTTTTTTATTTATTTCCCCCTTTATTTCTCCTCCATTTTTTCCACCGATACTGCTCTATTAATCCTCCCTCTTCTGGTTACTAACTTAGTCACGCTCGTTCGTCGTATCTACACCCTACCTGGCTATATTATACCATGGTTAGCCACAACTCGCTCAGCTCTATATCACTGCCCTAGTTGGCCTCCATAGGCACGATATGCACGTCCTTCGTTTCCACCTATATTCTCTCGGTCCCGTCCACTGGCTCGATCACGTCCTCTCATCTGAGTGACACTTAGCCTGGCTATTTGCTACCACTTCCCTGTTTATATTTACCAGCGATGTATATGTTACATAATTCTTGACCTAAACTTCATGTTAACTCTGTCTGTTTATTTTTGTTTATTTGTGTTTCTCTTGTATATACTTTAGTTATTTTTGTACAGGTTGTACTTCTTTTTTGTTATTTCCTCTTTTTTATGTTATAGCCCTTTATTTTTTAGAACACATATTTATACTCATGTGTTGGGAATCTCCCTGGACGGTTGCTAGTCAAGGATGGAATCAGATGTGTATATACTATACATTCACTGTGAGGGTATGTTCACACGTTCCTGATTTCCATCCTTTTTTTCTGCACTAAAAACCGCAGCTCTTGGCAGAAAATGCAGGTCCTTTTTTTGGTGCGTTTTTTGATGCGTTTTTTAGTGCAGTTTTCTATGCAGAGTCTCTGTGTGTTTTCTAGGAAGTTTAGGGTTAATGGCTGAAAATACCCTAACCCTACCCCTATTCTAACCTTAGTGGGAAAAAAAAAAAAATATTTTTTTATTGTCCCTACCTATGGGGGTGACAAAATGGGGGGGGGGCATTTGCTATTTTTTTTATTTTGATCACTGAGATAGATTATATCTCAGTGATCAAAATGCACTTTGGAACGAATCTGCCAGCCGGCAGATTCGGCGGGCGCACTGCGCATGCGCCCGCCATTTTGGAAGATGGCGGCGCCCAGGGAGAAGACGGACGGACGGACACCGGGAGGCCGGGTAAGTATAGGGGGGGAGATGGGGGCACGGGAAGGGGGGGGGGGGGGGGCGTCGGGGCACGGGGGGTGGCATCGGAGCATGGGGGGGTGGGATTGAGGCACGGGGGGCAGCCACACTGCAGCGGTTCTGCACCTCAAACCGCAGTAAAACCCGCAGATATTTTTCTCATCTGCGGGTTTCACTGCGGGTTTGACCTCACAATGGAGGTCAATGGGTGCAGAACCGCTGCAGTTTCACAAAAAGAAGTGACATGGTTCCGCAGTAAAAAACGCACTGTGTGAACATGGCCTGAAAGCGCCCAATTAACTGCCTAATAGCCATTGCCTCGTGCATCAATCGTCAGTCCATTTTGTGATTGTCCAGACAATAGGTGGCAGCAGTGGTCTGCCTATCTCCCCCATCTACCTGACAAACTGGTGGCAATGGTGGAATTTCTTCCCGATCTCCCTGACAGAAGCAAATAGAGAAAAAAAGGACCAAGACTGCACAGTTCAGCAGAGTTTTCCTTAAGGTACCATCACACTAAGCGACGCTGCAGCGATACCGACAACGATGTCGATCGCTGCAGCGTCGCTGTATGGTCGCTGGAGAGCTGTCACACAGACAGCTCTCCAGCGACCAACGATCCTGAAGTCCCCGGGTAACCAGGGTAAACATCGGGTTACTAAGCGCAGGGCCGCGCTTAGTAACCCGATGTTTACCCTGGTTACCGTTGTAAATGTAAAAAAACAAACACTACATACTTACATTCCCGGTGTCTGGTCATGTCCCTCGCCTTCAGCTTCCCGCACTGACTGAGCGCCGGCCGTAAAGTACAGCGGTGACGTCACCGCTGTGCTGTGCTTTACGGCTGGCCGGCGCTCACCAGTCAGTGCGGGAAGCTGAAGGCGAGGGACCTGACCAGACACCGGGAATGTAAGTATGTAGTGTTTGTTTTTTTACATTTACAACGGTAACCAGGGAAAACATCGGGTTACTAAGCGCGGCCCTGCGCTTAGTAACCCGATATTTACCCTGGTTACCAGTGACGACATCGCTGAATCGGCGTCACACACGCCGATTCAGCGATGTCAGCAGGAGATCCAGCGACAAAATAAAGTGTTGGACTTTCCCCAGCGACCAACGATCTCCCAGCAGGGGCCTGATCGTTGGTCGCTGTCACACATAACGATTTAGTTAACGATATCGTTGCTACGTCACAAAAAGCAACGATATCGTTAACGATATCGTTCAGTGTGACGGTACCTTAAAGGTACCTTCACACTGAGCAACTTTACAACGAGAACGACAACGATCCGTGACGTTGCAGCGTCCTGGATAGCGATCTCGTTGTGTTTGACACGCAGCAGCGATCAGGATCCTGCTGTGACATCGCTGGTCGTAGCTGAAAGTCCAGAACTTTATTTGGTCGTCAGGTCGGCGTGATTCGTCATGTTTGACAGCAAAAGCAAGGATGCCTGCAATGTTTTTTCACAGAGCTAACAACCAGCGAGAACGATAAGTGAGTCGCCTTTACGTCACTGGATCGCTCCTGCATCGTTCTGGAGTTGCTGTGTTTGACATCTCTACAGCGACCTAACAGCGACGCTCCAGTGATCTAGTTTAGGTCGGATCGTTGTCTATATCGCTGGAGTGTCGCTAAATGTGACGGTAGCTTTAAATACCATCTGCTTTGCTAGGACATTTAGGCAGTGTTCACATGTAGCATAATTGCTTTATTTTTCTCTGATGCTTTTTTTCTGCAAAAAATCTGCTGTTTAACTGTCCAAACAAATCTGATGATTACATGAAAGCTTTGCCCCTGAGCGTCTGCACTTTTTCTCTATGCGGGCAGCACAGTGGCTCAGTGGTTCGTACTGCTGCTTTAAAGCCCTGGGGTCATAGAGTCAAGTACCACCAAGAACATCTGCCAGGAGTCTGTATGTTCTCCCCATGTTTGTGTGGGTTTCCTCCAGGTTCTCCATTTTCTTCCAACAATCCAAAACCATACTGATAGGGAATGTAGATAGTGAGCCTCAATGGGAACAGTGATAATAATGTCTGTAAAGTGCAGTGGAATATGATAGCGCTATATAAGCAAGGCATAATAAATACACGCACCTCATAGTGTGCCCCTCGTTCTGTTCTGTAAAAGTTGGGAGGAATTCAACTGATATACAGCTAATGGGCTGCACATTCCCCAACATGTAGTCTCGCTCATTTGGAAGTTGTAGTTATCTACAGAGGTGCCCATTGGGGTGTTCAGAGTCACTAGAATTAAAGTGCGCCTCTACAGCCTTAACCAGCATTGCCCACTCAGTCATGTTTGCTCTCACCCTTGACCTGACCCCCAAAGTTCACCTCTGCTGAAAACTGAAAGAAAAGTAACGCATGGATGTACAAAAAGTGTAGTGCATGTGCGTGTTCACGTTTGGCATTCAATGCTGTTCACGGGAGTTTGATAAGTGACTGAAAGTATGAAGTCTGAAGGTCGCATTGTCAATCGAGTATTGAAGCACGTTCGGAAACATTCCCTGCGCCCGACCTCCTAACTGGTGCCAAGTTAATAATTACCAGGGTTGTGTGTTGGGTGCAGAATTCCTGACTGTTAAGTGGGAGGAGAAGAATCCCCAGCCTTTACTCACAAAGGTGCTCAGATTGTAAAAACTCTTCTCTTCCTTCAGTTATGTAAAATCTACAAACTGAACTTGCTTTATGGAAAAAAGAAGATGCCCCTGTGCAAGAACACTATATGGGCCCCCTTACCTCCAGGGCCCCTGTGCAAGAACAATATATGGGCCCCCTTACCTCCAGGGCCCCTGTGCAAGAACAATATATGGCTCCCATACCTCCAGGGCCCCTGTGCAAGAACAATATATGGCTCCCATACCTCCAGGGCCCCTGTGCAAGAACAATATATGGGCCCCGTTACCTCCAGGGCCCCTGTGCAAGAACAATATATGGGCCCCCTTACCTCCAGGGCCCCTGTGCAAGAACACTATATGGGCCCCGTTACCTCCAGGGCCCCTGTGCAAGAACAATATATGGCTCCCATACCTCCAGGGCCTCTGTGCAAGAACAATATATGGGCTCCCTTACCTCCAGGGCCCCTGTGCAAGAACACTATATGGGCCCCCTTACCTCCAGGGCCCCTGTGCAAGAACAATATATGGGCCCCCTTACCTCCAGGGCCCCTGTGCAAGAACAATATATGGCTCCCATACCTCCAGGGCCCCTGTGCAAGAACAATATATGGCTCCCATACCTCCAGGGCCCCTGTGCAAGAACAATATATGGGCCCCGTTACCTCCAGGGCCCCTGTGCAAGAACAATATATGGGCCCCCTTACCTCCAGGGCCCCTGTGCAAGAACACTATATGGGCCCCGTTACCTCCAGGGCCCCTGTGCAAGAACAATATATGGCTCCCATACCTCCAGGGCCTCTGTGCAAGAACAATATATGGGCTCCCTTACCTCCAGGGCCCCTGTGCAAGAACACTATATGGGCCCCCTTACCTCCAGGGCCCCTGTGCAAGAACAATATATGGGCCCCCTTACCTCCAGGGCCCCTGTGCAAGAACAATATATGGCTCCCATACCTCCAGGGCCCCTGTGCAAGAACAATATATGGCTCCCATACCTCCAGGGCCCCTGTGCAAGAACAATATATGGGCCCCCTTACCTCCAGGGCCCCTGTGCAAGAACAATATATGGGCCCCGTTACCTCCAGGGCCCCTGTGCAAGAACAATATATGGGCCCCCTCACCTCCAGGGCCCCTGTGCAAGAACAATATATGGGCCCCGTTACCTCCAGGGCCCCTGTGCAAGAACACTATATGGCTCCCTTACCTCCAGGGCCCCTGTGCAAGAACAATATATGGGCTCCCTTACCTCCAGGGCCCCTGTGCAAGAACAATATATGGGCCCCGTTACCTCCAGGGCCCCTGTGCAAGAACAATATATGGGCCCCATTACCTCCAGGGCCCCTGTGCAAGAACAATATATGGGCCCCTGTGCAAGAACAATATATGGCTCCCATACCTCCAGGGCCCCTGTGCAAGAACAATATATGGGCCCCGTTACCTCCAGGGCCCCTGTGCAAAAACAATATATGGGCCCCCTTACCTCCAGGGCCCCTGTGCAAGAACAATATATGGCTCCCTTACCTCCAGGGCCCCTGTGCAAGAACAATATATGGCTCCCATACCTCCAGGGCCCCTGTGCAAGAACAATATATGGGCCCCCTCACCTCCAGGGCCCCTGTGCAAGAACAATATATGGGCCCCGTTACCTACAGGGCCCCTGTGCAAGAACAATATATGGGCCCCCTTACCTCCAGGGCCCCTATGCAAGAACAATATATGGGCCCCCTTACCTCCAGGGCCCCTGTGCAAGAACAATATATGGGCCCCCTTACCTCCAGGGCCCCTGTGCAAGAACAATATATGGGCTCCCTTATCTCCAGGGCCCCTGTGCAAGAACAATATATGGGCTCCCTCACCTCCAGGGCCCCTGTGCAAGAACAATATATGGCTCCCATACCTCCAGGGCCCCTGTGCAAGAACAATATATGGGCCCCGTTACCTCCAGGGCCCCTGTGCAAGAACAATATATGGGCCCCCTTACCTCCAGGGCCCCTGTGCAAGAACAATATATGGCTCCCTTACCTCCAGGGCCCCTGTGCAAGAACAATATATGGCTCCCATACCTCCAGGGCCCCTGTGCAAGAACAATATATGGGCCCCCTCACCTCCAGGGCCCCTGTGCAAGAACAATATATGGGCCCCGTTACCTACAGGGCCCCTGTGCAAGAACAATATATGGGCCCCCTTACCTCCAGGGCCCCTATGCAAGAACAATATATGGGCCCCCTTACCTCCAGGGCCCCTGTGCAAGAACAATATATGGGCTCCCTTATCTCCAGGGCCCCTGTGCAAGAACAATATATGGGCTCCCTTATCTCCAGGGCCCCTGTGCAAGAACAATATATGGGCTCCCTCACCTCCAGGGCCCCTGTGCAAGAACAATATATGGGTCCCGTTACCTCCAGGGCCCCTGTGCAAGAACAATATATGGACCCCGTTACCTACAGGGCCCCTGTGCAAGAACAATATATGGGCCCCGTTACCTCCAGGGCCCCTGTGCAAGAACAATATATGGGCCCCCTTACCTCCAGGGCCCCTGTGCAAGAACAATATATGGGCTCCCTTATCTCCAGGGCCCCTGTGCAAGAACAATATATGGGCTCCCTCACCTCCAGGGCCCCTGTGCAAGAACAATATATGGCTCCCATACCTCCAGGGCCCCTGTGCAAGAACAATATATGGGCCCCCTCACCTCCAGGGCCCCTGTGCAAGAACAATATATGGGCCCCGTTACCTACAGGGCCCCTGTGCAAGAACAATATATGGGCCCCCTTACCTCCAGGGCCCCTATGCAAGAACAATATATGGGCCCCCTTACCTCCAGGGCCCCTGTGTAAGAACAATATATGGGCTCCCTTATCTCCAGGGCCCCTGTGCAAGAACAATATATGGGCTCCCTCACCTCCAGGGCCCCTGTGCAAGAACAATATATGGGCCCCGTTACCTCCAGGGCCCCTGTGCAAGAACAATATATGGGCCCTCTTACCTCCAGGGCCCCTGTGCAAGAACAATATATGGGCTCCCTTATCTCCAGGGCCCCTGTGCAAGAACAATATATGGGCTCCCTCACCTCCAGGGCCCCTGTGCAAGAACAATATATGGGCCCCCTCACCTCCAGGGCCCCTGTGCAAGAACAATATATGGGCCCCGTTACCTACAGGGCCCCTGTGCAAGAACAATATATGGGCCCCCTTACCTCCAGGGCCCCTATGCAAGAACAATATATGGGCCCCCTTACCTCCAGGGCCCCTGTGCAAGAACAATATATGGGCCCCCTTATCTCCAGGGCCCCTGTGCAAGAACAATATATGGGCCCCCTTACCTCCAGGGCCCCTATGCAAGAACAATATATGGGCCCCCTTACCTCCAGGGCCCCTGTGCAAGAACAATATATGGGCTCCCTTATCTCCAGGGCCCCTGTGCAAGAACAATATATGGGCTCCCTTATCTCCAGGGCCCCTGTGCAAGAACAATATATGGGCTCCCTCACCTCCAGGGCCCCTGTGCAAGAACAATATATGGGCCCCGTTACCTCCAGGGCCCCTGTGCAAGAACAATATATGGACCCCGTTACCTCCAGGGCCCCTGTGCAAGAACAATATATGGGCCCCGTTACCTCCAGGGCCCCTGTGCAAGAACAATATATGGGCCCCCTTACCTCCAGGGCCCCTGTGCAAGAACAATATATGGGCTCCCTTATCTCCAGGGCCCCTGTGCAAGAACAATATATGGGCTCCCTCACCTCCAGGGCCCCTGTGCAAGAACAATATATGGCTCCCATACCTCCAGGGCCCCTGTGCAAGAACAATATATGGGCCCCCTCACCTCCAGGGCCCCTGTGCAAGAACAATATATGGGCCCCGTTACCTACAGGGCCCCTGTGCAAGAACAATATATGGGCCCCCTTACCTCCAGGGCCCCTATGCAAGAACAATATATGGGCCCCCTTACCTCCAGGGCCCCTGTGCAAGAACAATATATGGGCTCCCTTATCTCCAGGGCCCCTGTGCAAGAACAATATATGGGCTCCCTCACCTCCAGGGCCCCTGTGCAAGAACAATATATGGGCCCCGTTACCTCCAGGGCCCCTGTGCAAGAACAATATATGGACCCCGTTACCTCCAGGGCCCCTGTGCAAGAACAATATATGGGCCCCGTTACCTCCAGGGCCCCTGTGCAAGAACAATATATGGGCCCCCTTATCTCCAGGGCCCCTGTGCAAGAACAATATATGGGCCCCCTCACCTCCAGGGCCCCTGTGCAAGAACAATATATGGGCCCCCTCACCTCCAGGGCCCCTGTGCAAGAACAATATATGGGCCCCGTTACCTACAGGGCCCCTGTGCAAGAACAATATATGGGCCCCCTTACCTCCAGGGCCCCTGTGCAAGAACAATATATGGGCCCCCTTACCTCCAGGGCCCCTATGCAAGAACAATATATGGGCCCCCTTATCTCCAGGGCCCCTGTGCAAGAACAATATATGGGCTCCCTCACCTCCAGGGCCCCTGTGCAAGAACAATATATGGGCTCCCTTATCTCCAGGGCCCCTGTGCAAGAACAATATATGGGCTCCCTCACCTCCAGGGCCCCTGTGCAAGAACAATATATGGGCTCCCATACCTCCAGGGCCCCTGTGCAAGAACAATATATGGGCTCCCTTACCTCCAGGGCCCCTGTGCAAGAACAATATATGGGCTCCCTTACCTCCAGGGCCCCTGTGCAAGAACAATATATGGGCTCCCTTACCTCCAGGGCCCCTGTGCAAGAACAATATATGGGCTCCCTCACCTCCAGGGCCCCTGTGCAAGAACAATATATGGGCTCCCTTACCTCCAGGGCCCCTGTGCAAGAACAATATATGGGCTCCCTTACCTCCAGGGCCCCTGTGCAAGAACAATATATGGGCTCCCTTACCTCCAGGGCCCCTATGCAAGAACAATATATGGCTCCCATATCTCCAGGGCCCCTGTGCAAGAACAATATATGGGCTCCCTCACCTCCAGGGCCCCTGTGCAAGAACAATATATGGGCCCCGTTACCTACAGGGCCCCTGTGCAAGAACAATATATGGGCCCCCTTACCTCCAGGGCCCCTATGCAAGAACAATATATGGGCCCCCTTACCTCCAGGGCCCCTGTGCAAGAACAATATATGGGCCCCCTTACCTCCAGGGCCCCTGTGCAAGAACAATATATGGGCCCCCTTACCTCCAGGGCCCCTGTGCAAGAACAATATATGGGCCCCCTTACCTCCAGGGCCCCTGTGCAAGAACAATATATGGGCCCCCTTACCTCCAGGGCCCCTGTGCAAGAACAATATATGGGCTCCCTCACCTCCAGGGCCCCTGTGCAAGAACAATATATGGGCCCCGTTACCTACAGGGCCCCTGTGCAAGAACAATATATGGGCTCCCTTATCTCCAGGGCCCCTGTGCAAGAACAATATATGGGCTCCCTTACCTCCAGGGCCCCTGTGCAAGAACAATATATGGGCTCCCTTACCTCCAGGGCCCCTGTGCAAGAACAATATATGGGCTCCCTTACCTCCAGGGCCCCTGTGCAAGAACAATATATGGGCTCCCTCACCTCCAGGGCCCCTGTGCAAGAACAATATATGGGCTCCCTTACCTCCAGGGCCCCTGTGCAAGAACAATATATGGGCTCCCTTACCTCCAGGGCCCCTGTGCAAGAACAATATATGGGCTCCCTTACCTCCAGGGCCCCTATGCAAGAACAATATATGGCTCCCATATCTCCAGGGCCCCTGTGCAAGAACAATATATGGGCTCCCTCACCTCCAGGGCCCCTGTGCAAGAACAATATATGGGCCCCGTTACCTACAGGGCCCCTGTGCAAGAACAATATATGGGCCCCCTTACCTCCAGGGCCCCTATGCAAGAACAATATATGGGCCCCCTTACCTCCAGGGCCCCTGTGCAAGAACAATATATGGGCCCCCTTACCTCCAGGGCCCCTGTGCAAGAACAATATATGGGCCCCCTTACCTCCAGGGCCCCTGTGCAAGAACAATATATGGGCCCCCTTACCTCCAGGGCCCCTGTGCAAGAACAATATATGGGCCCCCTTACCTCCAGGGCCCCTGTGCAAGAACAATATATGGGCTCCCTCACCTCCAGGGCCCCTGTGCAAGAACAATATATGGGCCCCGTTACCTACAGGGCCCCTGTGCAAGAACAATATATGGGCTCCCTTATCTCCAGGGCCCCTGTGCAAGAACAATATATGGGCCCCCTTACCTCCAGGGCCCCTGTGCAAGAACAATATATGGGCTCCCTCACCTCCAGGGCCCCTGTGCAAGAACAATATATGGGCCCCCTTACCTCCAGGGCCCCTGTGCAAGAACAATATATGGGCCCCCTTATCTCCAGGGCCCCTGTGCAAGAACAATATATGGGCCCCCTTACCTCCAGGGCCCCTATGCAAGAACAATATATGGGCTCCCTTACCTCCAGGGCCCCTGTGCAAGAACAATATATGGGCTCCCTCACCTCCAGGGCCCCTGTGCAAGAACAATATATGGGCTCCCTCACCTCCAGGGCCCCTGTGCAAGAACAATATATGGGCCCCCTTACCTCCAGGGCCCCTGTGCAAGAACAATATATGGGCCCCGTTACCTCCAGGGCCCCTGTGAAAGAACAATATATGGGCTCCCTTACCTCCAGGGCCCCTGTGCAAGAACAATATATGGGCCCCGTTACCTCCAGGGCCCCTGTGCAAGAACAATATATGGACCACGTTACCTCCAGGGCCCCTGTGCAAGAACAATATATGGGCCCCGTTACCTCCAGGGCCCCTGTGCAAGAACAATATATGGGCCCCCTTACCTCCAGGGCCCCTGTGCAAGAACAATATATGGGCCCCCTCACCTCCAGGGCCCCTGTGCAAGAACAATATATGGGCCCCCTCACCTCCAGGGCCCCTGTGCAAGAACAATATATGGGCCCCGTTACCTCCAGGGCCCCTGTGCAAGAACAATATATGGGCCCCCTCACCTCCAGGGCCCCTGTGCAAGAACAATATATGGGCCCCCTTACCTCCAGGGCCCCTGTGCAAGAACAATATATGGGCCCCGTTACCTCCAGGGCCCCTGTGCAAGAACAATATATGGGCTCCCTTACCTCCAGGGCCCCTGTGCAAGAACAATATATGGGCCCCGTTACCTCCAGGGCCCCTGTGCAAGAACAATATATGGACCACGTTACCTCCAGGGCCCCTGTGCAAGAACAATATATGGGCCCCGTTACCTCCAGGGCCCCTGTGCAAGAACAATATATGGGCCCCCTTACCTCCAGGGCCCCTGTGCAAGAACAATATATGGGCCCCCTCACCTCCAGGGCCCCTGTGCAAGAACAATATATGGGCCCCCTCACCTCCAGGGCCCCTGTGCAAGAACAATATATGGGCCCCGTTACCTCCAGGGCCCCTGTGCAAGAACAATATATGGGCCCCCTCACCTCCAGGGCCCCTGTGCAAGAACAATATATGGGCTCCCTTACCTCCAGGGCCCCTGTGCAAGAACAATATATGGGCTCCCTTACCTCCAGGGCCCCTGTGCAAGAACAATATATGGGCTCCCTTATCTCCAGGGCCCCTGTGCAAGAACAATATATGGGCTCCCTCACCTCCAGGGCCCCTGTGCAAGAACAATATATGGGCTCCCTTATCTCCAGGGCCCCTGTGCAAGAACAATATATGGGCTCCCTCACCTCCAGGGCCCCTGTGCAAGAACAATATATGGGCTCCGTTACCTCCAGGGCCCCTGTGCAAGAACAATATATGGGCTCCCTTACCTCCAGGGCCCCTGTGCAAGAACAATATATGGGCCCTTTGCGGTCCAATAGCTCCTTATAATGCACAATTCCACCTGCTTTGGAGGTAGCAATGGGCCCCTGTGCAGCTGCATAGGTGGCACCAATGACCTGTCGGCCCCTGGCAGAATGAGCCCAGCTTCCAGGCTGTTTATCCAGGGAAGGACGGAGCAGTGAGTGGGCTCAGTGGAGCCCTGAGCTGGAGCAGAAGACTCCGCCTGCAGACCGTGCTGTCCCACCCTGCTCCTCTCCGCCTGCAGCCCGTGCTGTGACTGTCCCACCCTGCTCCTCTCCGCCTGCAGACCGTGCTGTGACTGTCCCACCCTGCTCCTCTCCGCCTGCAGACCGTGCTGTGACTGTCCCACCCTGCTCCTCTCCGCCTGCAGCCCGTGCTGTGACTGTCCCACCCTGCTCCTCTCCGCCTGGCACAGTCTGGGACTTCCTGAAAGTCTCTGCCCAGTGTGCATTGGCTCTAACCTCCGTTCTGTAGGCTGGAGTCCTGGGACACATCGCCCGCGCTGCTCCCGAGGCCGGACTACCTCAGGTAATGGTTCCTCTGTTTCCCAAACCCATCTGGTTGGCAGAATGTTCCCGGACAGCTGTCTGTGCAGAGAATCCAGAAGCAGCCGGGCAGCTAGAAGTGATGGTTAGTATTGGCCCGGCCTCTTGGCTGCACAGACGTCCCTGCTGGTGCCAGCCTTCCATCCAGCTGTGTTCTCACTTGTGCCATCCGTTTTCTTCCAGCAGCGGCTATTAACCATTTACGGTTCCCTAAGTTACAGAATTGCAATGTATCCAGAATAATCGGATGCGGCTCCGTGTGACGTCCGTTTTTTTGTTTTTCGTAGACTTGAATGGACGAGTCTCATCTAATTTGCAGAAGAAATAAGTCCCTTTGCGAGTTGGCGAGGGAGGGAGCGCCACTTGTCAGGCTGGCACAGCAGAGGGCTATTAGATCAGCCTGGCATTTGCAGATCGCTGCAGTAGCAAACGCTAAAACCGGTTTCTTGACAGTTTTTTTTGTCATTGAAACCTAAGAGCGTTTTGCTTTCACGGTGATGTCAGATGGCACCGTTATTAGAAAAGTGACTTATTGTGCAATTTCAGATTCTACCAACATTATGTTGCAATGGATCACACACACAATGCTGCTACATAGATCGCCGGTAATACAATTCACTAGTGTTTCCAGGGTTTTTGCTGACCTCAGTCGAACAATGGGCCATATTTCTCAGTGCCAGTGGCATGGAAAAGAATGGTGTTTATGTTAGATGCTTTAGAGGTTCCGATTTATCAGCTTTTGGTGTTTTCCTAACAGTTGTGCCCAGCTCCGTTGATTAAAGGGAACCTGTCACCCCGTTTTTTGAGATTGAGCTATAAATACTGTTAAATAGGGCCTGCGCTGTGTGTTCCTATAGTGTATGTAGTGTACCCCGATTCCCCATGTATGCTGAGAAATAACTTACCAAAGTCGCCGTTTTCGCCGAGATGCAAACTCGGCTTTGGGAAAATGGCCGCCGCGATCTCTAATGCGCACGCGCGGCATCCCGCGGCCATTTTCCTGAAGCCCCGTGCAGCAGAGCACTCGATCTGCGCACGCGCGGCCCCAGGAAGATGGCCGCCCCCACCGATGCAAGGGATTACAGCGCAGATCGCGCGCTGTGTCTTCACCACTACGCCACTACGCCACCAACGTAAAGCTGAGGAAGAACCACCGATGTCACCACGCCCTCCCGACCTGACCAGCCTGATTGACAGGCGAAAACGGCGACTTTGGTAAGTTATTTCTCAGCATACATGGGGAATCGGGGTACACTACATACACTATAGGAACACACAGCGCAGGCCCTATGTAACAGTATTTATAGCTCAATCTCAAAAAACGGGGTGACAGGTTCCCTTTAAAGTTTATTCAGGTACCCATTTTCTTTTCAAGTGAGGAAAACAGACCAATTTCATCGTAGAGTGCGCGGCTCCTCGTAGTGTGCGCGGCTCCTCGTAGTGTGCGCGGCTCCTCGTAGTGTGCGCGGCTCCTCGTAGTGTGCGCGGCTCCTCGTAGTGTGCGCGGCTCCTCGTAGTGTGCACGGCTCCTCGTAGTGTGCTCGGCTCCTGGTAGTGTGCGCTGCTCCTCGTAATGGTTTCTCCAGCTTCTCCTATCAGTGATAAATGGAAAAACACACAGATGGCATATGACTGTTGTCAAATTTTTTTCCATAGACTTCCTTTGATGAGTTTTATCTGACACTTGGGTCAATATTTGTCATGTCTTTGTGATTTTGCATTGACCGCCCAGTCTCGCACCTAAACAAACTTAAATATGTGAAAAGCTTCATAGACTACAATAGGTACAACGTCTCTCTGTTAAAAAATATGGAACATAATCATGCATGAAAAATTGTCTGAATGAATGAATGAACCCTAAGGCTAGGATCAGATTGCGTTAATGGGACCGCGCTAACGAACAGCGTTGCACGGCGAAATTAACGCTGTGCAACGCGTCCGTTAGCGCACCCATTGGCAGCAATGGGAACGCACATCGCTAGCGCGTGCCATTTTCGGCACGAGCTAGTGATGTGCCGGTGTTTTGTGACACGCCTCGGACGCTGCTTGCAGCGTCCGCGACGCGCCCGAGGTCCGTTCCCCGCTCTCGCAGATCGGGGATCTGCGAGAGCGGGGACGTTAAACGCGACCCCGAAAAAGACATTGCATTAGCGCAATCCGCTAGCGCTTAGCGCTAAACGGATTGCCCTAACGCAATCTGAACCTAGCCTTAGACCAAGTTCCCACAAATGGTGCATTTTTGATGCTGCAGATTTTCCGCAGCATTTCTATCCTAATTAGCTGAATTACGGTAGTTTGTGTTTTTTCATTGTGTACTTGAGTGCAGACTTTTTTCATACGTTTCTAGGGTATGTCCACTCTATGTCTTTAAGACATCGGCGTACCAGCTGTGTTTTGTCAGAGGAAGTTCTCTTCTGTGTCTTTTCAGTCATTTTGAAGCATCTTTTTTTTTCTAATTACGGTAAATTTATTTTTATTTTACTTATAAAATACTGAGTGGCTTCCGAACGATTGGTTCACTTTTTTAAGCCTGAAGTGGATAAAAAGAGTTTGTAAAAGACTGAACATATGCACAGCATTTCGTTTTAACTTAGCAGCTATCAAGAAGTAAGGTATGGAAACCAGACCAGAATTTGACCAGAGATGCATCAGTTTTTCTCGGAGGAGGAGAGGGAAAAAATTTCTCTATCTTCTCCATTCTGTCAGCCTGTGAAAATCTGATCCCATTCTGATGTCATCTGAGTGCAATGTTTTTCACTGACCGATAGACTTACATTGCCGATTTTAATCAAACAATCGCATCAAAATCTGACATGTCTGTGGTTGCTTCCCTCAGTCCACCTGGTCTGAGGAAAAAAAATGGACATGTGCACAGCACTGTAGAATATCGTGGATTTGAATGCTATGAGTGAGAACCATGGATAGAACAAACTAAAAGTGAGGCTGGTACAGAGGGGAGAGGACCCTGCCCTCAGAGTCTTAGGCCTCTTTTCCATTTGCGAGAAACACGTCCGTGTCTCGCATGTGGAAACAAAGCTCTGGTGCCGGCATTCCGGAGCGGAGCGTGTGGCTCCATGTGTTGCTATGCGGCCGCACGCTCCGCTCTGGAGTGCCGGCGCCAGAGCTTCGTTTCCACATGCGAGACACGGACGTGTATCTCGCAAGTGGAAAAGAGGCCTTACAATGTCCAGGATAAAGGGCAAATAGGGAGTAGGTCGGAGTGGAGCAGCTCTAGTGGTGGTGAGGTGATAGCAGCATTATTGCAGGCTGTAGACTTTCTTGAATGAGGAGTTTCAAGGTTACTTGTGAAGGTTCAAAATGTTGGAGACAATTTGGACTTGCTGAAGTACCGAATTCCAGAGGATGGGGCATGCTTGGGAAAAATCCTGGAGGAGATTGTGTGGTGAACTGACAGAGTGGAGAAGAGAAGGAGGTTCTTACATGTGGGAAGATATACCGGGAGATTATATTGGAGAAGTCTGGAGAAGATAGATTATGGGTGGCCTTGTAAATCGTTGTTAGTAGTTTGAACTGAATTGATTGGAAGCCAGTGAAGAGACTTGGAGAGGCAGAGATGGATTAACCAAGCAGAATAGTCAAGAACGGACTGGAGAGGGGCGAGAGTGTTAGGAAGCCACAGATGAGGATATTGCAGTAGTCAAGCCAGGGGATGATGAGGGCATGAACTAGCATTTTAGTAGATTCAGGGTAGAAGACTAGACTTATTCCGGAAATATTTTTTCGTTTGAAGTGGTAAGGGCTTGGATGAGTGGTTTGACGGATATCAAGATCAGCTTTACTGGTTCTACCAAGGCAACGGAATTGTGATACTGAGGAACGGGTGATGTCAATTATTGTGATAGATCGGTAGGGAAGCTGAGTGAGATGAGAGAAGGATGAGAAGTTCGGTGTTCACCACAATGAGATTTAGAAAATGTAATGAGAAGGCGGACATGTCAGACTCTCGGATTCTGGACAGCAGAGAGGTGACATCTGGGCCAGAGCGGTAGATCTGAGTGTCCTCAGTGTATAGGTGGTACTGGAAGCCATGGGACTTTATGAGCTGTCTTAGGCCAAAGGTAGATGGACCAGGTCAAGCATTTCCAGTTTTTGCTCTCATTATATTCCTGGTGCTCCACTCAGTATTTAATTTTTTTTTTTTCGTTTTTAAATCTGTCATGTGATTTCAGCCATTTTTTATTTTTTTTCTCCCAATATGCTAAATTCTGTGGTCTGGGGCACTGAGGGGAACTTCTTTAGTCGCCTCTGTACTATTTAAGTCCCCTTGGTAAAGATTTTTTAAAAGATTAGCACCTAATAATAAGGGCTCATATTTAAAAAAAAAAAAAAAAAAATTTAGAAAAAATATTGAGGCGAGCAGAACACGTATAATAGCAAAACACTGGCCACCTCTGACAGATTCCATTTAAATATCTCACTTATAGGTAACAAAAGACCCTGTCATGATGTAGAAGTCACAACCCCTTTTAAACACAAAGGGACCAGACATAAAACTGAAGAATTTTACCAACAAACCAAGAATTAAAGGTTTAATTATGAAAAAAATTCAGCAGAAATACAAAGAAATGACATACTGCAGTATAAGGCTACTTTCACACTAGCGTCGGAATCTCCCCGTCGCAATGCGTCGGGGAGAGATTCCGACGCTAGCGTTTAGCGCATTGCACAATGAAGGCAGTGGATGCATTTCTCCGGCGCATCCGCTGCCCCATTGTAAGGTGCGGGGAGGTGGGGGCGAAGTTCCGGCCGCGCATGCGCGGTCGGAAAAAGCGGTCCGTCAGGAGCAAAAAACGTTACATGTAGCGTTTTTTGCTCCCGACGGTCCGCAGAAGCACGACGCATCCGTCGCAAATGCGTCGTCAATACAAGTCTATGGGGAAAAAACGCATCCTGCAAGCACTTTTGCAGGATGTGTTTTTTCTGCAAAACGACGCATTGTGACGGATTGCAGAAAACGCTAGTGTGAAAGTAGCCTAAAAAATACGCTGCAGCTCAAAAACTGCGAGTAAAAGGATGCACAGTGTGAATGAGATATTAGGAATCTCATTTATTTTGCAACTACTATGAAATGCTGTTTTTTTTTCTGTACCAAAAATGCAAGGAAAAAGATGTTATGTCAACAGGCTCGGACTGGCCCATGGGTGAACAGGGGAATCCCCTGGTGGGCCCCTGTACATACATAGATCTCCAACTGCATTATTGTATGGGCAGTACTTGGCATAATTCACTTGATTCATTCTGTACAGAAAAAAACAGCATATCCTCATTCATTTACCACACTACCCAGTTTATTATTATGTAGAGGTAAGGTAAATTTATGAAAGAGGGTAGTATCATATTTGCATGCAGGTGAAAAGTGGGCCCCCCAAAGTCAAGGTTACTGGTGGGCCCTTAGCACCCCAGTCCGACACTGTGTGTGGGGAAAACCAATAACTGCTTTTATGGAAATAATGGGGTATATTATCTGCTCCTGGTTTATTAGGCATTTTGACAAAAAATAATACTGCTTGTGTGTGATGTGTATAATTTACGTCAGTTCTTTCTTTAGGCATTTTGACAACTTATGGGGAAAGTGGTTGCCAAATAAAAAAAAAATTTTTTCATTTCAGTGGAGTACTTTAAAACTGGCCACAAGCAGCTTTTTATGTTCATGGAGTCTCCTGTAGGAACAAACGGTCACGAATTGGGGGCAAAAAATGACTTTTTTTTACTGCCAGAAGACCAGGACATGGTCCATCACAAATATCTCTGATGGCATGCTGCTATACCACGTTTTCCCAGGCCTCATGCAGATGTCTGGTTTTCACGGCTGTGGTTTTCACAGATAGGACACATGCCCATTATAGTATATGAGGCTGTTCACATTTCAGTATTTTTTTTATTTTAACATAGATCATTTCTTCTTGCAAAAATCACAGAGACATCTCCATTTTTACTGACATGACAGGTAAAAAGATACCAATACAGGTCTTTGGGTCCAGACAAATCATGGCTAACACACAGATGGCATCAATCTGCTGTACAGTAAGCCATAGGTGAGTCTTTGGGAGCCTTATTATTACTCAGTACAAAACAAAGCTGTAATACAGTCATGTACAGGCTGTAAGGTCAGTGTCGTGCTGCTAGGTCTACTTTTCACAGAGCTCTAATCTGCTGACAGATGGTCTCACATTATCCCTAAATATCCTCTAGCGCAATTCTTAGTAGACATTAAACGAGTATTCACATCTCCAAGATCCTATTCCACTGTTTAGTGGGTGTAATAATATTAGCAAATAGTTCCAATTAGAAATGTAGTATAGTTCTTCTGATTCACTATTTTGTTTACCTCATGTGCAGGGCATTGCAGTACTTTAGGTATCCATGGTTACGACCACTACCAACAAGCTAACTGTCACTATATCAGTGGTTGTAACCATGGATACCTGAGGTCCTGCAATGGTCACTGTACCTCTACTAGGGGGCTCTGTAGGTCACTATTGTGGAGGTGCTCTGGTTGTCACTGTACCTCTACTAGGGGGCTCTGTATGTCACTATTGTTGAGGTGCTCTGGTTGTCACTGTACCTCTACTAGGGGGCTCTGTAGGTCACTATTGTGGAGGTGCTCTGGTTGTCACTGTACCTCTACTAGGGGGCTCTGTAGGTTACTATTGTGGAGGTGCTCTGGTTGTCACTGTACCTCTACTAGGGGGCTCTGTAGGTCACTATTGTGGAGGTGCTCTGGTTGTCACTGTACCTCTACTAGGGGGCTCTGTAGGTCACTATTGTGGAGGTGCTCTGGTTGTCACTGTACCTCTACTAGGGGGCTCTAGATGTCACTATTGTGGAGGTGCTCTGGTTGTCACTGTACCTCTACTAGGGGGCTCTGTAGGTCACTATTGTGGAGGTGCTCTGGTTGTCACTGTACCTCTACTAGGGGGCTCTGTAGGTCACTATTGTGGAGGTGCTCTGGTTGTCACTGTACCTCTACTAGGGGGCTCTGTAGGTCACTATTGTGGAGGTGCTCTGGTTGTCACTGTACCTCTACTAGGGGGCTCTGTAGGTCACTATTGTGGAGGTGCTCTGGTTGTCACTGTACCTCTACTAGGGGGCTCTAGATGTCACTATTGTGGAGGTGCTCTGGTTGTCACTGTACCTCTACTAGGGGGCTCTGTAGGTCACTATTGTGGAGGTGCTCTGGTTGTCACTGTACCTCTACTAGGGGGCTCAGTATGTCACTATTGTGGAGGTGCTCTGGTTGTCACTGTACCTCTACTAGGGGGCTCTGTAGGTCACTATTGTGGAGGTGCTCTGGTTGTCACTGTATCTCTACTAGGGGGCTCTGTATGTCACTATTGTGGAGGTGCTCTGGTTGTCACTGTACCTCTACTAGGGGGCTCTGTATGTCACTATTGTGGAGGTGCTCTGGTTGTCACTGTACCTCTACTAGGGGGCTCAGTATGTCACTATTATGGAGGTGCTCTGGTTGTCACTGTACCTCTACTAGGGGGCTCTGTATGTCACTATTGTGGAGGTGCTCTGGTTGTCACTGTACCTCTACTAGGGGGCTTTGTATGTCACTATTGTGGAGGTGCTCTGGTTGTCACTGTACCTCTACTAGGGGGCTCTGGATGTCACTATTGTGGAGGTGCTCTGGTTGTCACTGTACCTCTACTAGGGGGCTCTGTAGGTCACTATTGTGGAGGTGCTCTGGTTGTCACTGTACCTCTACTAGGGGGCTCTGGATGTCACAATTGTGGAGGTGCTCTGGTTGTCACTGTACCTCTACTAGGGGGCTCTAGATGTCACTATTGTGGAGGTGCTCTGAATGTCACTGTACCTCTACTAGGGGGCTCTGTAGGTCACTATTGTGGAGGTGCTCTGGTTGTCACTGTACCTCTACTAGGGGGCTCTGGATGTCACAATTGTGGAGGTGCTCTGGTTGTCACTGTACCTCTACTAGGGGGCTCTAGATGTCACTATTGTGGAGGTGCTCTGGTTGTCACTGTACCTCTACTAGGGGGCTCTGGATGTCACAATTGTGGAGGTGCTCTGGTTGTCACTGTACCTCTACTAGGGGGCTCTGAATGTCACTATTGTGGAGGTGCTCTGGTTGTCACTGGACCTCTACTAGGGGGCTCTGGATGTCACTATTGTGGAGGTGCTCTGGTTGTCACTGTACCTCTACTAGGGGGCTCTGGATGTCACAATTGTGGAGGTGCTCTGGTTGTCACTGTACCTCTACTAGGGGGCTCTGGATGTCACAATTGAGGAGGTGCTCTGGTTGTCACTGTACCTCTACTAGGGGGCTCTGGATGTCACTGTTGTGGAGGGACCCTGGTTGTCGCTGTATCGTTACTAGGGGAGTCTGGTTGCCATTTTATCACTACTAGGGTGGCTTCGGTTGTCATTTGAGTGGAAGCAATTCCTTGTCAGTTGTCGTGGTGTGATGATGTTCCAACTCCTCTCAGGTAGCTGCGGCAGCCAAACACCGCCCTCAGTGGTGATAGTAGCACACGTGGCCAGTAATTCCATGGAGTGGTCATCTGAGATCAGTCCTACAGTAATCACTGCAGGACAACCAACAAACAATGGCAGTACCACTGGAGCAGTGGATCTGGAGTCCTGCTATTGCACTGCACCTATGCCAAAACTCCTAGCAGCACTTATCTCACCTCAGTCTGCACAGTGTGCTGCACCGTGCTCGTGAAAAATATGGCTTTGCCCAAGTGGGATGGAGAAGGAGCTCACTTGGCACCATCAAGTCAACAAACCAGCAGCAGTTAACACTAAGGACTCGCTTACATGAGTGTATAACACAGTCGAGTACTGTCTCATGTTTTATAGGATAGCTCTCGGCCCACCATTGTTTTCTCATGCCTATTTGCAGCATGTTGTGGGGGGTTCTAGAATTCGGATCACACACATCCATACAAGTCTATGGGTGCATGTGAAACATGGGACTGTGCTCTGATTTAATCCGAGTGCAGTCCAACATCTACAGAGAGACAATGGAGAAGGAGAAATAAGGTTCTCCGTCTTTTCCCCAGTTGTCCTGTGATTCTCTCATGCTAGAAAATTGGATCACACTCAGATGACACTCAGATCAAACGGTGACAGAGTTTGAGGCGACCGTCATTAGAATAATCTGCCCGTCTCTCTTGCATGAGAGATTCTACGCTAGTGTAAACGAGTGCTTACCTCAAGTTCATGTAGATGCTCAAAGTTCAATGAGTAAATCAATAATGAAACAGGAAATTCTTATCACACTGGTTTGATTAGAGAGGTTGTGCGGTCATAAAATATTCATGACCTATCCTGAGGCTATGTTCACACGTTCAGTATTTGGTCACTATTTTACATCAGCCAAAACCAGGAGTGGAGCAATCAGAGGAAAAGTGTAATAGAAACATGTCATCACTTCTGTGTATGTCACCCACTTGTTTAATAAAATTGGTTTTGTTCATGTAAAAGGGTTTAAAAATGCTGCAAAATGTTTTTTTTCACAGCGTTTTTTTATCTGTGTCATTAGTGTTACACGTACTAGTGCCTGGGAATCAGCGGTACTGTTCGCGCTGTCCCCCCCGTGCCGGGTGCTGAAGACAGCACTCATTATTGTCACGTGCTCATGCAGAGGATAGTGTTGAGAGTTGTATTCAACTAATAACAGTGAGAGCAGATGGCGGCTGATAAGAGTATTCATCAGCCAGCGCATGTGCTATGAATAGATACCGTAATAAAAAAAAGGGTTTGTGTTTCCCTGGATGATAACCAGCCAGGCAAAACTGTCAGCTGCGGGCTGCAACCCTCAGATGTCAGCCTCAGCTAGGCTGATTATCAAGAATAGTGGGGTGTCACCTTTGTATTGTGTTGTGACATCAAGCCCACGGGTTAGTTATGGAGAGGCGTCTATAAGACCTCTATCCATTACTAATCCTATAGTTTATTTTGTAAATAAACACACAGCCAGAATAAAGTTTTTCATTTGCAATAAAAAAGAACTCACTCTTTGACTTTATTTAAAAATAACAAACACAGTTATACTCACCTAACGCCCATTCCATTGAAGCCATCGTCTCCTGTTAAAAAAACAAAAATAAAAAACAACAATATCCGTCACCTGTCTGACTTTCTGTCCCACGCCATAATCCATGTTTGGGGATAAATAGTTTTCAACCTGCAGCCGTCCAGGCTGAGAACCACTGGAGAACGAACTGCTGCAAGCGCAGTATCAGTGACCAGCGGTGACATTATCAAGGTTACCGCAGGTCACTGAGGCTGCCTGTACCCAGCTGGGCCCCTGAATTGCGGTGACCTCAGAACCATGAGAAAAAGTCTCACTGTGCAGCCTATTTTTAGGCTGGGGGGTGGCAATATCCATGGCCCCTTACCAGCCTAAGATTACCAGCCCCCTGGTGTCTGCTATAGCTTGGTTAGTTGTCAAAAATGGGGGAACTCCACCATTTTTTTTAATATTGTGTATTTAAAAAATACTCCTCTATTCTTGATAACCAGCCTTGGTAACGCTGACAGCTGAAGATTGCAGTCCACAGCTGTCAGTTTTACCTCGCTGGTTATCAAAAATACGGGGGAACTTACGCCATTTAAAAAAAAAAAATATTTATTTATAGAGCAGGCGGTGGTTTAAAAATACTCCCATCAGCCGTCGCCTGCTCTCGCTGTTATCAGTTGAATACAAGTCTCAACATTGTCCCTGGCTCTCGCTGATCGCTGCGCGAGCAGTTGACAATGATGTGAGCTGTCTTCTTTAGCACCCGGAGCCAGGGAACAGCGCGAACAATACTTCTGATTCCCAGGGGCCAGTATGTGTGATACTGATGAGGCACACGGTTGTCACACGTATAAGGCCGGCGTCACACTCAGCGTATGCAAATACGGTCCGTATATCACGGCCGTAATACGCTGAAAAGTCCCGAAAATAGTGGTCCGTAGCTCCTCCGTAGGCAGGGTGTGTCACCGTTTTTTGTGCATGGTATCCTCCGTATGTAATCCGTATGGCAGCCGTACTGCGTGTTTTTATCGCAGGCTTGCCAAACCGACATACGACTATACAAGGGATCCATGTGTTAAAAAAAAAAAAAAAACATATATACTGTGTGTATATATATATATATATATATATATATATATATATATATATATATATATATATATTATTCCTTCATACAGCGCGAGATAGCAAAAAGCCGGTAATTCAATTACCGGCTTTTCCTTTCTCCTTCCTAAACCCGACATGATATGAGACATGGTTTACATACAGTAAACCATCTCATATCACCATTTTTTTTGCATAATCCACACTACTGTAAAGGCCCCTTCACATTAAGCGACGCTGCAGCGATACAGACAACGATCCGGATCGCTGCAGCGTCGCTGTTTGGTCGCTGGAGAGCTGTCACACAGACCGCTCTCCAGCGACCAACGATGCCGGTAACCAGGGTAAACATCGGGTAACTAAGCGCAGGGCCGCGCTTAGTAACCCGATGTTTACCCTGGTTACCATGCTAAAAGTAAAAAAAAACAAACACTACATACTTACCTACCGCTGTCTGTCCTCCAGCGCTGCGCTCTGCTTCTCTGCTCTCCTCCTGTACTGTCTGTGAGCCGGAAAGCAGAGCGGTGACGTCACCGCTCTGCTTTCCGGCTCACAGACAGTACAGGAGGAGTGCAGAGCACAGCGCTGGAGGACAGACAGCGGTAGGTAAGTATGTACTGTTTGTTTTTTTTTACTTTTAGCATGGTAAGCAGGGTAAACATCGGGTTACTAAGCGCGGCCCTGCGCTTAGTTACCCGATGTTTACCCTGGTTACCAGTGAAGACATCGCTGGATCGGTGTCACACACGCCGATCCAGCGATGTCTCCAGGGAGTCCAGCGACGAAATAAAGTTCTGGACTTTATTCAGCGACCAACGATCTCCCAGCAGGGGCCTGATCGTTGGTCGCTGTCACACATAACGATTTCATTAACGATATCGTTGCTACGTCACAAATAGCAACGATATCGTTAACAATATCGTTATGTGTGAAGGTACCTTTAGTAGTGTGTATCTGCAAAATTTGGCCGTTCTAGCTCTTAAAATAAAGGGTTAAATGGCGGAAAAAATTGGCGTTGGCTCCCTCGCAATTTTTTCCGCCAGAGTAGTAAAGCCAGTGACTGAGGGCAGATATTAATAGCCTGGAGAGGGTCCACGGTTATTGGCCCCCCCTGGCTAAAAACACCTGCCCCCAGCCACCCCAGAAAAGGCACATCTGGAAGATGCGCCTATTCTGGCACTTGGCCACTCTCTTCCCATTCCCGTGTAGCGGTGGGATATGGGGTAATGAAGGGTTAATGCCACCTTGCTATTGTAAGGTGACATTAAGCCTAATTAATAATGGAGAGGCGTCAATTATGACACCTATCCATTATTAATCCAATTGAATGAAAGGGTTAAAAAAAACACACACACATTATTAAAAATTATTTTAATGAAATAAAAACAAAGGTTGTTGTAATATTTTATTTAACGCCCAATCCAGTCACTGAAGACCCTCGTTCTGTGAAAGAAAAAACATAATAAACCAACAATATACTTACCTTCCACAGATCTGTAAAGTCTAACGATGTAAATCCTTCTGAAGGGGTTAAAACATTTTGCAGCAAGGAGTTCCGCTAATGCAGGCTGCTCCTTGCTGCAAAACCCCGGGGAATGAAGCTAAAAATAGGTCAATGATCTATATTTAGCTTCATTTGCGGTGAGGCGCCCTCTGCTGGCTGTTCATAGATCGTGGGAACTTTCCTAGAAAGCCTGGGAGCTTTCTAGGTAAGTTCCCACGATCTATGAACAGCCAGCAGAGGGCGCCTCACCGCAAATGAAGCTAAATATAGATCATTGACCTATTTTTAGCTTCATTCCCCGGGGTTTTGCAGCAAGGAGCAGCCTGCATTAGCGGAACTCCTTGCTGCAAAATGTTTTAACCCCTTCAGAAGGATTTACATCGTTGGACTTTACAGATCTGCGGAAAGTAAGTATATTGTTGGTTTATTATGTTTTTTCTTTCACGGAACGAGGGTCTTCAGTGACTGGATTGGGCGTTAAATAAAATATTACAACAACCTTTGTTTTTTTTTTCATTAAAATAATTTTTAATAATGTGTGTGTTTTTTTAACCCTTTCATTCAATTGGATTAATAATGGATAGGTGTCATAATTGACGCCTCTCCATTATTAATTAGGCTTAATGTCACCTTACAATAGCAAGGTGGCATTAACCCTTTATTACCCCATATCCCACCGCTACACGGGAATGGGAAGAGAGTGGCCAAGTGCCAGAATAGGCGCATCTTCCAGATGTGCCTTTTCTGGGGTGGCTGGGGGCAGGTGTTTTTAGCCAGGGGGGGGCCAATAACCGTGGACCCTCTCTCCAGGCTATTAATATCTGCCCTCAGTCACTGGCTTTACTACTCTGGCGGAGAAAATTGCGCGGGAGCCCACGCCAATTTTTTCCGCCATTTAACCCTTTAATTTAGTAGATAGAACGGCCAAATTTTGCAGATACACACTACTGACATTAGTAGTGTGGAATCTGCAAAAAAAAAGGAGAGAAGACATGGTTTACTGTTATGTAAACTATGTCTCAAATCATGTCGGGTTTAGGAAGGAGAAAGAAAAAGCCGGTAATTGAATTACCGGCTTTCAAGCTGTATAGAGCTGGAATAAATATTAATATATATACATATATGTGTCTCACTGACATATTGTTATGTCTGCTAATGAAAGGTGTAATGAAGGCAATCCAGAGACACAGTGTGCCTAGCGATCAGAGCGCACACAGTGATCTGACAAATACCCAAAAACAAAAGAACGAGCTCTGAGACGTGGAAACTCTGTAGACTGCACACCTGATCCTATCCTAAACACAACTAAAAGTGGCTGTGGATTGCGCCTAACCACTACCTATGCAACTCGGCACAGCCTAAGAAACTAGCTAGCCTGAAGATAGAAAAATAGGCCTGACTTGCCCCCAGAGAAATACCCCAAAGGAAAAGGCAGCCCCCCACATATAATGACTGTGAGTAAGATGAAAAGACAAAACGTAGGGATGAAATAGATTCAGCAAAGTGGGGCCCGATATTCTTAGACAGAGCGAGGACAGTAAAGCGAACTTTGCAGTCTACAAAAAACCCTAAAGCAAAACCCACGCAAAGGGGGCAAAAAAGACCCACCGTGCCGGACTAACGGCACGGCGGTACACCCTTTGCGTCTCAGAGCTTCCAGCAAAACAAAAGACAAGCTGGACAGAAAAAAGGCAACAAAATAGCAAAAAAGCACTTAGCTATACAGAGCAGCAGGTCACAGGAACAAACAGGAGAAGCTCAGATCCAACACTGGAACATTGACTAGGAGCAAGGATAGCAGCATCAGGTGGAGTTAAGTAACGAAGCAGCTAATGAGCTCACCAGAACACCTGAGGAAGGAAGCTCAGAAGCTGCAGTACCACTTGTGACCACAGGAGTGAATTCAGCCACAGAATTCACAACAGTACCCCCCCCTTGAGGAGGGGTCACCGAATCCTCACCAGAGCCCCCAGGCCTACCAGGATGAGCCGCATGAAAGGCACGAACAAGATCGGGAGCATGAACATCAGAGGCAAAAACCCAGGAATTATCTTCCTGAGCATAACCCTTCCATTTAACCAGATACTGGAGTTTCCGTCTAGAAACACGAGAATCCAAAATCTTCTCCACAATATACTCCAATTCCCCCTCCACCAAAACCGGGGCAGGAGGCTCAACAGATGGAACCATAGGTGCCACGTATCTCCGCAACAATGATCTATGGAATACATTATGTATGGAAAAGGAGTCTGGGAGGGTCAGACGAAAAGACACAGGATTGAGAACCTCAGAAATCCTATACGGACCAATAAAACGAGGTTTAAATTTAGGAGAGGAAACCTTCATAGGAATATGACGAGAAGATAACCAAACCAGATCCCCAACACGAAGTCGGGGACCCACACGGCGTCTGCGATTAGCGAAAAGTTGAGCCTTCTCCTGGGACAAGGTCAAATTGTCCACTACCTGAGTCCAGATCTGCTGCAACCTGTCCACCACAGAATCCACACCAGGACAGTCCGAAGACTCAACCTGTCCTGAAGAGAAACGAGGATGGAACCCAGAATTGCAGAAAAATGGAGAAACCAAGGTAGCCGAGCTGGCCCGATTATTAAGGGCGAACTCAGCCAACGGCAAAAAGGACACCCAATCATCCTGGTCTGCAGAAACAAAACATCTCAGATATGTTTCCAAGGTCTGATTGGTTCGTTCGGTCTGGCCATTAGTCTGAGGATGGAAAGCCGAGGAAAAGGATAGGTCAATGCCCATCCTACCACAAAAGGCTCGCCAGAACCTTGAAACAAACTGGGAACCTCTGTCAGAAACAATATTCTCAGGAATGCCATGCAACCGAACCACATGCTGAAAGAACAAAGGTACCAAATCAGAGGAGGAAGGCAATTTAGCCAAGGGCACCAGATGGACCATTTTAGAAAAGCGATCACAGACCACCCAAATGACTGACATCTTTTGAGAAACGGGAAGGTCAGAAATGAAATCCATCGAAATATGTGTCCAAGGCCTCTTTGGGACCGGCAAGGGCAAAAGCAACCCACTGGCACGAGAACAGGAGGGCTTAGCCCTAGCACAAATCCCACAGGACTGCACAAAAGTACGTACATCCCGTGACAGAGATGGCCACCAGAAGGATCTAGCCACTAACTCTCTGGTACCAAAGATTCCAGGATGACCAGCCAACACCGAACAATGAAGTTCAGAGATAAGTTTATTAGTCCACCTATCAGGGACGAACAGTTTCTCCGCTGGACAACGATCAGGTTTATTCGCCTGAAATTTTTGCAGCACCCGCCGCAAATCAGGGGAGATGGCAGACACAATGACTCCTTCCTTGAGGATACCCGCTGGCTCAGATAAACCCGGAGAGTCGGGCACAAAACTCCTAGACAGAGCATCCGCCTTCACATTTTTAGAGCCCGGAAGGTACGAAATCACAAAGTCGAAGCGGGCAAAAAATAACGACCAACGGGCCTGTCTAGGATTCAAGCGCTTGGCAGACTCGAGATAAGTCAAGTTCTTATGATCAGTCAATACCACCACGCGATGCTTAGCTCCTTCAAGCCAATGACGCCACTCCTCGAATGCCCACTTCATGGCCAGCAACTCTCGGTTGCCCACATCATAATTACGCTCAGCGGGCGAAAACTTCCTGGAAAAGAAAGCACATGGTTTCATCACTGAGCAATCAGAACCTCTCTGTGACAAAACCGCCCCTGCTCCAATCTCAGAAGCATCAACCTCGACCTGGAACGGAAGAGAAACATCTGGCTGACACAACACAGGGGCAGAACAAAAACGACGCTTCAACTCCTGAAAAGCTTCCACAGCAGCAGAAGACCAATTGACCAAATCAGCACCCTTCTTGGTCAAATCGGTCAATGGTTTGGCAATGCTAGAAAAATTACAGATGAAGCGACGATAAAAATTAGCAAAGCCCAGGAACTTTTGCAGACTTTTCAGAGATGTCGGCTGAATCCAATCCTGGATGGCTTGGACCTTAACTGGATCCATCTCGATAGTAGAAGGGGAAAAGATGAATCCCAAAAATGAAACTTTCTGCACACCGAAGAGACACTTTGATCCCTTCACAAACAAAGAGTTAGCACGCAGGACCTGAAAAACCATTCTGACCTGCTTCACATGAGACTCCCAATCATCTGAGAAGATCAAAATGTCATCCAAGTAAACAATCAGGAATTTATCCAGGTACTCACGGAAGATGTCATGCATAAAGGATTGAAACACTGATGGAGCATTGGCAAGTCCGAACGGCATCACTAGATACTCAAAATGACCCTCGGGCGTATTGAATGCAGTTTTCCATTCATCTCCTTGCCTGATTCTCACCAGATTATACGCACCACGAAGATCTATCTTAGTGAACCAACTAGCCCCCTTAATCCGAGCAAACAAGTCAGATAACAATGGCAAGGGATACTGAAATTTAACAGTGATCTTATTAAGAAGGCGGTAATCAATACACGGTCTCAGCGAACCATCCTTCTTAGCTACAAAGAAGAACCCTGCTCCCAGTGGTGATGACGATGGGCGAATATGTCCCTTCTCTAGGGATTCCTTCACATAACTGCGCATAGCGGCGTGTTCGGGCACGGATAAATTAAATAATCGACCTTTAGGGAATTTACTACCAGGAATCAAATTGATAGCACAATCACAATCCCTATGCGGAGGTAGGGCATCGGACTTGGGCTCTTCAAATACATCCTGATAATCAGACAAGAACTCTGGGACCTCAGAAGGGGTGGATGACGAAATCGACAAAAATGGAACATCACCATGTACCCCCTGACAACCCCAGCTGGATACCGACATGGAATTCCAATCCAATACTGGATTATGGGTTTGTAGCCATGGCAACCCCAACACGACCACATCATGCAGATTATGCAACACCAGAAAGCGAATAACTTCCTGATGTGCAGGAGCCATGCACATGGTCAGCTGGGCCCAGTACTGAGGTTTATTCTTGGCCAAAGGTGTAGCATCAATTCCTCTCAATGGAATAGGACACCGCAAAGGCTCCAAGAAAAACCCACAACGTTTAGCATAATCCAAATCCATCAGATTTAGGGCAGCGCCTGAATCCACAAACGCCATGACAGAAAACGACGACAAAGAGCATATCAAGGTAATGGACAGAAGGAATTTGGACTGTACAGTACCAATGACGGCAGACCTAGCGGACCGCTTAGTGCGCTTAGGACAATCAGAAATAGCATGAGTGGAATCACCACAGTAGAAACATAGCCCATTCAGACGTCTGTATTCCTGCCGTTCCACTCTGGTCATAGTCCTATCGCACTGCATAGGCTCAGGTTTAACCTCAGGCAATACCGCCAAATGGTGCACAGATTTACGCTCGCGCAAGCGTCTACCGATCTGAATGGCTAAAGACAAAGACTCATTCAAACCAGCAGGCATAGGAAATCCCACCATGACATCCTTAAGAGCCTCAGAGAGACCCTTTCTGAACAAAGCTGCCAGCGCAGATTCATTCCACTGAGTGAGTACTGACCATTTCCTAAATTTCTGACAATATACTTCTATATCATCCTGACCCTGGCACAAAGCCAGCAAATTTTTCTCAGCCTGATCCACTGAATTAGGCTCATCGTACAGTAATCCGAGTGCCAGGAAAAACGCATCGACACTACTCAATGCAGGGTCTCCTGGCGCAAGAGAAAATGCCCAGTCTTGAGGGTCGCCGCGCAAAAATGAAATAATAATCAAAACCTGTTGAATAGGATTACCAGAAGAATGAGGTTTCAAGGCCAAAAATTGCTTACAATTATTTTTGAAACTTGGAAACTTAGTTCTATCTCCAAAAAACAAATCAGGAATAGGAATTCTTGGTTCTAACATAGATTTCTGATCAATAGTATCTTGAATCTTTTGTACATTTATAACGAGATTATCCATTGAAGAGCACAGACCCTGAAAATCCATGTCCACACCTGTGTCCAGAAACACCCAAATGTCTAGGGGAAAAAAAAAAAAAAAGTGAACACAGAGCAGAGAAAAAAAAAAAAAATGATGTCAGAACTTTTTCTTTCCCTCTATTGAGAATCATTAGTTGGCTCCTAGTACTGTTATGTCTGCTAATGAAAGGTGTAATGAAGGCAATCCAGAGACACAGTGTGCCTAGCGATCAGAGCGCACACAGTGATCTGACAAATACCCAAAAACAAAAGAACGAGCTCTGAGACGTGGAAACTCTGTCGACTGCACACCTGATCCTATCCTAAACACAACTAAAAGTGGCTGTGGATTGCGCCTAACCACTACCTATGCAACTCGGCACAGCCTAAGAAACTAGCTAGCCTGAAGATAGAAAAATAGGCCTGACTTGCCCCCAGAGAAATACCCCAAAGGAAAAGGCAGCCCCCCACATATAATGACTGTGAGTAAGATGAAAAGACAAAACGTAGGGATGAAATAGATTCAGCAAAGTGGGGCCCGATATTCTTAGACAGAGCGAGGACAGTAAAGCGAACTTTGCAGTCTACAAAAAACCCTAAAGCAAAACCCACGCAAAGGGGGCAAAAAAGACCCACCGTGCCGGACTAACGGCACGGCGGTACACCCTTTGCGTCTCAGAGCTTCCAGCAAAACAAAAGACAAGCTGGACAGAAAAAAGGCAACAAAATAGCAAAAAAGCACTTAGCTATACAGAGCAGCAGGTCACAGGAACAATCAGGAGAAGCTCAGATCCAACACTGGAACATTGACTAGGAGCAAGGATAGCAGCATCAGGTGGAGTTAAGTAACGAAGCAGCTAATGAGCTCACCAGAACACCTGAGGAAGGAAGCTCAGAAGCTGCAGTACCACTTGTGACCACAGGAGTGAATTCAGCCACAGAATTCACAACACATATATATATATATACCTATTCTATGTGTACACATTTATTCTACCTATTCTACTGTAAGCTGTCAGTGTGATTTTACTGTACACCGCACTGAATTACCGGCTTTTCTCTCTAACACCGCTGCGTATTTCTCGCAAGTCACACTGCTTGTCCGTGTGTAATCCGTATTTTTCACGCTTCCATAGACTTTCATTGGCGTATTTCTTGCGCAGTACGGTGACAAACGCAGCATGCTGCGATTTTCTACGGCCGTAGAAAGCCGTATAATACTGATCAGTAAAATACGGCAGATAGGAGCAGGGGCATAGAGAATAATTGTGCCGTATTTTTTGCGAGTTTTACGGACGTAGTTTCTGCGCTCTTACGTCCGTAAAACTCGCAAGTGTGACGCCGGCCTTAAACACATGGACACAGTTATCTCCGGTACTGATTTTTCCAGTACCAGAAATGTCAGGACATGTGATTGTCCTAAAAATCAGTAAATTATATGCAGGAAAACTAGGAAATCTGGCACAACTGTCCATCAATAAAAAAGGATTTTATTGTGAAGCTATTAAAAGGTTTAGGAATCCAAAGTTACAAAGTTAAAAACTTGACCCCTTAGACTAAAGATGCCTGTGTGTGCCAGAAATGCGTCTGGTTTTCTGCGCCATTTCTCCACCTCTAGTTTAAATTGGCTTACTTGCAGTTTTTTAACATGTGTTTTTATCACGTTTTTGACTCTGCGGTTTTTGTCTCTATTTGGTGTGTCATGCTTTAAATAAAGCTGCATTGTTTTTGATACTTCCTGGGTTTTTTTTTGGCAAACCTTTATTGAAATACTTAGATTTCAAGCATTTTCATGCGTTTCTGCCACTGAAGCGCAGGAGCTGGATTTCTTATGTGGATTTCCTTTAATGTAAGTCTATGGGAAAAACCCACACAGAAATTGACATGTTGCGGATTTGAAACAGGTCAGTGTACACAGCGTTAAAAAGAAGCAAAGAGGGCAGGAGATTTGTATAATCACATCTGGAACCACTGTTTTTTTTATGTCAAAAACCCATCATGGGCACTTTGCCGTATTGTCTGAAGTGCTGACATCACGTCTTTAGTGCTGCAGTCAGTGAGCTCAGCAGCTCGGTTATTGGCTCCAGCGCTGCAGACAATGACGGTCACCAAGAGTAAAGTTGGGCGAGTAAGGGCTCATTCAGACATACCTTTTTGCACTACGTAACATGTTTCACCAGCTATTTTGTTCAGCGTTTTATCAGATTTTCCACAGTGTCAACATTTTATTTGTTTCATCAGTTTGTCTATGATAAAAAAAAAATTCTGTACCTGATGGTACCCTAAGGCTGTGTGCACACGTGAGAAAAGAGGTGCAGAATTTTCTGTACAAAATCCGCATCTCCTGGCAGAATCCGCAGCCGCGGATTTGCAGCGGAGTTTGTGCGGTTTTTATGCGGAATTGCTGCGGATTTTGTCCGGATTTTCTGTGGTTTTTGCCACTGCGGATTTTTAACATGGAGGGGTGCAGAAACGCTGCAGATCCGCACAAAATAAGTGACATGCACTTCTTTGAAATCCACAGCAATTCCGCACTAATTTTTCCGCACCATCTGCACATCTTTTTTTTCTGAATCTGCAGTGTTTCTGCGCAGAAAGATCCGCTGCGGATCCGCAGCAAATCTGCATTGTGTGCACATAGCCTAACGCTGTTGGATTTTAGCTGCTCTCCTTCGAAACAAACTGCAGCCTGAATTCAAGCTTTGATGTGGCAGTTATGGGGTTAAGTGTGAGGAGACAGTTCGGCCACATCCCCCACTTAGCAGGAGACTAATTACCAGTTATAGCAGAAACTGCTGAGCAAGGTAGTCCCTTCTTCTCCCTGAGGCTCCCGCCAAAGCTACCAAGGATCTCGGCACCTCCTCGCTTCCTCTGGCAGCATCGGCTTCACCAATAGTAAGGCTGTGTGCACACATTGCAGATTTTTTTGCGTTTTTTTCGCTATAAAAACGCGAAAAACCGCATACATTATGCATCCCATCATTTAGAATGCATTCCGCAAGTTTTGTGCACATGATGCATTTTTTCCGCAAAAAAAAAAAAACGCATCGCGGTAAAAAAACTCAGCATGTTCTTTAATTTTGCGGATTTCCCACTATATTATTGCATTGGGAAAAATCTGCAAAAAAACGCGGTAAAAACGCATGCGGATTTCTTGCAGAAAATGTCCTGTTTTGCTCAGGAAATTTCTGCAAGAAATCCTGAACGTGTGCACATAGCCTAAAGGTACCGTCACACTCAGCAACTTTGCAACGAGAACGACAACGATCCGTGATGTTGCAGCGTCCTGGATAGCGATCTCGTTGTGTTTGACACGCAGCAGCGATCTGGATCCTGCTGTGCCATCGCTGGTCGGAGCTAGAAGTCCAGAACTTTATTTGGTTACCAGGTCGGCGTGTATCGTCATGTTTGACAGCAAAAGCAACGACGCCAGCAACGTTTTACATGGAGCGAACAACCAGCGAGAACGATAAGTACGTCACTGGATCGCTCCTGCATCGTTCTGGAGTTACTGTGTTTGACGTCTCTACAGCGACCTAAACAACGACGCTCCAGCGATCGGCTCGTTGTCTATATCGCTGCAGCGTCGCTGAGTGTGACGGTACCTTAAGACTGCGCCATCAGGGATGGGACTAAAATCAAATTTGCAAGTCTGAGAAAAAGCTCAATAGTGGATCAGATGGCATTGACTTTCCTCCCCTTTTGCTATCTACGGGCCCGACAGAAACAATCAAAGGGACAGATGTGCCGCCATTTTGCCCACTTCTGTGTTAATTGGATACTAATAATTTGTCTATAGAAATCAAAAGGTTTTTGGAATTATAGGAAATTGGACAGGTTCATGTACTTTATTATCACCAGGTGTTGTTTTGTGCACACATAGGCCACGTTCACACCTTCAGTACGGTATTTGGTCACTATTTTACCTCAGTATCTGTAAGCCAAAACCAGGAGTGGGTGATAAATACAGAAGTGGTGCATATGTTTCTATTATACTTTTCCGCTGATTGTTCCACTCCTGGTTATAGCTTACAGATACTGAGGTAAAATAAAATACTGATCATGGCCTAAGGCTATGTGCACACGACGTCTTTTAGATGCTGTACTCAAATAGTTTTTTCCTCGAAAAGACCCTCTAGGAAAGCAGCATTTTTCCTGAAGCATTTACTTGGACATCTTAGTGGACATCTTCCATATTCTATGTATTAATTTAGTACTGGCGACTACACGTCTTTATAAACCTAAAGCCATTACATATGCATAGCAAGTTGTTTTTAGTTTGCTGAGCATCTCTTTTTTGTGTTTTTGCAGTGCTTTTTCAGGCGGAATTAATCTCCGCTTTCCTTCTGCTAAACTTCGGGTCACCTCAGTTGTCTCTGCATGTGGTCTCACATCCCCTTCATCCCTTAGGGCTCCTTCACAGGTCAGTAATTTTTCTCTTTCATCAAACACGCTGATTACATTTCTATCATTTTTTGCTACAGTTTCATCAAAGTTTGGTCAGTTTATAATTTTTTACCATCGTATGTCCGTAATAATATGTATACATGTGACTCTTTATCATGCATACATATTAAAACCAAAGCAATAAGCCGGACTATAAATTGGTATCCGTGCAAAGTGTAAGAGCACTTTCACACTGTGGCCATTTCAGAGAGTAAAGCCAAGAAAAAGAAACAAAATGAGCATACATCATACAGCAAGTCAATAGTAATAATACATGTAGATAACATAGATGGTTTGGTTAATGCTATTTTGATTAAAAAAAGCAAACAAAACATACAAGCCATCTCACCGCGACAAGGTGTAGCCACGGTCCTAACCTGTCTCTAGTATTAAAACTTTTCCATGTCTCAAAGGGCGTCAATGTCAATAAGGAAGATCTGGGCAAAGTGCAGCCTGGACCGTGCCCTCCTGACGTACATCCGCCACTCGTCGTGACCACTCTCCGCATCCTCTGGATGCAGTGGTTAATACATTGGTGGATGATGGTGTCACTGGCTCCATCTTCTACCAGTCAATGTGTGAGTCCGCAGTCGCGATTATGTAATTTCATACTGTACATAGCCCCCTATGTGGAGCACATGCTGTATATAAGAGGCTATGTGGAGCACATTATGTATACAGAGAGGCTTCGTGGAGCACATTATTATTATTATTATTATTATTATTATTATTATTATTAATAAAAAAAATTATATATATATATATATATATATATATATATATTATATATATATCTAATATATAAAGCTGAGTGTGTGTGTGTGTGTGTGTGTGTGTATGTCCGGGATTGGCATCTGCACCGTCGCAGCTACAGCCACAAAATTTTGCACAGTCACACGTCTGGACCCCGAGAGCGTCATAGGCTATGTTGTGAGGCGAAATTTTAACCCCGCGCGTTCCAATTCACCAAACAATTTTGCCCCTATCTACATAATGGGGAAAAAAGTGAAAGGAAAAGTGTTAGAGGCGTCGCAGCTACAGCCACAAAATTTTGTACACTCACACGTCTGGACCCTGAGAGCGTCATAGGCTATGTTGTGAGGTGAAATTTTAACCCCGTGCTTTCCAATTCACCAAACAATTTTGCCCCTATCTACATAATGGGAAAAAATGGAAGGAAAAGTGTAGGAGGCAAATTGGCAGCTGCCAGATGTGAACAAGGGGGACTTAAAGAATGAGAGCGATGGCACCAAAGAGTATATACCGTACAGTTGCTAAGGTGGGGCCCCGACATGGGATACTCACCACACACGGGGATATGAACATACACACAAAATGCGCCACACACTACCACGTGCTTGAACACATATTACCCTCAGCACACATTTCACCACAAATACACCAACCTCGCCACATAAAAGTCAAAACACAAAAGTCGCCACTCAAAACTCGCCACGCGCAGAACTCGCCACATGCAAAAACTAGGCTCTTGCAAAACTCGCCACAAGTGCAAAACTCACCTCATGGAAAACTCGCCACACGCAAAACTTGCACATGCATAAAAGTTGCAACACATGCAAAAGTTGCCTCACACAAAACTTGCACATACTCAAAAGGCACCACACATAAAACTCGCCACACGCAAAACTCGCCATGCGCAAAACTTGCTGCACACAACTTGATACACTAACCTGTCACATGCAACTCGACACACAAAAAGTTGCTACACGCATGTTGCCACACAAAACTCATCTCACAAAAGTCGCTACATGCCTGTCGCCACACGCAACTCGACACACACAACTTGACAAACGAAACTCGCCCTAAAACACACACAAGTCTGGTATTATCCTTCAAAAATAAAAATCTGATTAATAAGCAGACAAATTACAACAAATGTACCATATAGGAAATACGGCAGCTGTTAGTCACATGACCTGTCTATTATGTGTATGTGTGAGCTAATATATACTGCCAGGGGGAGGGCTTCCTGTTGGCTGGGGATTTATCAGGCTGCCAATTTAGCTTACAAATACTGAGGTAAAAATACTGAGCAAATAACGTGTGAACGAGGTCTAATACAGGAGGAGATGACACACAGGTATATACTATATAGAGGAGGAGATGACATACAGGTACATATATATACAGGAGGAGATGACACACAGGTATATACTATATACAGGAGCAGATGACCTACAGGTATATGCTATATATAGAAGATGACATGCAGGTATATACAGGAGGAGATGACACACAGATATATACTATATATAGGGGAGATGACACACAGGTATATACTATATACAGGAGGAGATGACATACAGGTATATACTATATATAGGGGAGATGACACACAGCAGGTATATACTATATACAGGGAAGATGACATACAGGTATATACTATATACAGGAGATGACATACAGATGTATACTATATATAAGGGAGATGACAAACATGTATATACTGAGGTGATGAGGTGAAAATGAGAGGTGTGAGTGCAAAATGAGAGGAGTGAGGAAAAATAGTGGAGTGATCAGAAAATGACAGATGAGAGGTTGAAATGACAAGTGTTAGGGGGGAATGAGAGGAGTGAGGGAGAAAATGAGAGGTGTGAGGGGGAAAATGAAACATGCGATTGGGAAAATGAGAGGCGTGATGGGAAAATAAGAGAAGTGAGGTGCTATAACTAACCTCAGATATTTACTATGCCCAGGCAACGCCGGGCTCTTCAGCTAGTATGTGTATATATATATATATATATATATATATATATATATATTATATTTTTATTATTATAGCGCCATTTATTCCATGGTGCTTTACATGTGAGGAGGGGTATACATAATAAAAACAAGTACAGTACTCTTAAGCAATACAAGTCACGCCTGGTACAGGAGGAGAGGGGACCCTGCCCACGAGGGCTCACAGTCTACAAGAGATGTGTGAGGATACAGTAGGTGAGGGCAAAGCTGGTCATGCAGTGGCTTAGTCTACTTTCACACTAGCGTTGTTGGCTGCACGTCGCAATGTGTCGTTTAGGAGAAAAAACACATCCTGCAAAGTTGCCCGCAGGATGCGTTTTTCCCCCATAGACTAACATTAGCGACGCATTGTGACGTATGGCCATACGTCGCAACCGTCGTGCGACGGTTGCGTCGTGTTCTGGCGCACCGTCGGCACAAAAAAGTTACATGTAACTTTTTTTGCGCGTCGTGTCCGCCATTTTTAACCGCACATGCGTGGCCGAAACTCCGCCCCCTCCTCCCCGGACCTTACAATGGGGCAGCGGAAGCGTCGTAAGACTGCTTCCGCTTCCCACGTCGGCACTATTTTCACAACGCGCGTTGGCATGTCGGGCCGACGCATAGCGACGGCCCCGTGCCGACGCTAGTGTGAAAGCAGCCTCAGTCGACCGGCACAGCACATGCTGTATATCAGACTATGTGGGGTGCATGCTGTACATGGGAGGCTTGGTCAAAGTTTTCTGAGCACACAAATCTCCAAGGGTGCCCAAGCCTTTGCATTGGACTATTTTTTTCCTTTTTTGTAATTTTTAAAATGTAAAAAATGGCAATATTTTATATATTTTGCTAAAATACGAAGAAAATGTGTCATCTTTAGGCTGCCGTCACACTAGCAGTAGTTGGTCAGTATTTTACCTCAGTATTTGTAAGCCCAAACTTTTACATGCCACTGTGTGGGGGATGTCAGAAAATTCTTAATATTAAATACAAAACTTAATGTGTTCATATTAATATTGAGTACAATTAATTTCAGCCTATGGGTTCAGCCCGCCACAACAGACACAGTCTATCATTTTGCCCCTTGGAAAAATTAATTGCCCACCCTTGGAATAAAGGCAGAGCAGGGCCTGAGCTACGTATTTACTCTATATAGCTTCCCATTGATGGGTGTCTCAGTCAGGCCATACCTTGCTTATACCTTATTCATATTGACTTCGTTTGACACAAGGTAAGGTTAGGATCGTCTCGATGGGTACACCTTGTCATGGTGGGATGGCTTTTCTGAGATAAATATATATATTTTTAATCAAAATATCGATCACTAAGTATCTTATGTTATTTACATGCACTATTACTATTTACTTGCTTATTCTGTTTTTTTTCTTGATTTTTTTTTTTTTCATGTAGGCACATTGTCAGACATTTCAGTATACAGTTCTGGTAATAAGGTGGACAGTTGACTAGTTATTTTTATTGCACAATGGAATTAATAGAAATAAAAAATAAACAGACTTTGTATTGCGGCATTCCAAGATATTTGTGCAGGAATATATATATATATATATATATATATATATATATATATATAGCAAAAAAGTATTTAGTCAGTCAGCAATAGTGCAAGTTCCACCACTTAAAAAGATGAGGCGTCTGTAATTTACATCATAGGTAGACCTCAACTATGGGAGACAAACTGAGAAATAGGGATTTTTGTGTACTCACCGTAAAATCCTTTTCTCCGAGCCATTCATTGGGGGACACAGACCGTGGGTGTATGCTGCTGCCAATAGGAGGCTGACACTAAGTGATACAAAAAAAGTTAGCTCCTCCCCTGCAGTATATACCCTCCTGTTGGCTCTCGGCTAACCAGTTCGGTGCAAAAGCAGTAGGAGATCAATAACAATATATGAGCGTATAGCATTTCATATTCTAAAAAACAAGCATAAGCTAATAACAGGGTGGGAGCTGTGTCCCCCAATGAATGGCTCGGAGAAAAGGATTTTACGGTGAGTACACAAAAATCCCTATTTCTCCTTCGCCTCATTGGGGGACACAGACCGTGGGACGTCCCAAAGCAGTCCCTGGGTGGGGACAACAATAGATCAGGCCCTGTGTAACCGCTACTTACAAGTGCGCCACCGCGGCCTGCAGAGTCCGCCTGCCCAGACTCACATCTGTGGAAGTGGTTGAGGCTGCCTGTCAGCATGTGAATATCCCACTGAAGATGGATCCACTCACCATTGGTGCGCGTCCCGGCATGGAGCCGCCGCGGATGTGGGTTTCAGCGCTGTTCTGTGCAGCGTGGACGGTGCAGGGATAAGCCTCAATCCATCATCCGTTTGTTAGGGAGGTGGAGAGGAACCGTCCGCCTCCTTGTGCCATCCGCTTTCACAGTGGTGGGACAGTGGGGGCTGCTCGGACGCCATAGAGAGGGGCCTCTGTACATCCACGGAGTTCAGTCCGGGTGGACAGGGCCAGTTGTCCGGCATTAGGCCTGGCTCCAGGAGAGGATACATGGAGGCGACACTCCATGTGGTCGCCTGCTGCTGGTGTGGGGACATCGGGACCGTGAAGGAACCGTCGCCCCTGAAGTGAGCTCAGGCATGGCTTCCCACGACGCAGGAAAGGGTACGGGGAGGTATACTCGCCGTGCTCGCCTGTTGATGGTTCGGGGGAGATCGGAACCTTGAAAGGAACCGTCGCCCCCTTCACTCCGTTAATTAAAAAATAAAAATTTACAGAAAAGTAAACAATAAAATAAAAACGTTGGGGTCTGAAACAGACCCATGTGCCTCCTACAGACACTAAGCAAGAACTGGTTAGCTGAGAGCCAGCAGGAGGGTATATACTGCAGGGGAGGAGCTAACTTTTTTTGTATCACTTAGTGTCAGCCTCCTATTGGCAGCAGCATACACCCACGGTCTGTGTCCCCCAATGAGGCGAAGGAGAAAAAAAAATCCAGAAAATCACATTGTCTGTTTTTTTATCATTTTTTTTGCATATTATGGTGGAAAATAAGTATTTGGTCAGAAACAAACAATCAAGATTTCTGGCTCTCACAGACCTGTAACTTCTTCTTTAAGAGTCTCCTCTTTCCTCCACTCATTGCCTGTAGTAATGGCACCTGTTTAAACTTGTTATCAGTATAAAAAGACACCTGTGCACACCCTCAAACAGTCTCACTCCAAACTCCACTATGGTGAAGACCAAAGAGCTGTCAAAGGACACCAGAAACAAAATTGTAGCCCTGCACCAGGCTGGGAAGACTGAATCTGCAATAGCCAACCAGCTTGGAGTGAAGAAATCAACAGTGGGAGCAATAATTAGAAAATGGAAGACATACAAGACCACTGATAATCTCCCTCGATCTGGGGTTCCACGCAAAATCCCACCCCGTGGGGTCAGAATGATCACAAGAACGGTGAGCAAAAATCCCAGAACCACGCGGGGGGACCTAGTGAATGAACTGCAGAGAGCTGGGACCAATGTAACAAGGCCTACCATAAGTAACACACTACGCCACCATGGACTCAGATCCTGCAGTGCCAGACGTGTCCCACTGCTTAAGCCAGTACATTTCCGGGCCCGTCTGAAGTTTGCTAGAGAGCATTTGGATGATCCAGAGGAGTTTTGGGAGAATGTCCTATGGTCTGATGAAACCAAACTGGAACTGTTTGGTAGAAACACAACTTGTCGTGTTTGGAGGAAAAAGAATACTGAGTTGCATCCATCAAACACCATACCTACTGTAAAGCATGGTGGTGGAAACATCATGCTTTGGGGCTGTTTCTCTGCAAAGGGGCCAGGACGACTGATCCGGGTACATGAAAGAATGAATGGGGCCATGTATTGTGAGATTTTGAGTGCAAACCTCCTTCCAGCAGCAAGGGCATTGAAGATGAAACGTGGCTGGGTCTTTCAACATGACAATGATCCAAAGCATACCGCCAGGGCAACGAAGGAGTGGCTTCGTAAGAAGCATTTCAAGGTCCTGGAGTGGCCTAGCCAGTCTCCAGATCTCAACCCTATAGAAAACCTTTGGAGGGAGTTGAAAGTCCGTGTTGCCAAATGAAAAGCCAAAAACATCACTGCTCTAGAGGAGATCTGCATGGAGGAATGGGCCAACATACCAACAACAGTGTGTGGCAACCTTGTGAAGACTTACAGAAAACGTTTGACCTCTGTCATTGCCAACAAAGGATATATTACAAAGTATTGAGATGAAATTTTGTTTCTGACCAAATACTTATTTTCCATCATAATATGCAAATAAAATGTTAAAACAACAGACAATGTGATTTTCTGGATTTTTTTTTTCTCAGTTTGTCTCCCATAGTTGAGGTCTACCTATGATGTAAATTACAGACGCCTCTCATCTTTTTAAGTGGTGGAACTTGCACTATTGCTGACTAAATACTTTTTTTGCCCCACTGTGTGTGTATGTATGTATGTATGTATGTATGTGTGTATATATATATATATATATAATTTTTTTTTTTTTTTTTTAATACGTTTCTATAAATTTTCTATCCCAGTTTTTGCAAGGCGGATTTATCAGAATATGGCTATTCTGGCAATATTTTCAAGTGTTTGTTTATCGTGCATTGGATAAAAACGTTTTTTGTTCTTTTTTAAATAAATCATTAGAATAGTTGACCCTCACCAGCCACTCCTAACTGGTGAGAATGAGAGAGGGGATGTAGGGGACAGAGTATCATGAATGATCTGTATTACAGTTTATGGAGGGTATGGAGAAGAGGGGGGAAGCCACAGGGGTCAGTAGCACTGAAGTGAGATAGAGGGAGGACGTTAACCCTTTCTTCTCCTTATGCGCAACACAGGCACAAAAACTCACAAGCTGGATGCAGAAGGAGGAGGTAAGGGTTAATGTACACATGGAGAGGTGACAAGGACCAGAGACCTGGTGAAGATTTTCAATTCTGAAAAGACAGGAGATAAGGAACTGAAGGGCCTTTGTCAGATTTAGTGTGGGTTTCTGAGTACCTCTGATCAGCTCCTAGTCTTATGGGAATCTTACAGGAATATGTGTTGTTCTGCAGTACCCAGCAGTGGACGCTACACGCTAAATGGGTTGCGTAGTTCAGCTCTATTCCCTGTTCTATCCAGGGCTTGTAACAAATGGTTGGTGTAGGTGTCAGTTGCTGAACCCCCACAGATCTGATATTGATGACCCATCCTGAGGCCAGCTCATCAATAGCTTCTCACTGCAAAGCCCCTGTAGTTTCTGACCATCCCACCTCTTTCTTCCTCTAATCTCGCTTTCTTGTCAGCTTAGAAAAATGAGTCAACTTCCTTGTTTCAACTTGTGTTGCATTCTCGCATGGGATGTTTGCAGAAGATGTATCATATCTTATGTATGTATAACAGCCTCAGTGTCTCCTATATGATGCATGTACATCGGCCTCATTGTCTCCTATGTGATGTATATACACCAGTCTCAGGGTATCCCATGTGATGTATTCAGCAGTCTGTGTATCTTATGTGATATATAAAGAAGTTTCAGTGTATCCTATGTGATGTATACAACAGTCTTGTCGTATTCTACGTGATGCATACAGCAGTCTGTCTTCCATGTGCTGTATATGCAGCAGTCTCAATGTATCCTATTTGATATGCTGCAGCAGTCCCGGTGTATCCAATGTGAGATATAAATAGAGAGAGGGAGAGCAGCCGTTGTGTCCCCTAAGTGATTACCTGCCTTAGTATCTCATATATGATGTATATACAGCGGTTTCACTGCTTTTCCAGTCATTTGCAAGCAAATTGCACACAGATCAGTGTATCCTATATTATGTATATTTTGCAGACCTTCCACTATTTGAGTTGTGTAAATGTTACAAGAGCAGTGATGAATTTTCCACTTTGGAGACACATACAGTGAAATATGTATGTGTGTCCAGAACAACCTACCACATGTTTTTTTCAAAACTTATAATCACAAAAATGTGACTTCGTGTCAGACCGACACAAACCTGAAAAGCCGTTACGAGCAGCAACACCAATCCCACCTAACATCGCACACCTCACCAAACAGAAGCAGTTCCAGCCATCACAATAGGGGTGAGTTATTTAAATATTTGCCCAAGTATAGCAGGATAATTTTGTATGTCTCGTGAATGATGTTATAAATATACAAATGGCCCTTGGTAGAAAAAAGGTTCTCCACCTTTGTGTTAGACCCTCAGTGAATTGTAGCCTGAGCAGATTTAGAACACCACTGAGTCCATGAGATTAGTTGGGAGATTTATGAGGGAGACAGATTATAGACAGCCTTGGAAGTCATTGTTAGTATTTGGAACTGTATTCCCTGTGGTATTGGAAGCCAATGAAGGGATTAGTAGAGGTGGATGAGTAGCCAGAGAAGTGGATTACCAGGGCAGTGGAGAGAAGGATGGACTTGAGACGTGCAAGAATGTTATCTGAGAGGCCAGAGAGTAGAATATTGCAGTAGTTGTGGTGTGGTGGAAGGTAATGAGGGCAAACAATCACATTTGAATACATTTGGGATTGAAGAAAGGATGAATTCTGGAAATATTTTTGTGTTTGAGGTGATAAAGGCTTGGGTGTTTGGTTTAAAAGAAGGGCACAGTTGAGGGTTATTCCAAGGCAGCAGACTTGTGAAGTGAAAAAGTGTCATGTCATTTATATTGATATATCAAGTGGAAGGTTGAGTTGTGGGGGGTGCTGTTATGGACGGTAAGGAACATGCTGCCATTTTAAGAGACAGCACCCCCTTGTCTGGTGAGATGGAATGTTCTTCTCCCCCCTGCAATAGACTGTGTGAATGAACTGCCCTGTGGTGAGGGGTGTAGCCTTTAGAGCGTGTGAGCTAAAGCTGCTGCAGAGAGCGTCTGTGCATATAGCTGTGAAAGAGGACCCACAGCCTGGGACGGAGTGGACTTGTGAAATTGGACAGACTCTTCGGCTGTAGCAAGGGTGGCTGTCCTGTGCTAGTTTGAGAAGCCATGAAGATACCAAGAAGGAGATTTACATTTTCCAGGAGCACCTTCAGGACCCAGAAGCAAGGAGAAAACCACGTTTTCACAGAGCGGGCAGAGAGCCGTGCACACCATCTTACTAGACTATGGGGATGGGGGGTTAGTGTGTCTACCCGGAAGTTCTTGCTGAGCGAACAAGCAGCAAGATGGGAGGTCTCTGCACGCCGCCGTACCCTCACAGGTGATGCTTATTCTATGTAAATATTTCTATATAAACTCGGCAGGGTTGAAGTAAGATTTACATTTTTCCCTGAGGAAGAAGCGCTAGCAGCGTCGATACGCGTGGGGCTGTGGTTCCCCTACGGACAACACCTGGTAATGAGTTATTGCACTTGCAAATCTTACCACCATCATGGACTTTATACGCCAGCCGTTCATAGAGGGCTAGTGGTATTAGCCAGGATACGTAGTTTAGGCTTGGCACTATTTGTGTGACGGCTGGGGTCAGTATGACTTTTTGTTACCAGGTGGCGTTTTTGGTAATGCATTTCAATTGTATATAATATAGGGTTGGCAGGATGCATGGGTGTTGTACTTTATGTGAACAGGATATTTATTGTCATATTTCCCATGTCCTTGCATTAAAACCTGTGTGATACCATTAATGGTATATATTGGGTCAGCTGGCGCTATTATGGCTGATTAACCCCTCTGTCTTAGCACTTGACATGCTGGAAAATACTTTTGGGTTCATATCACAGAAGCTAACATCCTCAGTGACACACATCTCCCCTCCAGTAATTTTACCAGTTACCTTCTCTCAACTTGTGCACTTAGGCCGGCGTCACACTGGCGTTTAAAACGGCCGAGTGCAATGCGATAAAAAATCGCATTGCACTCGGACCAATGTTAACATATGGGGCCGCTCCCAGCAGCCGACTTTTTGTCGGCCGTTTTTCTCGGTCCGAGACAATCGCAGCATGCTGCGATTGTATCGGACCGAGGAAAACTGTCGGCTCACTCGCACCCATATAAGCCAATGGGTGCAAGTGAGACAGCGCACACCATGTTCTCGCATCGGATGCGATACGCCAGTGTGACGCCGGCCTTAAAGGGGTTTTCCCCAAGAACAAAGTTAATTTTAAAGTTGAGATAATCTTATAAATGTGACCCTACTGTGTAATTGATGTGTCTCACCATATAGGAACATGGTCTGATCATACCACATCTCCTGGGCAGGGGAGGAGGCAAAAGAGAGTATACAGATAGCACAGCATGGGATCACAGCAAATTCTTTTTGTGAGCTAAAGCATTTCCCTACCTGTTTCTTTTTTTTTTTTTAATGTTTTACCAAAAATAAATAATAATTTGCAATCCAGTGCTGTAATGTCTATATACTCTATTTTGCTTCCTCCCCTGCCCAGATGTGGCATGATCAGACCATGTTCCTGCACGGTACCTACCAGGGGAACATTTATAAGATTATCTCAGCAAAGTAACATTTTTGTTAAACACATCCAATTGTAGAACTTATTATAATTCCACGATCTATTGATTTAAAATGAACTTTGTCAATGGGACAACCCCTTTAACCCCTTTCTGTCATTGGACGTACTATTCCGTCTATGTGGGGTGGGCCTTAATTCCTACGGACGGAATAGTACGTCCAGCGCGATCGGCCGCGCTCACGGGTGATTGCGGCCAGGTGTCTTGCGGCCGGGTGTCAGCTGCCTATCGCAGCTGACATCCGGCACTATGTGCCAGGAGCGGTCACGGACCGCCCCCGGAACATTAACCCCCGACACACCCCGATCAAACATGATCGCGATGTGCCGGCGGTACAGGGAAGCCTCGCGCAGGGAGGGGGCTCCCTGCGGGCTTCCCCGAGACCCCCGCAGCAACGCGATGTGATCGCGTTGCTGCGAGGGTCTCTTACCTCCCATCCCTGCAGCAGGCCGGATCCAAAATGGTCGCGGCATCCGGGTCCTGTAGGGAGGGCGGTGGCTTACCAAGTGCCTGCTCAGAGCAGGCGCTTGGTAAGCCTGCAGCCCTGTAAGTCAGATCGCTGATCTGACAGAGTGCTGTGAAAACTGTCAGATCAGCGATCTGTGATGTCCCCCCCCTGGGACAAAGTAAAAAAGTCGAAAAAAAAATTCCACATGTGGAAAAATATATATATATATATATATATATTATTCCCATAAATACATTTCTTTATCTAAATAAAAACAAACAAACAATAAAAGTACACATATTTAGTATTGCCGCGTCCGTAACGACGCAACCTATAAAACTGTCCCACTAGTTAACCCCTTCACTAACACCGTAAGAAAGAAAAAAAGAGGCAAAAAACAACGCTTTTATTATCATACCGCCGAACAAAAAGTGGAATAACACGCGATCAAAAAGACAGATATAAACAACCATGGTACCGCTGAAAGCGTCATCTTGTCCCGCAAAAAACGAGCTGCCATACAGCATCATCAGCAAAAAAATAAAAAAGTTATAGTCCTCAGAATAAAGCGATGCAAAAATAATTCTTTTTTTCTATGAAAGTTTTTATCGTATAAAAGCACCAAAACATAAAAAAAGATATAAATGAGGTATCGCTGTAAACATACTGACCCGAAGAATAAAACTGCTTTATCAATTTTGCCAAACGCGGAACGGTATAAACGCCTCCCCCAAAAGAAATTCATGAATAGCTGGTTTTTGGTCATTCTGCCTCACAAAAATCGGAATAAAAAGCGATCAAAAAATGTCACGTGCCCGAAAATGTTACCAATAAAAACGTCAACTCGTCCCGCAAAAAACAAGACCTCAAATGACTCTGTGGACTCAAATATGGAAAAATTATAGCTCTCAAAATGTGGTAACACAAAAAATATTTTTTGCAATAAAAAGCGTCTTTCAGTGTGTGACGGCTGCCAATCATAAAAATCTGCTTAAAAAACGCTATAAAAGTAAATCAAACCCCCCTTCATCACCCCCTTAGTTAGGGAAAAATTAAAAAATTTAAAAAAATGTATTTATTTCCATTTTCCCGTTAGGGTTAGGGCTAGAGTTAAGGTACCTTCTCACTGAACAACTTAACCCCTTCATGACCGGGGGATTTTTCGTTTTTCCGTGTTCGTTTTTCGCTCCCCTCCTTCCCAGAGCCATAACTTTTTTATTTTTCCGTCAATTTGGCCATGTGAGGGCTTATTTTTTGCGGGACGAGTTGTACTTTGAACGACATCATTGGTTTTAGCATGTCGTGTACTAGAAAACGGGAAAAAAAATTCCAAGTGCGGTGAAATTGCAAAAAAAAGTGCAATCCCACATTGGTTTTTTGTTTGGCTTTTTTGCTAGGTTCACTAAATGCTAAAAATGACCTGCCATTATGATTCTCCAGGTCATTACGAGTTCATAGACACCTAACATGACTAGGTTATTTTTTATCTAAGTGGTGAAAAAAAATTCCAAACTTTGCTAAAAAAAAAAAAAAAAAAAAAAAATTGCGCCATTTTCCGATACTCGTAGCGTCTCCATTTTTCGTGATCTGGGGCGGTTGAGGGCTTATTTTTTGCGTGCCGAGATGACGTTTTTAATGATAGCATTTCGGTGCAGATACGTTCTTTTGATCGCCCGTTATTGCATTTTAATGCAATGTCGCGGCGACCAAAAAAACGTAATTCTGGCGTTTCGAATTTTTTTCCTGCTACGCTGTTTAGCGATCAGGTTAATACTTTTGTTTAATTGATAGATCGGGCGATTCTGAGCGCGGCGAAACCAAATATGTGTAGATTTGATATTTTTTTTATTGATTTATTTTGATTGGGGCGAAAGGGGGGTGATTTATACTTTTGTTTTTTTTATTTTTTTCACATTTTTTTAAACTTTTTTTTTTTAACTTTTGCCATGCTTCAATAGCCTCCATGAGAGGCTAGAAGCAGGCATAGCACGATCGGCTCTGCTACATAGCAGCGATCTGCTGATCGCTGCTATGTAGCAGAATTGCAGGTGTGCAGTGAGCGCCGACCACAGGGGGGCGCTCACAGCGACGGGCAATCAGTAACCATAGAGGTCTCAAGGACCTCTATGGTTACCATTCACAAGCATCGCCGACCCCCGATCATGTGACGGGGGTCGGCGATGACGTCATTTCCGGCCGCCCGGCCGGATGCGGTAGTTAAATGCCGCTGTCTGCGTTTGACAGCGGCATTTAACTAGTTAATAGGTGCGGGCAGATCGCGATTCTGCCCGCGCCTATTACGGGCACATGTCAGCTGTTCAAAACAGCTGACATGTCCCGGCTTTGGTGCGGGCTCACCGCGGAGCCCTGCATCAAAGCAGGGGAGCCGGCATCGGACGGTATAGTACGTCCGATGCCGGTAAGGGGTTAAAGGGAAGGTGCCATCAAAAAAAAATTTTTTGCAGAAATTGTAAAAATGTAAAGAATTAATGATTACATGTTCTTAAAAAATATTAGCATTTGTTTATAATTTAGTAAAATATGAAAAATAATTTGAAAAGTTTTGGAATTTCCATTTTTAAACACTAGGGGGAGCAGCTGCTGAAATTTCAGAAAAACCTAGTGTACAAATAGCTCACATTACTGCACTGCTGTAATTATGGGCGGAGTCTGCTGACGTGTGTGATGTCTCCTCTCCTCTCCTTATGGGTGTTTGCTAAGGGATTAGAGAGGATGATATTCAGGAACCCAGTGAGCAGCCATTTTGTTGGTGACTGCAGAGTATGGCTGCCGTCACACTATCAGTATTTGGTCAGTATTTTACATCAGTATTTGTAAGCCAAAACCAGGAGTGGAACAAATAGAGGAAAAGTATAATAGAAACATATGCACCACTTCTGCATTTATCACCCACTCCTGGTTTTAGCTACAAATACTGAGGTAAAATACTGACCAAATACTGCTAGTGGACGGCAGCCTTAGGCTACTTTCACACTAGCGTTGTTGGCTGTACGTTGTAATGCTTCGTTCAGGAGAAAAAAGACATCCTGCAAAGTTGTCTGCAGGATGCGTTTTTTCCCCATATACTAACATTACCGACATTACATGTAACGTTTGTTTGTGCGTCGAGTCCGCCATTTTTGACCGCGCATGCACGGCCGAAACTCCGCCCCATCCTCCCTATACCTTACAATGGGGCAACGGAAGCGTCGTAAGACGCCTTCTGCTGCCCACGTCGGACATTTCTTTCACAGCATGCGTCGGTACGTCGACCCGACGCACTGCAACGGGCCCGTACCGACGCTAGTGTGAAAGCAACCTTATACTGACAAGTAGATAGTCACCGAGGATGGCAGGCAGCAAGGATTCTGGGAGATATGTGGTGGAGGGAGCAGGGTGACAGCAGCACAGAGTATTTCAGGAGAGCAGTGTGCAGGTCTATGGGGGGGGGGGGGGGCCCTTGTTTGGTGCGCGGAGCAGCCAGGGATTGTACATAGAGCGCTGTCTTTTATACACATGGAGGTCTCCTGGAGACCCGTTGAAGCGCCACAGTAGGCGTGAAACGGCCGTCGTCTTTCCCTGCTCACCTCCTTGTCTCTCCTGCTCCCCCGTGCCGTCAGCATGTTATCTACACTGTAAGCGTTCTTAATAAAGGACTTGGACCACGCATCTTCGGTGAGTGCTGCCGCATTCTTTCTTATACAGTATATGGTATGGACTTTTACTTGTCATCATGCGAGCACCACTGCTGTTAGGATCAGGCTCTCCTATTTCACCAGGAGGCTATTGAAGCTGGTATTTACAGCGGCTGTGCAGCTCTGCTTTTCTCTTGGATCGATACTAATGCTGCCAGTGTTCTCACATAATACCGCCATATAGATCACACATAATGCTGCCATTGTTCTCACATAATACCGCCATATAGATCACACATAATGCTGCCATTGTTCTCACATAATACCGCCATATAGATCACACATAATGCTGCCATTGTTCTCACATAATACCGCCATATAGATCACACATAATGCTGCCAGTGTTCTCACATAATACTGCCATATAGATCACACACACAATACCACCATATAATTCTCACAATACTGATCAAGCATAATACCACCATACAGATCACATAATACCGTCATATAGATCTCATATAATGCCATAATACAGCATGACGCCCGCAGCTTCTGTTAACGCACGCATTGAGTTGTGTGTGCAATGGGGAGAGGAGTGCATAGAAGAGGATTAGATACACGGTTCACCAGACAGTATCACACGAGAGGATTAGATACACGGCTCAGCATAATATCACACAGGAGAGGATTAGATGCATGGCTCAGCATACTATCACACAGTATAGGATTAGATACACGGCTCAGCATAGTATCACACAGTATAGGATTAGATACACGGCTCAGCATAATATCACACAGGAGAGGATTAGATACACGGCTCAGCAGTCAGTATCACAGGATAGGATTAGATACAAGGCTCAGCAGACATTATCACACAGGAGAGGATTAGATACACAGCTCAGCAGACAGTATCACAGGATAGGATTAGATACAAGGCTCAGCAGACATTATCACACAGGACAGGATTAGATACACAGCTCAGCATAATATCACACAGGAGAGGATTAGATGCATGGCTCAGCATAGTATCACATGAGAGGATTAGATACACGGGCCAGCAGACACTATCACACAGGAGAGGATTAGATGCACGGCTCAGCATAGTATCACATGAGAGGATTAGATACACGGGCCAGCAGACACTATCACACATGAGAGGATTAGATGCACGGCTCAGCATAGTATCACATGAGAGGATTAGATACACGGGCCAGCAGACACTATCACACAGGAGAGGATTAGATGCACGGCTCAGCATAGTATTACATGAGAGGATTAGATACACGGGCCAGCAGACACTATCACACAGGAGAGGATTAGATGCACGGCTCAGCATAGTATCACTTGAGAGGATTAGATACAGGGGCCAGCAGACACTATCACACAGGAGAGGATTAGATGCACGGCTCAGCATAGTATCACACAGGAGAGGATTAGATGCATGGCTCAGCATAGTATCACATGAGAGGATTAGATACACGGGCCAGCAGACACTATCACACATGAGAGGATTAGATGCATGGCTCAGCATAGTATCACATGAGAGGATTAGATACACGGGCCAGCAGACACTATCACACAGGAGAGGATTAGATGCACGGCTCAGCATAGTATCACATGAGAGGATTAGATACACGGGCCAGCAGACACTATCACACAGGACAGGATTAGATACACAGCTCAGCATAATATCACACAGGAGAGGATTAGATGCATGGCTCAGCATAGTATCACATGAGAGGATTAGATACACGGGCCAGCAGACACTATCACACAGGAGAGGATTAGATGCACGGCTCAGCATAGTATCACATGAGGATTAGATACACGGGCCAGCAGACACTATCACACAGGAGAGGATTAGATGCATGGCTCAGCATAGTATCACATGAGAGGATTAGATACACGGGCCAGCAGACACTATCACACAGGAGAGGATTAGATGCACGGCTCAGCATAGTATCACATGAGAGGATTAGATACACGGGCCAGCAGACACTATCACACAGGAGAGGATTAGATACTTGGCTCAGCACAGTACAGTGATAGATGCACGGTCTGATGTCCTGTGAGGAGCTGCAGTGAGAGGTCCGAGCAGCACAGAGCCTCCCCCATCCCCCTCTGTTACCTCTCTGCAGCTCCAGATAAGAGGACATCAGACGGCAGCATTCCTTCACCCTCTCTAGGGATTACAGCCACACACCAGGCAGCAGAGGACAGGGAACGGCCGCTGACAGTGTGAGGGGAGCAGCTCCCAGTCACAGTGGAGCTCACAGGTACACTCCACTGTGGGCTGAGGCAAGATGGCGCCGATCTCCTGCCTCTGCTGTGATGTGGAGACAGCCCAGGGGGCGTGGCCACATCAGAGCAGAGAGCAGTTTATAATTGTAGCTAATGGGTCGGACGCCGACCGCAGCCTCCTATGTCCAGGGCAGCAGAGTGTAAGTGTCCTGCTGGGACTCTTACACTGCTGCAAAGCAAAATGGCGGCGCCCAGTGGCTGCAAAAATAATTAATAATAAAAAATATATTAAAGTTAAAAAAAATGATTTTGTATTAAAAATAATTGTTTATATAAACAATCATTTTTAATACAAAAACAAAATTGCGGCACCTTCCCTTTAACAACGATATCACTAGCAATCCGTGACGTTGCAGCGTCCTGGATAGCGATATCGTTGTGTTTGACACGCAGCAGCGATCTGGATCCTGCTGTGACATCGTTGGTCGGAGCAGAAAGGCCAGAACTTTATTTCGTCGCTGGATCTCCCGCAGACATCGCTGAATCGGCGTGTGTGACACCGATTCAGCGATGTCTTCACTGGTAACCAGGGTAAACATCGGGTTACTAAGCTCAGGGCCGCGCTTAGTAACCCGATGTTTACCCTGGTTACCAGTGTAAATATAAAAAAAACACACTACATACTTACATTCCGGTGTCTGTCGCGTTCCCCGGCATTCTGCTTCCCTGCACTGTGTCAGCGCCAGCCGGCCATAAAGCAGAGCACAGCGGTGATGTCACTGCTCTGCTTTACGGCTGGCGCTTACACAGTGCAGGGAAGCAGATGTGGTCACTTGTGGGGGGTTTCTACTGTTTAGGTACACTAGGGGCTCTGCAAACGCAATTTGACGCCTGCAGACCATTCAATCTAAGTCTGCATTCCAAATGGCGCTCCTTCCCTTCCGAGCCCTCCCATGCGCCCAAATGGTGGTTTTCCCCCACATATGGGGTATCGGCGTACTCAGGACAAATTGGACAACAACATTTGGGGTCCAATTTCTCCTGTTACCCTCAGGAAAATACAAAACTGGGGGCTAAAAAATAATTTTTGTGGGAAAAAATATTTTGTTTTATTTTTACGGCTCTGCATTATAAACGTCTGTGAAGCCCTTGGTGGGTCAAAGTGCTGACCACACATCTAGATAAGTTCTTTAGGGGGTCTTCTTTCCAAAATGGTGTCACTTGTGGGGGGTTTCAATGTTTAGGCACATCAGTGGCTCTCCAAACGCAACATGGCGTCCCATCTCAATTCCTGTCAATTTTGCATTGAAAAGTCAAACGGCGCTCCTTCCCTTCCGAGCTCTCCCATGCGCCCAAACAGTGGTTTACCCCCACATATGGGGTATCGGTGTACTCAGGAGAAATTGTACAACAATTTTGGGGGTCCATGTTCTCCTGTTACCCTTGGTAAAATAAAACAAATTGGAGCTGAAGTAAATTTTTTGTGAAAAAAAAAAAAAAAGTTAAGGCCATGTTCACACAATCCTTTTTTTAATGCGGAACCGCTGCGATTTTGCCGCTGCGGGTATGCAGCTGTTTTCCATGCAGGGTACATTACAATGTACCCTATGGAAAACAGGAACTGCTGTGCCCACATTGTGGAAAATACCGAAAAAAGCCGCGCTGAATAGCTGCGGTAAAAAAGAAGTACCATGTCACTTCTTTTTGCGGAACTGCAGCGGTTCTGCACCCATTGACCTCTATTGTGAGGTCAAACCCGCAATAAAACTCGCAGACGAAAAAAATATCTGCGGGTTTTCTGCGGTTTGTGGTGCAGAACCGCTGCAGCAGGAAGTGCGTGGGCGGAGTGTGGCTGTCCCCCCGTTCCCCAATCCCACCCCCCCCCATGCTCCGGCGCAACCCCCCCCCCCGTGCCCTAATCTCCCCCCTTATACTTACCGGGCCTCCCGGTGTCCGTCCGGCCGTCTTCTCCCTGGGCGCCGCCATCTTCCAAAATGGCGGGCGCATGCGCAGTGCGCCCGCCGAATCTGCCGGCCGGCAAATTAGTTCCAGGCACATTTTGATCACTGTGATAACCTCACAGTGATCAAAATAAAAAAAAAAGGTAAATGCCCCCCCCCCCTTATCACCCCCATGGGTAGTAACAATAATAAAATAAATAATTTTTTTTTTCTTCCCCCCCCCCCCCCCCACTACAGTTAGAACTAGGGTTAGGTTTAGGGGTAGGGTTAGGGTATTTTCAGCCATTTTAATTCTAAAAAAACTTCCTAGAAAACACACAGACTGTGCAGAGAAAACTGCATAAAAAACTGCACTAAAAACTGCATCAAAAAACGCACCAAAAAGCACCAAAAAACGCACCTGCGTTTTCTGCCAAGAGCTGCGGTTTTTAGTGCAGAAAAAACAGCAGGGAAATCAAGAACTTGTGAACATGGCCTAAATGTTCATTTTTATTTAAACATTCCAAAAATTCCTGTGAAACACCTGAAGGGTTAATAAACTTCTTGAATGTGGTTTTGAGCACCTTGAGATATGCAGTTTTCAGAATGGTGTCACACTTGGGTATTTTCTATCATATAGACCCCTCAAAATGACTTCAAATGAGATGTGGTCCCTAAAAAAAAAAAAAATGGTGTTGTAAAAATGAGAAATTGCTGGTCAACTTTTAACCCTTATAACTCCCTAACAAAAAAAAATGTTGGTTCCAAAATTGTGCTGATGTAAAGTAAACATGTGGGAAATGTTACTTAATAAGTATTTTGTGTGACATATCTCTGTGATTTAATTGCATAAAAATTCAAAGTTGGAAAATTGCGAAATTTTCAAAATTTTCGCCAAATTTCCATTTTTTTTCACAAATAAACGCAGGTAATATCAAAGAAATTTTACCACTATCATGAGGTACAATATGTCACGAGAAAACAATGTCAGAATCACTGGGATCCGTTGAAGCGTTCCAGAGTTATAACCTCATAAATGGACAGTGGCCAGAATTGTAAAAATTGGCCCGGTCATTAACGTGCAAACCACCCTCGGGGGTAAAGGGGTTAACTCTATCCTATCAAATCTCCTTGCCCACATGGTTATCCCAAGTTCTAACTAGTGTTGAGCGATACCTTCCGATATCGGAAAGTATCGGTATCGGATAGGATCGGCCGATATTCAAAAAATATCGGATATCGCCGATACCGATACCCGATCCCAATGCAAGTCAATGGGACCAAAATATCGGAATTAAAATAAACCCTTTCTTGCCTTGTAGGTTCATTCTACATGAAGGAAAACAACTAAGAATAATGTAGGATGTATTGTGGGAGGTGGCGGAGACATTAAAGGCAATGAGGTTTAGCCCAATCAAATAGAATAGCATGTTTTTTGTTTTTTTTTAAGACGTTCGGAGTGAAAAAGATATTGAGTATGTAAATTTTTTTTTATTTTGTCAGATATTGATGTTTCACTATTCCACGCCCTTCCCCTTCTTTTTTTTTCTTTTTTTTTTTACTTTTCCCACACTTTCATCTTCATCATCATCAGCATCTTTGACATCAACTTCTTCTTCACCTTATTCATCTTCTTCTTCATCTTCTACCCATTTTTTTTTTTTATTACATTCTTCATATTCATTTTATTCAACTATTATTATTCTTCCTATTCTACATATTCTTTTTATTCCACTGTTATTATTCTTCCTATTCTACTTCTTCATCATATTCTCATTTGTGACAGGCATTCCCGTAGTTGTTATCTATAAAAGTTGGAAGATTACACCTTCCGTTCTGCCAGTCACAAAAGTTACATTTGTCCGCGTTCAGTTTGGCCTGCAGCATCAGGCTTTATCCAGGGGCACCACGAGGAGGAACGGACTCACCCCCATACACTGCTTAGTCTTCTTCTGCATATAATTTAGATAATATCTTTTGCTCTGATATTAAGTCTTATGCTTAATGTTCTTCTGCTCTTTGTTCTGCAGCCTCTTGTTCTTCTGCTTCTCGGTCTTCCATGCCGTCGTCTCCAGGGTCGTCGTCTCCAGTGTCGTCATCTCCGCCGTCGTCGTCTCAGCCGTCGTCGTCTCCGCCGTCGTCGTCGTCGTCGTCGTCATCGGGGTGGTCTTCCGGGTCGTCGTCGTCGTCATCGGGGTGGTCTTCCGGGTCGTCGACTTTAGGGTCTTCAACTTGGAAATGTAGCAGAAGGTACAAGAAGGCTGAGAAAATGCCAAGAACCAGCTGATGGAACTGGAACTCGGATGGCTACCCGAAGGTTCAAGAGCCTATGGAACTACCGAGGACCAGCTGACGTTACTGGAACCCGGTTACTAAGCAGGAGGTACCCGTGCTAAAAAGAACTACCAAGGACCGCCTGACGTTGGCGGAACTCGGATACCCAGAAGGAGGCACCTAAGCCAAAGGCTCTGCCCGGAACCAGCTGACGGTACTGGAACCAGGATGGGGAGCAGAAGGTACAAGAGCAAAAGACACTGCCGAGAACCAGCTGACGGTACTGGAACCCGGATGGGTAGCCGAAGGTCCAAGAGCCAATGGAACTACCGAGGACCAGCTGACGTTACTGGAACCCGGTTACTAAGCAGGAGGTACCCGTACCCGAAAGCACTACCAAGGACCACCTGACGTTGGTGGAACTTGGATACCCAGAAGGAGGCACCTAAGCCAAAGGCTCTGCCCGGAACCAGCTGACGGTACTGGAACCAGGATGGGGAGCAGAAGGTACAAGAGCAAAAGACACTGCCGAGAACCAGCTGACGGTGCTGGAACCAGGTGGTGGACCTGAAGGTCCACAGGAGAGGAGAGAACAGCTAGGCCGCGAGGCAGCCGCAGTTACCGAACCCCAACAGTCCTACAGGGGGAGCTGGGCCTACTGGCACTACAGAACCAGCCTTGACTACCAGTTCACGCAGCCCACATAGGAAGCTCCTAAACTGGAGGCACCCTGGAGTTGGCTAACCCGACCGCACCACGACGGGGCAAGCATAGGCGTCTCAGTGAGCTTGACACAACCCGGAAACAGCTGGCGGTGCTGAAACCAGGCTTGGCACGAGGGAGTACCTGTGTCAAGAACACTGCCGAGAACCAGCTGGCGGTGCTGGAACCCAGATGCGTTGCCCCAGTGTGCAAGAGCCAATGGCACGACCGAGGACCAGCTGACGGTGCTGGAACACGGTTACTAAGCTGTAGGTGCCCGCGCTTAAAAGCACTACCAAGGACCGCCTGACGTTGTCGGAACTCGGATACCCAGGAGGAGGCACCTAAGCCAAAGGCTCGGCCCGGAACCAGCTGACGGTGCTGGAACCAGGTGGTGGACCCCAAGGCCCACAGGAGAGGAGAGAACAGCTAGGCCGCGAGGCAGCCGCAGTTACCGAACCCCAACAGTCCTACAGGGGGAGCTGGGCCTACTGGCACTACAGAACCAGCCTTGACTACCAGTTCACGCAGCCCACATAGGAAGCTCCTAAACTGGAGGCACCCTGGAGTTGGCTAACCCGACTGCAACACGACGGGGCAAACATAGGCGTCTCAGCGAGTTTGACACACCCCGGAAACAGCTGACGGTGCTGAAACCAGGTTTGGCACGAGGGAGTACCTGTGACAAAAACACTGCCGAGAACCAGCTGGCGGTGCTGGAACCCAGATGCGTTGCCCCAGTGTGCAAGAGCCAATGGCACGACCGAGGACCAGCTGACGGTGCTGGAACACGGTTACTAAGCTGTAGGTGCCCGCGCTTAAAAGCACTACCAAGGACCGCCTGACGTTGGCGGAACTCGGATACCCAGGAGGAGGCACCTAAGCCAAAGGCTCGGCCCGAAACCAGCTGACGGTGCTGGAACCAGGTGGTGGACCCCAAGGCCCACAGGAGAGGAGAGAACAGCTAGGCCGCGAGGCAGCCGCAGTTACCGAACCCCAACAGTCCTACAGGGGGAGCTGGGCCTACTGGCACTACAGAACCAGCCTTGACTACCAGTTCACGCAGCCCACATAGGAAGCTCCTAAACTGGAGGCACCCTGGAGTTGGCTAACCCGACCGCACAACGACGGGGCAAGCATAGGCGTCTCAGTGAGCTTGACACAACCCGGAAACAGCTGGCGGTGCTGAAACCAGGCTTGGCGCGAGGGAGTACCTGTGTCAAGAACACTGCCGAGAACCAGCTGGCGGTGCTGGAACCCAGATGCGTTGCCCCAGTGTGCAAGAGCCAATGGCACGACCGAGGACCAGCTGACGGTGCTGGAACACGGTTACTAAGCTGTAGGTGCCCGCGCTTAAAAGCACTACCAAGGACCGCCTGACGTTGGCGGAACTCGGATACCCAGGAGGAGGCACCTAAGCCAAAGGCTCGGCCCGGAACCAGCTGACGGTGCTGGAACCAGGTGGTGGACCCCAAGGCCCACAGGAGAGGAGAGAACAGCTAGGCCGCGAGGCAGCCGCAGTTACCGAACCCCAACAGTCCTACAGGGGGAGCTGGGCCTACTGGCACTACAGAACCAGCCTTGACTACCAGTTCACGCAGCCCACATAGGAAGCTCCTAAACTGGAGGCACCCTGGAGTTGGCTAACCCGACTGCAACACGACGGGGCAAACATAGGCGTCTCAGCGAGTTTGACACACCCCGGAAACAGCTGACGGTGCTGAAACCAGGTTTGGCACGAGGGAGTACCTGTGACAAAAACACTGCCGAGAACCAGCTGGCGGTGCTGGAACCCAGATGCGTTGCCCCAGTGTGCAAGAGCCAATGGCACGACCGAGGACCAGCTGACGGTGCTGGAACACGGTTACTAAGCTGTAGGTGCCCGCGCTTAAAAGCACTACCAAGGACCGCCTGACGTTGGCGGAACTCGGATACCCAGGAGGAGGCACCTAAGCCAAAGGCTCGGCCCGGAACCAGCTGACGGTGCTGGAACCAGGTGGTGGACCCCAAGGCCCACAGGAGAGGAGAGAACAGCTAGGCCGCGAGGCAGCCGCAGTTACCGAACCCCAACAGTCCTACAGGGGGAGCTGGGCCTACTGGCACTACAGAACCAGCCTTGACTACCAGTTCACGCAGCCCACATAGGAAGCTCCTAAACTGGAGGCACCCTGGAGTTGGCTAACCCGACCGCACCACGACGGGGCAAGCATAGGCGTCTCAGTGAGCTTGACACAACCCGGAAACAGCTGGCGGTGCTGAAACCAGGCTTGGCACAAGGGAGTACCTGTGTCAAGAACACTGCCGAGAACCAGCTGGCGGTGCTGGAACCCAGATGCGTTGCCCCAGTGTGCAAGAGCCAATGGCACGACCGAGGACCAGCTGACGGTGCTGGAACACGGTTACTAAGCTGTAGGTGCCCGCGCTTAAAAGCACTACCAAGGACCGCCTGACGTTGTCGGAACTCGGATACCCAGGAGGAGGCACCTAAGCCAAAGGCTCGGCCCGGAACCAGCTGACGGTGCTGGAACCAGGTGGTGGACCCCAAGGCCCACAGGAGAGGAGAGAACAGCTAGGCCGCGAGGCAGCCGCAGTTACCGAACCCCAACAGTCCTACAGGGGGAGCTGGGCCTACTGGCACTACAGAACCAGCCTTGACTACCAGTTCACGCAGCCCACATAGGAAGCTCCTAAACTGGAGGCACCCTGGAGTTGGCTAACCCGACCGCACCACGACGGGGCAAGCATAGGCGTCTCAGTGAGCTTGACACAACCCGGAAACAGCTGACGGTGCTGAAACCAGGCTTGGCACGAGGGAGTACCTGTGACAAGAACACTGCCGAGAACCAGCTGGCGGTGCTGGAACCCAGATGCGTTGCCTATTAAAGATTGTCTTCCTAGAGCCCCAACTAGCGGTGTTGGAGCTAAGGGTAAGCAGGGGGAGCAGAGTGTAGGCCGAAGCCTGCACTGGAGGCAGCTTTGTGTCTGCGTTGCGTTTGCAGGACACTTTGCCGGCTACACAGTGGGGGAACAGCTGGCGTTGTTGAACCCCACTAACACAATGGCGTGTGTTTTTCTCTGTGCAGCTAGCACTTGCGGTCAAAAACTAGCGATGTTAGAGCCCGTGTTGAAGCAGGAGGAGAGGAGCAGAGTGTAGGCCGAAGCCTATTTGAACCAATTTCAAAGGAAACCTTTAACCCCCCCTCAGGTGTTACAAAGTACAAGAGACACACCTTGTGCAGTATTAATGCTGCACAAGTGAAAGGTTGCTCTATTAATTTGTCTACTTGCACACGCTGAATGAAAGACGTACACAATTTAGCCCATTCTACAGTCAAACTGTAGTGGATGCGTGACTTGGCTTTTTAAGGAGACGCAGCACAGGTGTCCCAAATAACGCCTTGGTGCTTGGCGCAGCTTCCTGAGCGTTGTTATTTGCTGTACAGGAGTCTGCGCTCTTGTGTTATCCCTTGGCAATGCCCTGTTAGAGCTGCCCGTCTTATGACCTCATTTCATGTTGGCCGGTGCGGTTAATGATGGCCATAAATCCCAGACCCACAGTGCCTTTTCATAAAGTCACACTGCGGTGCTGTGATTCGTGGCCTTGAGCAGTAAATATTTTGGCCGCTCACACACGTCCTTACACCTGCTTCAGACTGGGCGGCCTCTGCTGATCCCTTCTCGCATGCCGCGGCCATGAGGCTGCACAGTCTGAAGAAGGCGGAAGGAGATGAGTTAAGACAGGTGAAGATATGCACTGCTCGTGCCCATCAATCACACCCTCGCAGTCAAAATAAGACAACGAGGAGCATTGTTTCAGGCAGGGCGGACGCACAGGCGCAACAAGCCAACCAATGATGTCAGAAGACGGGAAGCGCTACCAAGGGGGGTGCTGCGTATCATTAGAAAGGAAAGTCACACCTCAGGGACAGTGGAATGGTCTCAATGAGACACATTTTGTACGTGTTGAGTTCCACGTGGGCAAGGACAAAAAGTCAGCCACCTTGTACAGCAGTACTGCTGCATTTGTACAAGGTGGCTGTTATACATAGAAACACCTGGGGGTGGGGGGCAGGCTCCCTTCAATTTCAGTTCATGTGCCTGCGTGGCGTTTGCAGGACACGTTGCCAGCTACACAGCAGGGGAACAGCTGGCGGTGCTGAACCCCACTAACACATTGGCTGGTGTTTTTCTCTGTGCAGCTAGCATGTCCGGGCAGAAACTGGCGTTGTTTGAGCCCAGGGTCAGCAGGAGGAGGAGAGGAGCAAAGTGTAGGCCGAAGCCTGCACTGGTGGCAGCTTTTGTTCTGTTGTGCCAGCGTGGCTTGTGCTGGACACGTTGCCGACTACACAGCAGGGGAACAGCTGGCGTTGCTGAACCCCACTAACACATTGACTGGTGTTTTTCTCTGTGCAGCTAGCAGTTCCGGGCAAAAACTAGCGGTGTTTGAGCCCAGGGTCAGCAGGAGGAGTAGAGGAGCAGAGTGTAGGCCGAAGCCTAGTTGAACCAATTTCAAAGGTTACCTTTAACCCCCCCCTCAGGTGTTGCAAGGTACAAGAGCCACACCTTGAACAGCATTAATGATGCACAAGTCAAAGGTTGCTCTATTTAATTTTGCTCCTTGCACACGCTGAATTAAACACGTACACTATTTAGCCCATTATACTGTCAAACAGTAGTGGAGGCGTGACTAGTCTACTAGTCTTTTTAAGGAGACGCAGCACAGGTGTACAAATTTACACCTAGGTGCTGTGCGCAGATTCCTTACCGTTGTTATTTGCAGTACAGGAAACTGCGCTCTTGTGTTATCCCTTGGCAATACCCTGTTAGTGCAGGCCGTCTCATGACCTCATTTCATGTTGGCCGATGCGGTTAACGATGGCCATAAATCCCAGACCCACAGTGGCTTTTCCTAAAGTCACACTGCGGTGCTGGGATTCGTGGCCTTGTGCAGTAACTATGTTTGACGCTCACACATGTCCTTACACCTGCTTCAGACTGGGCGGCCTCATCTGATCCCTTATCGCCTGCCGCGGCCATGAGGACACCCAGTCTGAAGAAGGCGGAAGGAGATGAGTGAACACAGGCAAACATATGCACTGCATATGCCCATCAATCACACCCTCGCTGTTCAAAAAAATAAGACACCGAGGGGCGTTGTTTCGAGCAGGGCAGATGCACAGGCGCAGCCAGCTAACCAATGATGTCAAAAGACGGGCAGCGCTAACAAGGGTGGTGCTGCGTATCATTAGAAAGGAAAGTCACACCTCAGGGACAGTGGAATGGTCTCAATGAGACACATTTTGTACTTGTTGAGTTCCACGTGTGCAAGGAGAAAAAGTCAGCCACCTTGTACAAATGCAGCAGTACTGCTGTACAAGGTGGCTGTTATACATAGAAACACCTGGGGGGTGGGGGGCAGGCTCCCTTCAATTTCAGTTCATGTGCCTGCGTGGCGTTTGCAGGACACGTTGCCAGCTACACAGCAGGGGAACAGCTGGCGGTGCTGAACCCCACTAACACATTGGCTGGTGTTTTTCTCTGTGCAGCTAGCATGTCCGGGCAGAAGCTGGCGGTGTTTGAGCCCAGGGTCAGCAGGAGAGGAGCAGAGTGTAGGCCGAAGCCTAGTTGAACCAATTTCAAAGGTTACCTTTAACCCCCCTCAGGTGTTGCAAGGTACAAGAGCCACACCTTGTGCAGCATTAATGCTGCACAAGTAAAAGGTTGCTCTATTTGTTTTGCTCCTTGCACACGCTGACTAAAACACGTACACTATTTAGCCCATTATACTGTCAAACAGTTGTGGAGGCGTGACTTGTCTTTTTAAGGAGACGCAGCACAGGTGTCAAAATTTGCACCTAGGTACTGGGCGCAGATTCCTGAGCGTTGTTATTTGCTGTACAGGAGTCTGCGCTATTGTGATCCCTTGGCCATGCGCTGTGAGCGCTTCCTGTCTTCTGACCTCATTTCATTTCGGCCGTTGCGGTTAGCGATGGACATGAATCCCAGACCCACAGTGTGTTTTCAAAAAATCACACTGCGTGGCTGGGATTCGTGGCCTTGTGCAGTAAATAGGTTTGCCGCTTACACATGTCCTTACACCTGCTCCAGACTGGGCGGCCTCAGCTGATCCCTTATCGCCTACCACGGCCAGGAGGCCGCACAGTCTGAAGAAGGCGGAAGGAGATGAGTTAAGACAGGCGAACATATGCACTGCTCGTGCCCATAAACCACACCCTCGCTGACAAAATAAATATGACAACGAGGGGCGTTGTTTCTAGCAGGGCGGATGCACAGGCGCAGCCAGCTAACCATGATGACAAAAGACGGGAAACGCTACCAAGGGGGGTGCTGCGTATCATTACAAAGGAAAGTCACACCTCAGGGACAGTGGAATGGTCTCAATGAGACACATTTTGTACGTGTTGAGTTCCACGTGGGCAAGGAGAAAAAGTCAGCCACCTTGTACAAATGCAGCAGTACTGCTGTACTAGGTGGCTGTTATACATAGAAACACCTGGGGGGGTGGGGCCAGGTTCCCTTTAATTTCAGTTCATGTGCCTGCGTGGCGTTTGCAGGTCACGTTGCCGGCTACACAGCAGGGGAACAGCTGGCGTTGCTGAACCCCACTAACACATTGGCTGGTGTTTTTCTCTGTGCAGCTAGCACTTCCGGGCAAAAACTAGCGGTGTTTGAGCCCAGGGTCAGCAGGAGGTGGAGAGGAGCAGAGTGTAGGCCGAAGCCTGCACTGGTGGCAGCTTTTGTTCTGTTGTGCCAGCGTGGCTTGTGCTGGACACGTTGCCGACTACACAGCAGGGGAACAGCTGGCGGTGCTGAACCCCACTGACACATCACCTAGTGTTTTTTCTGTGTAGACAACACTTCCAGGTGGCAACTGACAGTGTTGAAACCCAGGGAATCAAAGAGGAGCAGAGTGTAGGCCGAAGCCTGCAGTGGAGCAAGTTGAAAGGGAACCTTTAACCCCCCCCCCCCCCCCAGGCATTTGTTGCTGAAAGAGCCATCTTGTACAGCAGTAATACTGCACATGGAAAATGGTGGCTCCGAAAATTATGCTCCTTGCAAACGCTGAAGTACACACTCATATAATGTGTCCCCTCACACCGTCAAACCATCCCGGAAGTGGGACTTTCCTTTGTAATGTGACACAGCACAGCCGTCATTCCAACCCCCTTGGTGCCGGGCGCCACCTCCTCAACGTTGTTTGGTTCTGTCACGGAGCCCGCGCTGTAATGTTATCCCTTGGCCATGCACAGTTAGCGGTGCCCGTCTTCTGACATCATGTAGGTGTCAGGCTGGCAGTGCCTGTGCGTCCAAGCTGCCCGAGATCCAACCTTGCAGTGTCATCTAATGTAGTCCCACTGCGGGCCAGGGATCCATGGGCATGCGCAGTGCATATCATCGCCTCTCACTCACCTCCTTCCTGCTTCTTCAGACTGTGCGGCGTCACGGCCGTGGCATGCTATTAGGGATCAGCTGACGCCGCCTAGTCTGAAGAAGCGTGAAGAAGGGGAGTGAGAGGCTAGTATATGCACTGCGCATGGCCATGGATACCAGGCCCACTGTGGGATCACATTAGACGACACTGCGAGGTGTGATTTCGGGCAGCGTGGACGCACAGGCGCAGCCAGGACAACAACAAATGATGTCAGAGGACGGGCAGCGCAAACTGTGCATGGCCAAGGGATAACATAACAGCGCAGGGTCCATGACGGAATCAAACAACGCTAAGGAGGCAGCGCACGGTGCCAAGGGGGTAGCAATGACGGCTGTGCTGCGTCACATTACAAAGGAAAGTCCCACCTCCGGGACGGTTGGACGGTGTGAGGGGACACATTACATGAGTGTGTAGTTCAGCGTTTGCAAGGAGCATAATTTCAAGAGCGACCTTTCCCTTGTGCAGTATTAGTGCTGCACATGGTGGCTCTTTCAGTAACAAACGCCTAGGGGGGGGGGGGAGGGGAGACAGGTCCCCTTACATTTTAGTTGTGCCAGCGTGGCGGTCGCATGACACGTTGCCGGATACACAGCTGGGGATCAGCTGGCGTTACTGAACCCCAATAACAGAGGAGCGACTGTTGACTGTGCACACAGCACTTCCAGGCACCAACTGGCGGTGTTAGAGCCCAGGGACAGCAGGAGGAGCAGATTGGAGGTATTGCCGCACACACAGCTGGGGATCAGCTGACGTTACTGAACCCCAATAACAGAGGAGCGACTGTTGACTGTGCACACAGCACTTCCAGGCACCAACTGGCGGTGTTAGAGCCCAGGGACAGCAGGAGGAGCAGAGGAACAGAGTGTAGGCTGAAGCCTGATTGGAGCAAGTTGAAAGGAAACCTTTAACCCCCCCCCCCCCCCAAGACGTTTGTAGCTGAAAGAGCCATCTTGTGCAGCACTAAGGATGCAAAAGGAAAAGGTTGCTCTTTTAATTATGCTCCTTGCAAACACCGAAGTAAACACTAAAAATGTGTCCCTTTATACCGTTAAACCGTTCCGGAGGTGCGAATTTCCTTCGTAATGGGACATCACAGCTGTCATTCCTATCCCCTTGATGCCGTGCGCTGCCTCCTCAGCGTTGTATTAAGCTGTCACGGAGCCTGCGCAATTATCGCTGCCTGTCTTCTGACATAATTTGGTGTCAGGCTGTCAGTGCCTGTGCGTCCACGCTGCTCCAGATCCCACCTCGCAGTCTCGTCTAACGTAATCCCACTGCGGGCCTTGGAACCATGGGCATGCACAGTGCATAACCTCGACTCTCACTCCCCTCCTTCCCTCTTCTTCACACTGTGCGGTGTCACGGCCGTGGCATGCTAGGGATCAGCTGACGGCGCACAGTCTAAAGAAGGCGGAGGGAAATGAGCGAGAGCCCGAGGGGAAGATATGCACTGCGCATGCCCATGGATCCCAGGCCCGCAGTGTGACTCAATCAGAAGACACTGCGAGGCGGGATCTCGGGCAGCGCGGCCAGCCTGACACCAAATTATGTCAGAAGACAGGCAGCGCAAATAGGGCATGCCCAAGGGATAACAGAACAGCGCAGGCTCCGTGACAGCTTAAAACAACGCTGAGGAGGCAGCGCATGGCACCAAGGGGGTAGGAATGACGGCTGTGCTGCGTCACATTACGAAGGAAAGTCCCAGCTCCGGGACGGTATAACGGTATCAGTGAACACATTTTATAAGTGTTAAGGTCTGCGTGTGCAAAGAGCTAAAAAAAAAGAGCTACCTTTTCCTTGTGAAGCATTACTGCTGCACAAGATGGCTCTTTCAGTAACAAACGACAGGGGGGGGGGACAGGTTCCCTTACATTTAGGTTGTTGTGCCAGCGTGGCGGTCGCAGGACACATTGCCGGCTACACAGCTGGGGATCAGCTGACGTTACTGAAACCCAATAACACTGGGTCGTATGTTTTTACTGTGCAGCCTGCACTTCTGAGCCGCAACTGGCGGTGTTGTAGCCCAGGAATAGCAGTTCAGGTGGTAGAAAGATGAACACAGCAGGAGACCTGGATGACACCCAATTACTTAATCAGGCAGAGGAGTGGCAAATTCCTGCGAGATCCAGGCCTGGTTCATTTTCAGGAAAGTAAGCCGGTCAACGTTATCGGAGGATAGTCGCATGCGACGGTCTGTTAGTACACCACCTGCGGCACTAAAGACACGTTCCGATAAGACACTAGCCGCAGGGCAAGCCAGCACCTCCAATGCATACTGGCTTAGCTCTGGCCATGTATCCAGCTTAGAGACCCAAAACTTGAACGGGGAAGAGCCGTCTGGGAGTACAGTAAGAGGGCAAGCCATGTAGTCTGTCACCATCTGACGGAACCGTTGCCTCCTGCTGACTGGAGCCGCCGGTGATGGTGTAGACATTTGGGGCGGGCACACAAAAGTGTGCCAGAGTTGTGCCATACTGGGCTTGCCTTGGGCAGAGGCACTGCTTCTGCTCCCTCTTTGGGCAGAGCCTCCCCCACTGCCTCGACGCACTGAGCTGCTTTGTAAAGCACTAGCAGCACTCCTCTCAGTTGGACAGGAGAAGATGATGGAATTCACCAGTGTGTCGTGGTACTCCCGCAATTTACGCTCCCGGGTCAACGCAGGGATGAGGTTTTGGACGTTGTCCCGGTAGCGAGGATCGAGGAGGGTGAACACCCAATAATCAGGCATGTTGAGAATGTGGTCGATGCGGCGGTCGTTTCTCAGGCACTGCAGCATGAAATCCACCATGTGCTGCAGAGTGCCAACTGGCCCAGAAACGCTGTCCCCTGCTTGAGACATGATCTCTGCCCGCTCGTCATCACCCCACCCTCGCTGTACACACTGACCACTGGACAATTGTGTCGCTACCTCCTCTGGACGGAGCTCTTCCTCCTCCATTGACTCCTCCTCATCCTCCTCACAAATTGGACCCTGCGTACCCCTTTGTGAGGAACCACGTGGCGCTGACTCTCCAGAAGCTGATGGAAAAGGTGACTCCTCATCCTCCACCTCTTCCACCACATCATCCCTTAACCCTTGCAAAGTTTGCTGAAGCAGGCAGATAAGGGGGACAGTCATGCTGACTAGTGCATCATCTGCACTTGCCATCCGCGTGGAATAATCAAAAGGACGCAAAACCTGGCAGACGTCCTTCATAGTGGCCCACTCTGTGGTTGTGAAGTCTGATCGGCGCTGACTGCGACTTCTTTGCGCCTGATGCAGCTGGTACTCCATAACTGCTTGCTGCTGCTCACACAACCGCTCCAACATATGTAACGTGGAATTCCACCGGGTAGGTAGGTCACATATGATGCGGTGTTCCGGAAGGCGGAATCGGCGCTGCAGAGCAGCAATGCGGGATCTGGCCAAGCTGGAACGCCGCAAGTGAGCACACTCTAGGTGGACCTTGTGCAGCAGGGCATCAAGATCCGGATAGTCCCTCAGAAAACTCTGCACAACCAAACTGAGCACATGTGCCAGACATGGGATGTGAGTGAGGTTGCCAAGGGCCAAAGCTGCCACCAGATTTCGGCCATTGTCACACACTACCATGCCTGGCTGGAGATTCGCTGGCAGTAACCACACATCGCTCTCCTGCTTGATGGCATTCCAGAGCTCCTGCGCTGTGTGGCTTCGATGCCCCAATGAAACTAGTTTCAAGACGGCCTGCTGACGTTTGGCAACGGCTGTGCTCATGTCGGTCAAAGGTAAACGTTCACGGGTCCATGTGGAGGTGGACTGTGACGGATCCTGCAGAGAGGAATCAGAGGAACTGGTGTAAGAGGAGGAGTCGATGCGTACAGACTGGATTCCTGCAATCCTTGGAGTGGGCAGGACACGTCCTGCGCCACTCGCACGATCTGTACCTGGCTCAACAACATTAACCCAATGGGCAGTGAGGGAAACATATCGCCCCTGTCCATGCTGACTGGTCCACGCATCGGTGGTGAGGTGGACCTTGCTACTGACGGCGTTCAGTAGCGCATGTTTTATGTTTGCCTCAACATGCCTGTGCAGGGCAGGGACAACCTGCCTGCTGAAGTAAAAGCGGCTGGGCACCTTGTACTGTGGGACTGCCAATGCCATCAAGTCACGGAAGCTGTCAGTCTCCACCAGCCTGAACGAGAGCATTTCCAGGGACAACAGTTTGGCAATGCCTGCATTCAGAGCCTGTGCTCGGGGGTGGTTGGCCGAGAATGCCCGCCTTTTCTCCCATGCCTGGACTACCGATGGCTGTAGAGTAGACTGGGAGTGTGAGGATGACTGGGAAGGTGGTGCTGTGGGTGGAATTACACTAGGTCTCTGGACAACAGTAGAGGAAGAGGCAACACGAGATGAAGAGGTGGTAGCTGCCGCTGTTGGTTGGCCTACGTCTTCACTGTGTTTCTGTAACTCCACCGCGTGCCTGTTCCGCACATGTTTCCACATATTTGTGGTATTGAGGTTGCTGACACTTTTACCTCTTTTTACTTTCTGATGACACAGCTTGCATTTGACAAAACAAATGTCATCTGCAACTGTGTCAAAAAAGGACCAGGCACTGCAAGTCTTGGGAGCGCCCTTTTTGGCTTTGGAAAGAGACAGGCTCCTAATGGGTGCCAAAGTGGAGGCTACAGGCTCCGCAGTCTTCCCCCTCCCTCTCCCTCTTTGGCCCGTAAGGGGAAGCTCTTCCTCAGAGCTGCTCCCACCACCTTCCTGTTCCTCACGCCACGATGGGTCAAGGACCTCATCATCTCCACTACCCTCTGCCACCAACTGCTCCTCCTGGGTAGTCTCGGCAGCACAGTACGCATCAGAAAGCGGCACCTGAGTTTCATCATCAGATGCGTACTGCGCTGTGGTCACCGGAGGCACTGGCCCACCTGCCTCTTCAGAGTCAGAGAGATAAAGCTTTTGGGCATCACTGCACACTGCCTCTTCTTCCATTTCTCCAATGCTGCTTGGCTGGCCCCCTGTTTCCAAGCCAAGAGATTCAGAGAACAGAAGTAGAGACGGCTCCTGTCCTGGGCTCTCTGACTGCCTGGCCAATTTGGCAGGTGGTGAAGAGACAGATGGCTGCTCTCCAGTGCTCTGTGCCTGAGAGGATGTGGCACTAACTGAAGTCGATGCCGAGGCGTTAGCTGCCATCCACCCGACAACGGCTTCAATTTGGTCTTCACGTAGCAGCGGTGCACGGCGCTCTCCGACAAAGCTGCGCATGAAGGACTGTTCCCTGCTGAAACTGAGTGACGACGAGTCACCGGCGCCCGCAGCAGGCACAGAATCACCACGTCCTCTCCCTGCTCCTCTCCCTGCTCCGCGCCCACGCCCACGTGCCTTACTCCCTGCCCTCTTCATCTTGGTTGACAGATAAAGATAAGCAGAAAAGTACTAGGGCCTTAGTGTGCTTATTCCTGAAATGCTCCTCCTAACAGGTGTAAGAAACACTAATGTTGTAAATTGTGGACTAAACTTTATTATTTTTCAAATGTGGCCTACACAAGTGTTAAGTTGTGTTTGGTGAACTTAACTTTTTTTTTGGTGCAGATCGGGCTACAGAGCTAGTTTAAATCACACGGAGACCGTGCAGACAGCCGTAAACGGCGCTGCAAGGCCAAAAAACCCTCCTCTAGGTTATCCTATATAGTGTTTTTCCACTATTTAGCTGGATACGAGTGGAAAGACACTAATAGGAATTTTTTTTTTTTCAAATTTTAAACAGGCTGCACTATTTGAAAAAAAGTAAAATTTTTCTCAAGGTATGAGCCAGTAACGAACCCTGAGCTGAATCCAACCGGCTATGGCTGCACACAGACTACAGGGCGAGCTGGGCTCACACGGAGACCGTGCAGACAGCCGTAAACGGCGCTGCAAGGCCCAAAAACCCCCCTCTAGGTTATCCTATGTAGTGTTTTTCCACAATAGAGCTGGAGACTGGTGGTAAAACACTAATAGGAAATTTGAGAAAAAATGTGCAGCAGGCTGCACTAAGAGCAAAAAAGGACAACTGTGTGAGGCAGTGTGAACCCCCCCTGAGCTGAATACAACCGGGTATATGGCTGCACACAGACTACAGAGTGAGCTGCACACACACACACACACACACACACACAGAGACCTTGCAGAACGCTGTTAAAACAGCGCTGCAAGGCAAGAGCAAGGTGAACAGTGAAGAACACACAGCGTTTTGCTAAATTAGCCTTTGGAAAGGAAAATAAAGCAATTAGCTAGCTCGACTGGCCCTCAGTTAGAACACAGCGTCCTGTCCCTAACTGAAATCACAGCAGAGTGAGCGCAAAATGGCGGCAGCGTTTTTTATAGTGCAGAGTGACATCATTTCAGCAGCCAATCCAAGCCTTGCCAGTACTTACATGCCCACCATGCTAAACAGGATGTGCCCACACTTCCAATCATTCCTCATTGGCTGCTGCATTCAGTTTGAATTCTGGGAACTTCCGATTCCGGTATCCGATACGCGGGAAGTATCGGAATTCGGTATCGGAATTCCGATACCGCAAATATCGGCCGATACCCGATACTTGCGGTATCGGAATGCTCAACACTAGTTCTAACCCATCTCTTCAACTTATCATTAACCTCTGGTGTCTGCCCTTCCACTTTCAAACACAACTATCATGCCTGTCCTTAAGAATCCATCCCTTGACCCAAAATCTACATCGAACTATTGCTCCATACCGCTACTTCTTTTTGCCTTAAAACTCGTTGAACAGCCCATCCACATTGAACTTTTATCCCACCTCTCATTGAACACAATCTGCGCCAACCTACAATCTGTCTTCTGTGCCTTCTACTCCACTGAAATTTCACTATCCAAAATTACTAAAGGCTTACCATCCGCCAAAGCGAACAGACAATATTCTATACTCGTCCTTCTAGACCTATCCTCTAGCTTTGCCACAGTAGATCACTCCCTCATATTACAGTTCCTCTCTTCCCTTGGCATAAATTCCCTAACCCCCTCCTCATTCTTCACCATCATTCACATCCTACCTCCTCATTCTGCACTCTGTTGGGGCCCAGATGTCACTTCTCAGCTGTCCAGAATCCCAGAGTGTCTATCAGCCATATCTGCGCTCTCATCACACTTCCTAAAACTCAATGTAGACAAATCTGAGCAAATCTTTCCTTCATCTCACTCTGAAGTGATGGCCGGGGAACCACCAAGGTGCAGGGAGAATCCAAAAACACAAGATGATGTGCAAACAACAAAGGGTAAAGTTATTGGAAGGCAAGAAATGAAGTAGATGAGGAAGGTGCAAACGGGGGTATGCAATGGCAAAAGATAATTTACAAGAGTTGTATTCTTTAGCTGGGCCGTCAAATAGCACGGTGGTCCAACTATTACAGACTCAATATACGTACGCAAGCAAATGCAAACAATAAACAACAAATGATGCTACTCTACGTATAGCCTCCCTGGCCTCTACTAAGCAGGCCACACCGATGCCGTGTTCTGTCTGTTGAAGCCTACACTAGGCCCTGACGTGCACAAAACAGGAACAAAAAAAGGGACAAGAAAAGGATATGCACACCAAAGGGATCAATCTGGGTATTAAATTTTATTATTATAACTATACAAACAGGGCAAGATTGGATGGCAGGCTGCTCACCTTATCTCCACCACAGGGAAGGCTGCAGAAGGTAAATGTGGAGCCTTTGGACTCATTTGGTGTATCTGGAGATGAGATCCCCAGAGCTGTGCTCATGTTAGAGTGCTGAACAATGTTTTTTTTTTTTTCCTTAGCAGGTACACTCTGCAGCCGTACTGACTCTACTGTATGCTATTTTGTTTTTCCCCTTACACCTGTCTATGCAGTATGTTTTTTAATAAACCAATAGAAAACTTAAAGGGAACCTGTCAGCAGGATTGTGCTGAGTAACCTACAGACACTGTTAGGTCCGTTATACTGATTAAAATGATACCTTGGTTGATGAAAACTGTCTTGTGATTGTTGCTTAACCCCTTAACGACCAGGGGTATTTCAGTGTTTGCATATTCATTTTTTGCTCCCCTTCTTCCCAGAGCCATAACTTTTTTTATTTTTCGGTCAATATGACCATATGAGGGCTTCTTTTTTGTGGGACAACTTGTACTTTTGAATGACACCATTGGTTTGAACATATCATTTACTGAAATACGAGACAAAAATTCCAAGTGTGGTGAAATTGCAAAATGGTACAATTCCACGGATGTTTTTTTTTTAACCATGTTCACTAAATGCTAAAAATAGCTGCCGTTATTCTCCAGGTCATTCTTAGTTCATAGACACCAAACATGTATAGGTTCTTTTTTATTTAAAAAAAATTCCAAAAGTTTGAAAAAAAAAAAGTGCCATTTCCGAGACCTGTAGTGTCTCCATTTTCTGTGATCTGGGGTTGGGTGAGGGCTTATTTTTTGTGCGCCTAGCTGACTTTTTTAATTATACCATTTTGGTGCAGCTTCGATCTTTTGATTGCAATAAAATGCAATAACGGACAATGTAGCGGCGGCCAAAAAAACGTAATCTTGACGTTTTTAAGTTTTTTTTTTTCTTGTTGCGCAGTTTACCGATGGGGTTACATTTTTTTTTTATATTGATCGGGCGATTCTGAACGCAGCGATACCAAATATGTATATATTTGATTTTTTTTATTGTTTTATTTTGAATGGGGCGAAAGGGGTTTGATTTGAACTTTTATATTTTTTTTTATATTTTTTTTTTATTTTTATTTTTTAACTTTTTGCATGCTTCAATAGCCTCCATGGGAGACCAGAAGCTGCAGTACTTTGATCGCCTCTGCTATACACCGGTGATGATCAGATCGTCTGTGTAGCAGTAATGCTCACTTGCTATGAGCGCCGACCTCCCGCCAATCTAGCTATGACAACCATAGAGGTCTGCTGGACACCTCTGGTTGTCATGCCGACCCAGCATTTAACTAGTTAACAGCTGCGGGTGGATTGCGATTCCACCCGCGGCTGTTATGGGCATATGTCAGCTGTATAGATCAGTTGACATATGCCTGGAAAGGTGTGGGCTCCGGCGCTGAGCTCAGCACCGGAGCCTCACACCAAACTGGGAGACCGACGTGGGTGTACAATTACGCCCAACTCGGAAAGGGTTTAATCTTTATTTTCAGTTTTGAGTTAATGATATGCTGATACTTCGGGGAGGTCTGTGTACTTTATATACATGTGATCATGCTGATTTTTTTTTTTTTCCCCCAAAACATATAATATTATGTAAAATAGAAGACATGTCAGTGACCCCACAGGTCGCCCCATAGCACGAGTATATCATTAACTCAAAACTGAAAATAAAGATTACACAACAACCACAAGACGGATTTCATCACCAGGTATCAGTGTAATCAGAACAACGGCGCCGACCTGACACTGCCTGTAGGTTACTGTGCACAATCCTGCTGACCGGCTCCCTCTAAACAGAAAGCGTTCCTGTGGCTACCTCTCTGAGCAGCTGATCTAGCACAAAGGTGTAATTTGGAGAGAAGATGAGTCCGCTTTTCTTCAGCAATTGTGGAAACAAATAAATCTAATTTGGTAGGGACAATATTCCGTTATACAGAGGTTTTGGCTTTGTCTAATTTGGTCGATCTTATATTTGATATTTGAAATGTGAGGCAAAGTCTTCCTCAGAAATGAGGGAGGTCAAAGAGGGCAATGGTGACAGAGGTGGGGAAGAAGATAGAGATAGGAGATAGAGAAAATCTGAGAGTTGTGAAAGATTCCTGTTTTGCAGATGTGAGGGCTGACTTGAATGTGAAAATTGTTTGAATGTGGTAATGTCTTCCTGTGAGAGTGTTTTCTTCCAGCGCTTATCTGCAGATGACAAGTGTCTTCAAAATAATGTTACATAAAATCAGCATGCACGATAAATGTTTTGATCGGTAAATGGGCACCATTTGACTATATTCCAGTCATTTGGCGCTTATTTACCACCCCTTTACACAGGCTGTAAAAGAATGACGGAGTTAGATTGATCTATTATTGATCGTTCTATCTCCTTACATATTATGTTCTCATCAGCACATCTACTATATAATTGTCTAAGGGTCACTTCCGTCTTTCTGTCTGTCTGTCCTTCTGTCACGGATATTCATTGGTCGCGGCCTCTGTCTGTCATGGAATCCAAGTCGCTGATTGGTCTCGCCAGCTGCCAGTCATGGCTGCCGCGACCAATCAGCGATGGCTACAGTCCGATTAGTCCCTCCCTACTCCCCTGCAGTCAGTGCCCGGCGCCCACTCCATACTCCCCGCAGTCAGTGCCCCAGTGGCGTAGGAAGGGGGGGGGCAGGGGGGGCGGGCCGCCTTGGGCGGCACAATGCGGGGGGCGGGCATCTAGCTCTGCTGGCACAAGCATCTTTTTAGTCAGTGCAGGGCCAGGCAGTGCAGGCAGTGGCACATAGGGGTTAAGAACGCAGCCAGCGTGTCATTGTTTGTGGGCGGAGAGTTCTCCTGCTCTGCTCTCCCGCCCGCCCCTCGCTGGCTGCTGAACTTATCAGGACAGGCAGATTCCGGAGGAGCTCCTTGCCGCCCTGAGGTATTCTGACAGTCTGGGTGACCTGGGGTGGCCACAGCTGATATACCATATATTATATACTTCAGCAGCCGCCCAGGCCCCCAGCACCTGTCCTGTATATGTATATACTGTATCTGTGCAGCCTGCATGACAGTATATATAATATATATACAGGACAGGTGCTGGGGGCCTGGGCGGCTGCTGAAGTATATACACTGCACAGTACCACTGCCCTGTATATATACACTGCACAGTACCACTGCCCTGTATATATACACTGCACAGTACCACTGCCCTGTATATATACACTGCACAGTACCACTGCCCTGTATATATACACTGCACAGTACCGCTCCTCCTGTATATATACACTGCACAGTACCACTGCCCTGTATATATACACTGCACAGTACCACTGCCCTGTATATATACACTGCACAGTACCACTGCCCTGTATATATACACTGCACAGTACCACTGTCCTGTATATATACACTGCACAGTACCACTGCCCTGTATATATACACTGCACAGTACCACTGCCCTGTATATATACACTGCACAGTACCACTGCCCTGTATATATACACTGCACAGTACCGCTCCTCCTGTCCTGTATATACACACTGCACAGTACCGCTCCTCCTGTCCTGTATATACACTGCACAGTACCGCTCCTCCTGTCCTGTATATATACACTGCACAGTACCGCTCCTCCTGTCCTGTATATATACACTGCACAGTACCGCTCCTCCTGTCCTGTATATACACACTGCACAGTACCGCTCCTCCTGTCCTGTATATATACACTGCACAGTACCACTGCCCTGTATATATACACTGCACAGTACCGCTCCTCCTGTCCTGTATATACACACTGCACAGTACCGCTCCTCCTGTCCTGTATATACACTGCACAGTACCGCTCCTCCTGTCCTGTATATATACACTGCACAGTACCGCTCCTCCTGTCCTGTATATACACACTGCACAGTACCGCTCCTCCTGTCCTGTATATACACACTGCACAGTACCGCTCCTCCTGTCCTATATATATACACTGCACAGTACCGCTCCTCCTGCCCTGTATATATACACTGCACAGTACCGCTCCTCCTGTCCTGTATATTCACACTGCACAGTACCACTCCTCCTGTCCTGTATATATACACTGCACAGTACCGCTCCTCCTGCCCTGTATATATACACTGCACAGTACTGCTCCTCCTGTCCTGTATATATATACACTGCACAGTACCATCACTCCCCTGTATATATACACTGCACAGTACCACTCCTCCTGTCCTGTATATATACACTGCACAGTACCATCACTCCCCTGTATATATACACTGCACAGTACCATCACTCCCCTGTATATATACACTGCACAGTACCATCACTCCCCTGTATATATACACTGCACAGTACCATCACTCCCCTGTATATATACACTGCACAGTACCACTCCTCCTGTCCTGTATATATACACTGCACAGTACCGCTCCTCCTGTCCTGTATATATACACTGCACAGTACCGCTCCTCCTGTCCTGTATATATACACTGCACAGTACCGCTCCTCCTGTCCTGTATATATACACTGCACAGTACCGCTCCTCCTGTCCTGTATATACACACTGCACAGTACCGCTCCTCCTGTCCTGTATATATACACTGCACAGTACCGCTCCTCCTGCCCTGTATATATACACTGCACAGTACCGCTCCTCCTGTCCTGTATATTCACACTGCACAGTACCACTCCTCCTGTCCTGTATATATACACTGCACAGTACCGCTCCTCCTGCCCTGTATATATACACTGCACAGTACTGCTCCTCCTGTCCTGTATATATATACACTGCACAGTACCATCACTCCCCTGTATATATACACTGCACAGTACCACTCCTCCTGTCCTGTATATATACACTGCACAGTACCATCACTCCCCTGTATATATACACTGCACAGTACCATCACTCCCCTGTATATATACACTGCACAGTACCATCACTCCCCTGTATATATACACTGCACAGTACCATCACTCCCCTGTATATATACACTGCACAGTACCACTCCTCCTGTCCTGTATATATACACTACACAGTACCATCACTCCCCTGTATATATACACTGCACAGTACCACTCCTCCTGTCCTGTATATATACACTGCACAGTACCATCACTCCCCTGTATATATACACTGCACAGTACCATCACTCCCCTGTATATATACACTGCACAGTACCATCACTCCCATGTATGTATACAATGCACAGTACCACTCCCCTCTATATATACTCCGCACAGTACCTCTCCCCTGTATATATACACCGCACAGTACCACTCCTCCTATCCTTTATATATACACTGTAGAATTTGCAATAGCTGTCACTCATGTTAGAAGTGAAATCTGGCATTGTACTATACCTAGATTTCTCTGCTGTATCTGGGCATCATGAATTGTGGTATGTGTTAAAGGGGGGGGGGGGGGGACCCACTGAGACTCTTTTGCCCGGGGCCCTCAAAAACCTGGAGCCAGCCCTGGGGGTGGGTCACCGGGCCGCGGCCGGCGCTGCAGCTGTTTAACGCTATTGACGCGCCCGCACGTCAATAGTTAACAGCCGCCAGCCAATCTGAGGCTGGCAGCTGAAGTCAGTCCCAGTGTGCATGTCGCCGGCGTCTGACATCATTGTCAGTCGCCGGCGAGTGCACGTTTCAGCTGCGTGGAGAGAGCAGGAGCGCGGTCAGGTAAGCAGAACTTGTTTTTTTTTTTTGCAGTCCCGATTATGTGATGGTAACATTCACCGGCGAAACAATTTAACTTCTCCATCTGAGGTCTTATTCCTGCTGGGGGGGGGGGGGGTCGCCAAGCTCGGGAACAGCCCCGGGCGGCAAAAGCTCTAGCTACGCCTCTGCAGTGCCCGCTCCATACTTCCCGCAGTCAGTACCCGCTCCATATTCTCCGCAGTTAGTGCCCGCTCCATACTCCCCTCCAGTCACCACTCACACAGGGTTAATGCCAGCGGTAACGGACCGCGTTATGCCGCGAGTAACTCACTCCGTTACCGCCGCTATTAACCCTGTGTGACCAAGTTTTTACTATTGATGCTGCTTATGCAGCATCAATAGTAAAAAGATCTAATGTTAAAAATAATAAAAAACAAAAAACCTGCTATTCTCACCTTCCGTAGTCCGCCGATGCGCTCCCGCCAGCTTCTGGTCCCAGAGATGCATTGCGAAATTACCCAGAAGACTTAGCGGTCTCGCGAGACCGCTAAGTGATCTGGGTAATTTCACAATGCATCCTAGGAACGCAAGATGGCGGCAACCGCGCGCATCGCCAGAGGTTCGCTGGATCCCGCCTGGTGAGTATATAGCTATTTTTTATTTTAATTATTTTTTTTTAACAGGGATATGGTGCCCACACTGCTAAATTTTACGTGGGCTGTGTTGGATACCGCGTGGCTGCTATATACTACCTGGTCAGTGTTAGATACTATGTGGGCTGTGCTATATATTACGTGACCAGTGTTATATACTGCGTGGGCTGCACTATATACTACATGGCTGCTATATACTATGTGGGCAGTATTATATACTACGTTGCTGTGTTCTATACTGCGTGCTATATACTACGTGGCCACTGTTAGATACTATGTGGGCTGTGCTATATTGTTATGATACGGTAATTCAGTACCACAATGGACATAGAGGTCAGAGCACATACAGTGACCTGACAATAACCCAAAAACATAGAACGAGCTCTGAGACGTGGGAACTCTGCTGACCGCAATCCCTAATCCTCTCCAACCACACTAGAGGCAGCCGTGGATTGCGCCTAACGCTCCCTATGCAACTCGGCACAGCCTGAGAAACTAGCTAGCCTGAAGATAGAAAATAAGCCTACCTTGCCTCAGAGAAATACCCCAAAGGAAAAGGCAGCCCCCACATATAATGACTGTGAGTTAAGATGAAAAGACAAACGTAGAGATGAAATAGATTTAGCAAAGTGAGGCCCGACTTTCTGAACAGAGCGAGGATAGGAAAGGTAACTTTGCGGTCAACACAAAACCCTACAAAAACCACGCAAAGGGGGCAAAAAGACCCTCCGTACCGAACTAACGGCACAGAGGTACACCCTCTGCGTCCCAGAGCTTCCAGCAAGCAGGAAAAAACAAATAGACAAGCTGGACAGAAAAAACAGCAAACAAAATAGCAAAGCAGAACTTAGCTATGCAGAGCAGCAGGCCACAGGAACGATCCAGGAGGAAACAGGTCCAATACTAGAACATTGACTGGAGGCCAGGATCAAAGCACTAGGTGGAGTTAAATAGAGCAGCACCTAACGACTTCACCACATCACCTGAGGAAGGAAACTCAGAAGCCGCAGTACCACTTTCCTCCACCAACGGAAGCTCACAGAGAGAATCAGCCGAAGTACCACTTGTGACCACAGAAGGGAGCTCTGCCACAGAATTCACAACACTATATATTACGTGGGCTGTGTTATATATTACGTGGCCAGTGTTACACTACGTGGGCTGTGTTATATACTGCGTGGCTGCTATATACTGTGTGGGCTGTGTTATATACTACGTGGGCTGTGTTATTTACTGCGTGGCCTGTTGTGATCAGGTGGCCTTGAGCAGCATGAAATGACCTTCGCTGGAGCAGTGGTAACTTTACTGACCGCAAACCCTGATCCTATCACCGCAACTAGAAGTAGCCGTGGGGTGTGCCTAACCAGACCTAGACACCTCGACACAGCCTAAGGACTAAATATCCCTAAAGATGGAAATAGGAAAACTCTCTTGCCTCAGAGTAGATCCCCAAAGGATAGGTAGCCCCCCACAAATAATGACTGTGAGTAGGAGAGGAAAAGACACACGCAGACAGAAAACAGGGATAAGCAAAGGAGGCCACTTCTACCTAGATAGGAAAGGATAGTACAGGATACTATGCGGTCAGCATAAAAAACTACAAAATATCCACAGCAGAAAAATACAAAAACTCCACCACCTAACTAAAGATGTGGAGAGTATATCTGCGACTCCAGCGAGTCCAACTAGACTGAGAAAAACATCAGGCACAGTCTAGCAGGAACAAAATAGAAACAAGATAAGCACAGAAAATAAACACACAGCAGTGTGGCTAAAAAAATGAAGCAAACACTTATCTTAGCTGAATTGGCAGCAAGCAGGAGAGGCCAGGCAGAGGACCAACACTTCCAAAGGAACATTGACTACTGGCAAGGACTAATGAGTCCTGCACAGCTAAATACCCCAGTCAGAATTGCAATTAGCAGAAACACCTGTCCAAGACTGCTGCTCAGGAATAACTGCATTACCATCAACAACCACCGGAGGGAGCCCAAGAGCAGAATTTACAACACTGGCCTATATTAACGCATCGGGTATTCTAGAATATGTATGTATGTATATAGCAGCCACATGGTATATACCACAGGCCACTCCTATATACTACGTGGCCTGTGCTATATACTATGTGGCTGCTATATACAAACATACATATTCTAGAATACCCGATGCCTTAGAATCGGGCCACCATCTAGTTTCCTAATAACAGTCCCTCTATACTCAGATTGATGGTCTCTACATGCAGATTGATGTCCCCATACTTCCCTATACACAGTTTGATGTCCCGCATAGTTCCCCTGTAAAGTATGTTGTAACCCCCAGCTCCCCAGTATATATGATGATAGTGGTCCCCATCCTTTACCTTATGAACCACATTAATCTCTGAGAGTTTGTTACAGGCCACACCCTGCCGCTCCCACTTCTCAGTAGTGACACCCAAAGCCCCCATTAGCAGTATGATGACAGCCAAAGCTTCCCTCAGAAGGCACATTAAGACCTTTACACCCCCCCCCCCCCCCTTCTTCATAGGCAGTATACTTACATCTTCAGGTTCCCACTTTAACCCCATTCAATGTTTTGCCATCTATTTCTTCTATAGTTTGTAAACTTGCGAGCAGGGCCCTTACTCCTCTTGGTATCTATTTTGAACTGTGATTTTTGTTACGCTGTAATGTCTATTGTCTGTACAAGTCCCCTCTATAATTTGTAAAGCGCTGTGGAATATGTTCGTGCTATATAAATAAAATTAATAATAATAATAATAATATTATTATTATTATTATTATTATTATTATTATTCATCTAGCTTCATGCACCCCTCTAACTGGCAGTATCATTTATCCTAAGCTTACCATATTTATCTTCTCCCCCTTTCCCTACCAGTATATGCACATCCAGATCTGCGAACCACACATCATGGGCTCCGAAGCCACAAGTTGGGACCCCATCTTAGTGATGTCCCCCACAGCTCCCCTGCATACAGTATGATTTCCCCGCTACTCCCCTATAATACGGTGTAATGCCCTCAACTCCCTGTGTACAGTATGGACCCCCACAACCCATTGTATAAAAAAGTATTTCCCCCACAGGCGACTATATATAGTATAATGCCCCCACAGCTCTGCCTTATACAATAAAAAATAAATACTACACACTTAGCTAACTTCGAGTCCTGAGGCACAGTCAACATCTGAGGGCGAGCAAAGTGATGCAATGATGTCATCTCGCCACCTACATTTTTTGTGTGCTCCTGGCAATCTGACAGTCATATAAATCGGACCAATGCCGGTGTGCTTCCTCTGGATGATGATGGTATAAGCAGAAGCATTACCATAATAGTTGGGAGGGTCTGCTCAAGGCCCCTTAGCTGCCATCTTAGGCTATGTTCACACCTTGCGTCGGGTCCCTGCGGGTTCTCCCGCAGCGGATTTGATAAATCAGCAGGGCAAAACAACTGCGGTTCTCCCTGCAGATTTATCGCGGTTTGTTCCGCGTTTTCCGCTGCGGGTTTCCGCCCATACTATTGATGCTGCATATGCAGCAATATGCAGCATCAATAGTAATGTTAAAAATAATAAAAATTGGTTATACTCACCCTCTGATGTCCGGATCTCCTGGGCGCTGCACCCGGCGGTCCGGTTCCTAAGATGCTGTGGGAGAAGGACCCTTCGTGACGTCACGGTCATGTGACCGCGACGTCACCGCAGGTCCTGGTCGCACAGCAACTCTGACCGGACGGCCGCGTGCAGCGCCCAGGAGCTCCGGACATCAGAGGGTGAGTATAACCAGATTTTTTATTTTTTAACCCCAAATATGGTTCCCAGGGCCTGGAGGAGAGTCTCCTCTCCTCCACCCCGGGTACCACCCGCACATTATCCGCTTACTTCCCGCAACGTGGGCACAGCCCCATGCGGGAAGTAAGCGGTTCAATGTATTCCTATGGGTGCAGAATCGCAGCGATTCTGCACAAAGAAGTGACATGCTGCGGGTTGTAAACCGCTGCGTTCCCGCGCGGTTTTTCCCGCAGCATGTGCACAGCGGTTTGCGGTTTCCATAGGGTTTACATGTTACTGTAAACGCTATGGAAACTGCTGCGGACCCGCAGCATCAAAATCGCGGCGGTTCCGCGGTAAAAACCGCTAAGTGTGAATATAGCCTTAGTCCTCAAGTGATGCTCAACTAAAGCCTAAGTTTCATAGGCGAGCCCCACACAAAGGTAAAGGAGTAGCAGAGTACATGGTGGGGCAGTGGAAGAGCCGTTTGGGGAACAGACATTGCCACTGAAGGACGGAGGTGATACCACATAGAATATTACATCTGACGGCTGCATATAGTGGAGGTGAGGGAGCCCATCACTGTTGGACTCTGTATTCATTCATAAAATACTTGGGCTAGTGGGAGAAGACTCAGGGAGATGAAGCTGCTAATAATTAGTTGCTCTCCCTGGATGTAACCTGCAGTTTCATCAACAGTTAACCCCTTCCTGACCTTTGACACCACGTAGGCGTCATGAAAGTCGGTGCCAATCCGACCTGTGACGCCTATGTGGGATTGCGTCCCTGCAGATCGGGTGAAATGGTTAACTCCAATTTCACCCGATCTGCAGGGACAGGGGGAGTGGTACTTTAGCCCGGGGGGTGGCTTCACAAACCCCCCACCCCGTGGCTACGATCGCTCTGATTGGCAGTTTCACTTTCAACAGCCAATCAGAGCGATTTGTAATATTTCACCTATAAAAACTGGTGAAATATTACACTCCAGCCATGGCCGATGCTGCAATATAATCGGCCATGGCCGGAAACCCTATTGTGCCCCCCCTTCCCCCCACCTCCACCGATCTTCTCCCCAGTCCTCCGTTCTGTGATCCGCTCCCCTCCGTTGTCCTGTCTGCTCCCCCGTCCTCCTGCCCACTCCCCTGTGCTCCGATGCCACCCCCCCATGCTCCGATCCTCCCCCCCTCATACTTACCGAGCCTCCCAGTGTCCGTCCGTCTTCTCCATGGGCGCCGCCATCTTCCAAAATGGCGGGCGCATGCGCAGTGCGCCCGCCGAATCTGCCGGCCGGCAGATTCGTTCCAGGTATATTTTGATCACTGTGATAGGTTATATCACAGTGATCAAAATAAAAAAAATTGTAAATGACTCCCCACCCCCCCCCTTTATCACCCCAATAGGTAGGGACAATAATAAAGTAAAGAAAATATATATATATATATAATATATATATATATATATATATATATATATATATATATATAATTTTTTTTTTTCCCCTCTAGGGTTAGAGCTAGGGTTAGGGTTAAGGTATGTGCACACGGTGCGGATTTGGCTGCAGATCCGCAGCGGATTGGCCGCGGATCCGCAGCGGATTGGCCGCTGTGAATTCGTAGCAGTTTTCCATCAGGTTTACAGTACCATGTAAACCTATGGAAAACCAAATCCGCTGTGCCCACGGTGCAGAAAATACCGTGCGGAAACGCTGCGTTGTAATTTCTGCAGCATGTCAATTTTGTGCGAATTCTGCAGCGTTTTACACCTGTTCCTCAATAGGAATCCGCACAAAAAAAACACTGGAAATACGCTGTAAATCCGCAGGTAAAACACAGTGCCTTTTACCTGCGGATTTTTCAAAAGTCGTGCGGAAAAATCTCACACGAATCCGCAACGTGGGCACATAGCCTTAGGGTTAGGGTTGTAATTAGAGTTAGGGTTTCAATTAGGGCTAGGGTTGGAAATAGGGTTAAGATTAGGCTTGTGGTTAGGGTTATGGATAGGGTTAGGGGTGTGTTGGGGTTAAAGTTGTGGTTAGGGTTGGGATTAGGGTTAGGGTTGGGATGGATTAGGGTTATGGGTGTGTTGGGGTTAGGGTTGTGGTTAGGGGTGTGTTGGGGTTAGGGTTGTGATTATGGCTACAGTTGGGATAAGGGTTAGGGGTGTGTTGGGGTTAGAATTGAGGGGTTTCCACTGTTAAGGCACATCATGGGTCTCCAAACACAACATGGCGCCACCATTGATTCCAGCCAATCTTGCGTTAAAAAAGTCAAATGGTGCTACCTCCCTTCCGAGCCCCAACGTGCGACCAAACAGTGGTTTACCCCCACATATGGGGTACCAGCGTACTCAGGACAAACTGGGCAACAACTATTGGGGTCCAATTTCTCCTGTTACCCTTGCGAAATTTAAAAATTGCTTGCTAAAACATCTTTTTGAGGAAAGAAAAAAGATTTTTTATTTTCACGGCTCTGCGTTGTAAACTTCTGTGAAGCACTTGGGGGTTCAAAGTGCTCACCACATATCTAGATAAGTTCCTTGGGGGGAGTCACTTGTGGGGGGTTTCTACTGTTTAGGCACATCAGGGGCTCTGCAAACGCAACGTGACGCCCGCAGACCATTCCATCAAAGTCTGCATTTCAAAAGTCACTACTTCCCTTCTGAGCCCCAACGTGTGCCCAAACAGTGGTTCCCCCCCCCCCCCCACATATAAGGTATCAGCGTACTCAGGACAAACTGGACAACAATTTTGGGGTCCAATTTCTCCTGTTATTCTTGTGAAAATAAAAAATTGCAGGCTAAAAAATAATTTTTGAGGAAAGAAAAATGATGTTTTATTTTCACGGCTCTGCGTTATAAACTTCTATGAAGCACTTGGGGGATTAAAGTGGTCACCGCACATCTAGATTAGTTCCATGGGAGGTCTAGTTTCCAAAATGGGGTCACATGTGGGGGAGCTCCAATGTTTAGGCACGCAGGGGCTCTCCAAACGCGACATGGTGTCCGCTAACGATTGGAGCTAATTTTTCATTCAAAAGTCAAATGGCACTCTTTCCCTTCCGAGCCTTGCCGTGTGCACAAACAGTGGTTTGTGACCACATATGTGGTATCGGTGTACTCAGGACAAATTGTACAATAAAGTTTGGGGTCCAGTTTCTCTTTTTACGCTTGGGAAAATAAAAAAATTGTTGCTAAAAGATTATTTTTGTGACTAAAAAGTTAAATGTTCATTTTTTCCTTCCATGTTGCTTCTGCTGCTGTGAAGCACCTGAAGGGTTAATAAACTTCTTGAATGTGTTTTGAGTACCTTGAGGGGTGCAGTTTTTAGAATGGTGTCACTTTTGGGTATTTTCAGCCATATAGACCCCTCAAACTGACTTCAAATGTGAGGTGGTCCCTAAAAGAATGGTTTTGTAAATTTCATTGTAAAAATGAGAAATCGTTGGTCAAATTTGAACCCTTATAACTTTCTAGCAAAAAAAAAATGTTTCCAGAATTGTGCTGATGTAAAGTAGACATGTGGGAAATGTTATTTATTAACTATTTTGTGTCACATAACTCTCTGGTTTAACAGAATAAAAATTCAAAATTTGAAAATTGCGAAATTTTCAAAATTTTAGCCAAATTTCCATTTTTTTCACAAATAAACGCAAAGATTATTGACCTAAATTTACCAGTATCATGAAGCCCAATATGTCACGAAAAAACAATCTCAGAACCGTTGGGATCCATTGAAGCATTCCCGAGTTATTACCTCATAAAGGGACACTGGTCAGAATTGCAAGAAACGGCCAGGTCATTAAGGTCAAAATAGGCTGGGTCATGAAGGAGTTGAGGGGTTAATTGTGATACGAGGCAGTGCTGATGCTGTGACCTAATTGGCATATCCCCCTCTCTCGCACACAGTGCCGCCTCCTGGGTCCTATTTAAAGGGAACCCGCCACCATGAAAATGCAGTCCAATCTCCTGGTATCGCTTACATACAAGTGTATGGAAGCAATGCCATGCCCACTGGCAGGGAGCACGTATAACTCATACATACCCCTCCGGTCCCGTCTCAGAAACAGGCAAATGCTATCGCCCTGGGGAGATTCATAAGTCTGCAGTCACACAGAGTGACTGCAGACTTATCGGTTTGTACTGAACAACTTCTTTAACTCATGAACGCTCCTGCCGAAGTTTGAGCAGCTCTGCAAACAAGGAGCTCAGCAGCACCCTCTGCCACCAATGATACAACGGCACAATCGGAGAAAGGGCTACAATTGGTATTATGATTCTGACAAAAATCAGGATCATGGATCAGTCCCTTCCCAGTCCTTTGGCTGTGCCTGTCAGCTGGCAGGATAGGCACAGCCAGAGGGATGGATGTGGCCTACAGGCTGCAATTTGCCTGTGTCTGGTCTAGTTCATTAGATGAGCCTAATTCATTAAGAAAGCCAGGGCACTTGTCATTAAGACTGGAGTACGAAATTCCAGTTTTAATGAATAAGGCCCTCAGTGTCTCCCGTTCCGGTACTTCATTCTCATTTGTCTCATGTACAGCACCATGGAATTAATGGTGCTATATAAATAAATAATAATAATAATTTGGCCTCCTTTTTGTTGATTTCCCTCAAGGCTCTTTTCTTCTTAATTTCCACCATTGGTCTGGGACAGCTCATAAACTCCCAAAGCTTTCAGTGATCTTCTGATGCAGTAAAGATGGGATGGTGGATTTCTCTGCACTGCAGTTGTTTCTGGTAAGGATCCATGAAAACACAAGATAATCCTAAGTGGTTTAATGTCAGCGCCTTTCAAAATCATCCGACTTCTTTCTCAGGACAACCACATGTACCCTTGTTTCTGTAGCATACTTCCATGCTGATGACTCTCAGGCCCAGATGTTACCCGTCTGCTGTCCGGAATTCCGTAGTACACCCACACTCTTCTCTTTCTTTCTTAAACTCAACATGGAGAAAACTGAATTACCGTAATTAACTTTCCTCCACCACGCTCCAATTCCCCATCAGACTTAACAATCAATGTAAATGGCTACATATTTTCCTTCCACTTTATCCTTGAAGACACACAATCGGGTCTCTACTGCCTCTTGACCACCTTTTCCCAATTCCCAACTCAAACATTCCTCAAATCCACTCATTTCTCTATTATAAATCATCAAAAATATTAGTAATGCTCCTACTATCTACTTCCAACATCCTCTGTTGCCTTTTATCTTGCACCCCTCCAAACCATCCTTAAAAAATAAATCTGATTAAAGTTTCTCTGTTGTAATCCCTCTAAATTATCTTTGTATTGATATGTAAGTGCATCACAATAATTGCCTGTCACCAACTTGTCCAGTTCTTAGAGTGGTTCTGGTCCCATGTGGCTGTTCTTAAGCTGTCAGTGATTTGAGACTGGGATGGAGGTTCGCCTTACAACAAGACAATGACCCAAAGCATACTGCTAAATCAACATGAGTGGTTTAAGAGAAACCATGCCAATGTTATGGAGAGGTCTAGTCATAACCCAGACCTTAATCCAATTGAAAATCTGTGGTCAGATTTATAGATTTTTGTTCACCAGAGGAAACCATCTAACTTAAAGGAGCTGGAGAAGTTTTGCATTGAGGAATGGACAATTATCCCAGTGGCAAGATATGGAAAGCTCATAGAAACATATCCAAAGTGACTTGCAGTTGTAATTGCTGCAAAAGGAGGCTCTACAAAGTACTGACTTTAGGTGTATGAATAGTTAGTCACACTAGAGTTTTGAGCTATTTGTCTTATTTGTTGCCTTAACAATAAAAAGAAAACCAAATATTCACAGTTGTAGGCATGTTTTTTTACATGAAGTGATGCAAACTCTCAAAAAATCTCTAAAATTCCAAGTTGTGAGGTAGCAAAACTCAAAAAATGACAAGGGGTAAATACTTTCGCAATCCACCGTATCTGGCCTATTGCAACTTCAACATTTTTCCTTTTGCCACGACAGCACCCACCGAGAGAGGGGATCCACCCTCCATCAGGACAGGAACCTACAGATTTAAAAGAGGGCAGTCCCCCTTGTCTCCTCAGTTGGGTTCCTGTCCTGATAGGAGCTTGCAGCATTTACCCAGGTCCGAGCAGCCTCTGTGCAGTGTTCCTAGAGAACGGCAGAGCCTGGGGCACCAGTAGCCTCGTCGGGGGTGTTCTGCATGCAGACCCTTCCTCGGTGGTGTGGATACTGTGAACCCAGGGTCCGGGTGAGGCTGCCCTGGGTCACAGGGGTGCAACGCAGCGAGGAGTCCCTCCGTCCATCCAGAAGATGCTGGCCGACACCGCATGCAGATCTCGGGTGGTGGTATGTGCCTGCGCCCGTAACCTGGAAGTAGCGGAGAGAACTTCTGGGTGGGACTGGGGAGGCGCGCATAGGAGTCGTGGCTAGACCTTCTTCGGTTGGCACAGAGCAGCAGGATGAGTGCTGTGAAGATGTCTACTGTAAACAGAGAAGAAGAGCACTCACCGCCGCCAGTGGTGGTGTTCCAGACCGTAAGAAGGTTAAAGGCAGCGGATGCTCCAGAGGGAGCAGTACCACTGTGAGCCGAAGTGAACGGGGGCGTCAGTCATCTAGAGCCCCTACGTCCCACGCTGCATCCCCGCCTCCAGAACCGGTACTCTGATGAGAGACAGCTTTAATGGTGGGTAAGCATATGTGCACCTGATAGCTGAATCCACCCTTCTATGCTCTGTGTTCCCCAGGTTAAAGAAGTTGGCAAAGACTAAGCATAAGCAGTGTACTTTGTGCGCGACACCACTGCCCAACAGTTATATTAAGAAGCTATGTCAGGTGTGCATATGCCAGACCCTGGAGGAGGAGGCCCCTGTGCGTGCAGCAGTGCTAAGATCATTTATCAGAGAGCAAGTTAAGAGCTCCCTTAGGGGGAAGACCCGTAAAAGGCTAATATTATCGAGTCTAGTCCGTCTAGGGGGAAACAGCAGTCTGGAACCTCAGAATTTCCCTCATTGTCCTCATCATCGGACGAAAAAGGAAGGCCTTGCCTTCCAGTGGAAAATATAGATGCCTTGGTGAGATGAGTTCGAGCCACAATGGGGATTGCGTACAGTAAAGAACCCAGATCTACTCAAGACAAGTGTTATGTCAAGAGTCATAAGGCCTTCTCAGTAAATGAGTCAGTGAAGGACCTGGTAAAGAGGGAGTGGGATAGGCAGGATAACCGGGGGTTTTTTGCGCTCTTCCTCTAAACGGAGATACCTGTTTGAAGATGACATGCTGACAGAGTGGGTAAAGATCCCCAAAGTACATGCAGCTGTGGCTTCCTCATCTAAGATGTCAGCATTGCCTCTAGAGGACGGTGGTCATGTGAAGGATTTGTCTGATGGGAAGGCAGACATGCTCCTAAAGCAAGTGTGGGAGTCGTCAGCTGGGGCATTCCAGCCAGCAAGCACCTGCATGGCCAAATCCATGTTAGTCTGGTTGGACCAGCTGGAATATCAGATACGGGCGGGTGTACCCAGACAAAGGTTACTGGAATCCTCACAGATCCGTGAAGGAGCTGCTTACCCATGCCGTTACCCCGACAGCGCCGTTTTGCCTACCAGGCTTCTTCCATATGTGACATTTGGCCCCCAAATGGAAGAAACCTGGTAGGCGAAACGGCGCTGTCGGGGTAACGGCATGGGCGCAGCACTTGCACCACCTAAACATATCATGTAAGTTAACCTATATTTTGACTCTAATAACTATGATAGGTATTTAGCACATCACTCCAGCTGGCTTAAGGTCTTAGAGGCATAGTTATGCATTGTCTTACTCCATAGAGCGATCAGGTTTGTTCAATTTGAACTGATTGATCCTCTGACATTTTATACTATCGGTGTATTTTCAAATGGCCTTTTTCCAAAAATCCTTTTTGTCGGCTTTTCCTGACTATATCTATTTATCCCTTGCTTCATTTTTTATTAATGTATTTTTTTGCTGTTAATTCATATGTTGCCTATATCAATATAGGACTACAGCAGTGTTATTTTCCATCATACTCTGGGATATAGAGGGTCTGAATTATACCATCTTTTCTCTCTCGTATATTAGGTGCTATGAAATATCTATATGATTATTGCTGGCCCATTTGCCGTATGTTTTTAATCTAGATTCCTTTGTATTGTTTGAATCTGTTGCCATTTACATATTGTATAATTTTTTGTAATAAATTTCATACATTTTTATTTTTCTAGTGGATTCCTCTATTTTTTCTCCTCGTTAGATGGAGAAAAGTTTTTATTATGTATTGCTGTTGAGGTGTTTAATAATTTAGGATTTTGGTTATTGAAAGGCAAAATTGTGCCATACTGTGCCGGGGTGAGTACCTGTTTAGCCCCGTGGTTTGCGAAATCCTTACAAAAGCATTTGAAAGAAAAAAAAGGGTTACCTAAAATGTTTACACCTAGATGAATAGAGACCGTGTCTGGGAGCCGGCGGAACCGAAACAGAAAGGTGCCAACTTTGGCGCAGCCTCATCTGCCAAACACAGGCGCGACTATTGTTAGCCCTAATCTTCCGGTGGGCAGTAGATTAGTATACTTTTATAATCATATAAAAGTCATATGATTATCTAGCTCCTGGATCCTCAGCATAATATCTTCTGGAGTGAGATTGGAGTCTGAGTATCCCTCCTGATTCCTTCCTATTAACAACCTTGAACTCTCCCAACCAACAGGGGGCCCTGGAAATAGAGATTCAGCAATTAAAAGAAAAACGGGTCCTGGTTGAGGTCCCTAGGGGTCAGGAAGGGAAGGGGTTTTATTCCCCTCTATTCCTGATTTCCAAGCCAGATGGTTCGTTCAGAACCACTATAAATTTACGGATGCTAAATACATTCCTGCAGTGTCATACCTTTAAAATGGAATCCATCAGATCTGCAACCAAACTTCTATTTCCCAGGTGTTTCATGACGGTCCTGGACCTAAAAGATGCCTACTACCATCTACCGATATTCCAGGACCACCAGCAATACCTCAGAGTGGTGGTACGACTGGGCGATCAGGTTAGGCATTTTCAGTTTGCCACATGCTAATTAGTCTCTCCATGGCACCGCGGGTATTTACCAAAGTGATTGCAGAAGTGATGGTCCATTTAAGGGAACAAGATACATTAGTCATATCATACCTAAATGATTTCCTGATTGTGGGGGGGGGGTCGGCTGTTCAGTGTACTACTCGGCTGAACCATATAATATCATCCCTACAGGATCTAGGTTGGCTAGTCAACCTGAAGAAGTCGAGACTAGTTCCCTCTACCTGTCAAAAATTCCTAGGCATCCTCCTGGACTCGGTAGCTCAGCATTATTTTCACCCAGAGGACAAAAACACAGGTATCATCCGGAAAGTCAGAAAAGTGGTGGACAATCCGGAATTATCACTAAGAGTAGCAATGTCTCTGCTGGGTTCTTTAACATGCTGCATACCAGCCGTTCAGTGGGCCCAGTTTCACACCAGGACACTACAGAGCGAAGTGCTCAGAGCAGAGAGCAGGCTGCAGGGCCATCTTGAAGGGAAATTGTGGTTGTCGGTCGCCATGGTCAACAGCCTATCCTGGTGGTTGGAACCAATACATCTTTCCAAAGCGATACCATGGGGGATAGTACCCGAAAATATAGTCACAACAGATGCCAGCCCCCTGGGGTGGGGAGCCCTGTTATGACCTGGTGGTAAGGACAATAATGGACCTGGTGGTTAAGAGCACACGGAATGACCTGATAGTTACTAATAATATAGGACGAGCTCTGAGACGTGGGAACTCTGCTGACCGCAATCCCTAATCCTATCACACACACTAGAAATAGCCGTGGATTGCTCCTAACGCTCCCTATGCAACTCGACACAGCCTAAGAAACTAGCTAGCCCTAGAGATAGAAAAATAAAGCCTACCTTGCTCAGAGAAATTCCCCAAAGGAAAAGGCAGCCCCCCACATATAATGACTGTGAGTAAAGATGAAAATTACAAACACAGAGATGAAATAGATTTAGCAAAGTGAGGCCCGACTTACTGAACAGACCGAGGATAGGAAAGGTAACTTTGCGGTCAGCACAAAAACCTACAAAAAGACCACACAGAGGGCGCAAAAAGACCCTCCGCACTGACTCACGGTGCGGAGGCGCTCCCTCTGCGTCCCAGAGCTTCCAGCAAGCAAGACAAAAATCAAAAATAGCAAGCTGGACAGAAAAATAGCAAACCAGAGAAAAACAAGCAGGAACTTAGCTTCTGCTGGGAAGACAGGTCACAAGAACGATCCAGGAGAGAACTAGACCAATACTGGAACATTGACAGGTGGCATGGAGCAATGATCTAAGTGGAGTTAAATAGAGCAGCCAGCTAACGAATTAACCTCGTCACCTGTGGAAGGAAACTCAGAAGCCGCAGCTCCACTCACAACCACCAGAGGAAGCCCATGGACAGAACCAGCCGAAGTACCATTCATGACCACAGGAGGGAGCTTGCCAACAGAATTCACAACAGTACCCCCCTTGAGGAGGGGTCACCGAACCCTCACCAGAGCCCCCAGGACGACCAGGACGAGCCAAATGAAAGGCACGAACCAGATCGGCAGCATGAACATCGGAGGCAAAGACCCAGGAATTATCTTCCTGACCATAACCCTTCCACTTGACCAGGTACTGGAGTTTCCGTCTCGAAATACGAGAATCCAAAATCTTCTCCACCACATACTCCAACTCCCCCTCAACCAACACCGGGGCAGGAGGATCAACGGATGGAACCACAGGCGCCACGTATCTCCGCAACAATGACCTATGGAATACATTATGGATGGCAAAAGAAGCTGGAAGGGTCAAACGAAACGACACAGGATTGAGAACCTCAGAAATCTTATACGGACCAATGAAACGAGGCTTAAACTTAGGAGAGGAAACCTTCATAGGAACATAACGAGACGACAACCAAACCAAATCCCCAACACGAAGTCGGGGACCCACACAGCGCCGGCGGTTAGCAAACCGTTGAGCCTTCTCCTGGGACAATGTCAAATTGTCCACCACATGAGTCCAAATCTGCTGCAACCTATCCACCACAGTATCTACACCAGGACAGTTTGAAGACTCAACCTGCCCTGAAGAGAAACGAGAATGGAAACCAGAATTGCAGAAAAACGGCGAAACCAAAGTAGCCGAGCTGGCCCGATTATTAAGGGCGAACTCAGCCAAAGGCAAAAAGGACACCCAATCATCCTGATCAGCAGAAACCTAGCATCTCAGATATGTTTCCAAAGTCTGATTAGTTCGTTCGGTTTGACCATTTGTCTGAGGATGGTAAGCCGAGGAAATAGACAAATCAATGCCCATCCTAGCACAAAAGGCTCGCCAAAACCTCGAAACAAACTGGGAACCTCTGTCCGAAACGATGTTCTCCGAAATGCCATGTAAACGAACCACATGCTGGAAAAACAATGGCACCAAATCAGAGGAGGAAGGCAATTTAGACAAGGGTACCAAATGGACCATCTGAAGGTACCGTCACACTAAGCGACGCTGCAGCGATACCGACAACGATCCGGATCGCTGCAACGTCGCTGTTTGGTCGCTGGAGAGCTGTCACACAGACAGCTCTCCAGCGACCAACGATGCCGGTAACCAGGGTAAACATCGGGTTACTAAGCGCAGGGCCGCGCTTAGTAACCCGATGTTTACCCTGGTTACCATCGTTAAAGTAAAAAAACAAACACTACATACTTACCTACCGCTGTCTGTCCTCGGCGCTCTGCTTCTCTGGTCTGGCTGTGAGCACAGCGGCCGGAAAGCAGAGCGGTGACATCACCGTTCTGCTTTCCGGCTGCCCGGCGCTCACAGCCAGACCAGAGAAGCAGAGCGCCGGGGACAGACAGCGGTAGGTAAGTATGTAGTGTTTGTTTTTTTACTTTAACGATGGTAACCAGGGTAAACATCAGGTTACTAAGCGCAGCCCTGCGCTTAGTAACCCGATGTTTACCCTGGTTACCAGCGAAGACATCGCTGAATCGGTGTCACACACACACCGATTCAGCGATGTCAGCGGGAGAGCCAGCGACAAAACAAAGTTCTGGACTTTCTTCCCCGACCAGCGACATCACAGCAGGGGCCTGATCGCTGCTGCGTGTCACACTGGACGATATCGCTAGCGAGGACGCTGCAACGTCACGGATCGCTAGCGATATCGTCTAGTGTGACGGTACCTTTAGAGAAGCGATCACAAACCACCCAAATGACCGACATCTTTTGAGAGACAGGGAGATCCGAAATAAAATCCATAGAGATATGCGTCCAGGGCCTCTTAGGGACCGGCAAGGGCAAAAGCAACCCACTGGCACGAGAACAGCAGGGCTTAGCCCGAGCACAAGTCCCACAGGACTGCACAAAAGAACGCACATCCCGCGACAAAGACGGCCAGCAAAAGGATCTAGCCACCAAATCTGTGGTACCAAAGATTCCAGGATGACCAGCCAACACCGAACAATGAACCTCAGAGATAACTCTACTAGTCCATTTATCAGGGACAAACCGTTTCTCCGCTGGGCAACGGTCAGGTCTATCAGCCTGAAATTTTTGCAGCACCCGCCGCAAATCAGGGGAGATGGCAGACAAAATTACCCCCTCTTTGAGAACACCCGCCGGCTCAGGAACACCCGGAGAGTCGGGCACAAAACTCCTTGACAGGGCATCAGCCTTCACATTCTTAGAGCCTGGAAGGTACGAAACCACAAAATCAAAACTGGAGAAAAATAGCGACCAACGAGCCTGTCTAGGATTCAACCGTTTGGCAGACTCGAGATAAGTCAAATTCTTGTGATCCGTCAAGACCACCACGCGATGCTTGGCTCCTTCAAGCCAATGACGCCACTCCTCGAATGCCCACTTCATGGCCAACAACTCTCGATTGCCAACATCATAATTGTGCTCAGCAGGCGAAAACTTTCTAGAAAAGAAGGCACATGGTTTCATCACCGAGCCATCATAGTTACATAGTTACATAGTTATTAAGGTTGAAGGAAGACTATATGTCCATCTAGTTCAACCCATAGCCTAACCTAACATGCCCTAACATGTTGATCCAGAGGAAGGCAAAAAAAACCCATGTGGCAAAGAGTAAGCTCCACATTGGGGAAAAAAATTCCTTCCCGACTCCACATACGGCAATCAGACTAATTCCCTGGATCAACGCCCTATCAAGGAATCTAGTGTATATACCCTGTAACACTATACTTTTCCAGAAAGGTATCCAGTCCCCTCTTAAATTTAAGTAATGAATCACTCATTACAACATCATACGGCAGAGAGTTCCATAGTCTCACTGCTCTTACAGTAAAGAATCCGCGTCTGTTATTATGCTTAAACCTTTTTTCCTCCAACCGCAGAGGATGCCCCCTTGTCCCTGTTTCAGGTCTATGATTAAAAAGATCATCAGAAAGGTCTTTGTACTGTCCCCTCATATATTTATACATTAAAATAAGATCACCCCTTAGCCTTCGTTTGTCCAATAGCCCCAAGTGTAATAACCTATCTTGGTATTGCAGACCCCCCAGTCCTCTAATAACCTTGGTCGCTCTTTTCTGCACCCGCTCTAGTTCAGCTATGTCTTTCTTAAACACCGGAGACCAGAACTGTGCACAGTATTCTAAATGTGGTCGAACTAGTGACTTGTATAGAGGTAAAATTATATTCTCCTCATGAGCATCTATGCCTCTTTTAATGCATCCCATTATTTTATTTGCCTTTGTAGCCGCTGCCTGACACTGGCCACTGAATTTAAGTTTGTCATCCACCCATACACCCAGATCTTTTTCATTGACGGTTTTGCCCAGAGTTTTAGAATTAAGCACATAATTATACATCTTATTACTTCTACCCAAGTGCATGACCTTACATTTATCCCCATTAAAGCTCATTTGCCATTTATCAGCCCAAGCTTCTAGTTTACATAAATCATCCTGTAATATAAAATTGTCCTCCTCTGTATTGATTACCCTGCAGAGTTTAGTGTCATCTGCAAATATTGAAATTCTACTCTGAATGCCCCCTACAAGGTCATTAATAAATATGTTAAAAAGAAGAGGGCCCAATACTGACCCCTGTGGTACCCCACTGCTAACCGCTACCCAGTCCGAGTGTGCTCCATTAATAACCACCCTTTGTTTCCTATCCCTGAGCCAGCTCTCAACCCACTTGCACATATTTTCCCCTATCCCCATTATTCTCATTTTATGTATCAACCTTTTGTGTGGCACCGTATCAAAAGCTTTTGAAAAGTCCATATACACTACATCCACTGGTTTCCCTTGGTCCAATCCGGAACTTACCTCTTCATAGAAACTGATCAAATTAGTCTGACATGAACGGTCCCTAGTAAACCCGTGCTGATACTGGGTCATGAGGTTATTCCTCTTCAGATACTCCAGTATAGCGTCCCTTAGAATGCCCTCCAGGATTTTACCCACAGTAGAGGTTAAGCTTACTGGCCTATAATTACAGAGTTCAGTTTTTGTTCCCTTTTTGAATATTGGCACCACATTTGCTATACGCCAGTCCTGTGGCACAGACCCTGTTATTATGGAGTCTTTAAAGATTAAAAATAATGGTCTATCAATGACTGTACTTAATTCCTGCAGTACTCGAGGGTGTATCCCATCCGGGCCCGGAGATTTGTCAATTTTAGTGATTTTTAGACGCCGCCGCACTTCCTGCTGGGTTAAGCAGGTGACATTTAATTGGGAATTTTTATCACTAGACATTTTGTCTGCCATGGGATTTTCTTGTGTAAATACTGATGAAAAAAAGTCATTTAGCATATTGGCTTTTTCCTCATCCTCATCCACCATCTCACCCAGACTATTTTTAAGGGGGCCAACACTATCATTTTTTAGTTTCTTACTATTTATGTAGTTAAAGAATATTTTAGGATTATTTTTACTCTCTCTGGCAATGAGTCTCTCTGTCTCAATCTTTGCTGCCTTGATTTGCTTTTTACAGAATTTATTTAATTTTCTGTATTTATTTAATGCCTCCTCACTACCTACTTCCTTTAATTCTCTAAATGCTTTCTTTTTGTCACTTATTGCGCCCCTTACAGCTCTATTTAGCCATATTGGTTTCCTCCTATTTCTAGTATGTTTATTCCCATACGGTATATACTGTGCACAGGTCCTATCCAGGATGCTAATAAACGTCTCCCATTTTCTTTGTGTATTTTTGTGTCTCAGGATATCGTCCCAGTTAATTGCACCAAGATCCTCTCTCATCCGTTGGAAATTTGCCCTCCTGAAGTTTAGTGTCCTTGTAACCCCTCTACTACACATCTTTTTAAAGGATACATGAAAACTTATTATTTTGTGATCGCTATTTCCCAAGTGACCCCCAACCCTTATATTTGATATGCGGTCTGGCCTGTTGGTTAATATTAGGTCTAGTAGTGCCCCCCTTCTTGTTGGGTCCTGAACCAGTTGTGAAAGGTAATTGTCTCTCATAATTGTCAAAAACCGATTACCTTTGCTGGAACTGCAGGTTTCTGTTCCCCAATCTATTTCAGGGTAGTTGAAGTCCCCCATAATAATGACTTCTCCTTGAGTCGCAGCTTCATCTATTTGCTTTACGAGGATATTCTCCATTGCTTCCATTATTTTTGGAGATTTATAAAAAACCCCTATCAGTAATTTATTATTTTTTCCCCCTCCACTTATCTCCACCCACAGGGATTCTACATTTTCATTAAATTCACCTATATTATCGCGCAGGATGGGTTTTAAGGATGATTTTACATATAGACACACCCCTCCCCCTCGCTTATCTGTACGGTCATTTCTGAACAGGCTATAGCCCTGCAAGTTAACAGCCCAGTCATGGCTCTCATCCAGCCACGTTTCAGATATCCCCACCATGTCATAATTATGCTCCAACAACATTAGTTCTAATTCATCCATTTTGTTGGCGATGCTTCTGGCATTAGTATACATGCACTTTATGTTCCTCTCTGTACTTCTATTTCTTAAATTATTAACTGTTCTGACCCCACCCCCCATGCCACCGCCACCCCCAACTTCCTTATTTGTGCCCAGGTCTCTATCTACACTATCTTCCCCTCCTATAAAATGAATACCCTCCCCCCCAATTCCTAGTTTAAACACTCCTCCAACCTTCTAGCCATTCTCTCCCCCAGCACAGCTGCACCCTCCCCATTGAGGTGCAGCCCGTCCCTAGCGTAGAGCCTGTAGCCAACTGAGAAGTCGGCCCAGTTCTGCAGGAACCCAAACCCCTCTTTCCTACACCAATTCTTGAGCCACTTATTCACCTCCCTAATCTCCCGTTGCCTCTCTGGCGTGGCACGTGGTACCGGCAGTATTTCGGAAAATACCACATTGGAGGTCCTTGCTTTCAGCTTGCAGCCTAATTCCCTGAAATCATCTTTAAGGACCTTCCACCTACCTCTAACTTTGTCATTAGTGCCAATGTGCACCATGACCGCTGGGTCCTCACCAGCCCCTCCCAATAATCTGTCCACCCGATCAGCGATGTGTCGGACTCGAGCGCCAGGTAGGCAGCACACCGTTCGACGATCCCTGTCTTTGTGACAGATTGCCCTATCTGTTCCCCTAATAATTGAGTCGCCCACTACCAGCACCTGTCTGGCCTGCCCTGCTCTCCTATTTCCCTCCTTACTGGAGCAGTCACTCCTCCGGCTTTCAGAGGACATGCCTGGCTGCAGCAGTGCTACACCTGTACTGGCACCCCCCTCATCTGCCAACTTAACAAACTTATTGTGGTGTTAACTTTGCGACAAAACAGCTCCTGCTCCAATCTCAGAAGCATCAACCTCGACCTGAAACGGAAGCGAAACATCTGGCTGGCACAACACAGGGGCAGAAGAAAAACGACGCTTCAACTCCTGAAAAGCTTCCACAGCCGCAGAAGACCAATTGACCACATCAGCACCCTTCTTGGTCAAATCAGTCAACTGTTTAGCAACACTAGAAAAATTACTGATGAAGCGACGATAAAAATTAGCAAAGCCCAGGAACTTTTGCAGACTCTTCACAGGTGTCGGCTGAGTCCAATCATAAATGGCCTGAACTTTAACAGGGTCCATCTCGATAGTAGAAGGGGGAAAAAATGAAACCCAAAAATGAAACCTTCTGAACTCCAAAGAGACACTTTGACCCCTTCACAAACAAAGAATTCGCACGAAGGACCTGGAACACCATTCTGACCTGCTTCACGTGAGACTCCCAATCATCCGAGAAGACCAAAATATCATCCAAATATACAATCAGGAATTTATCCAGGTACTCTCGGAAGATGTCATGCATAAAGGACTGAAATACTGATGGAGCATTGGAAAGCCCGAATGGCATAACCAGGTACTCAAAATGGCCCTCGGGCGTATTAAATGCTGTTTTCCATTCATCGCCCTGTTTAATACGCACAATATTATACGCACCACGAAGATCTATCTTGGTGAACCAACTAGCCCCCTTAATCCGAGCAAACAAATCCGACAGCAGCGGCAAAGGGTACTGAAATCTGACACTGATCTTATTAAGAAGGCGGTAATAAATACAAGGTCTCAAAGAACCATCCTCCTTGGCCACAAAAAAGAACCCTGCTCCCAATGGTGACGACGACGGGCGAATATGACCCTTCTTCAAGGATTCCTTTACATAACTCCGCATAGCGGCGTGCTCTGGCACAGATAAATTGAACAGTCGGCCCTTAGGAAACTTACTACCAGGAATCAAATTGATAGCACAATCACAATCCCTATGAGGAGGTAGGGCACTGGATTTGGGCTCATCAAATACATCCCGGTAATCCGACAAAAACTCCGGGACTTCAGAAGGGGTGGATGACGAAATAGACAGAAATGGAACATCACCATGTACCCCCTGACAACCCCAGCTGGACACAGACATAGATTTCCAATCCAATACTGGATTATGGACCTGTAGCCATGGCAACCCCAAAACGACCACATTATGCAGATTATGCAACACCAAAAAGCGAATATCCTCCTGATGTGCAGGAGCCATGCACATGGTCAATTGGGTCCAGTACTGAGGCTTATTCTTGGCCAAAGGTGTAGCATCAATTCCTCTCAATGGAATAGGATACTGCAAGGGCTCCAAGAAAAAACCACAGCGCCTAGCATACTCCCAAGTCCATCAAATTCAGGGCAGCGCCTGAATCCACAAATGCCATAACAGAATAGGATGACAAAGAGCAAATCAGAGTAACGGACAAAAGAAATTTTGACTGTACCGTACCAATGGTAGCAGACCTAGCGAAACGCTTAGTGCGCTTAGGACAATCGGAGATAGCATGAGTGGAATCACCACAGTAAAAACACAGCCCATTCCGACGTCTGTGTTCTTGCCGTTCAACTCTGGTCAAAGTCCTATCACATTGCATAGGCTCAGGTCTATGCTCAGATAATACCGCCAAATGGTGCACAGCTTTATGCTCACGCAAGCGTCGATCGATCTGAATGGCCAAAGACATAGACTCATTCAGACCAGCAGGCATGGGAAATCCCACCATGACATCCTTAAGGGCTTCAGAGAGACCCTTTCTGAAAATTGCTGCCAGGGCACATTCATTCCACTGAGTGAGTACAGACCACTTCCTAAACTTCTGACAATATATTTCTACCTCATCCTGACCCTGACACAGAGCCAGCAAGATTTTCTCTGCCTGATCCACTGAATTAGGTTCATCATAAAGCAATCCGAGCGCCAGAAAAAACGCATCAACATCACGCAATGCCGGATCTTCTGGCGCAAGGGAAAATGCCCAGTCTTGAGGGTCGCCACGTAACAAAGAAATAATGATTTTCACTTGTTCAACAGGGTCACCTGAGGAGCGAGGTTTCAAAGCAAGAAACAATTTACAATTATTTTTGAAATTCACAAACTTAGATCTATCCCCAAAAAACAAATCAGGAATTGGAATCCTAGGCTCTAACATCGGATTCTGAACCACAAAATCTTGAATGTTTTGTACCCTTGCAGTGAGATTATCCATATAAGAGGACAGACCTTGAATGTCCATATCTACACCTGTATCCTGAACCACCCAGAGGTTAAGGGGAAAAGAGAGACAAAACACACTGCAAAGAAAAAAAAAATGGTCTCAGAACTTCTCTTATCCCTCTATTGAGATGCATTAATACTTTTGGCCACCTGTACTGTTATGACCTGGTGGTAAGGACAATAATGGACCTGGTGGTTAAGAGCACACGGAATGACCTGATAGTTACTAATAATATAGGACGAGCTCTGAGACGTGGGAACTCTGCTGACCGCAATCCCTAATCCTATCACACACACTAGAAATAGCCGTGGATTGCTCCTAACGCTCCCTATGCAACTCGGTCTCTTTCGTCCCGCTACATTTAGCCCAACTTGGGTCTCTCCCTAAGGTGGCTAGCATGTATGTATCGCTTGCTCACCGAGCCCCACTCCATACAGCCAACCAATTCTAGCCCTGTGCTGATGAGGGCCTAAAGCCCGAAACACGTGTCCACAGGTAGGAATTGGTTGGCTGTGTAAATTTAGAAACTAATCCGCAGCATTGCACGCTTGGCGGTTCCAAGCGCTGTGGATTAGACAGGGGTGGAAAGAGATGATTTGCATAGCTCCGCCTACTGCAAAGGATTCTGGGTAAACCTGCTATTCTTTGTATTATGCTGCTTGCAAGTACTTTCCGTTTCAGGAAAGCATCCACTATCTATTTCCTTTAAGTAGAGGGCTTTTCGGTCTCTTTCGTCCCGCTACATTTAGCCCAACTTGGGTCTCTCCCTAAGGTGGCTAGCATGTATGTATCGCTTGCTCACCGAGCCCCACTCCATACAGCCAACCAATTCCAGCCCTGTGCTGATGAGGGCCTAAAGCCCGAAACACGTGTCCACAGGTAGGAATTGTTTGGCTGTGTAAATTTAGAAACTAATCCGCAGCATTGCACGCTTGGCGGTTCCAAGCGCTGTGGATTAGACAGGGGTGGAAAGAGATGATTTGCATAGCTCCGCCTACTGCAAAGGATTCTGGGTAAACCTGCTATTCTTTGTATTATGCTGCTTGCAAGTACTTTCCGTTTCAGGAAAGCATCCACTATGCAACTCTACACAGCCTAAGAAACTAGCTAGCCCTAGAGATAGAAAAATAAAGCCTACCTTGCCTCAGAGAAATTCCCCAAAGGAAAAGGCAGCCCCCCACATATAATGACTGTGAGTAAAGATGAAAATACAAACACAGAGATGAAAAAGATTTAGCAAAGTGAGGCCCGACTTACTGAACAGACCGAGGATAGGAAAGGTAACTTTGCGGTCAGCACAAAAAACTACAAAAAGACCACGCAGAGGGCGCAAAAAGACCCTCCGCACCGACTCACTGTGCGGAGGCGCTCCCTCTGTGTCCCAGAGCTTCCAGCAAGCAAGACAAAAATCAAAAATAGCAAGCTAGACAGAAAAATAGCAAACCAGAGAAAAACAAGCAGGAACTTAGCTTCTGCTGGGAAGACAGGTCACAAGAACGATCCAGGAGAGAACTAGACCAATACTGGAACATTGACAGGTGGCATGGAGCAATGATCTAAGTGGAGTTAAATAGAGCAGCCAGCTAACGAATTAACCTCGTCACCTGTGGTAGGAAACTCAGAAGCCGCAGCTCCACTCACAACCACCAGAGGAAGCCCATGGACAGAACCAGCCGAAGTACCATTCATGACCACAGGAGGGAGCTTGCCAACAGAATTCACAACAGAGCCCACATGGGACACAGTATAGCCCAGGGTAAGTGGTCGAGCAAGGAGGGAGAGTACTCCTCAAACCTGAAAGAACTCAGTGCGGTGAAGTATGCACTTCTAGAGTTCTGCCGGCTCTGCAGAATTCACATGTACGGTTTCATACAGACAATACTATAGTGGTGGCCTATTTAAACAGTCAAGGGGGAACAAGATTGCCACTAATGATGTCCACTGCAAGCGATATACTAATATTAGCAGTGAATCACCTCCTTTCTCTGTCAGCACTACACAACAGAGGAGAACACAATGTACAGGTGGAAAATGGGCTCTAAACAGACGGATGTTCAGGCAGATTGTACACTTATGGGGCCTCCCGGAGATAGGTCTTTTCGCCACGAGAGAAAACAGACAGGTCAGGAGGTTCACGTCTCTACGAGCATCAGACCAGCCAGCTATAGTAGACTCTCTGCAGGTCCGTTGGGGTTATACTCTGGCCTATGCGTTTCCCTCGATGTGTCTGATTCCTATAGTAATCAGGAAAATCAGGGAGGAGAAATCGAGAGTGATATTAATTGCCACCTTCTGGCCCAGGAGGCCTTGGTTTTCCTGGCTAAAGGCGATGTCGGTGACCGACCCTTGGGTGCTATCAGTGAGCCTGGGGCTTCTCTCTCAATGCCCATTCTGTCATCCTCAGGTGGAGGGTCTCCACTTGGCGGCGTGGAATTTGAGAGGGAGCTGCTGAGGCTCAGAGGGTTTTCAGAGATTATCATATCTACGTTACTAATGAGTCAAAAAAAGGTTACCACTAAAATTTATTTTAAAACCTGGAAAAAAAAATTATTATTTCACTCAGCATCTCTGTCAGATCAGGTTACCATTATGGCAATTTTGGAATTTTTGCAGAAGGGCTGAGAATTGGGGTTATCTGTTAATACCCTTAGGGTACAAGTGTCCGCACTAGGTGCACTATATAACCATAATGTAGCAGGAGATAGATGGGTCACTAGATTCATAAAGGCCTGTAAACGCAGTAATCCGGTGCGCATTCCTAGATTACCTCCATGGGATTTAAACCTTGTTCTAGATATGCTGACAGGTTCCCCCTTCGAACCCTTAGTCTCGGCCTCAACTAAAGTTTTGACCTTAAAAACTGCCTTGTTGGTTGCATTAACTTCCGCAAGGCGGGTCAGTGATATCCAGGCTTTAGCAGTGGATGCTCCATTCTTAAGGGTCTCTCAAGACAAGATGGTTTTAAAGGCTGCCCCTGCCTATTTGCATAAAGTTGCTTCTAAATTTCATAGGAGCCAGGAGATATACCTACCGTCCTTCTATGATAATCCCACTACGGTAGAGGAGGAAAAAATTCCATACTCTAGATTTAAAAAGAGCAGTGTTGGAGTATTTGGAAAGGAAGAGTAGGGCGCTGTTTGTCTCCTTTCGGGGTCGAAGAAAGAGGTTTGGTGTCAAACACCATTGCATGGTGGATAAAGGAGGTGATCTGCTTGGCGTATTCGATCAAAGGAGAATTTCCACCAGAGAAAGTGAAGGCGCACTCTGCACGAGCCATTGCGTCTTCATGGGCAGAAAAGGAGGACGTCTCCATTGACTTGATTTGTAAGGCGGCAACGTGGTAATCACCTTCCACCTTTTATAGACCCTACCGTCTTAATCTGTCATCCTCCTCCAGTTTAGATTTCGGGCGATCAGTACTTAGTGCTGTGGTCCCTCCCAAATGATAGTCTCTCGGTGGGTGCTGACGTGAACTCCGTAAAATCTGAGTACCGGTACGTAATGACCGGTTTTACAAACATTTTAGAAATGTATCTATTCAATAAGATAAGGAAATTCCTTTAAGAAAAAGTTAACATAGGTATATCAAAATACCAAATCACCAGAAATCTGCAGGCAAAGTATAGAATTTTACAATTATTAAGATGTAGTTGTAGGATTAATTTTTTGGCTGAATGGCAGTTATAACTGCAAAGATTTACTAAGCCTCAGTTCTCTCTTTTCTGTTCAGTATGTCTGGGAAAACAAAAAACTAAGAAAAAAAACCAAAATGAGTATTTGCCTGATAGTTAGTACATAATAGTACATGTAAGTAACAACATAAGGTACTTGGTTAACGGTATTTTGATCAAACACAAGTAAATGCCATCCTACCACAACAAGGTGTACCCAATCTGGAAAGTTCTTACCTGTCTCAAGTATTAAAGGCTTTCTTGTGTCAGACGACTTCAATGTGAATAAGGGCAGAGCCAGGGGTGCGACTGGTCAGACACCTGTTTATGGGAATCTGTATAGATGAAATGCCTAGTTCAAAAAGGAGAGCCACGTCCATGTTTGGACAGAGTACAAGAAAATACAGAAAAACCAAAGAAATGAGCCGGAGCATAAGTTGGAATATGTGCCATGTGTAAGAGCACATTCACACTCTGGCCATTTGTCAGACAAAATCTAAGAAAAAAAAAGCAAAACGAGCATATACCCTATACTAAGTAAATGTCAAAAGTCCATGTAAATAACATAAGGTACTTAGCTAACACTATTTTGATTAAATACAAGTGTAAATCTACAGTGTGAAAGCGCTTTTGCATATTACTCCGGCTCATTTGTTTTTTCTTTTTTTTAAGTCTGTCTGGAATAAGATGTTCCTCATGATGTTTTTCTGCCACTCTCAAGCCACATGTGCGTTACTATGGGATGGGATTTTTGCAAGAAAATCGAAATATTTCTTCATAATGGCTCAAAATTTGTAAATTATTTTGTACTGGGATTGAATTTGGTGTAGAGAGCATTTGTGGCCACTTTTAGGAGCATATGCTTAAGAGATGCATGTCAGACAGTGGTGACTGTCTGGGCAGATGGCTATTCATCTGGCCACCATTTGACACAACGTATACTAGTAGTGTTGAGCAAACGTGCTCCGATAAGGTGTTAGCCTTCATGCTCAGGTGTTATTCGAGTGTCTTAGACGTGCTCGAATAATATGTTCAAGTCCCCGCGGCTGCATGTCTTGGGGCTGTCAAACAGCCACGTGGACTGGAACATATTATACGATCATGCCAAAGTCACTCGGTTAGCACCTGAGCATGCTCCGATAACGCCTTATCCCAGCACGTTCACTCATCACTATATACTACCGTACATATTATTTAAATGTGTTCCTCTTTATTGAAAAGAGCAGTATACAGTTCCTTTTGATACAGTTCGACAAACTGTATGCTAATGTATATGATCCATAACAAACTTTTGGCTCACATCTGGAAAATGACGACTTTTGAGAACATTTAAATGTATGTCTGGGAAAACCTCCAGACATATAGTGTATGACCTCGGTTATATACCTAGCCATGTACTGCCAGTATAAATGTCTATGGTGCAAACATGTTTATCTACAGTAAAAAAAATTTTTTTACAGAATGCACCTTCGTGTATTCTATAAAGTCTGCTAGAAGTTGAGAGAATGGAAATATGAAGTTTTCTAAAAGGAAGCGAATCATTTGGTGGAGTTTTTATCTATAGATTTGGTGTGATCTAACCTTTAATTATTAGACTACCCATTTAATGTCCTCCAGTGGAAATAAGATAGGCCTTAAAAGGAGTTCTCAAGTAATCCTATCCGCTTGTGACTTTGACGGCATGTTGACGGGCATTAGAGTAATGGATTGCATTATAATAATGCATGAATAAGCTATAGGATCTATAGCTTCCCTACACTCAGCCAGTGTGGTGCCAGTGTATCATTCCTGACTGCTGGAGAGTTTCTAGATAAAGTGCATAGTAGGTGAAGTGATATGAAGGAGAAAAAAATGTGTGTCCAGCAATGCATCCATCTTGAGACTGCTTATGAGTCTCTAGAGGGTGCTTTATAGGTGGCAATGAGAGAGCTCCAGGACATGAACAAATCTGCCTTTCGTAAAATGTAACATAAAAGCGCCGAGAGTTTAGGATGTAGACAAAAAATAATAGTAGGATGGGTATTTATCAATTCAGTACAGAGACAGACAGATTGTCTTTTATTTTTTTCTGTGCTTGGGGAAAAAAAGGACTCGGCAGTTTTCTTCAAGGTAGAGTTTCTTATGAGCAGTGCCATCCTCACCCAGCACATCATCATCAGCCTGTGCTGATAAGAGGGAACATAAACTAAAGCAAAGTAAAAGAAACTGTGCCTGAAAAAGATCACGTGGATGATACCTACAACCTTGGTGATTTCTGCTCTCACTCTGACCTCTCTTTTCTGCAGTGCCTCTGGTAAATTACCTACTTTTTTGTACTGCCTTCACACCTAGCTAACATCTTTTCACAATTTTAGTGCTTCTGCCTTACCTTTATTCCAGTTTCCTCAACTACAGTGGAAATCTCCATTCACATCAGCGTCCCTGTGGAACATTTTCTACCTGCAGGTCCAATCAAGGCGTTAATTTTATCATTTATAAAGACTTTCTGAATTAATAATTTTTTTTAAAGGGGTTGTTCGGTTTTATAAACTCCATTATTTATCTTTTTAGAGAATTTGAAAGCCATGCTTTATAAACCGTGCAGGATTCCATCAGCAAATCACCACTAGTTGTTGGTGAGGCACAGCTGGAAATACAGTTTTCACATAAGTGCCGTAATTATTGGCTGCACTGTCCGTTCTCTGGTTTTAGCAACATTGACTCATGTTTCAGTTATTTTAATATTATACTGTGTTCGGGAGAGAAATGAAAGGCAAATTGATTAGTGTTTCTTTTTTATTTTGTCTTACACTTCCACCACTGATGTTATCACCTTGGTCAAGTTTTCGAAGACTTTGTCTACATGGTGGTCTCCCGGTCTGGAACTTCTGCTCTGTCTTTTCTTGCAGCGGCCACCAGAAGGAAGATTTTACGGCTAGTTTTGAGTTCAGTTGGAGGAGTACATTGTGAATATATTTATTTAAAAAGGTGAATGTAATGTCAGACCACTTATTGACATCATTGAAGACTATGTGATGCTTAAAGGGTTCTTCTCCACAATAAAAACATCTCACCTATCCACTGGAATATTACCACTTTTGCCTTCTCTGATCTTGTATACACAGTACTCTGTATGGAACAGTGGCACTGTCCTTGTCTCGATTGGCCCCGGTCAAGTTTGGACCAGGGCACCCCCATCCTGATATGTGTGCGGGTATATCAGAGCCCTGATCTCACATCATCCATGCTATCTGAGATTACATGGAGAGACAGAAGGACATCCACAGAAGATCTGCGATTAGTTCTCCAATATTTTTGGAACAACCTCCCTGATGAGTTTCTTCAAAACCTGTGTACAAGTGCACCAAGAAGAAGTGATGCTTTTGATGGTGTTTTGGAGATTATGGGCGGTCACACCAAATACTGATGTGATTTAGATATCTTATTTGTTCATTCACTTTGCTGTCAGCTTGCACAATTAACAAAAAGCAGTGTGACTGATACCCCGGGTCTCGCTCCTCCCTGGTCTCACTGCACACGCCGGCTGAGATGTCCATCACACTGCTGTGGGAGTGTTCCCATTGTGCAGTAGCTTTGACTGACCGCGGTCTTGGAATAGTCCCAATCACCGCAGACAGGTAGAGAAGGGACAGTAGAGTTAGGGCTTACTGATAATACAAGCATCATTAAGGAGGCTGATAAAGTCATCTCAATAGCTTCTAGAGGTAACTCTTGTTCCCATTTTCCATCTGTTTGTGGTCTTCTGATTTTCATTTGTCTACATATTTTTTTTTTTTTTGTCGGCTATTTGTCTAGCACACAAAAATAAGATGGAAGTTTCCCAAGCTTTATCCAGTCAGTGAAAAACTGAAGCCAACTGTTATTTTCTTTCTTTTCTGGTCTTTCCATTTAATTAGGCAAGTTCTCTACACAAAATGTACTAGAATAGTGAGGTTCTTTTCTTTTTTTTTTGCCGACCATCAGTCATCAGTACATAAGGTGTCCACATGCGGTCTGTGGAAAAACTCACACATGTGGAGGACAAACATTGTTTCCTGTATAAAGCTATATTCATGGTAATGGTTTGTAACCTAGAAAGGAAGCAGAAATACGGGTTTGCCATCTAAGTGTTGTAGGTCAATTTACAAACCAGTAGAAGGTGAGAAATGGTTTTTCTCACCTTTCTTGGAGTTGTTCAACCAGGCACAACTCTGGAAAGAAAGAAATTCCGCTATTGATCCCAGTTGGTGATTTGCTGCCAGCTCGGTTACTGTGGACAATTCTTTTGGAAGGGTTCCAACATATAGTCAGTGGAGAGGATAGAGAAATCCAAGCCGAGACACTACCTCTCAAGAAGGCAAGGATGCTATAAAGTGTGCTAAAATACTTTTAATGATAAACTTCTAACTAGACATTGTTAGAGAGAATAAAACATAGAGGAAGTTAAAACACAACGCGCTTCAGCTATCCAGCCTTCATCCAGCCTAGCTATCTTGGGTGGTAGCACCTTGCCTTTGTTTTCTCTATCATCTCCACAAAGCTTTATTCATGTCAGTGTTTGCTGTCCCTGTGTAGTCAGCTTTTTGTATAACTTGCGGTATCCCGTAACGCAATTCACATGTCATACTGTTTTTTGCTGAGAGATGGTTCGCATTAAAGGAAATCTGTCGGTAGGATCCACCCTCCAAAGCCATCTATATGGACATGCTCATTGTAGGAAATTAACCCTTTTCTGCAATCTGATGTCTTCCTCTAGAGAAATCCACGTTTTTCTTATATGTAAATGAGCTGTTAAGATTTATGGGCCAGACATGGATCTTCCTGAGAATCTGCCTCCTGGGATTATTTAGTATGAAAGGGGACGTTACCAGTGTGAGACATGTAGTTCAGGAGAGCAGACTGTCAGTCTGTACATTTCTCACACTTGTAACTCCTTCTTTCAATTAATATAATTTACATTTTTTTTCTTAAACGCCATTCACCGTCATGTTGTTAGTGACTAGACACCTTTATTCCCCTTTTTGTTTGGCGCTATGAAGAAAAAACAATGTTTTTGCCATTTTTATGGTATTCACTGTAGGAGTTAAATAATGTGATAATTTTAAACATCAAGGTGTATCTGACTCGGCAATATCAAGTACTTTTTTTTTTTTTTAAACAAATTTATTGGTGTAATATTTTTTCTCTTTTTTTTGTTCTTTATTTTGTTATGTTTTTACAATATTTTTAGTCTTTTTTTATATCGCGTAACTTTTATTCTTTGGTCTAATGCACTACAGTACTTATGCATTGCAGTGCATACAGGTTTTCACTCATTGCTTATGGCAGTGTTTAACAAGACATCATACATTGCAGACCTGCAGGTCATTATTTAACCTCCAGCTGCCGTATCTGTCATCGGCTCCCCGTGATTGCACCCTGGCACCGGCCCTGGCTGTTGCCGCAGAAGCTCGGCTATCACTTAAGCCGAGCTCTCGGTGATGATGGTGCGGGCACAGCTCCTGTACCCACACCATCGTCTGTATGTACCAGTCCTTCCATTTGCTTCATTTGTCTCCATTTCACCCCACTTGGTTTTTTTCCTATTTTCAGTAAATGGTATGGTATGAATGATGTCATTCAAATCTACAACTTGTGCCGCAATAAAACAAGCCCTCATCTGCTAGGTTTATGGAAAAATAAAGATACTGCTCTTGGGAAAAGGCAAGGAAAAAAGGAGGGTGCAAAAAATGGACAGTCGGGGTAGAGTTAAAAACATTATCTATTAGTCGATATTGTATCCAAAATACCCGAGCCCTCAGCCCACGTCAAGGATCCTCATTGTCTACTCGCATGTTGATATTCACATTCTTTACCTGTGAGTATAATTCACACCTGGTCCCGCTCTCAATAACTTGCCTGTAAAACACATACTTTGCCAGTGACTCATGCTGTAATTCGAGGTCAAAAGCCAAGATTTCCTGGATGAGGGCGAAAATGTTAGTAATAGTTGTAAGGTATCTTTATCTAACAACTTTTCATAGTTTTTAATTCAAATTGAGTTTGTTTTTTTAATTTTGAACAACATTTGGGTAAATCACCGATTTATAAAGATCACCATTTGCTCTTTCCTAGATATTCCCATGGAGGAAGAATATTAAAAGGCACCTGTCCCTAGGTCAAAAGTGGTCTGTTTTAGGTCTTATTTTATTCCCACTGCCCCCCTGATGAATCTGTTGGGTATTTTTTTTATTTATTTCTTTTCCAATTCAATCATGTTTTCCTTTTTAATTTAGTTCTAATTTTTATAATGTTTATGAATGAGGCGTGGCTGAAAGAAATAATACAGAGCAGCCTTCAAACAGGGCCCCAGATCATCTATACCAAGCCCTATTGATAAAGTTGTAAAAATGTATCATTAAAGTGTATGAAGGATTTAAAGGGAATCTGTCAACAGGCTTTCAACCCACAATCTAATTATATGCACATCTACTCTTTCATAGACCAGTCCAGCAATAGCTTTACGTGGCCGGTCCGCTTATCTGTTAATGAGAAATCAGCTTTTCAAATTACAGGCAAATGAGGCCTATAGTTGCCTTGTGCAGGCATGTACTGCGGAGGATAGAGAATGAACTTCAATCCAATATTGCAGCCAGCATGCAGCCAGCGGGTAAGGAAAGGGTGAATCAAACACCCGAAAACCCCGCCTCTATGGCTGAAATTTGTTCCCTCCAAATTCAGGTGACAGAGTCCCTTTAAGCTCACGTCCTGCCAGAGCGGTTTCTGGTTCAGGTACCGTCGGAGCAGCTTCAGGTTCAGATAACACAGGCAACAGGAACAGGTTCTGGGTTAGACAATATGGGTCACAGACACAGGTTTAGGTTCAGACTAAACGTGTTCTACAGCGGGTTCAGGAATAGGTTCAGGTTCAGACTACTTGACACTCAGGAACAGGTACTCGTTAGACTAAAAGGGTTTCAGGAATAGGTTCGGGTCCGGACAACATTGGTGACCTGTTAACTAACTAGTTACACAAAATTAACTACCGTAAATCAAGGTGGTTGCTCAGGCACCTCCCTACTGGGGAGCGTGCCTTAAATACTTGATGTTTCTCAGCTATTGGCTAGGGAATTGTCCTTTCAAGTATCGGAGCGTTCTGGCACATTAGGCGCGCTGCTGAGAGACCTGTGTGCCGAGAGATCTACAACAAACAGGGACATTTCTTTTGAAATCATTTAGGCTTGGAACATACGTGCACTTTTGAGCCAAAGCCAGAAGATGATCATTCAAAAAAAAAAAGAGATGTAAAATTATTTTGTATTTATTAAATGGTTTGCTTACTTCTTGGACAATTCCTTTTTAAGTGCTATAATCCTCAATATATAATAAAAAAAAAAAGCACCCCAGACACTCATCTCATTTGCCAGCACCATTCCAGTGAAGTCAGTGCAAAGTCTCCAGATGATTGCGTGTCACTGTTATGCTACATAGGCACTGAAGCCAATCGGATGCTGCACATGGACTGTTCACACTTCCCTCCAACAACCACAAGTTTGCTTTTCAAAATGTTTTAAACTAATGAGATTTGGCTTTTATCAAATGAAGTTTTAAATTTGGCCCATTTTAGACAGAAGACTTTTTAGGGTCTGTGCACACGCTGCTGATTTTGCTGCAGATCCGCTGCGGTTTTGACGTTGCGGATTTGCAGCTGTTTTCCCTGAGTTTACAGTACCATGTAAACGTATGGTAAACAAAATCCGCAGTGCACATGCTGCAGAAGAAAATGCGCGGAAACGTAGTGTTGTTTGTTCCGCAACATGTCACTTCATTGTGCGGATTCCGCAGCGGTTTACACCTGCTCCTTAATAGGAATCCGCAGGTGTAAAACCGCATGTGAAATCCGCACAAAAACCACAAAAAAAGTGGTAAATCCGCGGTTTACCTGCGGATTTACCAAAATCAGTCCGGAAAAATCCACAGGACTTTCCGCAACGTGTGCACGTAGCCTTAAGGGTTTTGGACATGAAAAGATGAAAAAACTGATTAAAGGGAACCTGTCACCCCGTTTTTTGAGATTGAGCTATAAATACTGTTAAATAGGGCCTGCGCTGTGTGTTCCTATAGTGTATGTAGTGTACCCCGATTCCCCATGTATGCTGAGAAATAACTTACCAAAGTCGCCGTTTTCGCCTGTCAATCAGGCTGGTCAGGTCGGGAGGGCGTGGTGACATCGCTGGTTCTTCCTCAGCTTTACGTTGGTGGCGTAGTGTTGAACAAGCAGCGCGCGATCTGCGCTGTCATCCCTTTCGTCGGTGGGGGCGGCCATCTTCCTGGGGCCGCGCGTGCGCAGATCGAGTGCTCTGCTGCACGGGGCTTCAGGAAAATGGCCGCGGGATGCCGCGCGTGCGCATTAGAGATCGCGGCGGCCATTTTCCCAAAGCCGAGTTTGCATCTCGACTTTGGGAAAATGGCCGCCGCGATCTCTAATGCGCACGCGCGGCATCCCGCGGCCATTTTCCTGAAGCCCCGTGCAGCAGAGCACTCGATCTGCGCACGCGCGGCCCCAGGAAGATGGCCGCCCCCACCGACGAAAGGGATGACAGCGCAGATCGCGCGCTGCTTGTTCACCACTACGCCACTACGCCACCAACGTAAAGCTGAGGAAGAACCAGCGATATCACCACGCCCTCCCGACCTGACCAGCCTGATTGACAGGCGAAAACGGCGACTTTGGTAAGTTATTTCTCAGCATACATGGGGAATCGGGGTACACTACATACACTATAGGAACACACAGCGCAGGCCCTATTTAACAGTATTTATAGCTCAATCTCAAAAAACGGGGTGACAGGTTCCCTTTAAGGACAAAAAATTCAGTTGATTTTACACCATAGTTTCAAATGAAGTTGAGAACAAGAAGGGCTTGTTTTTTGAATTTTGTGTTTGCTGTTTAATTACCAAAGAGTGTACAATCTTAGGAAAAGTACTAGATGAGCAGATTGATCCACAGAAGATAGAGCTTGTGTTGAATATCCTGAAATTCTCAGATTCAAGCAAATTCAAATAATTTTAGATTTGATTTTTTGTAAAAAAAAAAAAAAAAAAAATGAAAGAAAAAAACTTAGCCTGAGGCTGCCGTCACACTGTCAGTATTTGGTCAGTATTTTCCATCAGTATTTGTAAGCCAAAACCAGGAGTGGGTGATAAATGCAGAAGTGGTGCATATGTTTCTATTATACTTTTCCTCTATTTGTTCCACTCCTGGTTTTGTCTTACAAATACTGAGGTAAAATACTGACCAAATACTGCTAGTGTGACAGCAGCTTAAAGGAGAGACAATGTGCACACGTTGCGGATTAGCCTCTGGAATTTTTTGTGCGGATTCTGCATCTTTTGGCAGAAAACGCAGGTGCGGATTTGATGCATTTTTTTATGCGGATTTTGTGCGGATTTGCTGCAGATTTACTGTGGATTTTGTGCGGATTTTTTTTTACCCCTGCAAATTTTTATAATGGAATGGGTACAAAAACGATGCAGATCCGCCAAAAAGAAGTGACATGCTACTTTTTTTAATCCGCAGTGTTTCCGCGCTGAATTTTCCGCACCTTTAGCACAACATTTTTTTTTCTATTGATTTAAATTGTACTGTAAATCACTTGCGGATCTGCAGCGTTTCTGCACGGTAAAAAGAGCTGCAGATTTGCAGGAAATCCGCAACGTGTGCACATAGCCTTAGAGTGTAAGCACTCTGATCCTCTCTCTCGTCCTTTCTTTCGCTCTCTCTCTCTCTCGCTCTCTCTTCCTCTCTCATCCTCTTTCTTGTCCTCTCTCTCGTCCTCTCTCTCTTGTCCTTCCTCTCTCTCTTCCTCTCTCTCCTCCTCTCTCTCATCCTCTTTCTTGTCCTCTCTCTCGTCCTCTCTCTCTCTCTCTCTCGTCCTTCCTCTCTCTCTCTCCTCCTCTCTCTCATCCTCTTTCTTGTCCTCTCTCTCGTCTTCTCTCTCATCCTCTCTCTTGTCCTCTCTCTCTCTCATCCTCTCTCTCATCCTCCCTCTTGTGCTTTCTCTCTCTCGTCCTCATCCTCTGTCTCGTCCTCTCTCTCATCCTTTTTCTCTTCCTCTCCTGTAGAGTGTAAGCTCTTGTGATCAGCAAGGCTCTCTCATTCTCTCTCCTTCTCTCTTGTCCTATCGTGTTTATTCTCCCTCTTTTATTGGGGTTCTCTTTTTCTCTCAGTGGTGTTCTCTCTGTGGTGGTCTCTCTCAGCTGGGTTCTCTTTTTTTTAGCCGGGGTCACACTTGCAAGTGTGATGTGAGAAACTCACATCAATACCTGGCACTGCCGCCGGCACTCGGGACCGGAGCGTGCGGCTGCATAGAAAAACATGCAGCCGCACGCTCCGGTCCCGAGTGCCGGCGGCAGTGCCCGGTATTGATGTGAGAGACTCGCATGAGTTTCTCTCATCACACTCGCAAGTGTGACCCCGGCCATTCTCTCTCTCAGCAGAGTTCTCTCCCTTCACTGGGTTCTCTTTCTCTCCCTCACCTGGGTTCTCTCTTTCTCTGTCTCAGCTGGATTCTGTCTTTCTCTCTTTCAGCAAGGTTTTTTCTCTTCACTCCCTGTTGTGTATTTTTTGAGCAATTACAATCTTTCCATTATCAAGATTCTCATGAATTTATTCACTACAAATCAAATTTTGGGGGGAAAAGTCAATGAAATTGAATTAAAAAAAATCTGCTAATTTATAATAAAAAAAATTCTGCCTGTTTTTATAATGGCTGGTTCCAGTGAATTGTCATCTCGAGCACAGAGGCATATTCTGTAGTGTCTGGTGGAGCATTTCTGAAGGACTTTCTCACTCCTGCTACTCCTTGTTGCCCCAATAGCCCTGTCATGTGCCTTCATTTGTATTTAACACTCTGAAGGCCAGCAGTTTACTTGTTTCAAAGTCTTTGTTATTCATAGACCTCTGAAGCTTTGGGCCAAGAGCTTAAAATGGTTTTGAGAACATGTAACAAGGGCAGATTTACATTTCTAACCCCTTTTACAAGTCTACCTGGGAAACACCTCATTGTGTGAGGATGGGAGGGAAGAAAATGGCTCTTTTGACGTTTGTTTCCTGTCTGGAGGCGGAGGAGGGAGAGGGAGAGTGCAGGTGATACAATGATGTCAGTCTGTCCACACCTTGAGAGCGCTGGGATCTCATGAAGTGAGTGTGTTCTACCAGGAGCAAATTCTCCAATCCACACAAAATGTTTGACGAGAAAGGACGCTTTGAAGGATTCAACCGTAGGATCTCTCGACTGTTCGGTAGGCAAAATATTGTACCTCGTTAATTGTTTGTATATTTGGGTTTTTGTCATTTGTGCTGATTGTCTCTGAATAACAAGGACATTCTCCACTTATCTTCATGATCTGTCTGATCCAGCTTTTTATATTTTTCTCTTTATGGTTTAGTTCTGTAACTTTTGGTATATTTTATAAGGTTGGGTTCACACTGGTGCCCTGACTTCAGTTTATACAAATGGAACCCGATCCATCACATGATGGACACAAATAGTGCCTGACAGCCCTCATGGACTAATGTGGATTTTAACAAAAGGTTAGATGTTTTAATCCCTTCCCAATATTCGTCGTTGATTTATGGCGTAAGTCAGGGGCAGGTATATCAAGATCTAAGACATCGCTTTAACTAACAGATGCTGGCTGTATTACACAGCCAGCATCTGCCTCTCACCGGGGCAAATGTAGCAAAATTGCTAACCGTATAACTGCAGTGCTTTTTCTCGTATGCAATAATCGGTACTAGTTTTATCAGTGTTTATTTTTTTATCAGTTTTTTTCATATGGGGAAAAAATGTTGAAGCTTTCTCCAGCTCCTCCTATCAAACAGTCTGAGAAAAATGGACATAAATGGCATCTGAGTGCTGTCCATTTTTTGTCGCAGACCTGTAGACTTGGTGATTTTGATCCGAGAATCATATTAAGATCGGACATGTCTCTATAATTTTGTGTAGACCACTTGGTTCCCAAAAAGAGTACAGTAGGTACGATTACTGTACTATTTGTGAAAAACACGCCTAGAACTCATGAGACAAACTGTTGTCCCAGAGGTGAACCATTCCGGGCTACCATTGGCCCTGCCGTAATGTGATCGCATGGTAACGATGGAAAGACGTGGCAGCCAAGCGCCTTCCTAAGGTCCCTATGGCCATCATGTTGGTACTTCTGTGAAGCCCACTGGCTTTATATAATATATCATATTGTACATTGATTTGTGGCATTGAAAACTAGAACTCGCCTTGCAAAAAATATAGTCCTCATACGGTTATGTAGACAGAAAAATATTAAAAGTTATGGTTCTTGGATGAAGGGGAAGAAAATGTGATGTGATTTTTTATTTTTTTTCCTTCTGGCTGTAATGAAGGTAACTGCAACAATTCTACTACTTGTACAACCCCTTCTTTAACTAACGTTTGGCCCAGATAAAAAAAAAATGCCGCCTATACTCCTCACCTGTACTGGCTCCGTTCCCGCGGTGTCTGCACTCACGGCCCGGGAGCCCTGGTGAGGTGGGAATGACATGAGGCGTCAGTGTCTCCGCCTTCATACAGATTGAGCATGAAGAGGAAGTCAGAGATCAGCTGCAGCCTGGATTTCCTGTTCACGTTCAATCCGTACGAAGTCGGAGACCGTTACGCCAGCACTGATTGGGCACCGGGCTCCAGAGCTCTGGGACCGCGAGTTCTGACATCGCTGGTATGGCGCCAGTGAACAACTCCTTTAATGGAGGCGCCACAGAAGTTTTAAAAGCGTTGTCCACTTTCACGAAAATGGTCACCAAACTGTAAAATAATAAAGCCAGTAGGTATTCTTCCTCCCTAGGTCCATCATCCATTTCATGTCTTGTTCTGGTGTTTTGACTGTAGCAGTGATATCACTTCAAGTTTGTCACAGTGTCTGAGCTCAGTGATTGGCTAGAGAGGTGCTGTGCCCTTTTGACATGATGTCTCCACTTCAGCCAAAACAGTGGGACCGGGGCAGCATTGGGGAGCCAAGGAGTGTTAGTATTATTATTTATTTATATAGCACCATTGAGTCCATGGTGCTGTACATGAGAAGGGGTTACAGACAAATTACAGATATCACTTACAGTAAACAACCTAACAGTGACAGACTGATACAGAGGACCCTGCCCTTGCAGGCTTATATTCTACAGGATGGTGCCGGCTAAGTTTATTATTTTAGGCATTTTACACAGTTTGGGGCCCACTTTTCTGAAAGTGGACAACACCTTTAAGGCTAGTTTCACACTAGCGTTTATCCGGGCTGCGGACTTCCTCCGTGAAGCCCCGCCCACTGCCGCGCCTCTTCGTTTAGCTCCGCCTACGGCTGCATGCGGCGTGCGCACCCTATCTTTAACATTGGGAACGCAGGCCATGCCGCTGTATGCGGATGCCGCCGCATGCGTCGTTTTGACGGTGCGGCATCTGCACGAAAATGCAACATGTTGTGTTCGGCGCAGGTCGTCGCACCATCAAAACGACGCATGCGGCTGGTCTGCATACTGCGGCATGGCCTGCGTACCCAATGTTAAAGATAGGGTGCCCATGCCGCATGCAGGCGGAGCTGAATGAAGAGGCGCGGCAGCGGGCGGGGCTTCACGGAGGGAGTCCGCATCCCTCCGCAGCCCGGATAAACGCTAGTGTGAAACTAGCCTAAGCTGGCCAAATACATTAGATAGCTATCAGCAAAGCTATCTTTTGGTTGTCCACTATCTCTCTCGAATCCCTCATACATGGGAACCATGGGCTTGACCATGTGTTATCTTTCAGCAGCTACCAGAATCATCTGACACTAGCTTATCTACCCACTAAACAAAAGGATCGGGCGGTTGTCGGAGGACACCTAAGAGGACCCCCTCGCCATACACATTAAATCTTTGTTGAATTTCCCTAAAATCGACAGGTTCAGCTGACATTTATCTAATGTTTATGGGGGCCTACACATACCCTTTTCAGAATTTTGGGTCTTTGTACAGAATCTGTTTCTCAGAAATTCTGAAAAAGATATTTCCTTCAAAATTACTGTCCAAATGGTGTATAATCTGTGAGGAAAGTAATAATCCGTAAATATGAGGCTCGCTGTCAGATGTTACCGTGGCTGGCTGCCATTTGAGGGAGGCACAATGGTTTCTGTTCTAACATGTCTGGTGAAGCATTTCTGTAGGATGTTCTCATTCCAGGCCCTGAGAAATCTCAGTGTTGCACAAACAGCCCTGTCATGTGCCTTCATTGTATTAATCCCATGAAGGGCAGCAGTGTAGAACAATGCTCTCACTGCTTCTGTCAAAAAAATCATCTTTGGGTTTTCCTTTTGGGAACATTTCGACATGTGCCACTACAGGAGAATTTGGCTATAGACTGCAGGGATTTATCAATCTCAAAGTTTTCTGGAGACCCTCCAGACACAAAACCTGGGCACTTTTCATTAAAATGTCTGTTTCTTTTGTTTTTCTGCTATTTAAGCCAAAGCCAGAGGAGTTTGGCAAGGACTAATGCCTCGTTTACACTGGCCGACTTGTGTCGCTAAACCACTGCTGATATATTTGCCGTTTGGTGGTCACTTAATAGCCTCTATAAATCGACTAACCACGCTTCCATTGTGCACAGAATGATCTGTAATAGATTGCTCAGTGCGCGTAGGCTGTTGTTGTTCTTGGCAGCACAGGTCCTGTTTACACAGGATGATGTGCTGCCGAGAATGATGATTTTTGAAAAAGCTTAAAGGGAACCTGTCACATGACTAATGCTGCCCAAACTATGTTATAAGCTAAAGAATAAAGTGCTAACAGAAAAATTAAAGTGGTTTTGTTTATTTCCCCATTGAAAAAAAAATTCTGGATTCCTATTACGGTATGTAAGTATCATAGAGTCCTAACGCTTCCATTTTCCAGACTGGTTTATAATCATTGAAATGTGTTGTTGCCTGAGGCCTAATAAGTGGTCGTTTGCTGGAAGGAGTTGCAGCATCCTCCTTCCTGTCAGGAAATGACACAGCCCTCATACAGATTGGTGTTTTGCCAACATGTTTAATTCACATTTCGCTTTAGCACCCAGACTTGTGCCGCAAATGAATAAAAACTGTTCAATTGTTTTTTTAATTGCAAAATTATTGCAATCCATAGTAAGCAGAACTGAATAATTCTTCAGGCCTCTTTCAGATGGGCATTTTTAGGCCGGGATCACACATACGCGAGATACGGCCAAGTCTCGCAGGTGAAAACCCAGCTCTGGCGCCGGCACTCTGGAGCGGAGCGTGCAGCTTCATATATTGCTGTGTGGCTGCACGCTCCGCTCCGGAGTGTCGGCGCCAGAGTTGGGTTTTCTCCTGCGAGACTCGGCCGTATCTCACGTATGTGAGATCCCGGCCTTACTAGTGCTCTAGGTCAGGTATATAAGTCAATGTCAATTAGGCTAGGTTCACATTGCGTTAGTGCAGTCCGTTCAACGCATACGTTGAACGGGCTGCGCTAACGCAAGTGCCCACTTTTGCACAGCGCTAGCGCAGATGGAGCTTCGGCTAGCTCCATCTACGCTAGCAGTGACAGACCCGGAAACGCTGCAGCCCGCGTCTCGGGTCTGTCACTCAAATGACGGCACATCGCGATGCGTCCGACATTGCAGTCTATGGCGGCGTTAACGGACTACGTTACACCGCATTATGCCGCGGTGTAACGTAGTCCGTTAAACGTAGAGCCATAACGCAATGTGAACCTAGCCTTAACAGTGACTTATATACCTGAACTACCCACATTTATTTGTTATGTAATGTTGGTATACCTGTGCAAAATTTGTGTCCTAATATTTTATGTACTGCTGTTTGTATTGCTGCTTTAATACCGTAATTTCCCTACCCAGGATCAATAAAGTGTATCGTATCCATTTTCCCGCTGCTAATATTTTTTACCCAATGGGTGAGTATGGATATTACATCCCATACCCACCCATTTTTTTTTTTTTTTCATTGCCTTTGCTTTTTTTTAGCCATAGTTATGTGCACTTTGAATGCATAAAAACACATACTGATCTTTGCCCCCTTCCTGTTCATGGCTCTCGACTCTTCTTCCATGTGGACTGGAAGAAACTTTTTGAATATATGCTTATGGGTCTCATATGGAGGTTCTCATAGACTTACATTAGAAAAGCAACTTCTGATCCACAGAGAATATTCTATATGATGCGGATGGTGATAAGTACAGTCGTCTAGTGCAGAAGAGGACGGTACAACGCTGCAAACGGGCAATATCAATCGTAAATATTATATACTAGCTGAAGAGCCCGGCGTTGCCTGGGCATAGTAAATATCTGTGGTTAGTTATAGCACCTCACTGCTCTTATTTTCCCATCACGCCTCTCATTTTCCCAATCACATCTTTCATTTTCCCCCTCACATCTCTCATTTTCTCCCTCACACCTCTCATTTTCTCCCTCACTCCTCTCATTCCCCCCTAACACTTGTCATTTCAACCTCACATCTGTCATTTTCTGATCACTCCACTATTTTTCCTCACTTCTCTCATTTTGCACTCACACCTTTTCATTTTCACCTCATCACCTCAGTATATACATGTTTGTCATCTCCCTTACATATAGTATACATCTGTATGCCATCTCCTGTATATAGTATATACCTGTATGTCATCTCCCCTGTATATAGTATATACCTGCTGTGTGTCATCTCCCCTATATATAGTATATACCTGAATGTCATCTCCTTCTATATATAGTATATACCTGTATGTCATCTCCTCCTGTATATAGTATATACGTGTGTCATCTCCCCTGTATACAGTATATAGCTGAGTGTCATCTCCTCCTGCATATAATAATAATATAATAATAATTTTTATTTATATAGCGCCAACATATTCCGCAGCGCTTTACAAATTATAGAGGGGACTTGTACAGACAATAGACATTACAGCATAACAGAAATACAGTTCAAAACAGATACCAGGAGGAGTGAGGGCCCTGCTCGCAAGCTTACAAACTATGGGGAAAAGGGGAGACACGAAAGGTGGATGGTAACAATTGCTTTAGTTATTCGGACCAGCTATAGTGTAAGGCTCAGGTGTTCATGTAAAGCTGCATGAACCAGTTAACTGCCTAAGTATGTAGCAGTACAGACACAGAGGGCTAATACTGCATAAAGTGTATGAGAACATGATGCGAGGAACCTTTTTTTTTTTTATTATAAATAGGCCACACAGGGATCGTTAGGTTAATGCATTGAGGCGGTAGGCCAGTCTGAACAAATGAGTTTTTAGGGCACGCTTAAAACTGTGGGAATTGGGGATTAATCGTATTAACCTAGGTAGTGCATTCCAAAGAATCGGCGCAGCACGTGTAAAGTCTTGGAGACGGGAGTGGGAGGTTCTGATTATTGAGGATGCTAACCTGAGGTCATTAGCGGAGCGGAGGGCACGGGTAGGGTGGTAGACTGATACCAGGGAGGAGATGTAGGGTGGTGCTGAGCCATGGAGTGCTTTGTGGATGAGGGTAGTAGTTTTGTACTGGATTCTGGAGTGGATGGGTAACCAGTGTAATGACTGGCACAGGGTAGAGGCATCGGTGTAACGGTTGGTGAGGAATATGATCCTGGCTGCAGCATTCAGGACAGATTGGAGCGGGGAGAGTTTTGCAAGAGGGAGGCCGATTAGTAGAGAGTTACAATAGTCCAGACGAGAATGAATAAGTGAAACAATCAGAGTTTTTGCAGAGTCGAAAGTAAGAAAAGGGCGAATTCTATAAATGTTTTTGAGATGCAGATAAGAAGAGCGAGCCAGTGATCGGATGTAGGGGGTGAATGAAAGGTCAGATGACATGCAGGTATATACCTGCATGTCATCTTCTATATATAGCATATACCTGTATGTCATCTCCTCCTGTATATAGTATATACCTGTGTCATCTCCCCTGTATACAGTATATATCGGAGTGTCCTCTCCTCCTGCATATAGTATATACCTGCATGTCCTCTTCTATATATAGCATATACCTGTGTGTCATCTCTCCTGTATATAGTATATACCTGTGTGTCATCTCCTCCTGTATTAGACCTCGTTCACACGTTATTTGCTCAGTATTTTTACCTCAGTATTTGTAAGCTAAATTGGCAGCCTGATAAATCCCCAGCCAACAGGAAGCCCTCCCCCTGGTAGTATATATTAGCTCACACATACACATAATAGACAGGTCATGTGACTGACAGCTGCCGTATTTCCTATATGGTGCAATTGTTGTAGTTTGTCTGCTTATTAATCAGATTTTTATTTTTGAAGGATAATACCAGACTTGTGTGTGTTTTAGGGCGAGTTTCGTTTGTCAAGTTGTGTGTGTTGAGTTGCGTGTGGCGACATGCATGTAGCGACTTTTGTGAGATGAGTTTTGTGTAGCAACATGCGTGTAGCAACTTTTTGTGTGTCGAGTTACATGTGACAGGTTAGTGTAGCAAGTTGTGTGCAGCAAGTTTTGCGCATGGCGAGTTTTGCGCGTGGTGAATTTTATGTCTGGTGCCTTTTGAGTATGTGCAAGTTTTGTGTGAGGCAACTTTTGCATGTGTTGCAACTTTTGTGCATGTGGCAATTTTTCCGCGTGTGCAAGTTTTGCGTGTGGCGAGTTTTTCATGAGGAGAATTTTGCACTTGTGGCGAGTTTTGCAAGAGCCTAATTTTTGCATGTGGCGAGTTCTGCGCGTGGCGAGTTTTGAGTGGCGACTTTTGTGTTTTGACTTTTATGTGGCGAGGTTGGTGTATTTGTGGTGAAATGTGTGCTGAGGGTAATATGTGTTCAAGCACGTGGTAGTGTGTGGCGCATTTTGTGTGTATGTTCATATCCCCGTGTGTGGTGAGTATCCCATGTCGGGGCCCCACCTTAGCAACTGTACGGTATATACTCTTTGGCGCCATCGCTCTCATTCTTTAAGTCCCCCTTGTTCACATCTGGCAGCTGTCAATTTGCCTCCTACACTTTTCCTTTCATTTTTCCCCATTATGTAGATAGGGGCAAAATTGTTTGGTGAATTGGAAAGCGCGGGGTTAATATTTCACCTCACAACGTAGCCTATGACGCTCTCAGGGTCCAGACGTGTGACTGTGCAAAATTTTGTTGCTGTAGCTGCGACGCTTCCAACACTTTTCCTTTCACTTTTTTTCCCCATTATGTAGATAGGGGCAAAATTGTTTGGTGAATTGGAACGCGCGGGGTTAAAATTTCTCCTCACAACATAGCCTATGACGCTCTCGGGGTCCAGATGTGTGACTGTGCAAAATTTTGTGGCTGTAGCTGCGACGGTGCAGATGCCAATCGTTTTCAGCTTTATATAGTAGATGTATATATGTATATTTTACAACCATGTTAAGTTTTTATTAATACTTGCACTATGCATATTATAACTATGGCTAATGGAGTAAATACAAACTAAAATTGGATTGCTACTTAATTCATTGCCCTCATTCTGGCTGTTTACTGTAGAGTCATTCCAACAGTTTTTTTTTTTTTTTTTAGCTTTTCCTGGCAGGAAGGATTTACTTTATCTCCTTTTAATAAAAGGGATCTTGGTATTCCCTGGGGCAGACTGTGCAACAAAAGATTTAATGATATGTGATCTAGTCATTTACATTTTACATTTGCATATTAACGAGCTTGCATTATTCTCCCCATTGACAAAGTGTTACCTACACAATTAAATGTTTTTAAACTTTTTTTCTTCTTATTATTATGGCCATTGTTATTATGGTTTATATTTGTTATCTACGGTAGTTTTTATTTTTCTGCAGTATTACAAAAATATGAAAAAAAAGCTATCTGCACACACTAAGAATTTACAAAATGAGTTTTTGCCGTGTTTATGCCGCAGTTTTGACATGCGTTTTTTTGTTGTTGTGTATTTCCCCCTTTAGTGTGGGTGAAATATGCTGCCAGAATTGACATACTACAAATCTTCAAGAAAAAATAAGCAACGTGTGCGTGAGACTTCGGAAGTCACTTTGCTGAAACTGTAAAATGGCAAATCCGTCCGGAAAACGTAGCTTGTGCCCACAGCCTTAGACTATCCTGGAGTTTAGTATTTAATTCATAAAAGAACAGTACACATGAAAATAAGCAATCTTGTTATACTAGATGGTGGCCCGATTCTAATGCATCGGGTATTCTAGAATATGCATGTCCACATAGTATATTGCACAACCACGTAATATATTGCCCAGCCACGTAGTATATTGCCCAGTCACGTAGTATATTGCCCAGTCACGTAGTATATTGCCCAGTCACGTAGTATATTGCCCAGTCACGTAGTATATTGCCCAGTCACGTAGTATATTGCCCAGTCACGTAGTATATTGCCCAGCCACGTAGTATATTGCCCAGCCACGTAGTATATTGCCCAGTCACGTAGTATATTGCCCAGTCACGTAGTATATTGCCCAGCCACGTAGTATATTGCCCAGCCACGTAGTATATTGCCAGCCACGTAGTATATTGCCCAGCCACGTAGTATATTGCCCAGCCACGTAGTATATTGCCCAGTCACGTAGTATCTTGCCCAGCCACGTAGTATCTTGCCCAGCCACGTAGTATCTTGCCCAGCCACGTAGTATCTTGCCCAGCCATGTAGTATCTTGCCCAGCCACGTAGTATATTGCCCAGTCACGTAGTATATTGCCCAGCCATGTAGTATCTTGCCCAGCCACGTAGTATATTGCCCAGTCACGTAGTATATTGCCCAGTCACGTAGTATATTGCCCAGACACGTAGGTATATAACACTGCCCACGCAGTATTTAGCAGTGTGTGCACCATATCCCTGTTAAAAAAAAAAAATAATTTAAATAAAAAATAGTTATATACGCACCCCTGGGATCCAGCGAAGCTGAGTGATGTGGCCGCCATCTTCCGTTCCCAGGATGCATTGCGAAATTACCCAGATGACCTAGCAGTCTCGCGAGACCGCTAAGTCTTCTGGGTAAGTTCACAATGCATCTCCGGGAACGGAAGATGGCGGCCGGCGCGAGCGCATCGTCCGACGACGGAAGGTGAGTATAGCAGGTTTTTTTTTTTTTATTATTATTATTTTTAACATTACATCTTTTTACTATTGATGCTGCACAGGCAGCATCAATAGTAAAAACTTGGTCACACAGGGTTAATAGCAGCGGTTACGGAGTGCGTTACCCGCGGCATAACGCGGTCCTTTACCGCGGCATTAACCCTGTGTGAGCGGTGACCGGAGGGGAGTATGGAGCGGGTGCTTATTGCGGGGAGTATGTAGCGGGCGCCGGGGACACTGACTGCACCGTGGGGAGTATGGAGTGGCGCCGGGGACACTGACTGCGCCGCGGGGAGTATGGAGCAGCGCCGGGGAGTGGGACACTGACTGCGGGGAGTATGGAGTGGCCATTTTCTTCCGGTCTGTGCCCGTCGCTGATTGGTCGTGGCTGTTTTGCCGCGACCAATCAGCGACTTGGATTTCCAGGACAGACAGACAGAAGGACAAACGGAAGTGACCCTTAGACAATTATATAGTAGATTAGAGAAATCTTTTTCACTGTCAAATCTTGGATAAAGTTTATAAAATCTGTTTTAATTGAAGACAGATTTTTCCATTACTGAGATAGGAGATGACAGTTGGTGCTTATAATATTCTATGGTGACAGGCGGGAGGAGCTGGAGGCAGGCACAGACCTTCTGCTGCAAGTTCTCCTGAAAAGACAGTTACAGTTCTCCATAGAACTTTATGAGCACCAACTGCCATCTTCTATCTCCATAATGGGAAACTCTGTATTCACTGAAGACAGATTTTACCAAAGTAAATTTTGATAATGAATGATCAGTCCAGGAAGAGAAAGAAGCAAGTTTCTCTGATAAGATATATTGCAAAATTTCTTTTTTTTTTTTTTACTGGGGTTATTGGGGACTTTTTTTTTATTTTGCCTATGATGCTATTAACGTATAGGCAGGTAGTTGCTATCTAATTGCCTTACTGCCCTGTACCGATCACTCACTGCTCGGAGCAGTCATGGACCGCTTTTCGCAGCAATTTTGATTTCAGTCAAGTTGACAAAGCAATTCCTTCTCTTCCACTCTGCTCTGTTCACATGACTGAGTTGGTAGTCAGTCGGCAGCTCCACCCCATGCACAGAGCAGAGCGGGAGAGAAGGATATGCTCTTGTCAACATGACATCACAGAATGCCGGAGAATTTTCAGCATTGCCTGTTTGTTAGGCAGTCCCAACATGTTGCGGCTGTTGAACAGCCACAGGGACGTGATCATATTATTTGAGCATGCCGAAGACACTCGGTTAGCACCTGAGCATGTACGGATATTACATTATCCCAGCACGTTCACTCATCACTACTTTTTAGTAATTCAAATCAATGAAAATGTGTTGTGGTCAAGTGAATTTACACATTTTGAATGTTGCTCTAGCCGAGAGTCAACTGTGAAAAAAGTTTCCATATTACCACAAGTAGTAATTACTTTTATTGATTTACTCATTCATTGACCATTTTATTTTTATTTCATAGAATCCCCAAGGCTGTCAGCCCCCTCGTCCTACAGCAATGAGAAGCTATCCCGCTCTCCCTCACTCTGTGCTGTGTTTTATGATTCTGAGGGTCCTCTAAGCGTCATCTCACCAGTAACCTCGGGCTCACTCCGAGACCATTACCAGCTCCATGGAAATACAAATGGCAATGCAATCAACGATGAGCAACTGAGGAAAAGCTCACCTGATCTGATCATGGACCTGCCTACATTCACTACTGAGACTCTGGAAACGCACAGTGGTTTGAAAAATGGCAACACAATGAATAGTAACGTCGGTGTAAACCGATATGGCCATCTTGGCTCTACATCCTTTTCTCCATTTGAAAGCAAAGTTAGTGTAATGTCTCGCAAACTAAGCTACGTGGAGCGGGTAGTGTGCGAAATTATAGAAACTGAGAGGATGTATGTTCAAGATCTTCGAAGTATCGTGGAGGTATGTATGATTTGTTCATTCTTTGGTTCTCCTGAATCAGTTTTCAGCGTGTGACATTGTAGACCACCAAGGCTCCTCCGTATGCTTCACTCTATAGACCTTCGCTATAGCTATACCTTTCTCTATTGCTGTGTTACCCATCTACTGTATATACTTCCTTTTCTTTTGGGATTACTCACTTTTAGGTCCCCAGTGCCTTCTTAATGCCTCACTGTCAGCCAAACTCAGGTACTCATATTAGTTTTCCCACTCACATCAATCCCCTCCGATCTACTGATAAAGGTGCCTTTCGATGAAAAACAATTATCTCTCTGGAGTGAGAAGGGTTTGATCATGGACGACCCCCACCATTGGAAGCACCAATGTTCATGAACACGTGGTCTAAATCTCCCAGTTCCTTTTCGCTGTAATTGACAATGTTGTGCATAGAAATCATAGGATCCCATAGCATAACTCCTAAATGAGCCTTCCCCCCCCACTCCCTCAGAAAACAATATTTGGCTGGGTGACAACAGATTGGCATAGTCACAAAAAGGTGTATCTCCCACCTTTTAGAAACTGAGAGAAGGACATGTACTTCAGCAAGTAATTTTGCCCCTATTAAAGCCCTTTAGTGTTTTCATACACTGATACCCCTTTCATGGCCCCCATAAACTATGATGCTAACAAAAAATGCCCTCCAAAGGCTCTGACCCCCCCCCCTGTGAATTCCTCCACAGTACCCTTCACAAGAACATGATGTCCCCACAGTCTCCCACAAACATGAGGCAGTCTCAAAACATAGTATCATGGCCCTCACACCGTATAAGTCCCTTGCATACCTCCACACAGTATAATGCCTCTCCTCTCCCCACAGGCCTTCATACAGTATAACGGCCCCCCACATAGTTACTCAATCACAGGCTGTGTATGAAAGTGCTATTACTGTAGTGCCTCATCTACAAAAATAGCATCTGTTGCCACAATCCTGCAAAAATTGACTGTAAAAAATAAAATGTATTACATTATGTAACTATACCACTAAGAGCTGTCACCATAAACCTCTTTTCTCCCCTATCCACAGTTATATATAAATATACAGAAAATCATACAATGTTGTTATCATTGTAATCGTACAGACCTGAATTCTCATGTTACCAGGTCATTTTTACCCATACAGTAATCACTGAAAACCCTAAAAAATAATTTCAGAAGACCATTTCCGGTGACTACCTCTTGAAGCTCATCAAGAGAATGTCGAGTGTGAAAAGTAGTCATCAAAGCAAAAGGTGGCTACTTTGAAGAACCTAGAATATAAGACATAATTTCAGTTGTTTCACACTTTTTTGTTAAGTATATAATTCCACACGTGTTAATTCATAGTTTTGATGACTTCTGTGTGAATTTACAATTTTCATAGTCATGAATATACAGAAAAATCTTAAAATTAGGTGTCCAAACTTTTTGTCTGTACTGTATGTCTGACTCTAGAACGCCGATGTGCATCAGAGAAAACATACTTTAGTAACCTACAGACAGTGTCAGGTCGGCACCGTTATACAGATTACAATGATGCCTGGTGATGAAATCCGTCTTGTGTAATCTTTATTTTCAGTTTTGAGTTAATGATATGCCCGTGTTCCGGGGCGGCCTGTGGGGGGTCTGCATGTGGTGCTCTGCATAGGTATTCACGATGAAGACTTCGGATAGGTCACTGATCCCTCACTGACCTGCCCCCTAGTTTACATAATGAATATTATATGTACCTACTGAAAAGCAAAAAAAACCTCTGCAGACAGGTTCCAGCCGTGTAACCTGCGTTGCAGTATAATCGCATGTTTTATGTTTTATGTGCATATAATATATTTGAGGTTCTCCTGATATTTTTTCTTTTTCAAATCAATTTGAAAATGGCGCCCACAGCGCCTGCGCAGTAGTAGCTATTGGTGATTATTATTATTATTTATTTATTTATATAGCACCATTGATTCCATGGTGCTGTACATGAGAAGGGGTTACATACAAGTTACAAATATCACATACAGTAAACAAACTAACAATGAGGACCCTGCCCTTGCGGGCTTACATTCTACAGGATTATGGGGAAGGAGACAGTAGGTTGAGGGTTGCAGGAGCTCCGGTGTTGGTGAGGCGGTAGCTCCGGTGTTGGTGAGGCGGTAGCTCCGGTGTTGGTGAGGCGGTAGCTCCGGTGTTGGTGAGGCGGTAGCTTCGATAGTGATGAGGCAGCAGCGGTGTCAGTGCAGGCTGTAGGCTTTCCTGAAAAGATGAGTTTTCAGGTTCCGTCTGAAGGATCCGACTGTGGTTGATAGTCGGACGTGTTGGGGCAGAGAGTTCCAGAGGATGGGGGATATTCGGGAGAAATCTTGGAGGCGATTGGATGAGGAGCGAATAAGTGTGGAGGAGAGAAGGAGGTCTTGGGAGGACCGGAGATCACGTGAGGGAAGATATCGAGAGATTTGTTCAGAGATATATGGAGGAGACGGGTTGTGGATGGCTTTGTAGGTCAGTATTAGTCATTTGAACTGGATACGCTGAGGGAATGGGAGCCAGTGAAGAGATTTGCAGAGGGGGGAAGCAGAGGAGTGGCGAGGAGAGAGATGGATTAGTCGGGCAGCAGAGTTAAGGATGGACAGGAGAGGTGCAAGGGTGTTAGCAGGGAGGCCACAGAAAAGGATGTTGCAGTAGTCAAGGCGGGAAATGATGAGGGCGTGCACAAGCATTTTAGTAGATTGGGGGTTGAGGAAGGGACGGATCCTGGAGATATTTTTGAGCTGGAGGCGACAGGAGGTGGAAAGAGCTTGGATGTGTGGTTTGAAGGACAGGGCAGAGTCGAAGGTTACTCTGAGGCAGCGGACTTCGGGTACAGGGGAAAGCATGATGTCATTGACTGCGATAGATAGGTCAGGTAAGGAAGATTTGTGGGATGGAGGAAAGATGATGAGTTCAGATAGCTGGTGATAGCTGGTACTGCGCAGGTGGTGCCATCTTGCTAGAGAAAAAACATTTTTCTTCAAAATGATGGCAGCTGCGCAGTAGCAGCAGTCTGTGGATGGATACCATGTTTTGGCAGAGGTGGTTTTCCTTTTTGGATGCTGCCCTTCCCGTGGTTGTTCCTTCCCGGTGAAAGACCTGGCTATTTATTGCTTGCGTTGAGAAACACGTGATGGTGTCGCCGCGGTGTTGGATGTTTTGATCTCCCTGAGGTCATTCATCCTTATGTTTATAGTGAGGGATCAGTGACCTCTCAGAAGCCATAGAGAGGAATACATAATCAGAGCATCACATGCAGACTCCCCACAGGCCGCCCCGTCACACGAGAATCTCATTGACTGAAAATAAAGATTAAACAATAAGTACAAGATGGATTTCATCACCAGGTATCATTGTAATCAGTATAACGGCGCCGACCTGACGATGTAGGTTACTGTGCACAATCCTGCTGACAGGTTCCCTTTAATAGCCATTGGGGACCCAGCTGCACGGGTAACTAGTCGGAACAGTTTGATTTCTGGTGGGTTCTCCCTTCCTTCTGCCAATGACTGACAAGTTTCTCCCTATACATGCACATGAGGAGAAGCCTGTCAGTCACTGTCAGAGGGCGGGGGGAAACCACCGAGGCCATGCTGGTCAGTCCCCTGTGACTTTTAAAGTATGGTGTTCTGTGAAACACCACAGCGTTTCACAGTCAGAAATATATGACTGACCTCATACAACCAGTGCCTCATACCTGCTGCCTATGTACATATATGACTGACACCATACAGCCAGTGCCTCATATCTGCCGCCGATGTACATATATGACTGACACCATACAACCAGTGCCTCATACTTGCCGCCGATGTACATATATGACTGACACCATACAGCCAGTGCCTCATACCTGCCGCCGATGTACATATATGACTGACACCATACAGCCAGTGCCTCATACCTGCCGCCGATGTACATATGACTGACACCATACAACCAGTGCCTCATACCTGCCGCCGATGTACATATATGACTGACACCATACAGCCAGTGCCTCATACCTGCCCCCAATGTACATATATGACTGACACCATACAGCCAGTGCCTCATACCTGCCGCCGATGTACATATATGGCTGACACCATACAGCCAGTGCCTCATACCTGCCGCCGATGTACATATATGGCTGACACCATACAGCCAGTGCCTCATACCTGCCGCCGATGTACATATATGGCTGACACCATACAGCCAGTGCCTCATACCTGCCGCCGATGTACATATATGGCTGACACCATACAGCCAGTGCCTCATACCTACCCCCAATGTACATATATGGCTGACATCATACAGCCAGTGCCTCATACCTGCCGCCGATGTACATATATGACTGACACCATACAGCCAGTGCCTCATACCTGCCGCCGATGTACATATATGGCTGACACCATACAGCCAGTGCCTCATACCTGCCGCCGATGTACATATATGGCTGACACCATACAGCCAGTGCCTCATACCTGCCGCCGATGTCAGGTTCCTTTTAAAAACATTTCTGCAGCTGTTTCATTCATGGATATGGGGTTTATAATATTTCTAACGCTGAGTCCCTCTCATTGACTTGTATGAAATTGATTTGCTAATGTTTTACATAAGGCTGTGGAGTCGGAGTTTGCATAAAATGGGCCGATTCCTAAAATATCTAATAAATTGAGTACGGTAGTTCAGTGCAGGATGTGCTGTAAATGTTTTCCTAAGAATTTGGGAAAGTTCTGAAATGTCCTATAAATGTCTTTTCTGTTCCTGATTGGTGACCCTTTTAAGGTTCAGTTCGGCTATGCTCGTCGAATGTCCCGATGTTCGCCAAATGTAACTGACACAATTGAATTCAATGGGAGTCAAAACCAAACATCACATACACCTTCGCGGTGGGGGGCAAAAGCTGCCAGAACAACCCAAATGAGGACAGACACTAGGAAAAGTGGCGTCAATTGACCCATCAACTGCGCTATAAATAATTGAAAAAAAAATTGATGTGGGTTCCCCTCTATTTTTGAGTCGGAGTTAAGGATATTGAGGAGTTGACGTCGGAGCTTTGGCTGCTGGCCCCATAGCCCTGGCTTTACAGAAACGTCTGTAGTGTATAAATAGGCACACTTGGGGAACGATCTCGATGCACTTTTGTCGCCATTGGGCTGCTTCTTGATAACGTTGCGGTGTTCTGCGCGCTTATAGAAATAGTGACATTTGGTCTATGTTTTCTCTTTCCTGAAGGCTGGACTGAATTTTATGCCTGTGCATTTTCCATTCTCCATTATTAGAGCCGTCTTATTTATAAACCTGATATTAAAGGGAACCAGGTTTTCCCCGTATAAAGTGCGGCCAATCACGTCTGAAAGGTGCAATACAGAGCTTTTATTATACTCAGACGGCACGGACCGTCTCTCGTGATGATCTGGTGCCTCATCTCATCTTGTGGTTGCCTTCCTCCTTCATTGCTTCATGTGGATGACGTGTCCTGCGGCATCCACCCAGGGTCCTCCATCGCACTCCTGTGCAGTTATACCTCTCTTTTCCTTGCAGAGGGCAGACAACAGTACTATAGCGCTCATGCGCAGCTTTACCTACGTGCTTTTCCTTGCGCGCTACAGTACTATGCTCTGCACTCTGCTGGGCGCGATGGGGACCCTGTGCGGATGACAAAGGATACGTCATACACATGAAGCAAGAAGGAGGATGGTGATCGTAAGAAGAGAAGAGGAGCCGGGTCAAGACCAGAGACGCCCGTCAGACTGGGCCGCCCCTGAGGGGAGTATACTAAAAGCTATTTTTTGTCATGCAGAGCACATTGGAGGCAGGCATATGGCATTGTAGAGTGAAAGATGCGGGCCATACTTTATATGGGGTAATCATGGTGACAGATTCCCATTAAACTGAAGCTTTGGTGTGGAGCTAATAATGTATCTGTGAATAATGACTGTGACAGCTTGTAAATGTATAACTAATAACACGTAATTGATGTATGCAACTTAAATGCCTGTAAATTTCCACCAGGACTACCTCGGAGGCATCATAGACAAACACGAGCTCCCTATGAAGCCAGAGCAAGTCAGCGCTCTTTTTGGAAACATTGAGGATATTTATGGATTAAACAGGTGATACATCTTTTACCTTTGTTTCTCTAAGAATTGATGCAACATGTTACTATTCGCTGACATAAGAGGTTTGGTCGATCATAAACTCCTTGTGCAGCTCCTCTTCTGCTGTGTGGGACATACATATATTACTTTGTGTCCATAAATGAAAAAGTAACAAGCTGGCTTCCATGTAAAATATATCTGCTGCTTACCCGGTGCAGCGGATTAGAAATCTGTAACCTGTGTAAAGGGTAATATGTGCAGCTTAAAGGGGTTGTCCAATTTTGGGGACATTTTTTATTTTCTTTCTCAACTTCATGCGATTGATTGGGCCGACCACTGGACTGAAAACCCCAGAAGGAGCGGAGGTTTAAAGGATTAAAACACAAGTTATCCTGAATCTTTTCTAGCAAATCTATATATTAATCTGCTCAGCTCCCCCTGCTTTAAAACAGCATTCTCATGGTGACCGATTCCCTTTAATCTCCAGCATCAATACTACTTAATGTAATTGTCATCTAGTAACATAGGAATCTGACCTCCTGCGGTGCACCAGCCGGCGGTGGTCACAGAGCGAGGGATGTGTGCGCACCACGGGACCCTACAGTGTCAGGGCCACAGGGTGACTACAGGCAGTGCTTGCTGTGGGCAGGACACCGGCTGTCAGTCTGAATAAGGGGAAGGGCTCACAATGCAAATAGGTCCCTATATACTATGTTTGAGGGTGACGGACTCGCTTCACCTGTGAATTTCTGATCCGCAGAGATGAGTAAATGTTTTTTTATCCTGATCTTGTATTATACTTTTGTACGGTCTGAGGGGCATTTTTGTTATATACATTTATATACATTCAGCACATTATTTTAAGTATAATTTTTAGCTTTGAATATGTCACATGGGTATCCGCCCGCACCCACGTCTAATCTTATCTACATTCTTTTCTCATTATATTTCTTTCAAGACCCCATACTAGTGCCTCTTTAGCAGGTAGGTCACAGCCAAGATGCCGCTTGCCCCAATAACACATTAATAATGTTACAAATAAAATCTGACGGACATAATATAAAATGCATGTACGTATTTGTGATCTTTGTTGCTGTGTTTTATGCATGGGTATATGAAACCTTTTTTTAAATGATTTTCGTTTGTTTTTTTAAGTGAGGCATGACTTAAGTGTGATAGTGCGTCCCACATCATTACCACATTTATGATATCTTTATTGATCACCCCCTTTTTTATTTACATTTTTTACTAATTTTTTCACGTGCAAACCAGTCAAGCTATTCTGTGTAGCCTCACCATTATCACTGATTGGCAGCTTTCTGCCTATGCGCAGTGTATACACAGGAAGTTGCCAGTCAGGGGTGTGGGCGGGGTTATACAGGGCTCAGCATTCTTAGCTCCGCTACATCAATCAAGATGGCACCAAGCAGCACAGTGAGTGACACTTGGCTGGAATCAGGGTCTCAAAATCTCAGAATCCATAGCAAAATCCTGCTGACAGATTCCCTTTAATGTGCTGGGGAATATCTGCAGATCCTAGCCTCACTTTATCAGAGCAGGTGATAACTTGCTGATTGTTGGGGGTCCGAGCGTTGGGACCCCCATCAATCGGCCAAATTGGGCACATTTTTATTGTCTACAAGGAACTTTTATGCCCGTTACAAAATGAAGCGGTAAGTCGGTGCATGGCCGCTGCTCCATTCATTCTCTATATGGCTGCTGAAAAGAAATGAGTGCACCCATAGAGATAGCTGGAGCATCAGTTGCGCATGCGCATATAACAGGGGTAAAACTTCCCTCGTTCTTTCGATTGGACCCCCAACAATCAACAACGTATTACCTATCCTATGGGTTGGCTCTACATTGCGTGACAATAATATTGAAGGCTGAAAATCTTTAAGTATACATCTGTACACTAAAATCAGAAAAAGCATTTAGTTTTGCTGTCGCTGATATTGGTTACTTTTGGAAACGTTTTCTGCAAATTAGTATTTGTTTTGGTGTGGCCGTGTGTACGGAGCTGTGTCTTCAGCTGACTGCACAGAATTACTGTGAATTTTCCATGTGGCATTTTTTTCCCATTCGTTTACATATACTGTAGATTTCGGAACTGAAGTCTTTCTTGCACTAAATGATGAGATGGAATAGAATCTATTTCAGCTGTAACACAGATTTAATTTTGCCATCTTTTTTTGGTTTGCAGTCAGCTCCTCCAGGACCTCGATGGGTGCAGTGAAAACCCTGTGGCTGTTGCCGGCTGCTTCGTGGAAAAGGTCAGGATTGACTAATAAGTAGATTCAGAATATTAACGTTTATGGGGAATTTCATATCTACATCTCTAACAGTTTTGTGCCAAAAAGTGCAGAAGGCTTTATTTTATTTAGAACTCTTTCTAAATAGTCCCTTTTTGTGCGCCAACAAGGTCTGGAAGAGCCCTTATGTGTTGAAATGCATGGAATAAAAACTGTTGTATCCTAAAAGGAATTTGTCGCCAAGTTTTTGCCAGCTAATGTGAGAGCAAACTCCATTCTGACTACGTACCACTTACTACTGGGCTGTTTCCTGTAGTTTTTATAAAATGAGTGTTTTATCAGCAGACTATTATCACTAGATGATTAATAACCCTGATGCCAAGTAGTCCTCAATATTCAAGTGTTTGTACAACCACGACTACTGATCAGCAGCTTTCTGCCTATGCACAGTGTACACAGAAAGCTGCCAATCAGAGATGTGGACTCCGTTATACAGGGCTCAGCATTCAGAGAACTGTTGGATCTGCAGCAAGGAAAACAGCAATTTTATCAAGAGTGCAACAAGCAGCCCAGTAAGTGACACATTGCTGGAATCAGGCTATCCATTTCACCAGGTGAGGTGGATTCTCCAAGCCCAAGGGTCATGTGGGCATATGGGCCACGGGCATCGGTGCAGCCATTTGGTTGGGTATGTGGAACATGGATAGCTGAGGGACCGGGAATTACAGGAAGGCAGGCGGAATGTTGGAAACTGCTGGCAGGTGGGAAATGTCCAGGAAGACCACAGGCAAGCAGGTCTGATGCTGGAAACCGCAGGCAAGTGGGAGACGTCCAATAGATCTCAGTCAAGCAGGTGTGATCCAGAAAACCGTAGGCAGGTGGGAGACTTTTAGAAGATAACAGGCAAGCAGGCAGGATGCCGGAAACCGTAGGCAGCCTGGAGACACAGGCAAGCAGGTGTGGTGCTGGAGTCTGCAAGCTGATGGGAGATGTTCAGTAGACCGCAAGCAAGCAGGCGGGAGGCTAGAAACCATAGGCAGCCAGGAGATTTATTCAAGCAGGTGTGGTGCTGGAATCTGCAAGCTGGTGGGATACGTTCAGTAAACCATCGGCAAGCAGGCGGGAGGCTAGAAACCATAGGCAGCCAGGAGACATCCAGGAGACCGGAGACAGTAGCTCAATAGGGTGAGTTAAATGATACAAGCCAGAGTCTTAGCAATAGAGAAGTCTTAATACCAAGACACAGGTGTATGTCTTGTTCATCCTTATATCGGCCGGGTGGATGCTCACATAGGATCATGCTGGGCCATCTGCAAAGCCCAACGTGGAGGACAACAGAGTCTAACGGACTGGGGTGAGGGAAGCAAAGTGCAGATGTGAGCCAGGTCTCTGCCACTACATCTATAAAGGCACAGATGATTGGCCTCGGGGAGACCAAAACATCCAACACCGCGGAGACACCATTACGTGTTTCTCAACGCAGTGATTCCAGAACACTGCCCCCATCCCTTATGGGAAATATGCAGATGCATGTAAAGAAGCTGCGGAGACACCATCACGTGTTTCTCGACGCAAGCAGTGGCCTCCCCGAGGCCAATCATCTGTGCCTTTATAGCCTTTTTACTAGGCACTGCTCCTAATAGCCAGATTCCTACTCCACACTGATGAGGGGCAAAAACCCCGAAACAGCTGTCTGTGGATGGATACCATGCTTGGCATAGGTGGCTTTCCTTCATAGGATGCTGCCCTTCCCGTGGTTGTTCCTTCCCGGGGAAAGGCCTGGCTATTCACTGCTTGCGTCGAGAAACACGTGATGGTGTCTCCGCAGCTTCTTTACATGCATCTGCCACTACATCATGATCCTCTCAGATGGGGAAGCAATATCCTGGTGACAGATTCTCTTTTAAGAAGTCATACACCTCATATAGTGCAGTAGTATGGAGAAAATCTCCTTGAGGGCACGGCTGGTATCCAGATGGGATGTCAGTGACACAGACAGCTGTGCAGTAAAATATTATCATCATTTATTTGGAGTTTCAGAGACACCATTTTTTCCCAATTCACATCCCAATTCCCTATACAGATGCATGGGCCAGCTTATTGAATGGGAAGACGGGGATAAGCTGCTGACAGTCATTTGTAGTGCAGCTTGTATACATCCAATTACACACAATTGTCCAAACATTCCAGATTTCCCCCAAATCCGTGGCTTTAATGAGTATTATATTGTACATGTGAGATACTGATGAAACAAAAGCATAATGTTAGCTTATGACAAATGCTTCTAGTGTAACAGTCTTCTCTTTTTCTGTCTAGAGCCATTACTTCGATATCTACACCCAGTACTGTAACAACTATCCCAAGTAAGTCTATATGTTATCTTATACCCGTCACTTCGAGATTTTACCCCCTGGGGATATCTCTTGGGATATATAGGTTTGCATTTAAGTGATGAACAAGAACTTTACGCTTTGTTCTTCCGTCACTTGGCTGCTTCATGAAGATCTGTTTACACCATACAATTATCATCACAATTTTTTCATTGACAAATGATTAAAGGCTAATTAATGATTAACCATTTCTGGCTGATTATAATTGACTAGATGGTGGCCCGATTCTAACTCATCGGTTATTCTAGAATATGCATGTCCACGTAGTATATTGCCCAGTCACGTAGTATATTGCCCAGTCACGTAGTATATTGCCCAGTCACGTAGTATATTGCCCAGCCATGTAGTATATTGCCCAGCCACGTAGTATATTGCCCAGCCACGTAGTATATTGCCCAGTCACGTAGTATATTGCCCAGTCACGTAGTATATTGCCCAGTCACGTAGTATATTGCGCAGCCACGTAGTATATTGCGCAGCCACGTAGTATATTGCCCAGTCACGTAGTATATTGCCCAGTCACGTAGTATATTGCCCAGTCACGTAGTATATTGCCCAGTCACGTAGTATATTGCCCAGTCACGTAGTATATTGCCCAGTCACGTAGTATATTGCCCAGTCACGTAGTATATTGCCCAGTCACGTAGTATAATGCTCCATGCAGTTATGGCCCCATAGATGCCCCATATAATGCTCCATGCAGTTATGGCCCCATATAATGCTCCATGCAGTTCATTATGGCCCCATAGATGCCCCATATAATGCTCCCTGCAGTTATGGCCCCATAGATGTCCCATATAATGCTCCATGCAGTTATGGCCCCATAGATGCTCCATATAATGCTCCATGCAGTTCATTATGGCCCCATAGATGCCCCATATAATGCTCCATGCAGTTATGGCCCCATAGATGTACCATATAATGCTCCATGCAGTTATGGCCCCATAGATGCCCCATTTAATGCTCCATGCAGTTCTTTATGGCCCCATAGACGCTCCATACAGCATTGTGCCACATGTAATGCTGCTGTTGCAATAAAAAAAAAAATCACATACTCTCCTCTCGTCGCTCCTCATCAGCGTCCTGTCTCTCCGCACTGACTGTTCAGGCAGAGGGCAGCGCGCACACTAATACGTCATCGCGCCCTCTGACCTGCACAGTCACTGCAAGAGGACGGGAAGACGGAGCGGCGCCCGGCGGATGGAACGCGGACAGGGGAATATTAAATACTCACCTGCTCCTGACGCTGTCCCTGCCTGTTCCATGGTATTGCAGCTTCTTCGCGCCTGCGCGAGAAGGACGTTCCATGACGTCACGGTCACATGACCGTGACGTCATGGCAGGTCCTTCTCGCGCAGGGCCTGGGATGACGTCGCGGTCACATGACCGTGACATCATGGAAGGTCCTTGTCGCATACCATCCTTAGCATGTATATAGTATATGATAATTTTTTATTTTTTAAATTATTTTTAACATTAGATCTTTTTACTATTGATGCTGCATAGGCAGCATCAATAGTAAAAACTTGGTCACACAGGGTTAATAGCGGCGGTAACGGAGTGAGTTACCCGCGGCATAACGCGGTCTGTTACCGCCGACATTAACCCTATGTGAGCGGTGACTGGAGGGGAGAATGCGGGCACCGGGCAGTGACTGCGGGGAGGAAGGAGCGGCCATTTTCTTCCGGACTGTGCCCGTCGCTGATTGGTCGTGGCTGTTTTGCCGCGACCAATCAGCGACTTGGATTCCATGACAGACAGAGGCTGCGACCAATGAATATCTGTGACAGAAAGACAGAAGGACAGAAAGACGGAAGTGACCCTTAAACAGTTATATAGTAGATTATGATTGCATAGCCAGCGGTATTAGTACATGTCAATGCTACTGGTATCACTAGTCAAAATATATGTGACAAGCCACTGTGCTGTTTAGGAATTGTGCATTTAAAATGTTTTTTCATTGTTTATTTTTCCTTTTTGTTGGGGGTAAAGCCCCACTCCATACTTACATTATTAGACTGTCAGTGCCGAGGTCTGACTTCGGAGGGCCGAGGTCTGACTTCGGAGGGCCGAGGTCTGACTTCGGAGGGCCGAGGTCTGACTTCGGAGGGCCGAGGTCTGACTTCGGAGGGCCGAGGTCTGACTTCGGAGGGCCGAGGTCTGACTTCGGAGGGCCGAGGTCTGACTTCGGAGGGCCGAGGTCTGACTTCGGAGGGCCGAGGTCTGACTTCGGAGGGCCGAGGTCTGACTTCGGAGGGCCGAGGTCTGACTTCGGAGGGCCGAGGTCTGACTTCGGAGGGCCGAGGTCTGACTTCGGAGGGCCGAGGTCTGACTTCGGAGGGCCGAGGTCTGACTTCGGAGGGCCGAGGTCTGACTTCGGAGGGCCGAGGTCTGACTTCGGAGGGCCGAGGTCTGACTTCGGAGGGCCGAGGTCTGACTTCGGAGGGCCGAGGTCTGACTTCGGAGGGCCGAGGTCTGACTTCGGAGGGCCGAGGTCTGACTTCGGAGGGCCGAGGTCTGACTTCGGAGGGCCGAGGTCTGACTTCGGAGGGCCGAGGTCTGACTTCGGAGGGCCGAGGTCTGACTTCGGAGGGCCGAGGTCTGACTTCGGAGGGCCGAGGTCTGACTTCGGAGGGCCGAGGTCTGACTTCGGAGGGCCGAGGTCTGACTTCGGAGGGCCGAGGTCTGACTTCGGAGGGCCGAGGTCTGACTTCGGAGGGCCGAGGTCTGACTTCGGAGGGCCGAGGTCTGACTTCGGAGGGCCGAGGTCTGACTTCGGAGGGCCGAGGTCTGACTTCGGAGGGCCGAGGTCTGACTTCGGAGGGCCGAGGTCTGACTTCGGAGGGCCGAGGTCTGACTTCGGAGGGCCGAGGTCTGACTTCGTCTTTCTCATAAATGGAAGTAATCAGAATAGATTAAAAGATGCTTTGAAATGTCTTTCATATCTTTTTGCCCATTTGGGAATGGGCCAGTTGTGCACCCATTACCTAGCCATGCTCTTCATGCTAATAAATGAGGCCCGGTAGTCCTTTCTATTATGTGCTCTAACCTTATCTACTACCTGACCACTTATATACTTTAAACGTCCAGGCAGGAGAGAAAGGAAATTGTCAACTCACCCCATATCCAAAGTTCAGACCCTTTTTTGAATCAGAAAAAGTTGAAATTGAATAAAATCCACAACGTCCTGAAACATGTAACAGCGTGAACCCTTTTATGGTGGCGAATATGTGTTTAATATAATTTTTAACCAAACATGTATGGATTTTACCACATACAGATGCTGGCTTTTCTACTTTTTCGTACTAAGGCTACTTTCACACTAGCGTCGGAATCTCCCCGTCGCAATGCGTCGGGCAGAGATTCCAACGCTAGCGTTTGACGCACTGCACAACGGGTGCAGCGGATGCATTTCTCCGGCGCATCCGCTGCCCCATTGTGAGGTGCGGGGAGGTGAGGGCGGAGTTCCGGCCGCGCATGCGCGGTCGGAAAAAGCGGTCCGTCAGGAGCAAAAAACGTTACATGTAACGTTTTTTTGCTCCCGGCGGTCCGCCACAACACGGTGCAACCGTCGCACGACTGTTGCGACGTGTGGCAAAGCGTCGCAATGCGTCGCTAATGTTAATCTATGGGGCAAAAACGCATCCTGCAAACAACTTTGCAGGATGCATTTTTTGCCATAAACGACGCATTGCAATGTCTGGCAAAAAACGCCAGTGTTAAAGTAGCCTAAGCATCTGAACGGTCCACTTCTTATTCTGCAGTGACGTTCTAAAACATCAATGCAAAGTAATCCGCTGCATGTGACTGTCTGGCTGCAGGAGCTGGCTGTCAGACACAGCCAGACTACCCACTGAGAAGGCAGAGATGACTTATTACCATCTCTGACTTCCTGATCGTTCTATATACAATGCCAAACAAGTCCTAACATAGTAGTAATCATATGTTAACCAGGTGCCTGGAGGAAGCAGGAGTTGTTGCGTCCTAGCAGCCCCAGATCTGCTCCGCTATTCAAGCAAGGGGCGGAATTTGCTCTGAAACTGACTCTAATATAACAGCCCCAGATACAGGGGAAATTTGCAAATAAATTTATTTAAATGTTGAAATGCACCCAAAGGTTTTTTATGTATATGTAAGGAAGGCATACAGTGCAAAATAGCTAAACAAAAATAAAAAATGCTCACTAAGGCCATGTTCACACTATGCGGTTTTTACTGCGGAACCGCGGCGATTTTGCCGCTGCGGGTCCGCAGCTGTTTTCCATGCAGGGTACAGTACAATGTTACTCTATGGAAAACAGAAACCGCAGTGCACATGATGCGGAAAAACCAGAAAAAAACCGCGCAGAATTGCTGCAGAAAAAAAGAAGGACCATGTCACTACTTTGTGCAGAATCGCAGCGATTCTGCACCCATAGAAATGCATTGATCCGCTTACTTCCCGCATGGGGCTGTGCCCACCATGCGGGAAGTAATGCGGATAATGTGCGGGTTATACCCGGGGTGGAGGAGAGGAGACTCTCCTCCAGGCCCCGGGAACCATATTTGTATAAAAAAAAAGGAATTAAAATAAAAAATCATGTTATACTCACCCTCGGAAGTCTCAGCGCTGCACGCGGCCGTCCGGTCTCAGGTTTGCTATGCGACCAGGACCTTCGGTGACGTCGCGGTCACATGACCGTGACGTCATGAAGGTCCTGGTCGCACAGCATCTTTGGAACCGGACCGCCGCCTGCAGCGCCCAGGAGATCGGGACGTCAGAGGGTGAGTATATCATCATGATTTTATTATTTTTAACATTACTATTGCACTTTTAGACCTAATACTATCTAATAGACCTGACAGAATAACAAATCTGCAGGTGGTTGGGCATTTAGGAAATAGCGACCACAATATTGTACAGTTTCACCTGTCTTTCACTAGGGGGACTTGTCAGGGAGTCACAAAAACATTGAACTTTAGGAAGGCAAAGTTTGAACAGCTTAGAGATGCCCTTAATCTGGTAGACTGGGACAATATCCTCAGAAATGAGAATACAGATAATAAATGGGAAATGTTTAAGAACATCCTAAATAGGCAGTGTAAGCGGTTTATACCTTGTGGGAATAAAAGGACTAGAAATAGGAAAAACCCAATGTGGCTAAACAAAGAAGTAAGACAGGCAATTAACAGTAAAAAGAAAGCATTTGCACTACTAAAGCAGGATGGCACCATTGAAGCTCTAAAAAACTATAGGGAGAAAAATACTTTATCTAAAAAACTAATTAAAGCTGCCAAAAAGGAAACAGAGAAGCACATTGCTAAGGAGAGTAAAACGAATCCCAAACTGTTCTTCAACTATATCAATAGTAAAAGAATAAAAACTGAAAATGTAGGTCCCTTAAAAAATAGTGAGGAAAGAATGGTTGTAGATGACGAGGAAAAAGCTAACATATTAAACACCTTCTTCTCCACGGTATTCACGGTGGAAAATGAAATGCTAGGTGAAATCCCAAGAAACAATGAAAACCCTATATTAAGGGTCACCAATCTAACCCAAGAAGAGGTGCGAAACCGGCTAAATAAGATTAACCCTGCTGTTCTGTTGGTCAAAAATGACCGACTTTGAACTTCAATATTCTTTAAAATATTCAAGATGCGGCTCTGAAACCCGTGGCCGACCGACCCATCCTCATTTAAGTCAATCAACCACAAGTTTCAGAACCGCATCTTGAACACCCCCAAAAATACCAAAGTTCAAAATAGGTCTCCCCAGACCGAACAGAACAGCAGGGTTAAAATAGATAAATCTCCGGGTCCGGATGGCATACACCCACGAGTACTAAGAGAACTAAGTAATGTAATAGATAAACCATTATTTCTTATTTTTAGTGACTCTATAGCGACAGGGTCTGTTCCGCAGGACTGGCGCATAGCAAATGTGGTGCCAATATTCAAAAAGGGCTCTAAAAGTGAACCTGGAAATTATAGGCCAGTAAGTCTAACCTCTATTGTTGGTAAAATATTTGAAGGGTTTCTGAGGGATGTTATTCTGGATTATCTCAATGAGAATAACTGTTTAACTCCATATCAGCATGGGTTTATGAGAAATCGCTCCTGTCAAACCAAACCAATCTAATCAGTTTTTATGAAGAGGTAAGCTATAGGCTGGACCACGGTGAGTCATTGGACGTGGTATATCTCGATTTTTCCAAAGCGTTTGATACCGTGCCGCACAAGAGGTTGGTACACAAAATGAGAATGCTTGGTCTGGGGGAAAATGTGTGTAAATGGGTTAGTAACTGGCTTAGTGATAGAAAGCAGAGGGTGGTTATAAATGGTATAGTCTCTAACTGGGTCGCTGTGACCAGTGGGGTACCGCAGGGGTCAGTATTGGGACCTGTTCTCTTCAACATATTCATTAATGATCTGGTAGAAGGTTTACACAGTAAAATATCGATATTTGCAGATGATACAAAACTATGTAAAGCAGTTAATACAAGAGAAGATAGTATTCTGCTACAGATGGATCTGGATAAGTTGGAAACTTGGGCTGAAAGGTGGCAGATGAGGTTTAACAATGATAAATGTAAGGTTATACACATGGGAAGAGGGAATCAATATCACCATTACACACTGAACGGGAAACCACTGGGTAAATCTGACAGGGAGAAGGACTTGGGGATCCTAGTTAATGATAAACTTACCTGGAGCAGCCAGTGCCAGGCAGCAGCTGCCAAGGCAAACAGGATCATGGGGTGCATTAAAAGAGGTCTGGATACACATGATGAGAGCATTATACTGCCTCTGTACAAATCCCTAGTTAGACCGCACATGGAGTACTGTGTCCAGTTTTGGGCACCGGTGCTCAGGAAGGATATAATGGAACTAGAGAGAGTACAAAGGAGGGCAACAAAATGAATAAAGGGGATGGGAGAACTACAATACCCAGATAGATTAGCGAAATTAGGATTATTTAGTCTAGAAAAAAGACGACTGAGGGGCGATCTAATAACCATGTATAAGTATATAAGGGGACAATACAAATATCTCGCTGAGGATCTGTTTATACCAAGGAAGGTGAAGGGCACAAGGGGGCATTCTTTGCGTCTGGAGGAGAGAAGGTTTTTCCACCAACATAGAAGAGGATTCTTTACTGTTAGGGCAGTGAGAATCTGGAATTGCTTGCCTGAGGAGGTGGTGATGGCGAACTCAGTCGAGGGGTTCAAGAGAGGCCTGGATGTCTTCCTGGAGCAGAACAATATTGTATCATACAATTATTAGGTTCTGTAGAAGGACGTAGATCTGGGTATTTATTATAATGGAATATAGGCTGAACTGGATGGACAAATGTCTTTTTTCGGCCTTACTAACTATGTTACTATGTATTGGTGCTGCATATGCAGCTTCAATAGTAGGGGTAAAATCCCGCAGCGGAACCCGCAGGACAAACCGCGATAAATCTGCAGGGATAACCGCAGCGGGTTTGCCCTGCAGATTTATCAAATCCGCTGCGGGAGAACCCGCGGGACAAAAAGGAACGTGTGAATATGGCCTATTAATCCAAATTGTAGCCCTGCCCCTGTCAAAATAAAACATATGTTCAATATATGAAAAGTAATTTCTACAGAAAAAAGAACACAAGTTAAAATGTTTTTAAGTGATCCCTTGTGGTAGCAAAAACAATATAATAGTATCTGGTCACAAGTAATTGTAATATCCAGAGCTACTGCAATGCCTTCTGCTTAGAGATCAGCCTGATTCCGGATCGCCTTTACATTGCTCTAAAAATAAAATATGGGTAATAGAATAAATGAGTGCTGTCCATGGTTTCTTTAAAATCCTGCTTCTTTTGTTTCAGCTCCGTGGCTACCCTTACTGAATGTATGAGGAACAAAGTCTTGGCCAAATTTTTTCGAGAGAGGCAGGAGATGCTCAAACACAGCCTTCCCTTGGGGTCCTATCTATTAAAACCAGTCCAGAGGATACTAAAATATCATCTCCTGTTGCAGGTAACATGACTCATATAGGAGATACTGTATATACTTGTGTGTGAGTTTGTGTATATATACATATATCTGTGTGTACATATATGTGTGTGTGTGTGTGCATGTGTGTGTGTATTTATGCATATATGTGTGTGTGTTTATGTGTGTGTATATATATGTATATATATATATTGTGATGCAGTGACCCCTATAACAAGTAGGGGGCGCTGCATGGTCTCCCCAGTATAAGCACGGAAGCGTATTGAGGCTGTGAGAGTGCATGGCAGTTGCATGCATGGATGTGATGATGTGACAAAGTCTGGCATTGTGGTGAATGGCTGATATATGTGTCGCAGAGGAGGGGACTCTGCGCTGCCAGCCTGAAGCGATGTGGTGTTCTGGGTCCTATAGTCCCACAAGTGCATGCTGTATCTTTATAATGGGAGGTTGGCAGGGCTAGTTATGTGAGATGGGCGGGACAAACTAGCCACACACCCACACTCCCACCCAGGGGAGTGGTTAAGGATATATAATGTGACCAGGGTGTGGGTCATATCGTATGTCCTGTGAGTTTCCTGTTTGAAGCCTGTGTTGGAAGACCTTGGAGGAGGCTTCCTGAAGAGCACATGGTAGGGCTTCAGACCTGGTGGCCTGGGGTGTTGGACTACCGTCCTGAATAGCACCCGGACAGGTCACATGCCTGGGGTGTTGGACGGAGTCCTGAATAGCACCTGGACAGGCCACACCCTTGTGTTTTGGGAGGTCCTGGGAGTAGGACCGGATCCCTGAAAAGCGCACAGTGAAACTGTTGGCGGTAGCTTCCCCATCGGTGGGTCTGGACTAAGATATGCCGCACAGGCAAGTTGGTGATTCCTGTGAGGCAGTTTACCCAGAGGTCTGACAAGGAGTCAGCAGGTGGAGCAGGAGCTCCCGATACGGACTACTGGTGCTTGTGTTATGAACTGTGTGGTAACCCACGGCAACTGGTCAGGAGAGGACCAGCGTGTTTAGTTGCTACAACCGTAATGTCGTATGTTGGTGCCTGTTGTGCTCCATGGACATTAATGAACTGTATGGCGTGCGGTCACCCATGATAACTGGACACAGAGGTTCGGCGTGTTTAAAAGCTGTATACTGTGATATAAAGACTGTTTGCTGGTTGTTCGTATTTCTGTGGTTTATGATGCCATAATAAACCATGTGGACTGCTTTTGTTTGGAAAAAGTTTATATTTATTTATTTATATTTATGTTGTTTTTTTTTTTAAATTTTTTGCTTGATTGATTCCTCTTTTCATTCATTTGTACACATTTAGGAAATAGCAAAACATTTTGATATAGATAAAGAAGGATACGAGGTGGTAGAGGAGGCCATAGAGACCATGACAGGAGTTGCCTGGTACATCAATGATATGAAGAGAAAGCATGAGCATGCGGTGCGACAGCAGGTAATAAGTATAACATTAGGAATCTATAGGAATCTCGCCCCCAAGCGTTGATGTGACATGTTTGATATTGTTTAATAGGAGATTCAGTCTTTGCTGCTGAATTGGAATGGCCAGGACCTGACGACGTATGGAGAGCTGGTCCTGGAGGGGACCTTCCGTGTACAGCGCGCTCGCAGTGACAGGACATTTTTCTTGTTCGACAAGGTCTTACTTATCACAAAAAAACGTGGGGACCATTACATTTATAAAACCCATATTCCGGTGAGCACAAGTTTGTAGTAAAATCGTTATAGGGGATCTCTTGGGGAAAAAAAGAAAACTAATACAAGAAAAAAGTACATTATTATAGATGTATAGTTTTATTTCTTTTTTTACGCTGATCTGACCTAGGTAGCATTAATAAAAAAGTTTAAATGATTTTTTTGTCACATTACTGAACACAAAACCCACCCTAAATATGCAGGAAGGATTGTATTTCCTGCCTTCTGAGCCTTAAAAATGGCTTTCTTAAGCATAACATCCAGCAATCTGTCACTTACTAGGCTGCTTGCTGTAATTTTGATAATCTCCTGTTGATAAAACTGTGATATTTTTTTTTCACTAGAGGACTAGTAGTCATGTAGTCTTCCACATTTAAGAGTATAACCCTGTCCCCATCACTGATTGGCAGTTTTCTCTGTACATAAGCAAAAAGCTACCAATCAATGGTGTCGGCGGGGTTTTACGGAGCTCAACATTCCGAGAACTGCTAGATCTGCAACAGTGAAAACAGGGATTTTATCAAAACTTCAGCAAGCAGCTCAGTAAGTGACACATCGCTGGAATCAGGGTCTTTTCCCCTACATCATGCTTCTCCAAGATGGGGTAGCAAACGCCTGGTGACAGATAACACTTTAAGTGTTATGTTGAACTTATTAACGACTAGCTGTTTATTTCTTTTCTAGTGTTCACACTTGATGCTGATCGAGAGCACAAGAGACTCCATCTGCTTTACCTTAACACACTATAAGAACAGCAAACAGCAGCACAATGTCCAAGTAGGTGGGATCACTCAGCAGTTGTACATGAATGGAGGTAGAATATTGTGTCTATGGAAAATTAGATGAGTCTGACGCACAAATAGGTGAAAGATTGTGTTTATTTTAAAAGAAATCTGTCTTCAGGAGATGAGGCTTGTTTAACCCTTAGTCTAAAATCTGGATGTTAACAGAGTCAGCCCTTTTAAACACACTTTCCACCGGTAGTAAAAAAAATCCTTCTTTCTCATCTTAGCAGGCATAAGTAAAGGAGGCTGGAGAAATAATAGCCTTATCCGGCGATCGATAATAATAAGATCCAAGGTGGTTCTCCCCTGATACTAAAGTAGCTTAAAGTGGGAAAAACAGATGAGAAACAATGGTGGAAAGAAATGGGTTAACTGCGCTACTGATAATAACCAATTTCATCCGACTTCATCATGAGGACAGCCACAAGACTTGCTTAAAGTTACTCACTTGTGGTTTGCTGCTAATATCTTTCTATAATGAGACTGAATAACTGTTTGGAGCTCAAAAGGCACACACACCGAGCTATATCGCCCGGTAAGCCTAGTGAAAAGCGGCGGTGTCATTCACCTAGTGGTGTTGTGTGAAGGTACAACAATCTGTAGGCAAGTGTGACAGCTCCTGTGTCTCAGTGGCTAGGGGAGAAAAACTTTTTTTCTGATTATGAATGTTAGAGGAGGACAACATTGCGATGAATGGGCTGCTCTGCGATTAATGAGATGCCTTTTGCGTTCCAAAATGGTTCTTCATTGTCTAACCCGTTTTGATGCCGAACCATTGGCTATCTGACGATAAAAAATGTTTTTGTTTTTTTTACCTTGACAATGTCACCGAAACACATTGGGACAATAAAGAACCATTTTGCAACATAAAAGTCCTTCTCATCAACGCAGCCTGTTCAACGTGATATCGTTATCCTCTACTACATTGAGACAGAATTGCGAGTTTACTAAAGGATCAGGTTACAGCTCCTGCTTATAGAAAGAGGAGTATGAGCAGAAATTCAGACTCAGAAAGACACTGCTTCTTATAGTATGTCTCTTACTTCCTCACCTGGTAGCTAGGTGCACAGCAACACTGCTCAGTCCTCGATAATGTCCGACATTCTGCTGTGTGGGAGATTATGTAGCATAGTCTTCACCAGCTGTGGAACTCGTTTCAGGAACAGTTGACGTTTATATACAGATGTAGCCAAGTTTAACTTGACAAATAAGACTCCATTTTGGTAACTTGTCACAGAAAGTTATCTTTTTTAGGCTGTGCTCGCATGCTGTGGTTTTTTTTAACGAAAATTAAAAGCTGCGTTTTACAGTACCAGCAAAAGCAATGAGATTTCAGAAATCTCATGCACACGGTTATGTTTTTTTTTCCTGACTGAATTTGAAAACTGCAGCCTTTTTTAAATATGCAGAAAAGAATGCAGCAAAAACACTGGGTGTGAACATAGCTCTAAGAGCATGAAAATTGCAAAAGCTATTGACTAATGCCAGGTTAGGGGCTATGTGAAATTAAACTTTATGTGATCTTATTCCAGTGATCTCTTGTCTTTAAGGTAAACTTTGCTACATATGTATGTATACAGGATGCATGGAAATGTATATTTAATGATAGAAGATGCAAGTCAGATAGTGGCTTGATGGAGATGGATGTCATGTCGGTCTGATAAAAAGGATTTGAGTGGTGGCTATGCTAACACTCCCACAGGGACTTTGGGACCTGGTCTGTTGTGAATTCCGCTCTTGGGCTCCCTCCGGTGGTTGTAAGTGGCACTTTTGTGAATTCTGCTCTTGGGCTCCCTCCGGTGGTTTTAAGTGGAGTGGCTGCTCCTTGGATTTAGCTGTCAGCAGCTGCTTCCACTGATTGTCTATTCTGCTCAGCTATTTAGCCTGGCTCTTTCCTTCAGCTTGTGCCACTTGTCAATGGTTCCTGGTTGGATTCACAGCTCTTTGGATTTCCCTGTTATCCTGACCAGTTCAGCAAAGCTAAGTCCTTGCTTGCTCTTTTCTGTCCACAGGTTGTGGACTTATCCGTTCTGTGCTTTCTATGTTTGTCCAGCTTGTCAGTATGAATTAATTCTGTGTTGCTGGAAGCTCTGGGAAGCAGATTTACCCTCCACACCTTTAGTCAGGTGTGGAGATTTTTGTAAACTCTGTGTGGATTTTTTGTAGTGTTTTATACTGACCGCACAGTATTCCATCCTGTCCTATCTATTTAGCTAGACTGGCCTCCTGTGCTCATCCTGGTTTAATTTTGTGTATGTCTTTTCCCTCTCCACTCACAGTCATTACTTGTGGGGGGCTATCTATCCTTTGGGGATTTTCTCTGAGGCAAGATAGTTTTCCTGTTTCTATCTTTAGGGGTAGTTAGTTCTCAGGCTGTGACGAGGTGCCTAGGGAGTGTTAGGAGCATCCCACGGCTACTTCTAGTGTTGTGTTGAGCTTAGGGACTGTGGTCAGTACAGGTACCACTTCCTTCAGAGCTCGTCCCATGTTGCTCCTAAACCACCAGATCATAACACTGGTCCTGGCATCTGCAGAGGTCTCAGTAGTCTGATCCCCAGGGATCATACATTTATCACCTACCCTGGTGAAGGGTTATAAATGTATATAGTCGGAAAACGCCTTTAAAGTCAGCACTTTGATTGCTTTTAATTGCACTCTGCTTGCTATTCACTAGATCAGGATGCCTTGTAATGATATGACAAAGGGCCAAACTAATGATGTACTTTTCCCTAAAACTTCATTTTACCAAATTAAAGCACCAGGTTCCGAATCCTGCGGGAAGCACCTTTTTACTTCCGTTCAGAAGAAAAACGGAAAGAATTAAAGGGGATTTGTCACCAGGTTTTTGCTACCCAATCTGACAGTAGCATAATGTAGGAAAAACGACCCTGATTCCAGTGATGTATCACTTACTGTGCTGCTTGCTGTCATTTTGATAAAATCACAGTTATACCTGGTGCAGATCTACTATTTATTAGAATGCTGAAATCTAAATAACTCCGCCTACACCTCTGATTGGCAGCTTCCTGCCTGTGCACACAGAAAGCAGCCAATCAGTGCAGGAGGCGTGCTTGGACTACCTGGCAGCAGTTTACTAGTCCTCTAATGATTATTTTCCTAATGACTAAACAGTGATTTTATCAAAATTACACTAAGCAGCCCAGAAAGTGACACATCGCTGGAACCAGGGCCTTTGCCCCTACATTTTGCTGGTCTTAAATTAGGTGCAAAAACTTGGTGACACATTCCCTTTAAAGATAAAAAATTAGGCATGCACACATTTATTATGCCTCCCCTTTGAATTGGTGCCATATTGAGAATGCTATTGTCCCATGATACAATATGCGCATGTCAGTTATAATAGAAATAATAGGAAACAAAAAAATACCCTTTAGTCGCTATTTTTGCTCTTGCTGCCTGTTTTCTATCTAGCTTTTCTACCTGTGAACTGCTGCTATTTGGAAGATGTATAGCTAAGGTAAGGGAACTTCCAGGCGTTAGACAAAAAAATAGGGGGCGGATTTTGTTTTCACCCTACACATTAGAAGGGATCAAATCAGCTGTGAAAATCCACAGTTAAAAATGACATGCTGCAGATCTGAAATCCTAACCGTACGTCCATTTTAATGGTCATTTTTTTTTTCTTTAAATAGGCTAAAACGGTGGAAGAGAAACGCTTATGGACCCATCACATAAAGAAACTTATACTAGAGAACCATCACGCTATTATTCCCCAAAAGGTAGGGATGTGTTGAGTCATTTATTGTATTATTTTCTTGATATTTGTAAAGAGAACACCAACAATGAGAATCTTTAAGAAGCATATTAGACTAGTATAAAGGCATTTTCTTTTACGTTTTTATTTAGTATGGTAGCTTATATTACCTGGCTCATTCTCTTCACTATTCGTATATGCATATACTGTTCATACAGATATTTCTATAGGGAAGATATTAAATTTGTGCTGTTTCTTTATTCAATAAAATTAAGAGAACTAAATGAACGTGAAAAATAACTTTGGACCTTAAATATTGTCATAATTGCCTTTTAGATCTAAGTGTGTAATGGTTCACCAGCAACAATACGGGTGTGTCAGATATCACTCTTGACACTACACCAGGTCACTTAATATCTGGGATAGACAATCTGTCTATCGGTCTATCCATCTAGCTCTCTGTCCGTCATAGGATGTTAGAGTTGGAAGGGACCTCCAGGGTCATGGTGTCCAACCTCCTGCTCAATACAGCATTCACTAAATCATCCCAGACAGATGTCTGTCCAGCCTCTGTCTGAGAACTTCCATGGAAAGAAAACTCCCCACCTCTTGTGGCAACCTGTTCCACTCATTGATCACCCTCACTGTCAAAATGTTTTTTCTAATATCTAATCTGTATCTTCTCCCTGTCAGTTTCATCCCATTGCTTCTAGTCTTTCCTTGTGCAAATGAGAATAAGGATGATCCCTCCACACTGTGACAGCCCTTCAGATATTTGTGTACAGCTATTAAGTCTCCTCTTAGCCTTCTCTTTTGCAAGCTAAACATTCCCAGATCCTTTAACCGTTCCTCGTAGGACATACTTTGCAGTCAGCTCACCATCCTGGTAGCTCTTCTCTGAACTTGCTCCAGTCTATCTAGCTTTCTGTCCATCGATCTAGCGTATATAGTAAGGTTGCAGGCCTGGAAGTCCTGGATGGGAGGTATTTGTGACAGAGGTGGTTAGCCTCAGAGATGAAGGACCCAGAGATGAAGGCTCCAGCACAGATAATATTGAGAGATATTTTAATAGACCTGCATTTTGGGTCTGAGTTTTAGGAATGACTGGAAGACCTGAGAAGGACTGGTCACTCCCATTCTCCTATCCAGACTTTGCAGCTGAGCTGCCTCATTAGGTTTCTAAGTGTAGAGGTGGAAACATCTCTGGTGTATGCTGGACAGACTGTTAGCAGTTGACCAACCGTGAATTTGGCCAACTCCTGTGTTTAGAATCTACTTTGCTGAGAGTAGCTGTCCCTTTCTGATACATTTGTGTTTTGCTCCAGCAGACCGTAACTATCTGCCAGTTTTTACCATTCACTTGTCTGTTGATTTTGTCCTTGACGTAGTTTCTCAATATTGACTTTACATAACTACCTCTTTCCTCTGGCTTGCTCCTCCGGATGGCAGCCCTTTCGTGGAAGCAATCCAGTGGCCCCCGTTATAAGACCAGATCCCCATACAGTAGTTAAAGGGTGAAGGTCGTGTGGCTCCTCTGGAATCTGCCAGTGAGTGGCTTGTGGCACATATATCCAAGATATCCTTTCTGAAGCAGAGGTTTCTGACAGTCCTAGAGGTCTGTTTTGCTCCACTGTCATAAGTTGTCCCTGGAGGTATAAAATAATTAGCAATGGTTTACTCCCTCCTGTACAATCTGATCAGCAGTAGGATAAATAGAATTTCTAGTCATTGGTAAATTTTTAATAATAGAATCCTTATTTTATTTTAGGCCAAAGAAGCGATTCTAGAGATGGATGCTGTGTGTAAGTGTTAAAAAAAAAAAAAAAAACTAAATTCTGACTTTTTAGCATTTTGTTGATTCCAATATTTTATACCATATTGCCACCATTTCCATGTACTAAATGCTCAGTAGTCCTGATTTGCAAATATCTGCCCAGTTTTAAAATAGCTTAAATTGTGAATGCAAATGGCACAGCACTTAAGTGCAATATGTGGTGTTTCCAGCAACGATGTGTTCTTCTTCCCAGATCCAGGACGTTATAGATACAGCCCAGAAAGAGTAAAGAAAACCATGTCGGCGATTGATCCAATGATCTCGCATCTGTCAGGACGCCGGCAGTCTGGTATGATGCATGTTCCTACAGACCCTGTCCTACAACCTTTTTTTCCTTCACTATGGAGATTACTTTGGAAAAAGTTCATATTCTTTCCTAAAAAGGGATTTGCAGGCCCCTCTTGGGCTAACCTCGGGGAACTATAGGATGAACCCCTACTTCTTCCTTTAGCTAAAACCAAATTAAACATTTAATGCCTTCCATTAAGAAAAGAAGAAACTAAAGTTTAGGAAAGTCTAGTCTGTCCGTCTAAGTTCTATATTGTAATCCTCAGGTTATATTCACATACAAGTAATTTGCAATTAAATTCTCTGTATTTTGTTAAGAGTAACTAAATTACTTAATGATCATCCTTTGCATGCAAAGTTATGAATCTTTGCAATATTCTCAGTTCTCATATTCTCTGAAACACCGTGCCGAGAGTGCTGTTTTAACTGCCTAGTTCATTCTTTTTTTTTTTTTTTTTTTACAAGCTGTTGTAACCTGCTGCTCTAGTAAGAATCCATAACTCAAAACTATTTAGGGCTCCAATCTGTCTGCACTGAGGGATCAAATTACATCTGTTGCTATAAAACTCTATGAATAGGGGAGAGGGAGAAGCTGCAGGGATAAAAAGGTAAAAAGGCACAAAGAGAAACCGCTAAGGCGATTTTTTTTTTTTGCGGATTTTGTGCAGACTCCACCTGTGGTTTTAGACCTGCGGATTCCTATTATGGAGCAGGTGTAAACCGCTGCGGAATCCACACAAAGAATTGACATGATGCGGAATAAACAACGCTACGTTTCCACACTATTTTTTTCCGCAGCATGTGCACTGCGGATTTTGTTTTCCATAAGTTTAATATGGTACTGTAAACTCAGGGAAAGCTGCTGCGAATCCACAGCGGCCAATCCGCTGCGGATCCGCCGCAAAATCCACAACGTGTGCACATAGCCTATCACTTCTAGTGCCCAAGGTCAAAGACTAGAACTCTTGCGCCACCTATTGGAAACAGTGATCAAGAAAGTCAATATTGACTTTTTAAAAACGTTGGCGTTTGACTTGGATAAAAGCCAAGTACTACTGTAGTCCTCTCTGAAGAGCCAGTTTGCTTATTTAATTTCCCAGAAGAGCATGCATTGCCTATAAGTCTCCTCACTCTTACATGGCAGGCTTGGCTTGTCACTCTCTACAATGAGAAACGTTACCCCTTAGACTCTACTGCAGGAGGAATACTGCAAAATCTGCTGGATACAAGTCATTTAATGACCAGAAATAGTCTCTCAATTCACACGTATAATTTGTAAAGTTACCAGAAAGTATAGTGACTAGAGATGAGCAGATCTACTAAATCACACAGATTTTCCTGGAAAATTTGATTTGCAGCAAAGTTATTCTCTGTGAATTTAATGTCTCTTATTATGCACTCCAGACTGCAGAGCATAATAATCTTACAATGTAGAAAATGGGGAAAAAAAAATCCATACTCCCTTACAACTTACCTCTTTGGGCCCTCAGCTCTTCACCATCCCTTCTCTGATCCTCAGTGCATCTTCTTATCATGGAATTTCTGGGCCTCGTCACTCTAGACCAGGATGTTGCATAAGGTCCCGACGCGCGCCGTGACCTTGTTCATGAACACTCCAAAGTGTTATGAGTCTCATCAGAGCCTGAAGTCTCAGCCTGGTCTGATGTGGTCCAGGGTATCATAACTCAGCAACGGCAATAAGAAGATGCACCGATAAACGGTCGAGGGTTGGTGCAGAGCGGAGGGGCAGGAGAGGTGAGCGGTAAGGTGAGTATGAGTATTTTTATTATTTTATTTGCTAACCTTTTGATGGTCTTTTATAGTTGATCGTCGCAGAAGCGAATTATAAAACATTTTTTTTTACTTTTTCGAATTTTTGTAATATTCCATTAGAGTGCGATCCCACTGGAATATATTTGTTACACAATCGAACACAGGTTATTTTATCTTTGGTAGAATTTTAATAATCCCACTCATGAAATCACTATGTATAGTCTCGTACATTGAAGAAAAGCTCCAGGATGCAAATAAAGAAGCACATTTTAAAACAAATGTTTCAGAACTTGGGAGTCATGCTTAAAGGGAAACTGTCATCCCCAAAATCGTAGGTGAGCTAAGCCCACCGGCATCAGGGGCTTATCTACAGCATTCTGGAATGCTGTAGATAAACCCCCGATGTATCCTGAAAGATGAGAAAAAGAGGTTAGATTATACTCACCCAGGGGGATCCCGCTGCGGTGGGCGTTGCGGTCCGGGGCCTCCCATCTTCTTACGATGACGTCCTCTTCTTGTCTTCACGCTCCGGCGCCGGGAAAGGTCAGAGAGGTCCGGCGCCTGTGCACTGCAGTACTTTGCTCTGCCCTCAACAGGGCAGAAAAAGTGCACCGAAGACGCAGCGTGAATACAAGAAGAGGACGTCATCTGATGAAGATGGGAGGTGCCGGACCGGACTGCGACACCCATCGGACCGTACCGGGATTGGGACCGCCCCTGGGTGAGTATAATCTAACCTCTTTTTCTCATCTTTTAGGATACATCGGGGGCTTATCTACAGCATTACAAAATGCTGTAGATAAGCCCCTGATGCTTGTGAGCTTAGCTCACCTTCGATTTTGGGGGTGACAGGTTCCTTTTAATCTATTAGGTGGGGTGAATGTTTTAGCCTTTTTTTTATACTTATATCTTTTTTTTTTTCTCCTGTAGATTTATTAAAGCATGAGGATGAGAATGGTAAGATTAAGATCTCATGAATTATATGTGTAAGACAGGAATCTGAAATATTTATAATGTATGAAATGAGAATTAGTCTTTAGGAAAACAGGGAAACGGTCAACTCATACTTAAAAAGGATCAGACAGTAGGTCAAAATTGGCCAGTTTTTGCTGTTATTTTATTCCCACTTTTTCCTTCAAAATTTTGTGGGTTTTCCCCCCCCCGTATATACTCGAGTATAAGCCGACCCCCCTAATTTTGCCACAAAAAACTGGGAAAACTTATTGACTCGAGTATAAGCCTAGGGTGGGGAATGCAGCAGCTACCGGTGAATTTCAAAAATAAAAATAGATAGCAATAAAAATAATAATAGAGAGTTCAGTAGGTTAAGGGTTTTTGAATATCCATATTGAATCAGGAGCCCCATATAATGCTCCATACAGTTTATGATGGGCCCCATAAGATGCTCCATAATAAAATATGCCCTATATAATGCTGCATAAAGGTTGATTATGGCCCCATAAGATGCTCCATAGAAAATGGGCCCCATATAATGCTGCACAAAGGTTGATTATGGCCCCATAAGATGCTCCATAGAAACATTTGCCCCATATGCTGCTGCTGCAATTAAAAAAAAAATATGACATATTCACCTCTTGTCCTGAGTAGGCGGGGACACCGTCACTTGGGATATTCACCTGTCCCCGTTCCACCGCCGCGCGCCACTGTGTCTTCCAGGTCTCTGCAGTGAGTGTTCAGGCAGAGGGCGCGCACTTACCATGTCATCACGCCCTCTGACCTGAACGTCACAGCCAGAGGACGCGGAAGACTGAACCCGGCGGGGGAACGGGGACAGGTGAATATCGCAATGCTCACCCTCCCCCGTCATACTCACCCTCCCGGCGCAGTTCCTCCTTCTCCGATGCGGTGGCGCCTGCAGCTTGTTCCTGTGTTCAGCAGTCACTGGTACCGCTGATTAAAGTAATGAATATGTGGCTCGACCCCTATGGGAGTGGAATCGCGTCCATATTCATTACTTTAATGAGCGGTACCACGTGACTGCTGAACACAGGAAGAGCTGCCGGCGCCTGGAGACCATCGGAGATGCAGGGACCAGGTGAATATGTGACAGCTGCCGCTCCCCCTTCCCCGCCGACCCCCTGGGACAATGACTCGAGTATAAGCCAAGATGGGCACTTTCAGCCTAAAAAAATGGGATGAAAATCTTGGCTTATACTCGGTTATATATGGTATATCCTCCTTTCGGTTCCAGAGATATGGACCTTTTTACTTATTAAATATTTTTATGGTTTTATGTTATCTATTAAATCTGAAAGTATTTCTAAACATTGCGTATGAACCGAATGATGAAAACCAGCACTTCATAAAGTAAAGTTTTATTGTAATTATACCTATTGGCATATGAAATACTCTAACATGTATTTCTTTTCTTTTTCTTTCTGGCTTTTAAATATCCAGTGGGTTTAAAGGTAAGATATCCTTTATAATATTTTTATGTTGTCTAATCCCGTGCTGTGATTTTATATAAAAAAGTGGAGATTTTCCTGCATTTTTTAATAATCTCTACCAAAAAAGACACTGGAATGCATCAAGGTTGCACGCGGACTCATAAAAAGTACTGATGTGTCTACCCTTTCCTTAAACTTCGTTATTTACTCCCAATTTTTTGCAAAATAAATTCAAAACAGTACCGCAACATGCAAACAAAACCTTCGACAGGCTGCAATTTCCATCGCAACCACTGGGTGGACTCACATACACAGACAGACAACATCCCATGACAGAGTATCACAAAATCATAGTTTTTGAGTTTTTTTTTTTTTTTTGTAATCTCACAAAACACATTTCAGATGTGTTTTGCTAAGATCAAATGTATATGAGGGCACCTCTATCTTTATGATTGGTGTCTATGAATACATATTGGTTGTGTGTATAAATTTCCGTTAAAATCAATGCTATATTTATATACAAAGCTTGTCAAATAAGGAAACTATATCATGGCATGCCTAAACTTTCACAAGTAATTTTCCAGTCTGTGTGTTAGACTAGCTTTTTTGTATTGTTATCATATCATTCTTCGTATACCGACTTCTGTGCTCTCACATATATTTTTTTCTACAGTAGAGTTCCAATATTTGTACGGTAGCCCTTCTTAATACATTATTTTATAGTGGTCATACAGTTCAAGTAGTTTCGGTATTTTTATTTTTATGCTTTTATTATTATTCTAAGTATTTAACACATACCCGTAGATGATATTTTATTAGCCAAGTCAGACCTCCTGTTAGTATATACTGCCTGGCATGTCAACATCTTAAAGAGATGTTAACGAGCTTATTTTCAATTAAAGAAGGCATGAGACATGTAATGACTGACAGTCTGCTCTCCTGATCTACATGTCTCAAACTGGTAACTCCCCCTTTAATTTAAAACAATCTCTGCGAGAGACATCTAGTCCCCAAGGGGGACTAAAAAAATGTAAAATTGTTTATTTAAAAAAAAAGAAAAGCCCCACTCTGCTATATTGAAGATCACATGCCATTCAGACTGTAAAGCTAATCTATAAATTGTATATACCCCAAAACAGTACCAATAAAAAGTTCAAAAAATAAATAAATGCAGGTGCTACTCACAAATCCATCCTGACTCTCCAGTAAAAGGCTTATTGTGAAGAGAGCTGAGCTGCTCTATCCAACTCCTCCTGGCTCTGTCCTTCCGTCCAGGGGAGAATGGTGGACACAGCTCCCCGTACAGGCTGATGGCGGGGTACATGCTCTGGCCCCCACATTGATCTAACAATTATCACATATCCATATAGCTGGAAACTATATACTTTGGAGGGCAATTTGTGTAGACCGGAATAGCCCTTTAAGGCCGACCATGTGGTCATTTTATTAAATTCCAAATGTTCACTATTGAATTGAGCTTTGTTGAGTTGTCCGGCTATGTGGGGTCATTAAAAAAGCCATTTTGTGACTCTGACAATAGAGAAATTCTAAGGGTAAGTTCACACAGGACTTTTTTGCTGCGTTTTTTTCTGCTAATTTTCAGCTGCTTTTTACAGTACCAGCAAAGCCTATGAGATTTCAGAAATCTCATGCACACACATTGGTATTTTGTTTGATTAGTATTTTGTGCTTTGCTGTGTTTTTTTGACATAGAGCATGTCACTTCTTTCAGGGTACGTGTCACACGTTCAGGATGGCCGGCGGTTTGGACGGAGCGGCAAAATCGCTCTGCCCAAAGCTCTGCCCCCTCCTGGGGACGCGATGATGCCGGATGTGTTCATTGCACACATCCGGTATCATCGCAACCCACACATAGGGCCCTGTGTTATACCTTGCTGCGGCACAGCGTCGCTGCAAGGTAAACGGACATGCTGCGATCTAAAAAGACACGCCGCATGTCCGGAATCGCAGGGCCGCTGGATGCGTGTTACCACGCATAGTGGAGACGGGATTTCACGAAATCCCCTCCACTATTACGCTGCGTTTTTGACGCTGCGTCTCTATGCAGCGTCAAACACGCAGCGTTTCCTGAACGTGGAAACATACCCTCAGCATTTTTGCTGCTTTTTTTTCACCCATTGACTTGAATGGGTGTTGAAAAAAAAGGCAGCAAAAATGCAGGTATCATTATTTTTCTGTTTCTACAGACTTGTTCACTGTGCAAGTAGCCCATGTGTTTTTGGTTCTATAATTGTTCTCTTGTTTCTACAAGACTGGGGAGTCCACCACTCCTCTGTGGGTCATTTGCATTGTAGCTGTTCCATCCTGCATGTCCACATGGATATTCCTTCTCTGATCCCTGCTTATACAGGTACTATACAGATGATCAGGTTTTAAATACATCAGATAGGGATTATATACATTACATAGGACTGCTCTATTATGGGTATACCTTGGCGATTGGTGGAGCAGCTTAATATACATTTTTTTGCAAAAAAACGTATCTACTAAATACCCTGTGTTTTTTTTTCATTTTTTGACTAGCACTTGCTCATTTACTGTATCTTCTTTACAACAGAGTATTTTTGACCTCGCTGTGCTCTTTTTGTGTCTTCAGGTAACTGCGTTTTGTGTCTTCTGGTGACTGCGTTTTTGCTGCTGAAAATCCAAGGACATTAGCCTGGAAAAAGAGAAAAAAACGCACCAAAAACGCACCTAAATTAGCATAAACAAACGCAGCAAAAAAAGTCCTGTGTGAACTTACCCTAAGGATGTAAAAAGAATCTGTGATTACTAAATGTGTCATTGTTTGCTTGTTTTTCAATACTTTCACAAAACCCCTAGAATTAGAGGTTGTCTACTACTTTTTCATTGATGACCTGTCTGTAAGAGTGGTCATCAATGTTCGTCCGACACCTGACTTCCCCGCCTATCAGCTGTTCTCTGTAAGCGCTCACTTGCGGAGCTGCTCCGTCTTCTGATAGTGGCCGCGGCAGGGTACTACACCTCCGCCTCCTCTTCATAGTAATTGGAAGCGGATGTGCAGTACCCAGTCACTGCATCATGCTGTTCTCCGATTAGGTGGTAAAAATCTGGTGACACATTCCATTTACATTTTTACTATTTGATTGAAACCTGTCCGCTCCACGTGATGTTGTTTGTTCAGCATGCAGGCAGTGATGGCGCTCTACTGGATTTTGAGGACATCCTGCAGCACAGTTTGAGTAGTCCGATACCAAACTGTAACGATCGTCAGACTGAGGGCGTTAAGCGGCATCCGGCCAGTACTGAGCTAATTAGGGATCCAGGGACTGAATTCAGTGCGTCTGAAGAAGAAAATGAAGAAGAGATGCACATGGATAATGATGGACAGGTAGCTAAAGGTGCCGGCTCTGTGCCGACAGGCGCACATCGCTGGGCAAAGGCTTTGCTTGATACATGGGGCACTTTGGTGGTGAGAGCTTTCTATCGCTCTTCTTTGCTGCTACTAATGTATTAATTAATTCATTCATTTTCTGATGCTTTGTTTCTTGCATGGCATTGAACAATTTCTCCAATTCCAAGTTGGAGCAGTTAAAGGGATTTCTCCATCTTATGTTCATACACGATTACATGCCCCTGTTAGGCTGACATCTTGGCCCTTGCCAATCACAAGAATGGAGATATTTTTATCTTTTTTCCATCTCTTATATCTGCATGTAACTGCAATATGATTCCATGCAAGTGGATGAAAATCTGCATCATCAAAAACTCACCAGATACTCACTCACCGTAACTTAGTCTTAACCCCTTCCTGGCATATGCCTTATAGTTCCAGCATAGGTCGGGTCCCTGACTGTGACGCGCTTACAAGGGGAGTCTGCATCTTTCCCAGCAAATGATGGCTGTAATATTTAGCCATCATCTGCCCTAACAGCTGTGAGTGGAGCTCCACTCCGCCTGTGGCTAAGGCCTCTTTCACACTTCCGTCTTTTCAGATCCGTTGCAATGCGTCGTTTTGGGAAAAAAACGGATCCTGCAAATGTGCCCGCAGGATCCGTTTTTTTCCCATAGACTTGTATTAGCGACGGATCGCGACCTCACGTCGTATCCATCGTGCGATGGATCTGTCGTGTTTTGGCGGCCCGTCGTCTGGGAAAAAAACGTTCAATGTAACGTTTTTTGTCTGCGTCGGGAAAACGTGTCGCGATGGATCCTGCGGCATACGTCGTTGGCTAGAATGGAAGCCTATGGACGCAGGATCCGTTGTGACACGTCGTATGACGGAATCCAGCGCTGGAATAAGTTTTTTTACACTGAGCATGCTCAGAATCAGGAATTTGCAGCCAAATGGCCAGACAAGCCCCAAATCTATATAAACCTGGCCTGGGGCGTCACCCCAAATGTGCCAGCAAGACAGTCAGTCAATATATTGGTTTCCCTATTTTCCAGTAGCCAATCACATTTGGGAGACTCCCATTTTTAGGCATGGAAAACTGATCCACCAAAAAAAACTAATGAAATGGATGGTAAAAACGAATGCAACGGATCCAGTTTTTCAACGGAACCATCTAGCGGATCCGTCAAAATACTGGATGCGTTGCATCCGCTTTTTAACTATTTTTGACGCATATGTCAATACGTCGCACCAACGCATTGTGATGCATTCCAAAAAACGGAAGTGTGAAAGTAGCCTAACTGCCACTTTGTCTCTTACAGCAACATTTACTGTGTGCCGACAGGGTGGCGCGTCATCCTATGCTCCCAACAGCGCACCACTGACAGTATTACGAAAGCGTTGATGGCTTGCCACATGAGCCCAAGGTCTGCGGAAGACCTGTCATGCCTGCCGTGTTTGTTCTCCTGTTGAAGCCAGCCTCTGGTTGATGTTCATAGGAGCCCGTGATTTTCACTAGACACAGCAGTACTGTGTCATTGTATTATGTATAATACAAGTCACAGCATGATCGTAGGGTTAAGTCCCCTAAAAAGACTTAAATTCAGTAGAAAGTGGGAAAAAATATTTTATAAAATATGAAAAAAAATATATAAAGGTTTGAATAAGCCACATAAAAATAAAGGAATTAAAAAAGGGAAAACCTATATAGTATTGGTACATCCCTAAAAGTGTGATCTATAAAAATATAAAATTAATTAACCTGATTGGTAAACTGTAATCAGAAAAAGAGGTGATAAAAACAATGTATCTACCTCTTCAATGGTATCCGTAAAAACGTCAACTAAGGATGCAAAAGACAAGCCTTCACACAGCTCCATCGACGTAAAACATCACTGGTCTCTGAAAATGGCAGAATGACAGAAGCGAAAATATATATATATATTTTAACAATTTTTTTTTTGCCACTCAAATAAGAAAAAAAAATACATGTTTGGTTTCTCCGTCATCGTACTGACCTGGAGAATCATATTTCCAGGTCATTTCTACCTTTTAATGAGCATGTTGACTGCAAATAAAAAAGAAAAAGAATTGTGGAATTGTCCTCTCTTCACAATTTCGCCGCACTTGGATTTTTGTTCCTGCTTTCTGGTACATCACGTGATAAAAAGAATGGTGTCATTCAAAAGCAAAATCCGTACAATTAAAAAAAAGCCCTCATTATGGCTATTTCGAAGGAAAAATAAAGTACAACTCTTGGAAGAAGAGGAAAAAACAAAAACGCACAAATGGAAAACCACCCGGTCGGGAGGGGTTAAAGGAAAGAAAAGTTATGATTTAGTGTAAAAACAGTGAGACTGTGGAATTCTCTGCCACGGAAAGGATCAGGTCTGAAAGTCCTGTAATATTAAAGATTATCTGTCATTACTGGAGATGGTAATTGATAAAGAATATTTTTTTTTCTTTGAAATGTTTTCACAGCTTGTTACACGCAGTGGTGTTTAGTGCACCAACACCCATCGGGATCCTTGTTTATTGCGCCAACACCCATCGGGATCCATGATTAGTGTGCCAACGTCCATCGGGATCCATGTTTAGTGTGCCAACTTCCATCGGGATCCATGTTTAGTGCGCCAATGCCCACAGAGATCCATGTTTAGTTCGCCAGCACCCATCTGGATCCATGTTTAGTGCGCCAGCACCCATCGTGATCCATGTTTATTGCACCGACATCCATCGGGAACCATGTTTATTGTGCCACTATCCATCAGGTTTCATGTTCAAGGGCCAACATCTATTAGGATCCATTCACCCTTGCTATCAAAAGAAAGCTGCAAATTTGTGATGCACAGAATAAAATACCATCACTGGACAAGTGTTAGCATATCTAAACTTTGTTCTTGATTTTTCATATTTGGCAGACACTTGATTTGCTTGCAGATTGGTGGGTGTCCAGATCCTGAGATCTTGGGCCTGTTTCTGTAACGCGTCCGCAGGAGAATGTGAGCATGCCTGTGAGCATGTGCAAGAGAATGTGAGCATGTCTGTGAGCATGCCTGTGAGCATGTGCAAGATAATGTAAGCATGTGCAGGAGAATGTGAGCATGCCTGTGAGCATGTGCAGGAGAATGTGAGCACATGCAGCTCTACTGCGACCTCCAGATAAGCTATCCAACATGTAGACATTCAGAACGACAGGATGATCAGAAATTTGAGTGGCCTCTTCTCATTTCAGTGCCCCTGGTTTCTCTGGTGGTATTAGAGAAAGGGGAAGAGCGTCTTATTGCACATGTTCACTGGTGTCTGACCTAACGTCCAAGGACAGCTTTATGTCAGTGAAACAGGACGGCAGCCATTTTAATTCTATAGATCTTACCTCTCTATACAAAACGATTGTGATTTGCTAATAAAACGTATTTAGGAATTTGTAATAATATTACCTTTCAGTTCTTTATTTTCTTCTATTCCGGTCGGAGCACTTTTAAGCTGTTTTGTCTTGTTTTTTTTTCTCTAGAACAAAGATTTTCTGCAGCTTGATATATCTAAAGGGTTTAAAAGGCAAAATAGCTACTCTCCTAGGAATTCTGAAAAGAGAAGGAGTATTGAAGTCACAACATTTAACCAAGAGGTAACAATGTGTTAAAAATAAAATTCCTAAATACTTAGAAACATCTAAAATGTAGATGGTCTTAGAGACAGTGGTTTTATTCTTTGTAGGGAATGGTTACTTTGCATATTTTTACAGTATGTGAACCAAAGTATACCTGGGTCTTTGCTTTATTTTGTCAGTGCCTACAAATTTAAAAGGCTAATAAAAAATGTAATTTATTATGCTTAGCTTATATAATGCTGTCATATTCCGTAACGCTTTGCAGGCATTATCGTCACTGTCCCCATTAAAGCTCACTATCTATATTCCCTGTCAGTATGTTTTTGGAGTGTGGGACGAAACTGGAGAATGGGGAGGAAACCCACGCAAACACGGAGGACATACAAACTCCTTGTTGTCACTGTAGTTCTGAAATAGTAAAAACTGGAAGGACCAAAAGCGCAATAGGGTGTTGTCTCTTTGGTTCAGGGAGGGCTATTTAGATCTGCTGCTTGTCTGGTTCTGTGTCAGTGATACTTTTGCTTACCTGGCTTGAGTTGTTGACCCAGGTTATCTTTCTGATATCGTTGTGCCTCTGTGTGCTTGTGTGTCCAGTGTATGACCCGGCTTAGACTCTGTTTCTTTTTCTGTCTCTTGGTTCGGTACCACTCTATACTCTTTAGTTCTGACCCCTGGCTCTGTCTTTGACCACTCTCTGTCTTGTTCTTTTGTCCTGCGCTCCCGTCTGGCTACCGACCTCAGCTTCACCCCCACCATCCTTCTGTCTCGTCCCTGGCTACTGACCTCTGCTTGCCTGACTACGTACCCAGCGTTCACCTAGCTGTTGGTTCTCATCGGTTCTCGGAGCTTGGCTCCGCCCCCCGGTGCCTTCCCGGCCGTCACATTATCTGCCAGGTCCTGCTCTGCTTTTCCTCGAGCACTGCGGTGACCGTGCATTCCCTGGCTGTACTGCTTTTCAAGTGTGGCGATCCATTGAAAGACACACAGTGTGTGTGTGTGTGTATGTGTCTTTACAGGTGTTAACTGGATAAAGGATGGGAAACAAATGAACAGTTGTGCTCACCTGGTCAGGGAGTGTGCTCACAACCACTGAAAAAACATAGGCTGCTGCAGACCCATGGAGAAGGAAGCATGGAGAGCTGGCAACAAATTGGCTAAACTTGCGCTGTTGTCAAAAGGGGATGATGAGAAGACACAGATCCACAGTATGTGGTTTCTTGGTTAGTGCGTTTCGCAGTTTCAAACTTCATCAAGAGATGGTGGTTTGCATTGATGAAGAGATTTGAAACTTTGAAACGCATTGACTAAGAAACTGGATACTGTGGATATTTTTCTCATCGTCCTTTTCACTGCAGCGCAGGTTTAACCCTTTTGTTTCCACTTGTCCATAGTTCAGAATTAGTAAATATTGACTTTTCGAAAATGGTCACTATTAAAAATCAAAAAGTTCTAGGTTCATTGTTTCCATTTTGTACAACAAATCTGTAAATCCAGGAGAGAACTCTCTTTTCTGGTTGTGTTCGGTAAATTTTAAACTCCATTGATTTTTATTTGGAAAGAATGCAAAAACAGTGTGTGAAAAATTAAGCACATTCTTACTGCTTGAAGCAAAATCGACTTATGCCGAGACAGCAACGGCAGTTTATAAGAAGTAGTTTACTATTAATATGACAGCACAATTTATTTTATTTTCTTTATATCTGATGATAGATTTTATCTTCAAAATAAAGGAACTGCAATGGGCACAAAATGCATACCAGTTTTTGCAGATCTTTTTATTGCAGGCTTGAACAAATATTTATTGAGGGGAATTTGGAACATTCATTCTATGTGTTTTTCTGAAAGATGTATAGTTGATTTTATATTACTTTGGAGTGAAATGGAATAAAAGATAATGAAATTTATTGCGTTTATAAATTGAGTAAAAGTCAATGGGTCTTAAAGTTTAAACAACATATAAGCAGAGAAGAGATTTCCATCCTGGATTTTCAGATTTTTGTAGAAAATGGAAAAATTTTAACTAAACTATTTTTTTTTAAGACCTATTGATGCGAGCAGCCTTTTTGATTTTAATAGTGGCTATTTAAAATATTTAACAAAATTGAACAGATTGAAAGGATAAATGGGAATTGTTCAAAGGGGGAAGATATTAATGATCAGGCAAAAGTAATAACCAAAAGACTGACGTATAAGAACTATTGAGTAACCAGAATAGGAGTGAAAGGTGGAGTGTAATTTAGAAGTAAGGATGGTTGTCAACAGAAGAAAGGAAAGCATTTAGTTAAAAACAATAGTGGGGAAAAATAAAAACATTTTAGGCTTCGCTTCACATTTGTTGTTAGATCTAGCAACAAATGTGAAACCTAAAATGTCTTTATTTTCCCCATTTTATTTTATTTTTTTGTAACCCATGCTCAAATGCAAAACATCCGGAAAACAAAGCCCATAATCTTAAATGCGCCATTCCACAGAAGTAGTTCAGACGATCTCCAGATATAATTTTAGATATCCTAGAACAATAAAAGATAAAGTTGCTATGTCAAATCCAAAATTTAACCCTTCACATTGTATGTTAGATTTGGGAAGGAGTTCCAGAAAATGGATGTACCAGTACGTTTTTGTGAGCGTCTATGCGCAGGAGCTGTCCCGGACATGATCCCCACAGGAGCTCTTAGCTGACCTCAAAGCTCCTGAAGCAATAGCCAGAGTCAGTATTAGCATCATCCTAGGCTGTTTAACCCTTTTAGATGCTGTGATCAATGTTGACTGCTGGATCTAAATGGTTGGGAGAGGGAAGGAGGTCTCTCTTCACCCTATGCTGTGCTGTAATCTCTAGGTGCAGCTTATCTCTAGATCTGCTGCTAAGTAGAGTTTATTTAAGGTGACCAGTTCCCTTTAAGTTTCCCATAAAGGTACCGTCACACTAAGCGACGCTGCAGCGATACCGACAACGATCCCGATCGCTGCAGCGTCGCTGTTTGGTCGCTGGAGAGCTGTCACACAGACAGCTCTCCAGCGACCAACTATGCCGGTAACCAGGGTAAACATCGGGTTACTAAGCGCAGGGCCGCGCTTAGTAACCCAATGTTTACCCTGGTTACCAGCGTAAAAGTAAAAAAAAAAAAAACACTACATACTTACCTTCCGCTGTCTGTCCCTCGGCGCTCTGCTTCTCTGCCCTGTGTAAGCACAGCGGCCGGAAAGCAGAGTGGTGACGTCACCGCTCTGCTTTCCGGCCGCTGTGCTTACACAGGGCAGAGAAGCAGAGCGCCGAGGGACAGACAGCGGAAGGTAAGTATGTAGTGTTTGGTTTTTTTTTACTTTTACGCTGGTAACCAGGGTAAACATCGGGTTACTAAGCGCGGCCCTGCGCTTAGTAACCCGATGTTTACCCTGGTTACCAGCGAAGACATCACTGAATCGGCGTCACACACGCCGATTCAGCGATGTCAGCAGGAAGTCCAGCGACGAAATAAAGTGCTGGACTTTCTGCAGCGACCAACGACATCACAGCAGGATTCTGATCGCTGCTGTGTGTCAAACTGAACGATATTGCTAGCCAGGACGCTGCAACATCACGGATCGCTAGCGATATCGTTTAGTGTGACGGTACCCTTAGTTTTCAATGACTAAGTAACTAAAAGGTAAGTACTTTTTTTTTCATGCAGTATCCATTCTCAAACAAGTGCCATCAGAGCGCACAGCTTTTGGCACCAGCTTACTCCCAATTCTTAAATGAAGAGTGCTCATTTGAGCATGCACATTTATCTGAGATCAAGTGGATATAATTGCAAAATGTAAAGCTTTGTCATATGTTCAAACCTTATAATGTAAAATGAGATTTCAGAGTTAGACATGTTTTTGTTTCTTTTCAGATGTTGGATGAAATGGAAAAAAATATTGAACCCAAGGACATTTACGATGCAAGCATGATCACTACATCTGGAGTTGCTCTAGAAAGTATTTTAGCAACTACTGACAGCCAGCCATTTAAAGAAGGAACAGAAAGTTATTCTGATGTCTGTAAGCCTCTGGAAAATGGGATTATCGATCATGCAGAAGACATAAAGGCTTTTAGCAGTGAAGAGGATGAAGAGGAAGTGAACGTCCATGAATCATCTAGCATCCTTCCTTCATCTGTGTTGGATCAAGCCAGTGTGATTGCTGAGAGATTCATTAATAATCTCTCTAGGAGGAGCAGTTTGGCTTTGGAGGATGGAAAAGCCATCGGGTATATAACTCCAAGGCATTTGAGCAGGAGCAGCAGTTTGATAAATTTAGATGGCTCAGACAGAATCGTGTGTCAGAATGGATCCTCTGATTTTTTAAAGTCTCATCAAGATGTTTTGCCAAATGGTGAAAAGTCTTGCGTAGAGGCTTCACTCAGTAAAGTTAATTCGGTTGAAAATGTTTTTGAAGAAAAACAAAGACCAATTGGTAAACTAAGAGAGTCAGTTCTCTCCTACCAAGACAGGCAACTTATCGACAAGATAAAAACATATTATGACAAGGCAGAACATCACGATGTAGCTTTCAGCATCAAACGCAGAGAAAGCTTAACATACATTCCGGCCGGAGTTGTTAAAAACTCTATATTTAAAATGAACACTCTCCCAGCATATAAGAATCAAAGACCGAGAGCTGAAATACCTTCCAGTAGTCCCATTAGTGAGAATAGTCAGCACCCCACATATGTAGGTGTTTCTGCTCTTGAAGAAAAAGTGGGTCCAGCCTTCTCAATTACACCCATGGAACTCCCCAGTATATCTTCTAAGAGTGACGTTTTGGAAAAGCAACTTCTAGTTTCTGATGAGGTCTTCAAGTGTTCATCAGAAATGGTGAAGGTGTTTGATCAAATTGAAAAAAGTAAAAATGCAAATGACAGCTCAATTATCTATCAATCAAGATTTGTGGAAAATCCAGTGCAGCCTGATGAACCACTCATAATAATTGAGGAGAGTGATTTGGGTACAATTCGAGAAGAATACCAAAATCATACACCAAACAATTCACCTCCTGAACAGATGAGAAATCAGGGCAACAATGAGAGTTTTAGTGGTCAGGACTACAAGACTCCAACTAAGGAAAGTCCCACATTTCTGGAGCTTGCCAACTATATCGACGTAAATCTGTCAGACAATGTGAAGAACAGAGTCTATCAACTTGCTAGGCAATACAGCCAGCGGATTAAATGCAATAAACCCGTTGCTTACAGGCGTCTTTGGGAAATAGAGGATGACATGAGAAGGGGCAGTCTACCTACTGTAAAAGAGGAAAAAAACGAAAGAAAATGTAAGCATTTTATAGTGTTTTCAAAAGAAGTTTCATTTAGGCACAGAAATGACTTTTTCTCAAGTACAACCGGGATTTTAGCACATCAAAGTTTGATAGGTGGTGGGACTCTGGATGCTGGTGGTGGCTAGATGTACTGAGTTGTACGTCAATGGAATGTAGGACTTGGCCGGGTACTGCACATCACCCTCCTATTGATTAGAATAGGTGGTGGATGTACAGCACCCAGCTGCAGTCACTAAACAGTTGACAGAGCTGTACTGCAGAGCGCCGCAACTGAGCAGTTTCGGATGGTATTGGAAAAAGTTAATTGGCTGGAATGTCGGTTTTTGCAGCAATACTGATAAGTATTGATGACCTATCCTAGGGATAGCTAACAAAGTGCCACTCTGTAACGTTATAGCATGCAGACATGAAACATATCAATTTGGAATTGCATTACTGCTCTAGAAAATTGGAAAAAACAAAGATACTTAGCACATACATTGGCCAGTTCAGGTATGACCAGCGGCCATGACAAGGCAATCTTCTTTGCTGGGAACCAAACCCTATGGGAATCCTCTCATGGGCTGATAAATGTAGGCTTTCAGCAAAGGAGAGGATTCACATTGGATTAGGTTCCAAGCAAGGAGGTGCTTTGAAACAAAGCTCTAAAATATGCAAATTGCTCCTCAAAATTTAAGCATGGTAGTATTTAGCTAGAGATGGGTGGATTGATTTGAGGGACTGTTCCATCAGCTAGGTCAGTATTTTCTGGACAAGAGGCTTTCAAATCTTTTACCTTGGGGATCCCCAGCGCAATGTCATCTGTTTAGTGATAAGCCAGCCAAACCAATCATCTTCATGCTGCAATGATTATGTCATGCCAGTTTGGCTAATCAGAAGCCGCCCTGGGTTACAGTAGGTAAGAGATTTGCGAGCCTCCCATCCTGGGTTGCTAGACATCCAGAAATTCTGTATTCGTCTGTTAAATACAGCACTTTTTTGTCCGGTCTGTTAAAAAATAAATAAATAAATGTATGCGTACGTGATTTCTTGGATGCTGAAGAAACTTATACAGATTATTACTGAAATTCTCATCATTTTACCGTTCACAGTGACTGCAGCTGATGTCTTCATATCAGAATTATGGGCTGTAGACATGGATCATTTATTTATTTATTTTGGTTTTTCAAAAATGTTGTTTGTCCATTATTTTTTGATTAGCTGCCCAGAAAAAATAAAAAGTCATGTTGGCAACCCTTCTTCCATCCAGTGGCCAAAGACTTCTGACCAGGCTGATGGACTGGAGAACCGCAAATTGATCGGCCCACTTATCCATTTCTATTATTTTATATGGAGATTTTGATTTATTAAATTATCAGATAGGTTCAACAATGTTTAGAAATGTTTGTAAAATTTATTATTTTTTTGTTTGCTTTAGGTAAACTGAAGACTGTACTTTCTTTACCTCTGGACAATCATATGGTTTCACAGGAGCACAGCCCAACGATTGCAACGCCTTCTCCTTTATACAGTGAGAAGTCTCCCAGGCGATTATTATTCGATTCTCCTGATGGCTCCAACACACATTCCCCATTAAAATCCGACTGCAAAAGCCCCCTGAGTCCGGTCACAACAGAAATATTCCATTGGCCGGATGTCCGAGAACTGAGATCGAGGTACACAAGTACTGCTGGACTCGTCAAAAACCTTCCAGTTAACAGAAGCCTATCGGTACCTGATAAATTGATGGATGACCATGTGGGAAATTTGCCAGATGTATGTAACATAAATTACATTAGTCCTTCACACAAAAAGAATATAAAACATTCAGTGAGCATGAAAAGTGTATCAGAGGAAATAAATCTTTTTGATAAAGTAGACGTCCAAAATCCAAGTAGGACTGCAAGTCCTGAAGCCCTGCGCAATGGGGACCATGGGCAAGTGATAAATGACTGCTACTACATTAGCGCAGAAGCTCCTCTAGAAAACAACAAAAAAATAATAATTTTGGAAAAGATTTCTCCTGCCTCTGTCTGCGATGTAGACGACACCTACGTACACATCAGATCCCCAACCAGCAGAGAGAAGATTTCAATAAAAGCCGTCATAGAACGATGCAAAGCTTATCAGGATACCGAGGAATATAAAATAAGGGAAAGTCTCCTCAACTCGGATGGTTCATCAGACGTTACACCAGAACAATCAAAACCGAAAGACTTAACCACTAATGACATTGCGCTGCAAAATAGAGTCAGGAACTTAAGAGAGAAGTTCCAAACCTTAAATTCAAAAGTCAGCACTCAGAATTAACTATTTGATGAACTGAAGAATTTATATGTATAACCATTAAACGGAATCTTTCAGCAACATTTTGCTGTTTAATCTGAGAGCAGCATAGTGTAGAGGGAGGGAGCCTGAGTCCACGGATGTGTCACTTTCTAGGCTGTGTGCTGTAATTTCAATACAATCAGTGTTTTATTAGCAGAAGATTATCACTGCCAGACTAGGTGCAGCGAGCAAAAAAGTCCAGCTAATCTGTGTGACCCCGCCCCCATCACTGATTAGCAGCTTGCTGACAATTTACACTGGAAGCTGCCAATCAGGGGTGTGGGCGGGGTTATACACAGCTCAGCAATCTGACCACTGCTACGTGTATAGATTACATAGTAAAAACCTGCTGAGCGATTCCCTTTAAGGCAAAATGTCAATTGAATTTTCTGTTTAATGAGATGCACAAGGTTTCACAATTATATATTTATGAGTAGCACAGAAATATACAGCAAAATCACTATTTATAGAGGGACAGTTTGATGATAGAATGAGCATCTTTGTATATAGTGTATTTTATTAACCATACATGTGTGTGTATATTGTTGTCCTCATTTACGTTGAATATTATATTGATACAGTTTTGTTTTTTTGCTAAAACCTTTCACTACAGTTTTGGAAAAATAAATCTCTCTTAAATGAATGAATTTATGTGGATCAAAAAATAACTTACTGAAATATTACATCTCTGCCTAGCTTGAGAACAAAAATGCCATGTGTCACATATAATATATACATATATATATATATTTATACTTATCTGGCAAAAATTAAGAGACCATTGCAAATTTTTCAGTTTGTCTAATTTTTCTCTTTATAGGTATATTTTTGAGTAAAATGTAAATTGTTCTTTTATTCTATAAACTACTGACAACATGTCTCCGAAGTTCCAAGCAATACATTTTGTAATTATTTTCTGAAAATGAGAAATTGTCAAAGTAACAAAAAATGCATTGCTTGCAGACCTCAAATAATGCAAAAAAAAAGTGTATAATCATTTAGAAACAACAATGCTAATGTCTTAACGCAGGGAGAGATCAGAAATCAATATTTTGTGGAATAACCATGATTTTTAATCCCAGCTTTCATGCGTCTTGGCATGCTTTCCACCAGTCTTTCACACTGCTTCTGGGTGACCTTATTCCACTCCTGGTACAAAAATGTAAGCAGGTCTTGTTTGTTTGATGGCTTGTGACTATCTATCTTCCTCTTGATTGGCACCCACAGTCCCTCGTCACTACCTGACATCAACACTCTGCGGATCAATCTGTTCATCCCTAGTTGGAACCAAAAAGTGAGTATAACATTTGCCACAACACAGAACACGCGACAGAAAGAACCAAAATAATTTTTAATTTAGTGAAAATCAACAATGCATTAAACATTTGTTGATTTCGTACAAGCACCATAAGTTTTCAACACACGGAAAATCATACCAAACAAAAGAAAACAAAAACACCAAAAATGTAAAGGTGTCCACAAACCTGAATCTAGCTCTTTTTACCAAGTAACCGTTCCTCAGGTGACCATAAGTAGTCTGCATATAGGTCCCTGATGCACAGGCCATAGGTTCCATCTCTTGCTGATGGTGCCACATCCTGCTTAACAGATTAGATAGACTGGGGATTTGGCACTACATCAACTATGGAATGATAGATTGTACTATAATTTAGCAGGATCACCTCCTTGATATTATCAGGATCGATTTAATTGCTTCTAAGGAAATCTTGCCACTTGGAAATCAAAATCCCAAAGTCACACTCCACCCACAGGCGGGCTCATATAAACCAATAGTTGAAAATGTGCTTATGAGTATCCAACCCATCCTGAAGGAAAGGGACGCGTTACATTCATGGACAGGCTAAATTCTTCATCTCCATAAAATCTGATCAACCCTATAAGTGTGGAAGATGCAAACATCTGTTGCACCTCTATAAGTCCCAACAGCCTCCAGTAGAAGCCATTAATTGCTATCAGCCATGACCAACAGCATCACCGAAAAATACTGTTTGTAATTTTAAAAAACTGGAACCTAAGTTAAGTGACCTTTTAAGCTGAACATGCTTTTTGTCCAGTGTCCCAACACAGTTCGTAAACTGTGCCACATCCAGGAATCCCTGGCAATGAACAACCACTCCTGCGCCGTTGGATGAGGAATGACCTTGGTCATCAGGTGTACCCATATGAGTTCACACATTTCCCAGTCAATCGCTGGGATGGTGGACCTGCCAAGTAGAAATTCAAAGTGCAGTGATGCAATAAAGCTCTGAGAGGAAAGAAACAAAGTTTATTACGATGTGGACAGTGCTTAAGACATATCCTCTGCAAAGTGGTGGTGTTCATTTTATTTGGCCAATACATAACAGAAACTAGTACAAACGAGACTCAATAAATCAACATTACACTCACTTCATAATCACAAGTAGTCTTCCCTCTACCGATGTACATACAGTAGTCTCTGTAAAGTTGTTTTGGCCACAATTCATTCACTAGCCAAACAAATGTCCAAAAAGATGGTAAAAGGTAATAAACTTAGAAGAGTCCCTGTAAAGTTCTGCATACAACGCATAGAAATGCCAATATGACTGGTACTGGAAGACAATATGGTGAACCCATGGCCTTCAAACTCCTCCGTAGGTTTTCCGCAAATGTGTCATCACTCTCCCAAATGCCAAGACATAAGCCAAGCCAAAAAAAACATGATCAACTGGAAAACTATACATGTTGGTCACACAAAAAGCACTGCAACAATGAACTCTTGTGTCACAAACTACAGAAAATTGATTCTGATGGGCTCAAAACCAAGGTTCAGATTCATTTTTTTTTTTATTTGGAAAACGCGTATGCTGAAAATTGGACATATGGGCTAAAATCTGATGAAAATCGGGCCATAGACCAAAGACTTGGATGAGAATTGGTCCAATTTTCACATCGGTAAAAAAAAACCTGGCATATGAAGTAGCCCTTATGGAACTAGTCGTTGAATAAATAAATGTCCCTTTTCATCCTTTTTTTCATGCCATGAATATGGCTGTATCAATCATGCTAGCTGTGGTTCCTCTTGGCAAGGCATTGTACATTTGCCCTAAATGATTTTTCGTCGTTGAAAGTATATTAGTTCACTATTTGGCAACTGTGACACATTATATAGTGACAGCTGCTGGGCTGATCAGATCATGTGATCGATGTTGCCTTGCAATGGAGAAGCCATTAACCCTTTTACCCCCAAGGGTGGTTTGCACGTTAATGACCGGGACACTTTTTGCAATTCTGACCACTGTCCCTTTATGAGGTAATAACTCTGGAACGCTTCAACGTATTGCACTGATTCTGAGATTGTTTTTCCAGGACATACTGTACTTCATGATACATAGATAAAATAAAATTACATTTAAATTAAAAATAAAATTTCGATATGACTTGTGTTTGTAAAAAAAAAAAAAATGGAAATTTGCCGGAAATTTCGAAAATTTTGCAATTTTCAAACTATGTATTGTGTGATGCAGTGACCCCTGTGGCAGCTAGGGGGCGCTGTGTGTGCTCCTTGGGATATGCATGGAGGCATATTTGTTATAATCGTGGTGTAACAGTGACTGGCAGTGTTGTGAATGGCCGATATGTGTCACAGAGGGAGTCTGCGTTGTAAGTCTGATGTAATGTTGTTCTGGGACCTGTAGTCCCTCAAGAGTTGGTGTAGTTGTAAGGGAGACTTACTAGGCTAGTTATGTGAGATGGGCGGGACAAACTAGCCACACATCCACACTCCCACCCAGGGGAGTGGTTGAGTATATAATGTGACCAGGGTGTGGGTCACATGTTCCTGTGTGGTTCCAGTGTTTGGACCTGAGTGGTGAAGGTCCTGGAAGTATGTGTTGGATTTCCTGGGAGTAGGAGTCCTGAAGAGCACATGCTGATGTGTTGGATTTCCTGGGAGTAGGAGTCCTGAAGAGCACATGGTGGGGCTTCAGACCTGGTGGCCTGGGGTGTTGGACTGACGTCCTGAATAGCACCCGGACAGGTCACATGCCTGGGATGTTGGACGAAAGTCCTGAATAGCACCTGGACAGGTCACATGTGTGATTCCTGGAGAGCACAGTATGTGTTGGATTTCCTGGGAGTAGGAGTCCTGAAGAGCACATGCTGGGGCTTTGGACTCACTGGTGGCCTGGGGTGTTGGACTACGTCCTGAATAGCACCTGGACAGGTCACATGCTTGTGTGTTGGGAGGTCCTGGGACTAGGACCGGATCCCTGAATAGCACACTGAACAACCTGTGTTGGAAGACCTGGGAGTAGGCTTCCTAAAGAGCACAATATGTGTTGAATTTCCTGGGAGTAGGAGTCCTGAAGAGCACATGCTGGTGTGTTGGGAGGTCCTTGGACTAGGACCGGATCCCTGAATAGCGCACAGTGACTGTGGTTCTGGATGGTCTATGTTGGGGAAGCTACCGTCCTTCGGTGGGTCTGGACTGACTAAGATATGCCGCCCAGGCAAGTTGGTGATCCCTGTGAGGCAGCTTTCCTGGAAGAGTAGACTGACAGTCAGCAGGTGGAGCAGGAGCTCCCGTCAGGTACTATACAGACTGTTGGTGCTTGTAATGTTCTATGAACTGTGTGGTCTCCCACGGTGACTGAACGGAGTGAGGTTTGGCGTGTTTAGAGACCACAGCCCAGTGTCATATGCGCTGTATGTGACTTGGGACATTGGTGAAGTGTATGGCGTACGGACACCCATGGTAACTGGGCGAAGTGAGAGGTCCAGCATGTTTAGTGTCTGTGAGCCAAAGCCGTATGTGAAGTATCTATATATATAATTGTCTAAGGGTTTTTCCGTCTGTCTGTCTGTCCTGGAAATCCCACGTCTCTGACCTCGACCAATCAGCGACGGGCACAGTATCGATGTAGAAATCCCGCGCCTCTGATTGGTCGAGGCCGCCAGGCCTCGACCAATCAGCGACGGGCACAGCGACGATGATGTCATGAAGGACGTAGACATCCCGCGTCTCTGATTGGTCGAGGCCGCTGTCATAAAGGTTGCCTTGACCAATCAGCGACGGGCACAGTCTGCCGCAAATTCTGGAATCATCATTGTCCATATTCTACGGGGACATGCATATTCTAGAATACCCGATGCGTTAGAATCGGGCCACAGTCTAGTTTAAGATAAAGCTGCAAGTTAATATCACCAGTTGGTGCCTGTTGTGTTATGAAATGTATAATGTGAACGGTGCACAACCCGGTTTATGACACTTTAATAAACCGTATAGACTGTGTTTAAGCGAAAAATCGTGCCTGACTACGTTAATCCCGTGCCAAGCGAGTGTCCCCCAATACACTCAGTAAGAGCAATCTTACAATTGTTATGCCCTTAAATCAGCGATATGTCACACAAAATAGTTAAAGAAGTTGTTCACTACTATAACTTTTTTTTTTTTCATAAATCTTGCTATTATGTGACACTGAAAACATCCACTGTATTTATTTTAGCAATATTACTTTTTATCATGCTGTAGCAGCACATCCTCAGTGCGGGATCCAGCTCTCATGGGGTTAATCGACAACTTCCTTTCTCCTGACTTATTGTGCTCTAATACTGCAAGTTCCATGATGCATTGCACTTGCCTGTAACTTCGTACCTTCTTACTGCGTATATGTGTGGGTATATATACATATGTCCATCTACATACACTTGTGTGCATGTATATATTATGTGTGTTCTAATTTTACACTACTAGTGCTCATATACAGGAGAGGCCTCTGTATCAGAAACAATATATGCGCCATTTGCAGTACAACAGCTCACCCTAAGTCACAATTCCACCTGCTCTGGAGGTAGAAATGGCCCCCATTGCCTCTTAGCTGCACAGATTGCACCAATGTGGTGTCAAACCTCATATATACACACAAATATATACTTCTATGTGTATGTACGAAAAAAAATTATTTATTCATATACATACACTTTAACTCCTTAATCCCATATGACGTACTATACCGTCGGGGTGGGGTGGGCTTTAATTCCCACCGACGGTATAGTACGTCATAGGCGATCGGCCGCGCTCACGGGGGGAGCGCGGCCGAGTGTCAGCTGCCTATCGCAGCTGACATCCGGCACTACGTGCCACGAGCGGTCACGGACCGCCCCCGGCACATTAACCCCCGGCACACCGCGATCAAACATGATCGCGATGTGCCGGCGGTATAAGGAAGCATCGCGCAGGGAGGGGGCTCCCTGCGGGCTTCCCTGAGCCCCCCGCAGCAACGCGATGTGATCGCGTTGCTGCGAGGGTCTCCTACCTCTTTCCTCCTTGCTGGACCCGGATCCAAGATGGCCACGGCATCCGGGTCCTGCAGGGAGGGAGGTGGCTTCACAGAGCCTGCTCAGAGCAGGCACTGTGAAGCCTGCAGTGCAAGTGCAAACTGTCAGGTCATTGATCTGTGATGTCCCCCCCCCTGGGACAAAGTAAAAAAAAAAATTTCCAAATGTGTAAAAAAAAAAAAAAAAATATTCCTAAATAATGAACAAAAAAAAAATATTATTCCCATAAATACATTTCTTTATCTAAATAATAAAAAAAAACAAAAGTACACCTTTAGTATCGCCGCGTCCGTAACGACCCGTCCTATAAAACTGGCCCACTAGTTAACCCCTTCAGTAAACACCGTAAGGAAAAAAGAAAAAAAAGAGGCAAAAAACAACGCTTTATTATCATACCGCCGAACAAAAAGTGGAATAACACGCGATCAAAAAGACAAATATAAATAACCATGATACCGCTGAAAGCGTCATCTAGTCCCGCAAAAAATGAGCCGCCATACAGCATCATCAGCGAAAAAATAAAAAAGTTAGTCCTGAGAATAAAGCGATGCAAAAATAATAATTTTTTCTATAAAATAGTTATCGTATAAAAGTACCAAAACATAAAAAAATGATTTAAATGAGGTATCGCTGTAATCGTACTGACCCGAAGAATAAAACTGCTTTATCAATTTTACCAAACGTGGAACGGTATAAACGCCTCCCCCAAAAGAAATTCATGAATAGCTGGTTTTTGGTCATTCTGCCTCACAAAAATCGTAATACAAAGCGATCTAAAAATGTCACGTGCCCGAAAATGTTACCAATAAAAACGTCAACTCGTCCCGCAAAAAACAAGACCTCACATGACTCTGTGGACCAAAATATGGAAAAATTATAGCTCTCAAAATGTGGTAACGCAAAAAATATTTTTTGCAATGAAAAGCGTCTTTCAGTGTGTGACGGCTGCCAATCATAAAAATCCGCTAAAAAACCCGCTATAAAAGTAAATCAAACCCCCCTTCATCACCCCCTTAGTTAGGGAAAAATTAAAAAAATGTATTTATTTCCATTTTCCCATTAGGGTTAGGGCTAGGGTTAGGGTTAGGGTTGGGGCCACAGTTAGGGTTGGGGCTAAAGTTAGGGTTAGGGTTGGGGCTAAAGTTACGGTTAGGGTTTAGATTACATTTACAGTTGGGAATAGGGTTGGGATTAGGGTTAGGGGTGTGTCAGGGTTAGAGGTGTGGTTAGGGTTACTGTTGGGATTAGGGTTAGGGGTGTGTTTGGATTAGGGTTTCAGTTATAATTGAGGGGTTTCCACTGTTTAGGCACATCAGGGGCTCTCCAAACGTGACATGGCGTCCGATCTCAATTCCAGCCAATTCTGCGTTGAAAAAGTAAAACCTTGCTCCTTCCCTTCCGAGCTCTCCCGTGTGCCCAAACAGGGGTTTACCCCAACATATGGGGTATCAGCGTACTCAGGACAAATTTTTTTTTTTAATTTTCACGGCTCTGCGTTACAAACTGTAGTGAAATACTTGGGGGTTCAAATCTCACAACACATCTAGATGAGTTCCTTAGGGGGTCTAGTTTCCAAAATGGTGTCACTTGTGGGGGGTTTCTACTGTTTAGGTACATTAGGGGCTCTGCAAACGCAATGTGACACCTGCAGACCATTCCATCTAAGTCTGCATTCCAAATGGCGCTCCTTCCCTTCCGAGCCCTTCCATGCGGCCAAACAGTGGTTCCCCCACATATGGGGTATCAGCGCACTCAGGACAAATTGGACAACAAATTTTGGGGTCGAATTTCTCCTCTTACCCTCGGGAAAATACAAAACTGGGGGTTAAAAAATTTTTGGGGGAAATTTTTTTTTTTTTTCACGGCTCTGCGTTACAAACTGTAGTGAAACACTTGGGGGTTCAAAGCTCTCACAACACATCTAGATGAGTTCCTTAGGGGGTCTACTTTCCAAAATGGTGTCACTTGTGGGGGGTTTCAATGTTTAGGCACATCAGTGGCTCTCCAAATGCAACATGGCGTCCCATCTCAATTCCTGTCAATTTTGCATTGAAAAGTCAAACGGCGCTCCTTCTCTTCTGAGCTCTCCCATGCGCCCAAACAGTGGTTTACCCCCACATATGGGGTATCAGCGTACTCAGAACAAATTGTACAAAAACTTTTGGGGTCCAATTTCTTCTCTTACCCTTGGGAAAATAAAAAAATTGGGGGTGAAAAGATAAATATGATTTTTTTATTTTTACGGTTCTGCATTATAAACTTCTGTGAAGCACTTGGTGGGTCAAAGTGCTCACCACACCTCTAGATAAGTTCCTTAGGGGGTGTACTTTCCAAAATGGTGTCACTTGTGGGCGGTTTCAATGTTTAGGCACATCAGGGGCTCTCCAAACGCAACATGGTTTCCCATCTCGATTCCAGTCAATTTTGCATTGAAAAGTCAAATGGCGCTCCTTTGCTTCCGAGCTCTGTCATGCGCCCAAACAGTGGTTTACCCCCACATATGGGGTATCTGTGTACTCAGGACAAATTGTACAACAACTTTTGGGGTCCATTTTCTCCTGTTACCCTTAGTAAAATAAAACAAATTGGAGCTGAAGTAAATTTTTTGTGAAAAAAAAGTTAAATGTTCATTTTTATTTAAACATTCCAAAAATTCCTGTGAAGCACCAGAAGGGTTAATAAACTTCTTGAATATGGTTTTGAGCACCTCGAGGGGTGCAGTTTTTAGAATGGTGTCACACTTGGGTATTTTCTATCATATAGACCCCTCAAAATGACTTCAAATGAGATGTGGTCCCTAAAAAAAAAATGGTGTTGTAAAAATGAGAAATTGCTGGTCAACTTTTAACCCTTATAACTCCTTAACAAAAAAAATTTTTGGTTCCAAAATTGTGCTGATGTAAAGTAGACATGTGGGAAATGTTACTTAAGTATTTTGTGTGACATATCTCTGTGATTTAATTGCATAAAAATTCAAAGTTGGAAAATTGCGAAGATTTCATAATTTTCGCCAAATTTCCATTTTTTTCACAAACAAACGCAGGTACTATCAAAGAATTTTTACCACTATCATGAAGTACAATATGTCCCGAGAAAACAATGTCAGAATCACTGGGATCTGTTGAAGTGTTCCAGAGTTATAACCTCATAAAGGGACAGTGGTCAGAATTGTAAAAATTGGCACGGTCATTAACGTGCAAACCACCCTCGGGGCTTAAGGGGTTAAAGGGAACCTGTCACCCCCAAAATCGAGGGTGAGGTAAACCCACCATCATCATCAAAGGCTTATCTACAGCCTTCTGGAATGCTGTAGATAAGCCCCCGATGAGCTTGGCTCACCCTCGATTTTGGGGGTGACAGGTTCCCTTTAATATTTTGATGCAGAGTGATATTTACATATATAAGGAACTTTGAAGGGTTTGTCCACTATTCTAACAACCCCCTCTCAGTCTGTATGTTTACTCAATTCCAGTGCCTGCACGTTCCAATGGTGTCAGCGCGGTGTCTCGCAGCGATTGTACCCTGTGGTCAATCAGTGGCCGCATCAACCTCTCCCCGCCTTCTAAGCAAACTCTTATATCTGTAGGAAGTGTGTTGCTGCATTTTTTTTAATAATTACCAAATGTAAGCCATTTTTCCTAAGGCGAAAACAGTGAAGCAGCCACTGATTGTCCACAGGGTTCACATAATGACACTGACACAAATTCGCCGTGAGAGAAACCGTGGTGACACCATTGGAAGTATTCAAATCACATCCTTGTATTCACACAACGGTTCACTCTCTGTGTAATGTATTCACACTGAGTGATTACAGTTTTGTAGACTGTAGTCTACACTATGCATTTTATAGATTTCAAACGGTTTAATATATCATATATTAAAGGGATTGTTCAGTACTTGTCCATTACTTTATATTTATGGTCTTTCCTTTGGTTATGTCATCACTGGGATATCGATAACCATATCTGCCACCCTCACCGATGAGCTATTATTGGCGCTGACAGAGGAGAGATCTGCTCAGTAGCATAGCGGAACTACCTCGCTCCTACTGTACGCCGGCCGTAGTGTTGTACTGCTGATATAACCTTGTTCATTTCCATTACTGCAGATGTGCATTACCCGGCCATGTCCACCATGTAGTTGACGTTGCTGTGTTGTTCCACACCACTGCTAAGCACATCTGTTCGCTGACTGTGCCAATAACAGCTGATCTTATATTTAGGACCTATCCTTAGACCAGTGTTCCCCAACTCCGTTTCTCAAGAGCCACCAACAGGTCACGGTTTCAGGATTTCCTTAGTATTGCACAGGTGATTGAATGCTTGCCTGTCTAGGGGATGCAATTATCACCTGTGCAATACTAAGGAAATCCTGAAAACATGACCTTTCGGTGGCTCTTGAGGACCGGACTTGGGGAACACTGCCTTAGACTATGTCATCAATGAAAATTACTGGATGTCACGGATCCCTCTCCGTGGTGTCACTAATTCGTCACGTACCCGCTCTCAGTACGTGACTTGTGGTTGTGCCTGCAAGGGTTAATCTATCTCCCCACTCTCAGTCCAGCATTCAACCTCTACAGCATAGGACAATGGGAGCATAAATCACACACCGACCCAGGCCACACACCTGCTCATTCATGCTGCCACCACTCATCAAACACATGGGCGATGAGTCCCGGAAATTTTAATAATAATAAATGTCTACCACTCATAAGACTCACACACCTTAGGCTATGGATTCGTTATAACATTCAAGGTTCAACTAGTTAAAGTTTATACTTTAATACAAAAAGGTTCAGTGCTTACAGTAAGAAAAAGGTATAAAAATATAATAAACAGACATACAACTTATGCAAGTATAACATAAACAGGAGAAAACTTACATAAATCATCTAACTTGGTAATATGGAGTTGGTGGAACACATCATCTTCTCAGGCTGCCATCACATGTGAACACGATTCTAGGTATACAGGTCTAATTTATAGCTTTAGTCTGGAGGTCAGATTTCTAGACCAGCCCCTCAGGTTAATGTCATAATTGATTGTTTTTGATTGGACCACAGCCGTGCTACCAATGAATATATTTTCTCTTGAGATCCTTTGTGTAAACGTTCTCACAGAGATACTATCAGGCCATAATTGACATCTCTCTTCCAAGAGCTAGGAGGTGTCAAGTGTTACCCTTTCTTCTTGGTCTTGGCTAGACCCCCTGGTGAGATTGGAGACAGAAGTCTACTTGTCTCAGGAAAATACATATTAATACCTGGGTGAGACATGCAGCCTTCAGGACAGATGTTACTAGTCACACAATACCTATACATAGGTCACTGCACACATATTTATATAAATAATTGTCTGTAACGGAAATCCCGTGTCGCTGATTGGTTGCGCCCAGCCGGCCACGACCTATCAGCGATATTGGCACGGGATTTAATCACCACTTTGCTGTTTGGTCACGGCTGGCCGCGACCAATCAGCGACAGGCACAGTCCAGCCGCAAATTGGTCCCTCACTACTTCAGTCCAGTCAGTGCCCCCTCCATACTAACCTCCAGTCAGCGCCCACATAGCTTTTTAGGACTGCGTTACACCGCGGTGTAACACAGTTCGTTAACGCTTCCATTAACCGTGTAAGTGTGCCCAACATTTTACTTTTGATGCTGCCTATGAAGCATCCATAGTAAAAACATAAGATGTTAAAAATAATAATAAAAAAAACATTCTCACCGTCCGCCCCAGCCTTTCCCGGTCCTTAAGACGCTCCAGTCCCAAGAATGCATTGCAGCAAATCCCGGACATGACGTTGCAGTCTTGTGAGACCGCTACATCATCACAGGTTATTGTCGCGACAAGCATCGGTTAAGGTCATAGCCTGGATCCGGGGGCCGCCGGAAGGTGAGTATATAACTTTTTTATTTTAATTCTTTTTTTTTAACAGGGATATGGTGCCCACATTGCTATATACTACATGGGCTTTGTTATATACTGCGTGGGCTGTGTTATATACTACGTGGCTGTTATATACTATGTCGCTGTGCTATATACTACGTGGGCTGTGCTATATACTACGTGGGCTGTTATATACTGCGTGGGCTGTGTTATACACTACGTGGCTGTGTTATATACTGCGTGGCTGTGTTATATACTACATGGGCTGTGTTATATACTGCGAGGACTGTTATATACTACGTGGCTATGCTATATACTACGTGGGCTGTGTTATATACTAGATGGGCTGTGTTATATACTACGTGGCTTTGTTATATACTACATGGGCTGTGCTATATACTACGTGGCTATGTTATATACTACGTGGGCTGTGCTATATACTACGTGGCTGTGTTATATACTGCGTGGGCTGTGTTATATGCTGCGTGGGCTGTGCTATATACTACGTGGGCTGTGCTATATACTACATACATATTCTAGAATACCTGATTCGTTAGAATAGGGCATCTAGTAAATTATAAACACGCAGCGTTTCCCAGTTGAAAACAAAATGGCAAAATACTAGGCAGAAACATGTGTTAACGCTGTGATAAAGTGCAGAGTGCTAATAAGGTGCTACATATAGTGCTTACTCATGTGGGTATGGTGCCCGCTGAGTCCGTAACTCCAACGCACGTTTCACAATATTTGCTTCTTCGGGAGGCTTGTGTACTGCTGCTTCTTTTGTTGTGTTATCACCAATTATCCATAATTTTGACAGATATTTTATGGATTTTTGTATTGTTTAACAAAGTTATATACACTTTTTCATTATTACTTGTTCTTTGGATTATAATTTTGGGGCATTATACTCCAGTGGTCTCTATAGGTATAATTTCTGTATATATATATATATATATATATATACTAGCTATTGAACCCGTTCGGTGGCGAGCATTTATATTGGTATATGGTCTCCATCCTGGTATGTGCTGCTCCATCCTGCGCCCCCATCCTGTCATGTGCTGCTCCCATCCTGCGCCCCCGTTCTGTCATGTGCTGCTCCCATCCTGCGCCTCCATTCTGTCATTTGCTGCTCCCATCCTGTCATTTGCTGCTCCCATCCTGCGCCCGTTCTGTCATTTGCTGCTCCCATCCTGCGTCCCCGTTCTGTCATTTGCTGCTGCCATCCTGCGCCCGTTCTGTCATGTGCTGCTGCCATCCTGCGCCCGTTCTGTCATGTGCTGCTGCCATCCTGCGCCCGTTCTGTCATGTGCTGCTGCCATCCTGCGCCCGTTCTGTCATGTGCTGCTGCCATCCTGCGCCCGTTCTGTCATGTGCTGCTGCCATCCTGCGCCCCCACTGTCATGTGCTGCTGCCATCCTGCGCCCGTTCTGTCATGTGCTGCTCCCATCCTGCGCCCGTTCTGTCATGTGCTGCTGCCATCCTGCGCCCGTTCTGTCATGTGCTGCTGCCATCCTGCGCCCGTTCTGTCATGTGCTGCTGCCATCCTTCGCCCGTTCTGTCATGTGCTGCTGCCATCCTGCGCCCGTTCTGTCATGTGCTGCGGCCATCCTGCGCCCGTTCTGTCATGTGCTGCTGCCATCCTGCGCCCGTTCTGTCATGTGTTGCGGCCATCCTGCGCCCGTTCTGTCATGTGCTGCTGCCATCCTGCGCCCGTTCTGTCATGTGCTGCGGCCATGCTGCGCCCGTTCTGACATGTGCTGCTGCTATCCTGCGCCCGTTCTGTCATGTGCTGCTGCCATCCTGCGCCCGTTCTGTCATGTGCTGCTGCCATCCTGCGCCCGTTCTGTCATGTGCTGCTGCCATCCTGCGCCCGTTCTGTCATGTGCTGCTGCCATCCTGCGCCCGTTCTGTCATGTGCTGCTGCCATCCTGCGCCCGTTCTGTCATGTGCTGCTGCCATCCTGCGCCCGTTCTGTCATGTGCTGCTGCCATCCTGCGCCCGTTCTGTCATGTGCTGCTGCCATCCTGCGCCCGTTCTGTCATGTGCTGCTCCCATCCTGCGCCCGTTCTGTCATGTGCTGCTCCCATCCTGCGCCCGTTCTGTCATGTGCTGCGGCCATCCTGCGCCCGTTCTGTCATGTGCTGCGGCCATCCTGCGCCCGTTCTGTCATGTGCTGCTGCCATCCTGCGCCCGTTCTGTCATGTGCTGCTGCCATCCTGCGCCCGTTCTGTCATGTGCTGCGGCCATCCTGCGCCCGTTCTGTCGTGCTGCTGCCATCCTGCGCCACCATTGTATTTATATGCCCCCCGCTCCAGTGTGTATGCCCCCGAATGCTGCTGCCATATAAAAAAAAAAAAAATACCATACTCACCTATCGTCCGGCTCCACTGCAGGTATGTCTTCAAGAAAATGGCGCCGGAAAGCGGGGACTGCGCAGGCGCCGATTCCGGCAGCAGGAATCGGCGCCTGCGCAGTCCGCGCTTTCCGGCGCCATTTTCTTGAAGACACACCTGCAGTGGAGCCGGAGTGTGTCTTCAAGAAAATGGCGCCGGAAAGCGCGGACTGCGCAGGCGCCGATTCCGGCAGCAGGAATCGGCGCCTGCGCAGTCCGCGCCCTCCGGAGCCGGGAGCAGAGGAGCCGGGAGACGGAGCCGCAAGCAGCGCTGGAACCGGGAAAGGTGAGTATACTTACCCTCCCTCCTGGCGGTCCCTGACTCTCCGGTGGAGATCGCGGTATGCGTTCAGTGCTTACGCATACCGCGATCTCCCGGGAACGTCGCTCTGTGAGGCCCAGACTGCGCCGGCGCTTGCGCAGTCTATAGAGGCTTCGGACAGAGTGACGCTCCCAGCGTTATATTATAGATATATAGATAGAAATATATATATATATATATATATATATATATATATATATATATATATATATATATACAAACAAAGAGAGAACAGCCGGGCGGCACCACCGCCAATGATACTGTGGGAACCGCTCACCTGTGTCCTGAAGGTAAAGCTCAGTCCTGGGTGCAAAGCTCCGCTGGAAAACAGCCACAAATGAATCGCCAGTGTGAAGAAAGGAGCGCACTGCCTGGACGTCCGGTGCAGGTGAACTTTATTCCAAAAGCATAAAAGACATCTTCACGACCGGGGGTGCTATGAGAAGAGTGCGGCAAAGCTGGACAACGGCCGTTTTGCGCCCGACCGGCGCTTCAACGGTTGAAGCGCCGGTCGGGCGTGAAACGGCCGTCGTCCAGCTTTGCCGCACTCTTCTCATAGCACCCCCGGTCGTGAAGATGTCTTTTATGCTTTTGGAATAAAGTTCACCTGCATCGGATGTCCAGGCAGTGCGCTCCTTTCTTCACACTGGCGATATATATATATATATATATATATATATATATATAATATATATATATCCATAGATATATCCATGTTTCTTAACCCCTTCACCCCCGGATTTATTTACATTTTTCCTTTGTCGTTTTTCGCTCCCCTTATTTCCAGAGCCATAATTTTTTTATTTTGCCTTCAATATGACTATGTGAGGGCTTATATTTTGCGGGACAAGTTGTACTTTTGAACGATACCATTGGTTTTACGATGTCATGTAACAGAAAACGGGAAAAAAATTCAAAGTGCGATGAAATTGCCAAAAAAGTGCAATCTTAAACTGGCTTTTTGTTTGGCTTTGTTGCTATCTTCGTTACGAGTTCATAGACACGAAACATGTCTAGGTTCTTTTTTATCTAAGTGGTGAAAAAAAAATTCCAAACTTTGCAAAAAACAATTAAATACAATAATTGCGCCATTTTCCGATACCCGTAGCGTCTCCATTTTTTTGTGACCTGGAGTTGGATGAGAGCTTATTTTTTGCGTGCCGAGCTGACGTTTTTAATGATACCACTTTTGTGCAGATACATTCTTTTGATTGCCTGTTGTTGCATTTTAATGCAATGTCGCGACGACCAAAAAAACATAATTTTGGCTTCTGATTTGTCTCACTACACCATTTAGCGATCATGTAAATTTTTTTTAAATTGAAAACAGCTGACATGTTGCGGCTTTGAAGTGGGCTCACTGTTGAAGCCCACCTCAAAGTCTGGGATACTGCCAGCTGACGTACTATTCCGTCAGCTGGCAGGAAGGGGTTAATAAACAGTATGTTTCAGTAAAAAAAAAATATATAAATAAAAAATGGCGTGGACTCCAGCACAATTTTCTGCGACAGAGGGGGAAAGCCGACAGCCGGGGCCAATATTTGTAGCCTGGGAAGGGGTTAATACCCATGGCCCCTCCCAGGCTATGAATATCAGCCCACAGCTGTCTGCGTAGCCTTTGCTGGCTAGTAAAATATGGGGACCCCCCCAAAAAAATGACATGGGGTCCCCCTATATTTTATAGCCAGAAAGGCTACGCAGACAGCTGCGGGCTGATATTCATAGCCTAGAGAGTGGCCATGGATATTAGCCCCCCCGGCTACAAATACCAGCCCACAGCCACCCCAGAAATGGCGCATCTGTAAGATGCACCAATTCCGGCACTTATCCCCTCTCTTCCCACTCCCCTGTAGTGGTGGGATATGGGGTAATAAGGGGTTAATGTCACCTTGCTATTGTAAGGTGACATTAAGCTGGGTTAATAATGTAGAGATGCCAATAAGACGCCTATCCATTATTAATCCTAGAGTAGTGAAAGGGTTAAAAAAAGACACCGCCAGAAAAAAGTATTTTAATATTCTTAATTTCACCATACTTACCATACTCTATCGCCTTCAAAAAAAATTGAAAATAATAAACCGTATACTCCCTGTCCGACGCAGTCCAATTAATAACTAGTGTCTCATGACGATCTCCCCTATAGAACAGTGACATCGGGTGATGTCACTGCTCTATAGGCCCTCCAGTGACACACTGACAGGAGACAATGGCGCCTGCAGTGCATCACTGAAGAGGTTACCTCAGTTCAGGGTCTCACTTTATGGCAAAGCTGCGTGGGAATTTTCCCACACAGCAGTGCCAGAAGTGAGGCTAGAGACTATTTTCTCACAGAGGCATAGGAATAAATTGTGGGGAATACAGTGCGGAAGGATACCTTCCATCATTGTATTCCTGGAGCCCCTGTAGAGTGTTCACATCAGCTGATGCTGCTGCTCTCCACGGGAGATCATCGTGGTACACTCGTTTTAATTGGATATCTGCGGATCCGGGAGTATATTGTTTGTTTATTATTTTAATATTTTTTACAGGTGACACTGGCTTCGGGGATCAAGGTGACAAGGGGATGGTGAGTATGTTCTGTTATATGTACTGTATGTCTATATGTACAGTATGTTGTATGTACTGTATGCATGTGTTGTATATTGCATGTCGCATGTTGAACGTTGCATGTCGCATGGTGCACATCACACATTGCATGTTGAACGTTGGATGTCGCACGTTGCATGTTGCATGTCTGTATGTCTGTATGTCTGTATGTATGTATGTATGTATGTATGTTGTATGTCTATGTCTGTAGGTATGTTGTATTTCTGTATGTTGTATGTATTGTAGAAGTTTCACTCACTCAGGTGCAACGGCTGACACTCAGGAGGCACGTTCCTTTAAAAGTTTACAGGGTTTATTGCTCCATAAACCACATAGCAAAATAACAGAAAGCAAATGGCCTTTAGGTCAGGAAAAGAATACAAGTGTCCAGTCCTTCAGGCTCCTAGTGCCTTGACACACTCTGGAGGGTTTCACCTCCACACATATCTGCTGTGTAAAGCATTAGCCTGTCTTATATGGAGCTAACCACACCCAGGAACCATCACATGATTAGACATGTGGTTTGACATCACCACAGGTCCTGAAACACATATACATAGGCATGGTTATATGCAATAAAGAAAACACTCCTGGTTACATCACAGCGACAAGCCACCTATGTGACACATACCTCCCGTCGACTACACAACCTTTAGCCATGCTACATACCTCCCCCTCTGCCTAAAGCCGTGGGACTTGGCACTTTCCACCACTAAACAAGGGATTCTTGACAGGGCATCAGCATTACCGTGCAGCTTTCCGGCCCTATGTTCCACATGGAAACTGAAGTCCTGTAGGGCTAAGAACCAACGGGTGACCCTAGCATTTCTGCCCTTCCTTTCCCTCCTCCATCTAAGTGGGGCATGGTCCGATATTAGTCTAAATTTACGTCCCAGCAGATAGTACCGTAACGTGTCCACCGCCCATTTCATGGCCAAACACTCTCTACGACTGAGTAGTTCTTCTCAGATGAGGACAGTTTCCTACTCAGAGAAGAGGATGCTCCTCCCCATGTAGCTCTTGGGAAAGGACTGCTCCTACCCCAACATCTGAGGCATCTGTCTGAAGAATAAATTCTTTCTTAAAATCTGGGGCCATAAGAACGGGTTGTTTACATAGAGCCCCTTTCAATTCTTGGAAGGCTGACTGTCTCTTCGGACCATTTAACCATCACTGATTTTGTCCCCTTTTGCAGATCAGTCAGAGGCGCAGCCACTGTGGCGAAGTTCGGGATGAACCTCCTGTAATATCCCACGATCCCCAGGAAGGCTTTAACTTGCTTTTTGGAGAGAGGTTTTGGCCATGTTTGGATTGCCTCCACTTTATTGACTTGGGGCTTTATTTCTCCACGACCCACTATATAGCCTAGGTACTTAGCTTCTTCCTTACCCAAGGCACACTTCTTCGGGTTTATTGTAAACCCCGCCTCTCTTAGAGCATCAAACACCGCTTGGACTCTTTCCATATGACTCTCCCAGTCAGGGCTAAAGATGACGATATCATCCAGGTACGCAGCAGCGTATGGGGTGCAAGGACTTTTTCCATAGCCCTCTGGAAGGTTGCCAGGGCTCCCTGTAGGCCAAACGGCATCCGGACATACTGGAAGCATCCATCTGGTGTAGAAAACGCCGTCTTCTCCTTGGCTTCGTGTGCCATGGGGATCTGCCAATACACCTTCGTCAAATCCAAGGTGGTTATATACCTGGCGTGCCCAAGCCTTTCGATAAGCTCATTGACACGAGGCATGGGATACGCGTCGAACTTGGAGACCTCATTCAACTTCCGATAGTCGTTACAAAACCTCCATTCCCCATCAGGTTTTGGGACCAGGACGATTGGGCTCGACCAACCGCTCTTGGATTCCTCAATGACTCCAAGCTTCAACATACGCTCCACCTCCTTGGAGATTACTTCTCGACGGGCCTCAGGAATTTGGTAGAGCTTCACGTTCACCCGCACATGTGGCTCTGTCAGGACCTCGTGCTCTATGACCTTCGTGTATCCTGGCAACTCTGAGAACAGGTCCCTGTTCTTCTGGAGTAACTCCCGGCACTGCTGTTTCTGGGCCTTCGATAGCATCTTCGCTATAGTATCCCCTCCAACCTCACCTTCTGGGTTGCTTAGCAAAGATGGAGCTACTCCCGGCTCTCTATCTTGCCACGGCTTGATGAGGTTGACATGGTAGACTTGAATTGGTTTCCATCTTCCTTGTTGGTGAATTTTATAGTTTATCTCACCAACCTTCTTGACGACCTCATATGGCCCTTGCCATTTGGCCAAGAACTTGCTCTCCACCGTCGGAACTAACACAAGAACTCGGTCTCCCGGATTGAACTGCCTAACTCTTGCAGACCGGTTGTAGACCCTGGCCTGAGCTGCTTGTGCCTGGAGAAGGTGTTCTTTCACGATAGGCATCACCTTTGCAAACCTCTGATGCATCAGGGCCACATGCTTCATGACGCTTCTGTGGGGCATGACTTCGGCTTCCCAGGTTTCCTTGGCTATATCCAGGAGTCCTCGCGGATGTCGGCCATATAGAATCTCAAACGGTCAGAACCCTGTGGAGGCCTGTGGAACTTCACGAATGGAAAACATCAGGTATGGTAAGAGACAGTCCCAGTCTGTACCGTCTTTATAGCTTTTCTCAGCATGCTCTTCAGAGTCTTGTTAAATCTCTCAACAAGGCCATCTGAGTGGGGATGGTACACCGAGGTCCTCAACTGGGAGATTTTCAGGACTTTGCATAACTCCCTCATCACCTTGCTCATGAAAGGTGTCCCCTGGTCAGTCAGGATCTCCTTCGGCAGACCTGTCCGGGAAAACACATGGACCAACTCGCGGGCTATACTCTTCGAGGAAGAATTTCTCAAGGGAATTGCCTCAGGATAGCGTGTGGCATAGTCCAGGATGACTAATATATACTGATGGCCCCGGGCTGATTTAACTAAGGGACCGACCAAGTCCATGGCAATTCTCTCGAACGGCACCTCAATAAAGGGCAATGACACAAGAGGGCTCCGGAAGTGAGAAGTGGGAGCAGTTAGCTGACACGTAGGGCAGGACCTGCAATAGTTCACTATTTCCCGGTGACACCCAGGCCAATAGAACCTCTGCACAACCTGTTCCTGCATTTTTTCCACCCCTAGGTGTCCACCCAAGACGTGTGAATGGGCGATGTCCAACACCTTCCATCTATATGGACCCGGAACTACCAACAGCTCTACCAACTCCTCTCTTATTTTTGTGACCCGGTACAACAACTCCCAACTCATCAGAAAATAGGGAAATCTGGTGTCTGCCCCCGGCTCCTGTACAACCCCATTAATAACTGTGACATTATTAAAGGCTTCCCTCAGAGTGGGGTCCCTATGTTGGGCAGTCCCAAAATTTTCACCGGTTACCTCTAACTCCAGAATGTCAGATGCAGGGGACACTTCCTCCTCATCCCCAACCAGAACACAAAAAGTAAACGTGTCTGTCTCTGGGTGTGGCAACACCTTTTTAGGGTTCATTGGTTCCCTACCCTTGCTAGGGAGCTCAGAACCTTTTCCCCACAAATCCCAAAACAAACAGAAGTCCCGGCCAATAATTATAGGGTGCAGCAAGTCCCGAACGACGCCAACTACATGGGACTCAGTGCCACATGCCATTTCAATGTCCACTCGGGCCATAGGGTAGTCCTTTGCATCACCATGTATGCATCGCACACCGACATTCTTTCCCGGAAGCAGGTGGAGAGGAAAAGTGGCCCTCACCAGGGTCACTAAGATCCCCGAGTCTAACAGCGCCGTTACTGCTCGACCGTTCACCTTTACGGGACATGCTTGAGGTCCCTCGTTGGGCGGAGAGTTCACATTGCAGGCTGGATACGCATAGTATGAACTACGGCGTCCCATGCTGCAGTCCATCGGGTCAGTGGTCTGGGAACAACGGGGAACAGTTATATGTCCTGGCTTGTGGCACCTCCAGCAAATATCACCCGTAGGGACTTTGGGCACCACCTCCCCTGCCCTTTGTGACCTTGGACGCCCCACCCCTTTTTGGGAGTCAGCCCCCTTCTGGAACCCCCAGTACGGCATGGGCTGCCTCTCGAAGGAGCCTTCCAACCCTTGGTATCTCTCAACCAGTCCAATCAGCTCGTCGGCATTCTGGGGATCACCCTGGGCAACCCAAGCCTGTATAGAACTCGGGAGGGAATGCACAAACAGATCCATCATCACCCGTTCTACCATCTGTGCAGGTGTAGATGACTCTGGCTGCCACCATTTCTGGACCAGGTGCAACAGATCAAACATTTGGGAGCAAGGTGGTTTGTCCCGGTGATAGGCCAAACAGTTAATTCGCTGTGCCCTGACAGTCAGTGTCACCCCCAAACGTGCGAGAATCTCGGCTTTCAATTTGTGATACTCCTTAGCATCCTGCAAGGTCAAGTCATAGTACGCCTTCTGTGGTTCTCCTGTCAGGTATGGCACCAGTACCTCTGCCCACTGCTCTGGCGGAAGTTTTTCCCTCTCAGCGACCCTCTCAAACACCGTCAGGAAGGCCTCAACATCATCCCCGGGGGTCATTTTCTGCAATGCGCGTCTTACCGTCTTCCGGACGTGGGTGTCATCAGCCAGACCTGGGTTTGGGGCGCTCGTCTTGCCCTGGATGGCGGTTGCCAGAAGCTGCATCTGCTGCCGTTGCTCCTGCTGGCTCTGTTGCATCTGCTGCCATTGCTCCTGCTGGCTCTGTTGTATCTGCTGCATCAACAGCCTGTTGGTCTCTTGCTGTATCTGCTGCCGTTGCTCCTGCCGTTGCTCCTACTGTGACTGAAACTGGACCAAGTGTTTCAGCAGGTCCTCCATTTTCCCCGGAAATGCTTGTTGGCTTGCAACAGACTTGACCTAGGACATTCAATAATAGACTTACGTCTCTGCTGGGAACGTTGCCCGCATTCTCCACCAATTGTAGGGGCTTCACTCACTCAGGTGCGACGGCTGACATTCAGGAGGCATGTTCCTTTAAAAGTTCACAGGGTTTATTGCTCCATAAACCACATAGCAAAATAACAGAAAGCAAATAGCCTTTAGCTCAGGAAAAGAAAACAAGTGTCCAGTCCTTCAGGCTCGGTCCTGGAGCCTTGACACACTCTAGAGGGTTTCCCCTCCAGACATATCTGCTGTGTAAAGCATTAGCCTGTCTTATATGGAGCTAACCACACCCAGCAACCCATCACATGATTAGACATGTGGTTTGACATCACCACAGGTCCTGAAACACATATACATAGGCATGGTTATAAGCAATAAAGAAAATACTCCTGGTTACATCACAGCGACAAGCCACCTATGTGACACATACCTCCTGTCGACTACACATTCTTTAGCCATGCTACAGTATGTATGTCTGTATGCATGTATGTCTGTATGTTGTATGTATGTCTGTATGTATGTTGTGTGTCTATATGTATGTTGCATGTCTGTATGTATGTCTGTATGTTATGTCTGTACATATGTCTGTATGTATGTTGTGTGTATGTATGTTGTATGTATGATGTATGTCTGTATATGTGTTTTTTTTTTGTTTTTTTTTTACATTCAACACAGCCGGATGATGGGACTACTACTGTCCCATCATTGGCTAATGTGTCACTCACTGTCACTGTAGCAGGCATAGCCCGATGGGACTTGTAGTCCCATCGGACGATGCCTGCACACAGAGACATACACACACACACCAATGACCCCCCCCGTCCAAAGCAGACCTCAGCATGGCCAGCGGACCCACCACACACACCCGCAGACCCCAGGGCAGCCCCACCGCACTGCCCGGCGCCCCCATATCCTGGCGCCCTCACATCCCGGCGCAGCCACGCAGACCCCCAGCGCCCGCAGATCCCAGCGCAGCCCATCCCATCCCAGCCCCGCCCATCCTAGCACAGCCTGTACATCCCAGCCCGCACATCCCAGCACAGCCCCGCAGCCCCCAGCACCGCCCAGTCACTCTTGAGTGACCGCTGTTTGTGGAGGCTGGGTCAATCCTACTGATGACGTCACGTCAATTTCTAGAGTCTGGAAATTGACGTGACGTCGGCAGAAATTAGCGGCGGCTGCAGCCTGGGGGTCACTTGACCAGGACTCAGCCACCGGCATAGCGCCACTCACAGCGAAAAAGGCAACACAAGGTATTTACAAAATTCATTAGGGACCCTGGGGGGATACATTGGGGGGTTAATTGAAAGTTCCCACAGGTTTACTTCACATTAACAAAATTTTTGATCCAATTTTTTTTTTTTTGCTAGTAAGTTATAAGAGTTAAAAGTTGACCAATGATTTTTCATTTTTCCAACAAAGTTTACCACATTTTTAGGGACCACATTACATTTGAAGTGACTTTGAAGAAAATTCCCAAAAGTGACACCATTCTAAAAACTGCACCCCTCAAGGTACCCAAAACCACATTCAAGAAGTTTATTAACCTTTCAGGAGGTTCACAGTAATTTTCGGCATGTGTAAAAAATGAACACAACTTTTTTTCACAAATATTTTTCTTTAGACCCAATTTTTATTTTTACAAGGGTAACAGGAAAAAATGGACAAATTTTGTTGTGCAATCTCTCCTGAAAATGCACATACCCTATATGTGGAGGAAAAACACTGTTATTGAGCCCGGCAAAGCTCGGAAGGGAAGGAGCACCATTTGACTTTTTGAATGCAAAATTTGCTGGAACAATTAGTGTTCTGTGTAGCAATGTCATGTTTAAAGAGCCCCTGATGTGCCCAAACAGTAAAAAATCCTCCAGAATTGACACCATTATGGAATCTAGACCACTCAGTGAACTGGTGTAGATGTATGGGGAGCACGCTGTACCCCCAGGAGCTTCACAGAAGTTTATAAAGTTGAGCCGTGAAAGTAAAAAAAAATCAAATTTTCCACACACAAATATTTTAGTCCTACATTTTGCATTGTCATAAGGGTAAAAGGACAAATTTCATGATACAGTTTGAAGTGCAATTTTTCCTGAGTACACCGATACCCCATATCAGTGAGAAAAATACTGTTTGGGTGCACAGCAGGGCTTGGAAGGGAAGGAACGTCATTTGACTTTTTGAACGCAAAATTTGTTGGAATCAATAGCAGATACCATGTCTTGTTTGGAGACCCCCTGATGTGCCTAAAAACAGTGCAAACTCCCCACAAGTGACCCCATCTTGGAAACTAGACCCCTCGGGGATTTTGCCTTAATGACTGCTAGAAGATCTAAAAATCTTAAAGATCTCCTAGTGAGTAGCCATTATATTCCTACTTCCAGCAATCCATTTGGCTCTAGGGGTCCATCATTGGGCTCTATACTATGCGGTCGCTGTCTTGCCTGCGCATATGTCCTGCGCTGCTCTACATTCAGCTCCTCTGACAGTAGGCAGCAATTTGATATCGGACACAGGATATCGTGCAGTAGCACAAATGTGATCTATTATGCAACCTGTGGCTGCTCAAAAATTTATATAGGACTTACATCTAGGGAGCTTAGAATACGTGTACGAGAGCATGTGCGGGATATTTGCGTGGCCAAGACAGCGACTGATCCTACCCTCCTTAAGACGATCCCACGACATTTTAGACAGTACCATAATTGTGAACCCTCCTCATTTCAAGTGAGGGGGATTGATATTGTTCATTTAGGGATCGGGGGGGTTACAAGAAAATCTTGGCCCAAGTAGAAGCCAAGTGGATTGTCCTATTGGATACTGTGACTCCTAGGGAATTAAATTAGTCATTATCATTTGCATCATTTTTATGAATTTTTGTAATGCTGAATTTACCCCAAGTGCTCTTCCGTTTTCTTTGGATTTTCTTTATTGGTTGTGTCCCCTTACTTTTTTCTTTCCCCCATATGGTGTTGGTCTCCTTGTTTTTAGTATATTTTAATTGTGTTTTTAATTATCTGATTATATTCTATAATTTCTACAGTGGGACTGATCTTGTGTCCTGATGTTTCTCATGATGGACTTTTGGAGGGATAGTCACCATACACTTGAACATGTATTCAATTGGCTGATGATGTTACCGACTTCCGCACGATTGAGACATGTTTAACATTTGGACAACTATATATATGATCCAGTTATTGTATTACTGTTCTGTGGTATATTTGATATAGTTGCGTTCGGTCCTTTTGATTTGTGCCTTAATTATATGTGATTTACCATCTGAGTGCGGTCGTAGGCCGGTGAATCGGTGGTTGTGCGCATGCGTGCCGCGTCTCTGGTTGGTGCACGGTGACGTGTCTTCTGTTCTTGCTCGCACGCGCGGGGACACTAATTACCCCCGCACGTGCACAGCAATACATGATGCCAAACAGTACCATCTAGGACCTGCGGGATGCGGTGCGCAGGCGCCATCTAGAAACCGCCGAGATTGGCTTTGCCCATACCATGTGACTTAACATGTGACCATAAACAGTCCTTGCTGTGATACTCTGACATTCCCCTTGATAAAGCGGTGCGGTGAACATGCAAAACGTGCGTCGGGGTCACTTGGGGTTGTCTAACACCCTAATTGGGGTCCCTTTACTTCTGCCTGCGGTAAGCCTCCTCTATTTGCAAAAATCTGTTTGAGATGCGAGTTCAATATCTCTTATGAGAATGGAGACCTTATGCAGTTATTATTGTGACACATTACTGCACAAGCACTTTAAATGATTAATATGTCTGCATAGCCAGGCAGTTGCAATGTGTGGCCCCTTTATTTATTTCTTCTTTTCTGTCTTTCCTTTATATATGTCTCATTCTGATGATTTTTTGTGGTGATTTATGGTTATTTGGTCTATTTTTGGACTTCTAATTAAAATATATTTATGAATAGTACCTTATTGCTCTTGTTTCTCCTTGTTTATATACTGATTTTTGAGTGGGTACGCCCTCTCTGCATTTTTGATGGGTTACTTATAACCCTATTTAGGACATAAATATGTCACTGAGGTATGTTCATCTAATTTTCAGAATTAGTATGTAACAGTGCATTATAACATTTTATTTTTTTGCTTTGTCCCAAATAATTTGCACAGCACTGTAGATGTGTGGTGAGCACTTTGAACCCCCAGGTGCTTCACAGAAGTTTATAACGTTGAGCCGTGAAAATAAAAAAAATCACATTTTTGCAGAAAAATGTTTTTTAGCCCCAAATTTTGCATTTTTAAAAAGGTAGCAGGAGACATTGCACTATACAATTTGTGCATTTTTTTTTTAAGTACGCCGATACCCCATATGAGGGGGGATACTACTTTTGAGTTACAATACAAAGCTCAGAAGGGAAGGAGCGCCATATTGAAGTTCAGAGTTTGCTGAAATGGTTTGAAGGTGACATGTCACATTGGTAGAGCCCCTGATGTGCCAGAACAGCAGAATCCCCCTATATGTGAATTATTTTACAAACTACGGTCCCCAATGAATTCATCTAGGGGTGCAGTGATCATATTGACATCACATGTGCCTCACAGTATTTTATACCATTGAGTGGTGAAAAAACTGAGGTCCATTTTTTCCCTGAGAGCGCCAATACCCTACATGTAATCTGGAAACATTTTTCAGGCACAGTGCAAAGCTCAGAAGGGAAGGAGCGCCAGATTTTACTGTTATGGTTTGCATGTGCCATGACACACTGGAAGAGCCCCTGAATTACCAGAACAGCAGAAATTCCCATAAGTGACCTCATTTTACAAACTATACCTCTCAACTAATTCATCTAGGCGTGCAGTGATCATATTGACACCACAGGTGTGTCACAAAATGCTATACCATTTAGCAGTAAAGAAAAAATAATTACATTTTACTGTACAGCCACATATGGGGTATAAAGGACTTCATTCTGTTTGTGTATTTTTTTTAACAATATGAATATTGGGTTAGTAATGGGGGTATCTTATAGGCACTTCTCCATTACTAACCCCTGGGCTTGATGTCAGTGGGCATAAAACATCTGATATCACCAACCATATTACCCCACTTGCCACCGCACCAGGGCAAATGGGAAGAGTGAGGCTAAGTACTAGAATGAAGCAAATCACAACCGATGGGTCTGATATCTATAATCTGGGATAGGGGCCATTCTGGCACTTACCTCGCTCTTCCCTTTTGCCCTGGTGAGGTGGTAATATGATTGGTGATAATGTTAGTTGTTTTATGGCCACTGACATCAAGCCCAGGGGTTAGTAACAGAGAGGTGCCTTTAAGATACCCCAGTACTAACTCAATAGTTAAATTTAAAAAAAAAAAAAAAACACAACCAGAATAAAGTCCTTTTAATTTAAAGAAAGACAGACTTCATTATTTGAAATAAAAACTCCCCACCCTCTTTTACCTATTAGTGTAAAATTAAAATAAAAAAACATATTCCTCACCTGTCAAACGATAATCCATTGGTCCCATACTGTAATCCATCTCTGCATCATCTGGATGCCTTGCTGAATGGTGGGATGATGTGACCTTTCAACCTATCATCCAGGAGACACTGAACATCAGTGCACAGCTTCAGTGATATCACTGAGGTTACTGAAAGGTCACTGAATTTGCGGTTCCCACTGGCAGCTCATTGTGAGCGGCCCAATGAACTGCGGTGACCTCAATAAGATCACCACTAATACTATGAGAATTTTCTTACGGCGCTAGCGGTAACATCATAAAGGTTACCGCAGTTCATCAGCCGACTCACACTGAACTGAGCGTGGGAACAGCTGGCAGTGACAGGCAGTAACCTCTATGACGTCACCGCTTGTAACTGAAGCTGCACCCCAAGCTCAGCTCAGTGTTTCCTGGATTCATGGCTGAGCGGTCGCATCATGTCACCACTCAGCCTTGCAATCCAGATGTAGCAGACATAGTTACATAGTTACATAGTTATTAAGGTTGAAGGAAGACTATATGTCCATCTAGTTCAACCCATAGCCTAACCTAACATGTTGATCCAGAGGAAGGCAAAAAAAACCCCATGTGCAAAGAGTAAGCTCCACATTGGGGAAAAAAATTCCTTCCCGACTCCACATACGGCAATCAGACTAGTTCCCTGGATCAACGCCCTATCAAGGAATCTAGTGTATATACCCTGTAACATTATACTTTTCCAGAAAGGTATCCAGTCCCCTCTTAAATTTAAGTAATGAATCACTCATTACAACATCATACGGCAGAGAGTTCCATAGTCTCACTGCTCTTACAGTAAAGAATCCGCGTCTGTTATTATGCTTAAACCTTTTTTCCTCCAACCGCAGAGGATGCCCCCTTGTCCCTGTTTCAGGTCTATGATTAAAAAGATCATCAGAAAGGTCTTTGTACTGTCCCCTCATATATTTATACATTAAAATAAGATCACCCCTTAGTCTTCGTTTTTCCAAACTAAATAGCCCCAAGTGTAATAACCTATCTTGGTATTGCAGACCCCCCAGTCCTCTAATAACCTTGGTCGCTCTTCTCTGCACCCGCTCCAGTTCAGCTATGTCTTTCTTAAACACCGGAGACCAGAACTGTGCACAGTATTCTAAGTGTGGTCGAACTAGTGACTTGTATAGAGGTAAAATTATGTTCTCCTCATGAGCATCTATGCCTCTTTTAATGCATCCCATTATTTTATTTGCCTTTGTAGCAGCTGCCTGACACTGGCCACTGAATTTAAGTTTGTCATCCACCCATACACCCAGGTCTTTTTCATTGACGGTTTTGCCCAGAGTTTTAGAATTAAGCACATAATTATACATCTTATTACTTCTACCCAAGTGCATGACCTTACATTTATCCCCATTAAAGCTCATTTGCCATTTATCAGCCCAAGCTTCTAGTTTACATAAATCATCCTGTAATATAAAATTGTCCTCCTCTGTATTGATTACATGGACTTCTTCATTAGACAAATGGATTGTCTTCAGACAGGTTGTTCTGTCTCCGCCATCTAATATTGTTACCCTGATTATCTGTTTGCGTAATTGCAGGTTTCTCAGTATGGATGTTCATATCTTTATTTGTTTTTAGTGCTTTGGCTCCCTCTAGCGGTCAGAGTTATGTTGACAGTTCAATCTTCTGTGTTTGTATTATCCATGTCTGATTCTCCTCCTCCTTTGCAATGCATTATGGTAGCTCAGCCTCCATTTCCCTCCATTTTTCCGTTCACTTTCTTCAGTCTGCCTTCAAGGAAAGACGCTTCACTTCATCCCCCTTGCGATTGCATTGCCGGTATGTCTTTATGCTTTCCGTAGATATTTCTGCTCCATATTAGCCTAGCCTAGCCAGTTGTACTCCCAATTTAGTCACTAGCTTTCTAAATGTTATGCATAATGTATATCATGTGTATTATGTATCTGTTCTATACCATGCACTGATTCTATGTATATCATTGTTCACAGTTTCACCGCATCAATATACCACTACGTTTAATAAAGCACAGACTCAACCACAGTCTCCTTATTGGACCCCGGTATAGCGGTTTAGCTGACTGTATAGCTACGTATGAGCCTGCCTCAGCTAGTGAGGACAGAACAGTGAAACGGCAGCCATCCAACTAGTGGGTTTCAAGTCACCGGCTACACAGAGACTGAATACAGCTGCAGCAATCTCTGCACAGCCAAGCACTTTCCCAAGACACCATGTCTCACAAATCACATAGGACAAGATCTGTTACTTCCGTCTCCTCAAAGACAACATCCATCAGCAGCGCGGTAGCCATTGCCCGCGCAAATGCTGAAGCCGCCAAAATACGAGCGAGCTTTGCTGACCAAGAGATGCAACTTAAATTAGAAAAAGCACGCCTAGATGACGAAGAGAGAAGGTCACTCTTAGAGAGAGACGATCAAAAGAGAAGGTTGCGCTTAGAGAGAGACGAGCAAGAGAGAAGGTCACGCTTAGAGAGAGACGAGCAAGAGAGAAGAATGCAGTTAGAGAGAGCCGACCAAGAGAGAAGAATGCAGTTAGAGAGAGCCGACCAAGAGAGAAGAACGCAGTTAGAGAAGGCACGTGTGGATGACGCCTTAGAAAGCCTAGCAGCAAAAAGGGAAGCTGCCGCAGCCCTCGCCGAAGCAGAATCGCTAGAAGCCGCGCAAAATCCCAAGCTGCATAGCCAAAGCAGTACGTCGAGTCTGGAGTTTCCACTGCAAGACTCACCACAACGCACATCTCAGTATGTTAATGAACTTCCTGATCCAAACTATAACCCTGAACCAGTACCAAAACCAGAATACGACACCTCCAGCGAAGTGAACGAGAGTCGTCACGAGGCTCAGGACAGAAACAAACTCGAAAACGTGAGGCAAAACAACTCTGCTAATGACTACCTTGCCCCTCACCAGGTAACCAACGTGGATCACCCTGCTGACACACCGTACATCAGGCCGAAGCAATGCGACACCGGCTGGCGCCACCCTGAGGACACTAACAGGTACGAACGCACCTCACATCATTATCAGGGCGACCCATCACCAGTATACTCTGCTGACAACCGGTTCACGACAGAATTTGCCAAGTTCTTCACACGACGTGAACTGGTTGCCAAGGGACTCATGAAATTCACTGACCGAGCTGAAGGTTACAGAGCTTGGAAAGCTTCCTTCCAAAATGTCATTAGAGACTTGGGGCTACAACACAGGGAAGAGATAGACCTGTTAGTCAAATACCTGGGAGAAGAGTCAGTCAAACATGCAGTAAGGATCAGAGACATTAATATAAACCGTCCTGAGACTGGCCTCAAAGAGATCTGGAAAAGGCTGGATGAGTGATACGGCTCAGCAGAAGTAATAGAAAGAGCCTTGTTCAAAAGAATCAATGACTTTCCTAAAATATCTAACAAAGGTCTCCAGAAACTTAGAGAGGTAAGCGACTTGCTAAAGGAAGTCCAAGTTGCCAAATACGAGGACGACCTACAGGGACTTGCATTTCTCGACACAGCCAGAGGTGTTAATCCTATAGTCCAGAAGTTGCCCTACAATCTACAGGAGAGGTGGCTCACACATGGTTCCATGTACAAATACAAACACAGCGTTCCATTCCCTCCCTTCTCCGTTTTTGTAGACTTCATACACCAACAAGCGAGAATTAGAAACGATCCCAGCTTTGACTTTGCAATACCATATGCCACACCATCACCACCTGCAAATCCACGCAGAACATCTGTGGCAGTACACAAGACTTATGTGTTATGTTTGCTAATGACAGGTGTTATGAAGGCAATCCAGAAACACAGTGTGCTTAGCGATCAGAGCGCACACAGTGATCTGACAAATACCCAAAAATACAAGAACGAGCTCTGAGACGTGGAAACTCTGTAGACTGCACACCTGATCCTATCCTAAACACAACTAAAAGCGGCTGTGGATTGCGCCTAACAACTACCTAGGCAACTCGGCACAGCCTAAGAAACTAGCTAGCCTGAAGATAGAAAAATAGGCCTGACTTGCCCCAGAGAAATTCCCCAAAGGAAAAGGCAGCCCCCCACATATAATGACTGTGAGTAAGATGAAAAGACAAAACGTAGGGATGAAATAGATTCAGCAAAGTGGGGCCCGATATTCTAGGACAGAGCGAGGACAGTAAAGCGAACTTTGCAGTCTACAAAAAACCCTAAAGCAAAACCACGCAAAGGGGGCAAAAAAACCCACCGTGCCGAACTAACGGCACGGTGGTACACCCTTTGCGTCTCAGAGCTTCCAGCAAAACAAAAGACAAGCTGGACAGAAAAAAAGCAACAAAAAAAAAGCAAAAAGCACTTAGCTATACAGAGCAGCAGGTCACAGGAACAATCAGGAGAAGCTCAGATCCAACACTGAAACATTGACAAGGAGCAAGGATAGCAGCATCAGGCGGAGTTAAGTAATGAAGCAGTTAACGAGCTCACCAGAACACCTGAGGGAGGAAGCTCAGAAGCTGCAGTACCACTTGTGACCACAGGAGTGAATTCAGCCACAGAATTCACAACAGTACCCCCCCCTTGAGGAGGGGTCACCGAACCCTCACCAGAGCCCCCAGGCCGACCAGGATGAGCCGCATGAAAGGCACGAACAAGATCGGAAGCATGAACATCAGAGGCAAAAACCCAGGAATTATCTTCCTGAGCATAACCCTTCCATTTAACCAGATACTGGAGTTTCCGTCTAGAAACACGAGAATCCAAAATCTTCTCCACAATATACTCCAATTCCCCCTCCACCAAAACCGGGGCAGGAGGCTCAACAGATGGAACCATAGGTGCCACGTATCTCCGCAACAACGACCTATGGAATACATTATGTATGGAAAAGGAGTCTGGGAGGGTCAAACGAAAAGACACAGGATTGAGAACCTCAGAAATCCTATACGGACCAATAAAACGAGGTTTAAATTTAGGAGAGGAAACCTTCATAGGAATATGACGAGAAGATAACCAAACCAGATCCCCAACACGAAGTCAGGGACCCACACGGCGTCTGCGATTAGCGAAAAGTTGAGCTTTCTCCTGGGACAAGATCAAATTGTCCACTACCTGAGTCCAGATCTGCTGCAACCTATCCACCACAGAATCCACACCAGGACAGTCCGAAGACTCAACCTGTCCTGAAGAGAAACGAGGATGGAACCCAGAATTGCAAAAAAATGGAGAAACCAAGGTAGCCGAGCTGGCCCGATTATTAAGGGCGAACTCAGCCAACGGCAAAAAGGACACCCAATCATCCTGGTCTGCAGAAACAAAACATCTCAGATATGTTTCCAAGGTCTGATTGGTTCGTTCGGTCTGGCCATTAGTCTGAGGATGGAAAGCCGAGGAAAAGGATAGGTCAATGCCCATCCTACCACAAAAGGCTCGCCAGAACCTTGAAACAAACTGGGAACCTCTGTCAGAAACAATATTCTCAGGAATGCCATGCAACCGAACCACATGCTGAAAGAACAAAGGTACCAAATCAGAGGAGGAAGGCAATTTAGCCAAGGGCACCAGATGGACCATTTTAGAAAAGCGATCACAGACCACCCAAATGACTGACATCTTTTGAGAAACGGGAAGGTCAGAAATGAAATCCATCGAAATATGTGTCCAAGGCCTCTTTGGGACCGGCAAGGGCAAAAGCAACCCACTGGCACGAGAACAGCAGGGCTTAGCCCTAGCACAAATCCCACAGGACTGCACAAAAGTACGTACATCCCGTGACAGAGATGGCCACCAGAAGGATCTAGCCACTAACTCTCTGGTACCAAAGATTCCAGGATGACCAGCCAACACCGAACAATGAAGTTCAGAGATAAGTTTATTAGTCCACCTATCAGGGACGAACAGTTTCTCTGCTGGACAACGATCAGGTTTATTCGCCTGAAATTTTTGCAGCACCCGCCGCAAATCAGGGGAGATGGCAGACACAATGACTCCTTCCTTGAGGATACCCGCTGGCTCAGATAAACCCGGAGAGTCGGGCACAAAACTCCTAGACAGAGCATCCGCCTTCACATTTTTAGAGCCCGGAAGGTACGAAATCACAAAGTCGAAGCGGGCAAAAAATAACGACCAACGGGCCTGTCTAGGATTCAAGCGCTTGGCAGACTCGAGATAAGTCAAGTTCTTATGATCAGTCAATACCACCACGCGATGCTTAGCTCCTTCAAGCCAATGACGCCACTCCTCGAATGCCCACTTCATGGCCAGCAACTCTCGATTGCCCACATCATAATTACGCTCAGCGGGCGAAAACTTCCTGGAAAAGAAAGCACATGGTTTCATCACTGAGCAATCAGAACCTCTCTGTGACAAAACCGCCCCTGCTCCAATCTCAGAAGCATCAACCTCGACCTGGAACGGAAGAGAAACATCTGGCTGACACAACACAGGGGCAGAACAAAAACGACGCTTCAACTCCTGAAAAGCTTCCACAGCAGCAGAAGACCAATTAACCAAATCAGCACCCTTCTTGGTCAAATCGGTCAATGGTTTGGCAATGCTAGAAAAATTACAGATGAAGCGACGATAAAAATTAGCAAAGCCCAGGAACTTTTGCAGACTTTTCAGAGATGTCGGCTGAATCCAATCCTGGATGGCTTGGACCTTAACTGGATCCATCTCGATAGTAGAAGGGGTAAAGATGAACCCCAAAAATGAAACTTTCTGCACACCGAAGAGACACTTTGATCCCTTCACAAACAAAGAGTTAGCACGCAGGACCTGAAAAACCATTCTGACCTGCTTCACATGAGACTCCCAATCATCTGAGAAGATCAAAATGTCATCCAAGTAAACAATCAGGAATTTATCCAGATACTCACGGAAGATGTCATGCATAAAAGACTGAAACACAGATGGAGCATTGGCAAGTCCGAACGGCATCACTAGATACTCAAAATGACCCTCGGGCGTATTGAATGCAGTTTTCCATTCATCTCCTTGCCTGATTCTCACCAGATTATACGCACCACGAAGATCTATCTTAGTGAACCAACTAGCCCCCTTAATCCGAGCAAACAAGTCAGATAACAATGGCAAGGGATACTGAAATTTAACAGTGATCTTATTAAGAAGGCGGTAATCAATACACGGTCTCAGCGAACCATCCTTCTTGGCTACAAAGAAGAACCCTGCTCCCAGTGGTGATGACGATGGGCGAATATGTCCCTTCTCCAGGGATTCCTTCACATAACTGCGCATAGCGGCGTGTTCGGGCACGGATAAATTAAATAATCGACCTTTAGGGAATTTACTACCAGGAATCAAATTGATAGCACAATCACAATCCCTATGCGGAGGTAGAGCATCGGACTTGGGCTCTTCAAATACATCCTGATAATCAGACAAGAACTCTGGGACCTCAGAAGGGGTGGATGACGAAATCGACAAAAATGGAACATCACCATGTACCCCCTGACAACCCCAGCTGGATACCGACATGGAATTCCAATCCAATACTGGATTATGGGTTTGTAGCCATGGCAACCCCAACACGACCACATCATGTAGATTATGCAACACCAGAAAGCGAATAACTTCCTGATGTGCAGGAGCCATGCACATGGTCAGCTGGGCCCAGTATTGAGGTTTATTCTTGGCCAAAGGTGTAGCATCAATTCCTCTCAATGGAATAGGACACCGCAAAGGCTCCAAGAAAAACCCACAACGTTTAGCATAATCCAAATCCATCAGATTCAGGGCAGCGCCCGAATCCACAAACGCCATGACAGAAAACGACGACAAAGAGCATATCAAGGTAATGGACAGAAGGAATTTGGACTGTACAGTACCAATGACGGCAGACCTAGCGGACCGCTTAGTGCGCTTAGGACAACCAGAAATAGCATGAGTGGAATCACCACAGTAGAAACACAGACCATTCAGACGTCTGTATTCCTGCCGTTCAACTCTAGTCATAGTCCTATGGCACTGCATAGGCTCAGGTCTAACCTCAGGCAGTACCGCCAAATGGTGCACAGATTTACGCTCGCGCAAGCGTCGACCGATCTGAATGGCCAAAGACAAAGACTCATTCAAACCAGCAGGCATAGGAAATCCCACCATGACATCCTTAAGAGCCTCAGAGAGACCCTTTCTGAACAAAGCTGCCAGCGCAGATTCATTCCACTGAGTGAGTACTGACCATTTCCTAAATTTCTGACAATATACTTCTATATCATCCTGACCCTGGCACAAAGCCAGCAAATTTTTCTCAGCCTGATCCACTGAATTAGGCTCATCGTACAGCAATCCGAGCGCCAGGAAAAACGCATCGACACTACTCAATGCAGGGTCTCCTGGCGCAAGAGAAAATGCCCAGTCTTGAGGGTCGCCGCGCAAAAAAGAAATAATAATCAAAACCTGTTGAATAGGATTACCAGAAGAATGAGGTTTCAAGGCCAGAAATAGCTTACAATTATTTTTGAAACTTAGAAACTTAGTTCTATCTCCAAAAAACAAATCAGGAATAGGAATTCTTGGTTCTAACATAGATTTCTGATCAATAGTATCTTGAATTTTTTGTACATTTATAACGAGATTATCCATTGAAGAGCACAGACCCTGAATATCCATGTCCACACCTGTGTCCAGAATCACCCAAATGTCTAGGGGAAAAAAAAAAGTGAACACAGAGCAGAAAAAAAAAAAAAATGATGTCAGAACTTTTTCTTTCCCTCTATTGAGAATCATTAGTTTGGGCTCCTTGTACTGTTATGTTTGCTAATGACAGGTGTTATGAAGGCAATCCAGAAACACAGTGTGCTTAGCGATCAGAGCGCACACAGTGATCTGACAAATACCCAAAAATACAAGAACGAGCTCTGAGACGTGGAAACTCTGTAGACTGCACACCTGATCCTATCCTAAACACAACTAAAAGCGGCTGTGGATTGCGCCTAACAACTACCTAGGCAACTCGGCACAGCCTAAGAAACTAGCTAGCCTGAAGATAGAAAAATAGGCCTGACTTGCCCCAGAGAAATTCCCCAAAGGAAAAGGCAGCCCCCCACATATAATGACTGTGAGTAAGATGAAAAGACAAAACGTAGGGATGAAATAGATTCAGCAAAGTGGGGCCCGATATTCTAGGACAGAGCGAGGACAGTAAAGCGAACTTTGCAGTCTACAAAAAACCCTAAAGCAAAACCACGCAAAGGGGGCAAAAAAACCCACCGTGCCGAACTAACGGCACGGTGGTACACCCTTTGCGTCTCAGAGCTTCCAGCAAAACAAAAGACAAGCTGGACAGAAAAAAAGCAACAAAAAAAAAAGCAAAAAGCACTTAGCTATACAGAGCAGCAGGTCACAGGAACAATCAGGAGAAGCTCAGATCCAACACTGAAACATTGACAAGGAGCAAGGATAGCAGCATCAGGCGGAGTTAAGTAATGAAGCAGTTAACGAGCTCACCAGAACACCTGAGGGAGGAAGCTCAGAAGCTGCAGTACCACTTGTGACCACAGGAGTGAATTCAGCCACAGAATTCACAACACTTATGTTTCTTCTTCAGATTCTAATTACAGGTCTGCTGGCTGCTCCCAATCAGAGACAAAGGTGCAGGACCCTGACAAGCAGTGCCCACTTCATCAGAAGCCTCATCCTCTCCTGAAATGCAAAGCCTTCAGAGGAAAATCTATGCCAGATCGCAGAAGCTTCCTGAAAGAAAACGGTATCTGTTACAAGTGCTGCTCGTCCACAGCTCATCTCGCCAAGGATTGCAAGGTCAGTGTAAAATGCACAGAATGTGGCACCACAGATCATAACACTGCTCTACACCCTGGCCCAGCTCCATGGAGTACACAAAACACGCCAGCTGACAGTGAGCATGGCGGGGAGGAAAGGAACACTGATACAGCTACGCCAGAGATCACTTCACAATGTACCGAGGTCTGCAAAGGGACAATAGACAGTAGGTCCTGTTAAAAAATATGCCTCGTCAAAGTATACCCGAAGGGCCATAGAGACCAAGCTGTAAGACTGTATGCTATCTTGGATGATCAAAGTAATCGATCCTTGGCTAGATCAACGTTCTTTGACCTATTCAACATCAAAGGGCCAAGCACTCCCTACTCCTTAAAGACGTGTGCAGGTACTGTGACAACAGCAGGCAGAAAAGCTACTGACTACCAGATCGAGTCTTTAGACGGACAATTCTGCCTACCGCTACCTACGATCATCGAATGTAACCAGATCCCAGACAACAGATCTGAAATCCCTACGCCAGATGTAGCAATCCCTCACGCTCACTTAAAACGAATAGCACACCTTATACCGGAACTTGACCATCAGGCCCAGATAATTCTGCTGTTGGGGAGAGATATCCTACAGGTTCATAAAGTGAGACGTCATATCAATGGACTCCACAATGCTCCCTATCCCCAAAGGCTAGACCTAGGATGTGTCATAATTGGCAACGTATGCTTGGGACGCATGCACGCCCCATCTTCTGTGACAAGCATGCTGACAAATACATTGGAGAAAGGACGTCCATCTCTGTTTCAACCTTGTAACAATGAGTTCCATGTCAAGGAACTGCCACACAGCATCCAACTACCTGATCATCTAATAGACTTTACTCACGACAGCAGTATAGTGTCGGGAAGCTATGAGGATCAGTTAGGGTGCACAGTCTTCCAGAGAACTAAGCAGGACAACCAAGTGGCAATGTCGGTAGAGGACAAGTTGTTCTTAGAGGTAATGGACAAGGGACTCGTTAAAGATGAGACCAACAGCTGGGTCGCACCTCTTCCCTTCAAAACCCACAGACCACGTCTACCGAACAACAGAAATCAGGCATTAAAACGTTTCTCCTCTCTCATTCGTTATCTGCAAAGGAAACCAGAGATGAAAGATCACTTTTTCTCCTTCATGTCAAAGATTTTTGAAAACCGTCACGCAGAACTAGCTCCCACTCTCAAAGACTCTGAAGAATGCTGGTTCCTACCCATGTTCGGAGTTTACCACCCTAAAAAACCAGGCCAGATCAGAGTCGTGTTTGATTCCAGTGCAAAGTTTAATGATGTCTCCCTGAATGACGTTCTACTGACAGGACCAGACCTCAATAACAAACTACTGGGTGTACTTATGCGCTTCCGTAAGGATTCCATTGCCTTCATCGCTGACATCCAGCAAATGTTCCATTGTTTCCTTGTGAGAGAGAGAGACAGGAACTTCCTAGGATTCTTCTGGTACAGAGACAATGATCCTACTAAAGAAGTCACAGAGTATCGCATGAGAGTGCACATCTTTGGCAACAGTCCTTCACCTGCAGTCGCCATTTACGGACTCAAAAGGTCAGCTCAGGAAGGAGAACCAGAATACGGAGCAGATGTCAGACAATTTATAGAAAAGGACTTTTATGTCGACGACTGTCTAAAAGCCATGCCTTCAAATGAGACTGCCATCAGTCTTCTCAGGAGGGCCCAAGACATGCTTGCCTGCTCAAACCTTAGGCTTCATAAAATAGCCTCAAACAGCCAAGAACTCATGCAAGCGTTTCCATCTCAGGACCTATGTAATGGTCTCAGAGACCTGGACCTGGGGTCAGACCCCGCACCAATGCAACGCAGCCTCGGGCTTCTCTGTAATCTACAATCAGACACTTTCACCTTTCAGGTCAGCCAGGAAGAAAGGCCTTTCACACGTAGAGGCATCCTGTCTACCATCAACAGTCTGTACGATCCCTTGGGTTTCGCAGCTCCTGTTACTATACAAGGCAAGGCCCTACTAAGAGACTTAACTAGGGAAACATCTGACTGGGATGCACCTCTGCCACCTGATAAGAGGATCCAGTGGGAAGAGTGGAAGAACTCGTTAGCGGCACTCTCCAACCTGCATGTGCCAAGACCATACACCCCTGTGCCATCTACTGAGATACAGAGCCAAAGACTGTACATATTTGCAGATGCTTCTGTCAAAGCAATTGCTGCTGTTGCCTACCTCAAAACTGTAGACTCCAAATGTCAGTGCCACATTGGTTTCGTCATGGGAAAGGCCAAACTCGCACCACAACCAGAGCACACTATACCCAGGTTAGAGCTTTGTGCTGCAGTCTTAGCCGTTGAGTCAGCGGAGTTCATCGCATCCGAAAAGGATATCGACCTGACACAGGCCAAGTTCTACTCAGACAGCAAAGTAGTCCTGGGATATATCCACAACGAAACCAGGCGATTCTACGTTTATGTCAATAACAGAGTGCTACGAATCAGGAGATCAGTTCATCCAAAGCAGTGGCATTACATACCCACAGACCAGAATCCCGCAGATCAGGCAACTAGAGCAGTTGACGCAAGTCGACTAGGAAGCACAACGTGGCTCTCGGGACCAAAACTATCGTACATTGAGGAATGTTTTCCAGACACCTTTAAACTAGTAGGAGAGGACTCAGATGCTGAAATTTGCCCTCAGGTGTCTACCCTTCATACAGTGACCTCTGTTATCCAGCTTGGATCTTGCAGGTTCCACAGATTCTCAAGTTGGAAGTCACTTACTCGAGCCATTACCTGCCTGACTCATATAGCTCGCTCATTCAGGACCACCAGAACTTGTGGCACAGAAAAATGTAAAGGTTGGCATCTTTGTAAAAATACCTACGTTACCTCCGACTTAGAGTTCTCTAGAAATCACATCATCCTCACTGTTCAAAGAGAAACCTACTTTGCAGAAATCCAATGTCTTATTAACAAAGCTCCAATACCAGCGAGCAGCGTATTGAGAAAACTCGACCCATTTATCGACAACAGCGGCCTACTGAGAGTAGGAGGCTGACTCAAAGAAGCTGAGATGGAGTTTGTGGAGAAATTCCCTCTTATACTTCCTGGAAAATGTCATGTTGCCTACCTAATCGTACAACATTACCACAATCTGGTCAAGCACCAAGGAAGACTATTTACAGAAGGAGCAGCGAGGCTCACCCACGAAAGCCTAATCACCTTCATGGCTGAAGCTGCAGCTATAATCAATGCAAGACCCTTGGTTCCAGTTCCTAACGACCCTGAGGAGCCCTTGTTATTGACTCCAGCTACTTTACTTACCCAGAAAACAGGACTGTCCAGTGCCCCTCCAGGAGGATTCGACGCTAAGGACCTCTACAAGCGCCAATGGAGACAGGTACAAAGTCTTGCAAATACTTTCTGGGACAGGTGGCGCAAACAATATTTGTCTACCCTGCAGCCACGTACAAAGTGGCAATCTACTAAACCTAATCTGAACATAGGTGACCTTGTTCTTGTGACTGTCAAATTCATCGGAACCAGTGGCCACTTGGCCTAGTTACTGCAACGTTCCCGAGCAAGGACGGCAACGTCCGCAAAGTTGAGCTAAGGATGACCAAAGGGAATGAACCTAAGACATTTTCCAGACCGGTATCTGAACTGGTCCTATTGTTGCCTTTGGAATAAGGAGTAGTGACATCCGTTGATGCCAGACGGGGAGTGTTCTGTCTCCGCCATCTAATATTGTTACCCTGATTATCTGTTTGCGTAATTGCAGGTTTCTCAGTATGGATGTTCATATCTTTATTTGTTTTTAGTGCTTTGGCTCCCTCTAGCGGTCAGAGTTATGTTGACAGTTCAATCTTCTGTGTTTGTATTATCCATGTCTGATTCTCCTCCTCCTTTGCAATGCATTATGGTAGCTCAGCCTCCATTTCCCTCCATTTTTCCGTTCACTTTCTTCAGTCTGCCTTCAAGGAAAGACGCTTCACTTCATCCCCCTTGCGATTGCATTGCCGGTATGTCTTTATGCTTTCCGTAGATATTTCTGCTCCATATTAGCCTAGCCTAGCCAGTTGTACTCCCAGTTTAGTCACTAGCTTTCTAAATGTTATGCATAATGTATATCATGTGTATTATGTATCTGTTCTATACCATGCACTGATTCTATGTATATCATTGTTCACAGTTTCACCGCATCAATATACCACTACGTTTAATAAAGCACAGACTCAACCACAGTCTCCTTATTGGACCCCGGTATAGCGGTTTAGCTGACTGTATAGCTACGTATGAGCCTGCCTCAGCTAGTGAGGACAGAACACAGGTGTAGAATTTTGTTTTTTCATTTTAACAGTAATAAATGGGAAAATGCGGGTTGAATGTGTATATATCAATTAAAACACTTTATTCTGGGTGTGTATTTTTTACAATATGACTATGGTTTTAGTAATAGGGGCGTCTCAGAGACACCTCTCCATTACTAACCCCTGGGCTTGATGTCAGCTGACACTACAAAGCGGACATCAACCTTATTACCTCACTTGCCACCGCATCAGGGCAAGTGCGAAGAATGAGGCTAAACACCAGTCTTTTGCGCATCTTATGCATATGTCGTTTCTTGGGTGGCTAGTATCACGAGGGAGTCACACCAAGCTTGAAGATCTGGGGGGTAGAAAATCACTGCCTATTGTGAGTCACAGATCTTCCATTTAGCCTGTGTAAATGGATCCCATATTAAATGAATTTTGTTTCCTTTGATGCTGCATAGGTTAACAACCCTTTTTATGCTGGTCAGAAAAATGCAGCTCCGTTTCAGCTGCTTCTGATCTGCTCTAAACTCTTCCTATAAAACCTTACCAGACCCTCTCTGTCCTGCCCGTGAAAGCTTTGCTGCCTTGCTCTTAGGAGACACTGTGCTGAATAGCAGTTTGTTGTTGCTAGAGGTTTTCGGTTAACCCTATTTTGTCTGTGTCTGGTTTACCATTCATTTCTGTCCCATGCATCATGGAGTGGAGGAGGTGACAGATTAGGGTTAGGGTTGAGCGAAACGGATTGGACATTTTCAAAAGTCGCCGACTTTCGGCAAAGTCGGGTTTTGTGAAACCCGACCCGATCCTAGTGTGGGATCGGCCATGAGGTTGGCGATCTTCGCGCCAAAGTCACGTTTCGTATGACGCTTTCAGCGCTATTTCTCATCCAATGAAGGAGGACGCAGAGTGTGGGCAGCGTGATGACATAGGTCTCGGTCCCCACCATCTTAGAGAAGGTAGAGAAGAATCAAAGCTAGCACTCAATCAGTACAGTCTACGGTGCTAGTGAACGGGATGTTTAATCCCATACGTCATGAAGTCAGCAAAAATCACTGCACTCGTATGATTTTCAGATGCATAAATTCAAAAGTTTATTTAAATTGGGAAAGGGGGAGATGTCAGGCGAATTGACGTTTCGGCCAGCCCGTGGCCTTGTTCACAAAACCGCTGTAACAAGCAAGAAGACAAAACAACACTATAAACGGGTCAATATATACATATTTACAAATATACAAAGAGGACAAAGAATCCATATCAAAGTCGATAAGCTGCCAATGGACATATAATGTAATGATCAAGACATATTGTATAAAGCTGGAATGTACAAAAAGGTGGGATGTACAGAAAGGGAGAGAGAAAATTACAATAGATTTGCAAAACCGGTACTGGAGGAAGAAAAAACATACCCTGTTAGAACTTTGTTGCATATAGAGAAGAATCCTTTAATTTATGTTGAGTCATATACAATGGTATGGCGATATACCTAAAAAGAACAATATAGCATGAAAAAGCAGCTAGGGTCCTATATACCCAGGTAGAGGGCTAGCCAGGAGCGGGCATCCCCTTAATAGTGACTAAATGTTGATTAAGTACCCTGTATGGTGCCCAGTTTAGTGTATTACAAGTGCAAATCAAAATACTGACCCAGCTGGAACGCTAGACAACATATGCCCATGCATAAAAATCGTATCTGCGACCGGAACCAATCTTGTGGCTGAAACATACGTATATATGAGGATGAGGCATACAATCTGTATACTGACGGGATAGTGAACCATAAAGATATAGAACTACCTGTCTTTTGGATACAGTGGGCAGAATTATGTATCAGGTACTGGTCGTCCCGTATATTCTGATATGTCCTCAAGATCACATAGAAATATAGAGCTGTGGACAGAACAGACAAACCTTGTGGCCGAAACATATTTGTATATATGAGGATAAGGCATAAAGTCTGTACACTAACGGGATAGTAAAACATGAAGACATAGTAGTACCTGGCTTGTGGATACAGTGGGCAAGATTATATACCAGGTACTGGTCGTCCCGTATGTTCTGATATGTCCTCAAGGTCACATAGACATATAGCGCTATGGGCAGAACAGAGTGGAGAATATATGTTGGATCAAGCCTTGTATAAGGAATAGTCAGTGTAGTAGTAATGTTCGTGGCACTACTAAATACCTGTGCTAAGTAGGTAAGCAAGGGACCCGGTGTATACATGGAGGTGACCCCCCTTTAGGATATGGTATGCCGCCAGTAGGTGAAAAGATGTCGTCCCTGCTAGGGAAGAGGAAAATACACGCTATAGAAACCTCTCATAGTTAATGGGACACTTATCTGATGGTGGTGCTGAAGTCTCACGTTTCCGTGGTGCAGGCAGGGCATAGGCGTTGGTGGCGTAGTGGAGGAGGCCGACACAATCCTGTGTCTAGGCAATTAAACCGCTCAGTGAGGCGCATGGTGCCCGGCGTTATATCTAAATCCCCGGCCGGTCATGTGACCGGAAGTGTCAGGGGACGCCGGCGCCTGCGCAGAAGTTACCTCTTCTCTTGTTGAGGTGTGCAGGCCGGCGCTTGCGCACATAACCTCACCCCAAGCGCCTGTGTACAGTGCATGCGTCCACATGTGGGAGACTAAAATGCGGCGCCTGCGCAGGGCATATCAGGCCGAGCGCGCGTGTGTGCAGGTCGGAAGGGCAGTGCCGGAGCGTTATGCTAAGCTGCCCCATTCATCAGATAGATCGGCGCCTGCGCACATCGCACCCGGCAGAGTGTATTGAACTGGATGCAGAGATCCAGCACCTAAGTGTCCCAGTAGCCTCCCATGTTATCGCCAAGGTGTCAAGAGGTGCCCCCAAGAATGCCTATGCTCAAGTAGTCTAATATCTGGTTACATCTTGTCCAGAAGAAAAGGGGAAAATAAGACAATAATCGGCAATCTTACATCTGGGACCACCCTAAATAGATATTAGGAAGCTAAAATATATATGACCACAATAAATACAATGAAAACATATATAATGGTAGGAGTCCAAACGAAAAAAGAAATAAAAGAAAAGAAATGAAATAATAGAAATTAAAGGAAAAAAAAGGAAAAAAAGGGGGATAAAGAAAATAACATATTGACTGATAAAATGTAAATGGTAGGATATAGTGAGAGTTACGGGTAAGGGACCATGAAAAATTGCAAAAAAAATATATTGAAAGAATGAAAAATAAAAAATAAAAAATAAAAATAATAAAAAATAATAAAAAAATGAAAAAATGGGAACTAATATAAGGAAACTTATAAAAGGGACTAGTGGGGTATGCGTCTTACCATCCAAAACGCGTTTGTCATAGAGGTCGGTTGTGCAAAAAGTCAATTGGCCTATATGGGAGAAAAATTAAGTTAGCCAGTCTATCTCGCGGTTTAAGCCACGTGGATGTAAAGTGTCCAGTGTGTAGATCCAATAAGTCTCACGCTGTTTTAATAATTTAACATGATTCCCTCCTCGTCTAGGACGAGGGACCTTTTCTATAACCTGGAATCTTAGTTGTGCTATGTTGTGGTTGGCTTCTTTGAAGTGAAGGGGGAGGGGGAGCCATACTTTACCGCAACGAATAGTTGATTTATGGTTAGAGATTCGGTCCCTAACTGCTTGGGTGGTCTCCCCTACGTAAAGTAACCCGCAAGGGCACTTAATGATATAAACCACAAAGTTCGTGTCACATGTGTAATAGTCCTTGATTTTATAGGATTTCCCTGTCCTTGGGTGTACCACTTCATTGCCCTTAATTACATTCGAGCAGCTCATACATCCCAAACACGGGAAGGTCCCTGTACGTTTCTGGCCTGAGAGCGTACCATGTGTCAGTGTTTTTTGTGGGCCCAGATCCGCTTTAACAACCCTATCCTTTATGTTCTTGGGCCTTCTTGTACACATCAGGTGGGGTTCCTTGAATATGGGGATGGTAGGATATGCTTTATTCAGGAGTGGCCAGTGTGCCCTGATAAGATTGTGTACCCTGCGCATAGTAGGATGGTGACTGTGTACAAATGGGAGTCTAGGTTTTTTTTGAGTTTTAATAGTATCGTTCTCGGATTCGTACAGAATTTTGGTAAATTCCGTTTCGAGAAGATCCGTGGGGTAGTTACGGGCCTTGAATTTAGTAGACATTTCTTGTAGTCTGGTGGCTTTCAGCTCCGGGTCTGAGACGATTCTGGATACTCTTTTAAACTGGGACCTAGGAAGACTATCTTTCGTGGACTTGGGGTGGCAACTGTTGTAATGCAGAAGGCTGTTACAGTCAGTTGGTTTGGAATATAAGTCTGTGCTTAAATTACCCAAGGCATTTTTGAGGACTTTAGTGTCTAGAAAGGTGACTTCACTGTTGTGGTAAGTAAGTGTGAAGGTAAGCTCCGGACGGGTAGTGTTAATGGCTTCAAAGAATCCCTGTAGACTGGTATGGTTCCCTTGCCAGATACAGAATATATCGTCGATATATCTGTACCAAACTAATGCGTTTTGTTGAAAGGTAGGGTTGGCATAAACATACTCCCTCTCGAAGTGGTCCATGTACAGGTTAGCGTACGCTGGGGCCACATTGGACCCCATAGCTGTGCCGCATGTCTGTACAAAAAAGTCGTCCTCAAAAAGGAAGAAGTTCTCCCTGAGTACCAAGTTCAAGAGGTCTATGCAAACATCATGTGTGTTCCTGTCAATACCTGCCTCCTGTAATGTAAGTGAAACTGCTTTAACACCCCTATCATGTACGTTTGGACTCCTACCATTATATATGTTTTCATTGTATTTATTGTGGTCATATATATTTTAGCTTCTTAATATCTATTTAGGGTGGTCCCAGATGTAAGATTGCCGATTATTGTCTTATTTTCCCCTTTTCTTCTGGACAAGATGTAACCAGATATTAGACTACTTGAGCATAGGCATTCTTGGGGGCACCTCTTGACACCTTGGCGATAACATGGGAGGCTACTGGGACACTTAGGTGCTGGATCTCTGTATCCAGTTCAATACACTCTGCCGAGTGCGGTGTGCGCAGGCGCCGATCTATCTGATGAATGGGGCAGCTTAGCATAACGCTCCGGCACTGCCCTTCCGACCTGCACACACGCGCGCTCGGCCTGATATGCCCTGCGCAGGCGCCGCATTTTAGTCTCCCACATGTGGACGCATGCACTGTACACAGGCGCTTGGGGTGAGGTTATGTGCGCAAGCGCCGGCCTGCACACCTCAACAAGAGAAGAGGTAACTTCTGCGCAGGCGCCGGCGTCCCCTGACACTTCCGGTCACATGACCGGCTGGGGATTTAGATATAACGCCGGGCACCATGCGCCTCACTGAGCGGTTCAATTGCCTAGACACAGGATTGTGTCGGCCTCCTCCACTACGCCACCAACGCCTATGCCCTGCCTGCACCACGGAAACGTAAGACTTCAGCACCACCATCAGATAAGTGTCCCATTAACTATGAGAGGTTTCTATAGCGTGTATTTTCCTCTTCCCTAGCAGGGACGACATCTTTTCACCTACTGGCGGCATACCATATCCTCAAGGGGGGTCACCTCCATGTATACACTGGGTCCCTTGCTTACCTACTTAGCACAGGTATTTAGTAGTGCCACAAACATTACTACTACACTGACTATTCCTTATACAAGGCTTGATCCAACATATATTCTCCACTCTGTTCTGCCCATAGCGCTATATGTCTATGTGACCTTGAGGACATATCAGAACATACGGGACGACCAGTACCTGATATATAATCTTGCCCACTGTATCCACAAGCCAGGTACTACTATGTCTTCATGTTTTACTATCCCGTTAGTGTACAGACTTTATGCCTTATCCTCATATATACATATATGTTTCGGCCACAAGGTTTGTCTGTTCTGTCCACAGCTCTATATTTCTATGTGATCTTGAGGACATATCAGAATATACGGGACGACCAGTACCTGATATATAATCTTGCCCACTGTATCCACAAGCCAGGTACTACTATGTCTTCATGTTTTACTATCCCGTTAGTGTACAGACTTTATGCCTTATCCTCATATATACATATATGTTTCGGCCACAAGGTTTGTCTGTTCTGTCCACAGCTCTATATTTCTATGTGATCTTGAGGACATATCAGAATATACGGGACGACCAGTACCTGATATATAATTCTGCCCACTGTATCCACAAGACAGGTAGTTCTATATCTTTATGGTTCACTATCCCGTCAGTATACAGATTGTATGCCTCATCCTCATATATACGTATGTTTCAGCCACAAGATTGGTTCCGGTCGCAGATACGATTTTTATGCATGGGCATATGTTGTCTAGCGTTCCAGCTGGGTCAGTATTTTGATTTGCACTTGTAATACACTAAACTGGGCACCATACAGGGTACTTAATCAACATTTAGTCACTATTAAGGGGATGCCCGCTCCTGGCTAGCCCTCTACCTGGGTATATAGGACCCTAGCTGCTTTTTCATGCTATATTGTTCTCTTTAGGTATATCGCCATACCATTGTATATGACTCAACATAAATTAAAGGATTCTTCTCTATATGCAACAAAGTTCTAACAGGGTATGTTTTTTCTTCCTCCAGTACCGGTTTTGCAAATCTATTGTAATTTTCTCTCTCCCTTTCTGTACATCCCACCTTTTTGTACATTCCAGCTTTATACAATATGTCTTGATCATTACATTATATGTCCATTGGCAGCTTATCGACTTTGATATGGATTCTTTGTCCTCTTTGTATATTTGTAAATATGTATATATTGACCCGTTTATAGTGTTGTTTTGTCTTCTTGCTTGTTACAGCGGTTTTGTGAACAAGGCCACGGGCTGGCCTAAACGTCAATTCGCCTGACATCTCCCCCTTTCCCAATTTAAATAAACTTTTGAATTTATGCATCTGAAAATCATACGAGTGCAGTGATTTTTGCTGACTTTATCTTAGAGAAGGGCATGGCAGTGATTGGCTTGCTTTCTGCTGCGTCACAGGGGCTATAAGGGTATGTGCACACTTTGCAGATTCCACTGCGGATTTTTCCGCAGTGGAATTCCAAAATCCGCAGTGAAAACCCGTTGCGGTTTTTACTGCGGATTTATCGCGGTTTTTACTGCGTTTTCTTCTGCGGATTTTCATCTGCAGTTTTCTATTGGAGCAGGTGAAAATCCGCAGAAAAGAAGTGACATGCTGCGGAATGTAATCCGCAGCGCTTCCGCGCGTTTTTTTCCGCAGCATGTGCACTGCGTTTTTTGTTTCCCATAAGTTTACATTGTTCTGTAAACTCATGGGAAACTGCTGCAGATCCGCAGCTGTCAAATCCGCTGCGGATCCGCAACAAAATCCGCAAAGTGTGAATATAGCCTAAAGGGGCGTGCACGTCGACCGCCATCTTACTTCTGCCGATCTTAGCATAGGGAGAGGTTGCTGCAGCTTCAATCAGAAGAAGGGATATAGTTAGGGAGGGAAGATTAACCCCGAAACTGCTTGTGCTGTAGCGATTTCCACTGTCCAACACCACCTTTTCTTTGCAGGGACAGTGGAGTTTATTTTTTTGTGCATCAGCTCTGTAGCTTATTAGGCTGCCCTGTTGTGAATTCTGTGGCAGAGCTCCCTCCTGTGGTCACAAGTGGTACTTCGGCTGATTCTCTCTGTGAGCTTCCGTTGGTGGAGGAAAGTGGTACTGCGGCTTCTGAGTTTCCTTCCTCAGGTGATGTGGTGAAGTCGTTAGGTGCTGCTCTATTTAACTCCACCTAGTGCTTTGATCCTGGCCTCCAGTCAATGTTCTAGTATTGGACCTGTTTCCTCCTGGATCGTTCCTGTGGCCTGCTGCTCTAAATAGCTAAGTTCTGCTTTGCTATTTTGTTTGCTGTTTTTTTCTGTCCAGCTTGTCTATTTGTTTTTTCCTGCTTGCTGGAAGCTCTGGGACGCAGAGGGTGTACCTCCGTGCCGTTAGTTCGGTACGGAGGGTCTTTTTGCCCCCTTTGCGTGGCTTTTGTAGGGTTTTGTGTTGACCGCAAAGTTACCTTTCCTATCCTCGCTCTGTTCAGAAAGTCGGGCCTCACTTTGCTAAATCTATTTCATCTCTACGTTTGTCTTTTCATCTTAACTCACAGTCATTATATGTGGGGGCTGCCTTTTCCTTTGGGGTATTTCTCTGAGGCAAGGTAGGCTTATTTTCTATCTTCAGGCTAGCTAGTTTCTCAGGCTGTGCCGAGTTGCATAGGGAGCGTTAGGCGCAATCCACGGCTGCCTCTAGTGTGGTTGGAGAGGATTAGGGATTGCGGTCAGCAGAGTTCCCACGTCTCAGAGCTCGTTCAATGTTTTTGGGTTATTGTCAGGTCACTGTATGTGCTCTGACCTCTATGTCCATTGTGGTACTGAATTGCCTTATCATAACACTGCCCTATAGCTGCATTGCTGTTTATACGCCGCTGTGCAAACCAACTGCTTTTTTAAAAGCAAAAATCCTGTTGCTCCTTTCTGCACAGTTCTCTTGTTTATTTGTCCACACTTTTGTGTGCAGCAGTCCTTTTTATTGCTGCCATACTTGTCCTGAGATCATTGTAGGGAGACTGAAATTGTACTACAGCCCTTGTATTTTTTTATATATCTTCCAGCCACGTTCTGCCACTTATATTGTGTAGTGTAATACACTGGGCCTGAGTTTTGCTGCAGTCACCCCCCCCAAATAAAAGGGAGATTTAAATTGGCACTAAGTGGATCTACGTCAAAGTTCTGTTAGTTTGTCGTACATCTTCCAGCCACGTTCTGCCACTTACATTGTGTAGTGTAATACACTGGGCCTGAGTTTTGTTGCAGTCTCCCCCTCCCAAAAAAGGGAGATTTTAATTGGCACTAAGTGGATCTACGTCAAAGTTCTGTTAGTTTGTCGTACATCTTCCAGCCACGTTCTGCCACTTATATTGTGTAGTGTAATACACTGGGCCTGAGTTTTGTTGCAGTCTCCTCCCCCCCCCCCCCAAAAAAAAAAGGGAGATTAAAATTCTCGACAAGTTTATATACACCTTATACCTTGTTTCACAGTACCATATAACGGTTGTTATTTTGGTTAGATTTTTCCAAAAATGAGGAAGTCTGGTGGAAAAGGCCGTGGGCAGGCGTTGCCAGCGGGTACTGATGGTGTTGTTGGTGGTGGAGCATCTGGTGAAAGTGGGAAAAGCAAAATAGCACCAAAGGCTCGAGGTGTTGAGCCAGCGTTATCGTCTGGCTACACAAGGCCTCGAAGGCTCCCTTGTCTGGGAGTAGGAAAACAGATTTTAAAGCCGGAGCAGCAGGAAAAAGTTTTGGCATTGCTTGCTGATATAGCCTCTAGCTCTTTCGCCTCCTCTTCAGAAGGTTCAAAATCTAAAAGCAGCGAGTCGTCAGTGGATGCTCCCGGTCAGGAACAAGTCGCTTTCTTGTGTCCTTCACCCAAACCAAAAGTGAAGGATGCGGCAGGCGAAACTACAGTTTACTCCATGGAGCTCTTTACACATACCGTGCCTGGGTTAGAGAGGGAAATTGTTAAAAGCCCATTACAAGATGAATCGGACATGGAGTGCACAGATGCACAGCCACAGCTAGATTATTATGCTGTTCCATTGACTCAGATCACTACATTGCCCTCGCAGTGTACTGAGCCAGAATCTGACCCTGATGAGACTATGGTGCCCCGTCACGAATGCTATAGCACCTTACACGGTGACACAGAGGAAGGTGCACATGAAATTGAGGAGGAGGTGATAGATGACCCAGTTGTTGGCCCAGATTGGCAGCCATTGGGGAAAGAGGGTGCCGCTGCCAGTAGCTCAGAAGCGGAGGAAGATGATCCGCAGCAGCCATCTACATCGCAACAGCTTTTATCTGGCAGGCCCATATCTGTCCAAAAATGTTTGTCAAATCCAAAAACAGTTTTAGGACACCGTGGCCATCCGGTGAAAGTAGCACAGCGTGCAATGCCTGAAAAGGTAATCCATAGTAGGAAGAGTGCAGTGTGGCCATTTTTTAACCAAGATCCGAATGATCAGTGCAAAGTTATCTGTAAGAAGTGCTCAAAGACCTTTAGCTGAGGGAAGAATCTCCAAAGTTTAAATACAACGTGCATGCGTAGACTTTTAACCAGCATGCACTTGCAAGCCTGGACTAACTACCGAAAGTCCAGTACCGTTGGTGCACCTGCTCAGAATGAAGGTTGTCAGCCACGCTACATTGCTTCCCTCACAGTAAGCCCACCGGTTAGGACACCACCAGCAGCAAATGTGGAGCTATCGTCGCAAGGCCAAAGCAGTCAGGGAATCACAAGGTTCTTGGTAGAAAACACTGTAGGTAGGCCAACATCAAGAATACCATCACCAACCCTCTCTCAATCTGCCATGTCCACCACCACCCCCGCTAGTCCCACCATATGCAGCTCTCCAGTCCAGCTCACCCTACAAGAGACTCTCATTAGGAAAAGAAAGTACTCATCCTGTCATCCACGTACACAGGGTTTGAACGCCCACATTGCTTGACTAATCTCGTTAGAGATGATGCCCTACCATTTGGTTGAAAGCGAAGCTTTCAAAGCCCTGATGGCCTACGCAGTACCACGCTATGACCTACCCAGTCGACACTTCTTGCGAGAAATGCCATCCCAGCCCTCCACCAGCATGTCAAAGACCGCATTGTCCATGCACTGAGGCAATCAGTCAATAGAAAGGTGCACCTCACAACAGATGCACGGACCAGTAGGCATGGCCAGGGACGTTACGTGTCCATCACGGCGCACTGGGTTAATGTGGTGGATGCAGGGTCCACAGGGGACAGCCATAGTGGGACAGTTCAGCCTAGCCCACGGTCTAGGAAACAGTTGGCTGTAGACGTTCGCCACCCCTCCTCCTCCTCCTCCAGAAGTGAAAGCTCGTCCACAGAGCGCAGTCGCACGACCACTCCATCCGCAGCTGCCAGTGTTGCACACAAGGTGTCCCATTATGGAACAGCTAGTGGTAAGCGTCAGCAGGCTGTGCTACAAATTTAGTGTTTGGGCGACAACAGACACACCGCGGAAGTACTGGCCGAGTACTTGCAGCAACAAACTCAGTCATAGCTGGGCAGTGTACATCTTGAGGCAGGCAAGGTAGTCAGTGATAACGGAAGGAATTTTATGGCTGCTATAGCTCTTTCAGAACTGAAACACATTCCTTGCCTGGCTCACACATTGAACCTGGTGGTGCAGTGCTTCCTGAAAAATTATCCGGAGTTTCCAGCCCTGCTCCTGAAGGTGCGAAGACTTTGCTCGCACATCTGCCGGTCGCCTGTACACTCCAGCCGTATGCAGAACCATCAGCAATCGCTGAATCTTCCCCAGCACCGCCTAATAATCGACATTGCAACAAGGTGGAACTCCACACTGCACATGCTTCAGAGGTTGTGCAAACAGAGGCGTGCTGTCATTTATTTGTGGGAGGATACACATACACGGGCAGGCAGTTGGATGTCAGACATGGAGTTGTCTGGTGTGCAGTGGTCGAAGCTCCAAGACCTCTGTCAAGTCCTTCAGTGTTTTGAGGAATGCACACCGCTGGTAAGTGCAGACGACGCCATCATAAGCATGAGCATCCCACTAATGCGTCTGCTGATGCAAAGTTTCAAGCACATCAAGGAGCAGGCGTCTGCAGCCGGGGAGGAGGGAAGCCTTGATGATAGTCAGCCATTGTCTGGTCAGGGAACTCTCCTGGACAAGGTGGTGGACGAAAAGGAGGAGGAGGATGATGGGAATGAATATTTATGGGAGGAGGATGCTTCTCAGGGGGCAATAGAAACTGGTGGCGTTGCAAGGTTTTTGCGGGCCACAAGTGATGTTGATTTGCAAGAAAGTGCTCCTCAACCCAGCACAAGCAGTGAATTGACACCTGGAACATTGGCCCACATGGCAGAGCATGCCTTGCGTATTCTAAAAAGGGACCCCCCTTAATCAAAATGATGACCGATGACGACTACTGGTTGGCCTGCCTCCTGGATCCACGATACAAAAGGAAAATTACAAAATATCACACCACATGAGAACCTGGAGCAAATATTGGCTACCAAACAAGCAACTCTTGTAGACCGTTTGGTTCAGGCATTCCCAGCACACAGGCGGTGATGGTTCTCACACGAGCTGTAGGGGGCAACATGGCAGAGGTGTTAGAGGTGCACAAATCCGAAGTGGCGTTGGACAGAGGGGTTTTATGACCAGGTTGTGGAGTGATTTTGCAATGACCGCAGACACGACAGGTACTGCTGCATCAATTCAAAGTGACAGGAGACAGCATTTGTCCAGTATGGTTACCAACTATTTTTCCTCCCTTATTGATGTTCTCCCTCACAGGTCATTCCCCTTTGATTACTGGGCATCTAAAATAGACACCTGGCCTGAATTGGCAGAATATGCATTACAGGAGCTCACTTGCCCAGCTGCTAGTGTGCTATCAGAAAGAGTCTTCAGTGCTGCTGGTTCAATACTGACCGAAAAAAGGACACATCTGGCTACCCGAAATGTTTATGATCTAACCTTCATTAAAATGAACCAATCATGGATTTCAAATTATTTTGCCCCACCTTCCCCTGCTGACATGTAGCTTGCCTTAAAAATGTCTTGCTTTTGGCCTCCTTTTACTGACTGCTCCAATTCCTCCATTTGCAGCTGCTGAATGTCCACCATAGGCCATTTTTATACCTCCTTAAATGGGCTGACTCCCCCCACAGGGCCATGGTCACCACTTGGCGCAAGCACCCGTGCGAGTGCCATTTGCCTGGACAGGTGGGTGTGCCCACTCTTGGGCGACGGCACTGGCACAGGGTCCCTCAGTACAATGAAGTGTCTCTGATGGTGGTGGTGCACAACCAACATCAGACACATCGTCGTAATATGAGGGGCCCTGTGCCAGTACCGCCGCCCACGAGAGAGTGTTCCCCCCCAGCTTGAACAGTGCTCTACCACTTGTAAAACTTACCTCTCCCTGCTCCACCACTGTGTAGTCTGTGCTGTTAAATCCTTCAATGGCACTGCCAATACAAATTTGTTGAAATGATGATAGTAAAAATATACAGGGGCCCTGGCCTCAATTTAGACCAGTTAATACTTTGCGCCAACTACCACTGTTTGCTACTCAGCAGAGGAGCCCACGCCTGTACCTAGCTATGCCACCAGTTTATTTATGAACATTTTTTTGGCTGACATTTAGCCCACTTTATTATTTTGGCCTACTAACTGTGTCAGCCACTTATTACAGTTGTCCTCCACTGAACAAAGCAATGCCGCCTGTTTACTCCTGTTACCAATTGTGAACTGCATTTAGCCTACTTTTTTATTTTAGGCCTACTAAGTCTGTTTGAGCCACTTATTACAGTTGTCCTCCACTGAACAAAGCAATGCCGCCTGTGTACTCCTGTTACCAATGTTGAACTGCATTTAGCCTACTTTTTTATTTTGGGCCTACTAAGTCTGTCTGAGCCACTTATTACAGTTGTCCTCCACTGAAGAAAGCAATGCCGCCTGTGTACTCCTGTTACCAATTGTGAACTGCATTTAGCCTACTTTTTTTATTTTAGGCCTACTAAGTCTGTGTGAGCCTCTCATAACAGTTGTCCTCCTCCGCTGAACAAAGCTATGCCGCCTGTGTACTCCTCTTACCAATTTTGAACTGCATTTAGCCTACCTATTTATTTTAGGCCTACTAAGTCTGTGTGAGCCTCTCATAACAGTTGTCCTCCTTCGCTGAACAAAGCAATGCCGCCTGTGTTCTCCTCTTACCAATTTTGAACTGCATTTAGCCTACTTTTTTATTTTAGGCCTACTAGGTCTGTGTGAACCTCTCATAACAGTTGTCCTCCTCCGATGAAAAAAGCTATGCCGCCTGTGTAATCCTCTTACCAATTTTGAACTGCATTTAGCCTACTTACTTACTTGGGCCTACTAACTGTGTCAGCCTCTCATTACAGTTGTCCTCCACTGAACAAAGCAATGCCGCCTGTTTAGTCCTGTTAGCAATTTTGAACTGCTGTAAGCCTACTTTCTTATTTGGGCCTACTAACTGTGTCTGACCCTCATTACAGTTGTCCTCCGCTGAACAAAGCAATGCCGCCAGTTTAGTCCTGTTAGCAATTTTGAACTGCATTTAGCCTACTTACTTATTTGGGCCTAGTAACTGTGTCAGCCACTCCTTACAGTTGTCCGCTGAACAAAGCAATGCCGCCAGTTTAGTCCTGTTACCAATTTTGAACTGCAATTGGCCTACTTACTTTTTGGCGCCTACTGACTGTGTCAGCCTCTCATTACAGTTGTCCTCCGCTGAACAAAGCAATGCCGCCTGTTTTTTTCCTGTTACCAATTTTGAACTGGATTTAGCCTACTTTCTTATTTGGGCCTATATCTGTGTTTCCTCCTCATCCTGCCCATTGGCCAGCTACTGCTAGATGAGTCTGCTGGTACATTGATCCAGACCACTACATTCCCCTTGCACTCTACACAGCCAGAATCTAACCCTGCTGAAAGTCAGGTTCCCCTTCCCGCATACTATACCACCTTACATGGGGACAAAGAGGAAGGTGCAGATGAAAGTGCAGGTTCCTTCATCAGGTGGGGGGGCAGACTCATTGGCACTGGCACAGGGCCCCTCATAGTATGCAAAAGTGTCTCTGGCAGTGGGAGGCGCCGCCCGCCGTCAAACACACCGCCATACTATGAGGGGCCCTGTGCCAGTGCCAACTAGTGGCCCCCCCCTGCTTGCTCAGGATCGCAACACTTGGAAAGTTGAAATACTTACCTCTCCCTGCTCCACCGCCGTGACGTGTTCTGCGTTTCCTGGGCCCACGAAAATCTTGAGCCAGCCCTACCCCCCCACAACTTTAGCCAAATGAACCCCTGTTTTCAATGAACTGTAAAGCGCTGCGTAATATGTTAGCGCTATATAAAAATAAAGATTATTAATAAAGATTATTAATGCCTAACTATTATTATAAAGTAAATTAAGATTGACAAGCTTAAGAAATACGAATTGATGTTTTTGGCATTAAAATGGGCACTGTAGGTGTTTTCCTGTCCTCCTCTCACTGCCCACTTTGATTCCCCATTGACTTGCATTGGGTTTCGTGTTTCGGCCGACCCCCGACTTTTCGCAATAATCGTTCGATTTCACCTGACCCGACTTTTGAGAAAGTCGGGTTTCGCGAAACCCGAAACGATCCTAAAAAAGTAAAAGTCGCTCAACTCTAATTAGGGTTTTTACATGAGCATAGTAAGGTGGGAGACTCTCTACCTTTTAAGAGTACTACCGGGACAGGGATAGTTAGGGTCCCAGCTCCATGGGTAAGAATGTCCTTACTGAGAGCTGGAAGAGTCGGGAAAAAAATGTAGACAATCCTCTTATCAAGCTGAGACTGAAGTTTATTTAGAGATATGCAGCAGAACAGTTCATGGAAAGTCAGTAAGACAAAGCATGCAGGCACGAACAGGTGTCCAGACAGACAAAGTAATGCTAGGATATCGGGTGATGGTCTGGCGATGGTGTGGCCTGGCAGCAGACTGGCGATATTGTGGCCCCAAACAACAGTAACAAGAGCTTTTTATACATGTTTAGACGAAGCTGCACCTTGCAGCAAAGGGTGTAGACATGATAACCTCATACTGCAGAGAAACATGTGTTTTAGAACAAAAAATACAATGACACAATATGACAACATTAATGAACTGCATTAAAAAGCATAAATCTCCATGTTCCTCTTAGCTAACATCAATCTGATCACAGCTCTTAGCATGCTGATATAACTATTCATACACTGACATCTCTTGATTCTGGTTTCTATCTTAACATATGTATTTATATATACACGCACACACTATTCACTACCATATAATACCACTTATTTACTATCACTGTCCTTGCAGCTGTTCCAATTAGTCACCCTGGACTCCACCCATACTTACTAATGGCATTCAGGTAATTGTATACCTCTATTCTGGGGAGAGCCTCAGCTCTTTTAGAAAAGTTAGTTGACTACAGTTTGTCCAAAATGGCTGCTAGCCACAACATAGCTGTTCAGTATATTATGGCTGACTATTCTATTACACGTAACAGGTAGCCTGGGAGGGGGGCAGTAACCCTGGCTCCTTCCCAGGCTATTAATATCAACCCACCACTGTATGTTTAGCGATTGCGGTTTCGAATTTATAGGGGATCCGACCTTCATTTTTTTTTCTGGGGTCTCCTGTAAACTAACCAATAAAGGCTAAGCAAACAGCTATGAGCTGTTAATAATAGCCTGAGAACCTTTTGGTATGTTGTCCCCTTCCCCAAGATTAGTCGACTTTCTCGCTGCTGGTTATCAAAATTACACAGGAGCCCACGCCAATTTTTTTATTTAACTCTTTATTTTACACATTTTTCTGAATACAACTTTCATCATTGTCTCCTGAACCGCACTGAGCTCAGGGAGAGCTGGTGACAATGATGAGAGCTGCCTTTAGCATCCGGCACCTGGGAAAGTGCGAATTGTATGGATTTTTCCAGGTGCTGGTACATGTCACAGAGAGAGAGAGTAAGGAGAACTGCGGTGAGCTCACCTACCGGAGCGCAGGACCTGAAGCACGTGATCTCTGGGGGAGTGGACGGAGGTGGGGCCAGATGCCAAGTAGCGGCGGTGACTGGCGAATGAAGTGCCAAAAGGGTGAGACGTAAGCGTGGTCGAGATGTAGCAAAAAGGTCGGGGAGCCAAAGATAGCGGTGCAGTACAAATGGGACAGACAGGGAAGTTAGAGTACCAAGCCGAAGGTCAGAGCCAGAAACCGACAATAAGCACAGAGTCATAAGGCAAAGCACAGAACAAGAAAACAGGATGAGTCATACACAAGAAAGCAAACGGACTAAACAAAAGGCAAGCACACCAAGGGGTCAGACACACAGCCAAGACAGATGTATCACTGACAAGGAACCCCAGATGAAGGCGGGTAAATATAGCCCTCCCCAAATCAAAAGGAGGCTATACAAATTAATCCCAAATGGACAGGGAAGGAACCCTGTCCACAACCATGACAGTACCCCCCTCTTAATGGGGGGCCACTGGACCCCCAGGCTTCTCAGGATGCCTGACATGAAAAGCCTGAAACAATCAATCTGCATGCACTGAATCGTCCGAGACGACCGATCCTAAGGACCTATGAAAAACGGTAGATATTTTGAAGGAGACGGGAAGCTGCAACCTGTAGGCAACTGTTTTGACAACCTCAATAATTTTATATGGGCCAATGAATTTAGGACCCAGTTTGGCAGCGGAAACCTTAAGCTTAATATTGCGGGTAGATAACCATACCTTCTTGCCCACTCGGAACGCAGGACCAGACCCCCTCCTCTTGTCCGCAAAAAATGTATACCTTCCCTGGGCCTTGGTGATGTTTCCCTGAACCGCCACCCACAGGGCTTTTAAGCTTTCCACAGTACCCTCCGCCCCCGGACAACCTGAATCCATGCGAGAAAGCTCCCGAAAATGCAGGTTAAACCCATAGTTGATCATGAAGGGAGACAATCCCGTGAACTGACTCACATGACCGTTGAAAGCAAACTCTGCCACGGGTAACGCACCACACCAGTCATCCTGTCTGGAAGATGCCAAACATCTCAGAATTTGCTCCAAGGACTGGTTAGTGCATTCGGTTTTCCCATTAGACTCTTGATGATAGGCAGAGGAAAAAGACAGAGTGATTCCCAACTTCTTACAAAAAGCCCTCCAAAACTTGGCCACAAATTGCACACCTCTGTCAGACACCACATTAATAGGCACACCATACAGATGGACCACATGCAGCACAAACAACCTGGCCAAGATTTCAGCAGGCGGTAAAGCGGGCAGCGGTACAAAATGAGCCTGTTTGGAAAATCTATCCACCACCACCCACACAATGAAGTTACCCCTGGATGTAGGGAGATTAGTGATAAAATCCATGGACAAATGTGTCCATGGTCTATCCGGAATTGGTAAAGGCACCAATTCCACAGCCGGCAATGAGAATTTTTAGAAAGGGCACAAACCCCACACGCAGACACAAACCTTGTAACATCCGCGACCAAAGAGGGTCACCAGAAAACATTAGCAACTGCCTCACCGTGTGGCCGAAATCTCAGGATGAGCACTGAAAACAGACTCATGAAACTCCCGCTGGAGTCTAAGAAGGAATTGTTCCAGTACAAACAATTTCCCCAACAGGTTTATTATTGGGAGCCAGAGCCTGAGCCTCAAAAATTTATCTCTCCAAATCAGATGAGGTTTCAGCCACCACCACCCAGAGCTGAAGAATGGAGGACGGAGGTTCTGGAGGAGACACCGGATCAAAGCTTCGGGAAAATGCATCTGCCTTAACATTCTTAGACCCTGGATGGAAGGTGATGGCAAATTGGAATCGGGAAAAAAAAAAGCGACCACTGGGCCTGTCATGGGGTCAATCTTTTGGCAGACTCGATATACACTAAATTTTTGTGATCAGTGATCACGGTGACTGGATGAACAGCCCCCTCCAAAAAATGCCTCCATTCTTCCATTCCATTTCTCTCGGCAGAAGAGCACTTTCTAGAAAAGAAGGCACAAGGTTTGAGGTTGGTCAGAGTAGTGGGACCCTGGGACAACACTGCCTCTACTCCCACCTCAGAAGCATCAACCTCCACGATAAAAGGTCTAGACGGGTCTGGCTGGACCAACACTGCGGCGGAATTAAAACACTTTTTTAAAGTCAAAAAATAATTTTTCGCAAAAGTTGACAAATTCTTCACATTAGCCCCCTTGAGTGTGGGATCAGTCAGGGGCTCAACCACCTGTGAAAAACCCTTAAAGGTGCCTCCATTCTTCCACCCCCAAATTGTCACCTCCAAAATCGAGGGTGAGGTAACCCCACCATCATCAGGGGCTTATCTACAGCATTCTGTAATGCTGTAGATAAGCCCTCGATGTATCCTAAAAGATGAGAAAAAGAGGTTAGATTGTACTCACCCAGGGGAGGTCCTGCTGCTGGTCCGGTCCAATGGGTGTCGTGGTCCGGCGCCTCCTATCTTCATCAGATGATGTCCTCTTCTGGTCTTCACGCTGTGGCTCGGGCACAGGCGTACTTTGCCCTGTTGAGGGCAGAGCAAAGTACTGCAGTGTACAGGCGCCGGGCCTTTCTGACCTTTCCCGGCGCCTGCGCACTGCAGTACTTTGTGCTGTCCTCAACAGGGCAGACAAAGTACGCCTGCGCCGGAGTCGCAGCATGAAGACCAGAAGAGGACATCATCTGATGAAGATAGGAGGTGCTGAACCGGACCGCGACGCCCACCTTATCGGACCGCCCGCCCAGGTGAGTATAATCTAACCTCTTTTTCTTATCTTTCAGGTTACATCGGGGGCTTATCTACAGCATTACAGAATGATGTAGATAAGCCCCTGATGCCGGTGGGCTTAGCTCAAGTTCCATTTTGGGGGGAACAGGTTCCCTTTAATAAACTTTCGATAGCAGTTTGCAAAGCCCAGAAAGCAATGCAAACCCTTTAAATCATGAGGTTGAACCCAATCAGTAATAGCCTGGACTTTTTTCGGATCCATGCGAAGTCCCTCCCAAGAAATAATCAAACCCAAAAAAGACAATTCCTGTACAAAGAATGAACACTTCTCCAACTTAGCATACAAATGGTTTTCTCTAAGTCTAAGATGAACAGTTTGCAGATGGTGCAAGTGGGATTGACTATCTGGTGAGTACACTAAAATGTCATCAAGATAAATGACCACAAAATGCCCAATCAGATCAGAAAAAATTACATTAATAAAATTTTTAAAGACAGCAGGAGCGTTAGTCAGACCCAGGACCCACTCCTAGTGAAAAAAACTCAGACACAAAACAGATTCCCTATCAGGTGAGAAGAGTCAATAGCCACCACCTTGACGGGGGATTCAAGCCTAAAGGTACCGTCACACTAAGCGACGCTGCAGCGATACCGACAACGATCCGGATCGCTGCAGCATCGCTGTTTGGTCGCTGGAGAGCTGTCACACAGACAGCTCTCCAGCGAACAACTATGCCGGTAACCAGGGTAAACATCGGGTTACTAAGCGCAGGGCCGCGCTTAGTAACCCGATGTTTACCCTGGTTACCAGCGTAAAAGTAAAAAAACAAACAAACACTACATACTTACCTTCTGCTGTCTGTCCCTCGGCGCTCTGCTTCTCTGCCCTGTGTAAGCACAGCGGCCGGAAAGCAGAGCGGTGACGTCACCGCTCTGCTTTCCGGCCGCTGTGCTTACACAGGGCAGAGAAGCAGAGCGCCGAGGGACAGACAGCGGAAGGTAAGTATGTAGTGTTTTGTTTTTTTTAACTTTTACGCTGGTAACCAGGGTAAACATCGGGTTACTAAGCGCGGCCCTGCGCTTAGTAACCCGATGTTTACCCTGGTTACCAGCGAAGACATCGCTGAATCGGCGTCACACACGCCGATTCAGCGATGTCAGCAGGAAGTCCAGCGACGAAATAAAGTGCTGGACTATCTGCGGCGACCAATGACATCACAGCAGGATTCTGATCGCTGCTGTGTGTCAAACTGAACGATATCGCTAGCCAGGACGCTGCAACGTCACGGATCGCTAGCGATATTGTTTAGTGTGACGGTACCTTAACTGTCCCTATCTTATAAAGAGTCACAACACGAGAGTCAATTCAATTGATGGTAGATCCACAGTCAACAAAAGCGGTCGTCAAAACGGGACCACCAACAATCTCCAACTCCACCTGGAGGAGGATTTTAGCAAATGAGGAAAAATGTACCTGGGAGTCTGGGCAACCTCCACGAAAGTTACCCAGACTTAGGCGTTTCCTGACATCTTAGATGAGGAGGGAAAAGAAGGACAGTCCTTTTTCCAGTGTCCCGAGGCTCCGCAGTAAAAACACAGCTGATTATCTCTGCGATGTCTCCTCTCTGTCTCTTTGACCGAGTTGGCTCCCACCTCCATGGGTTCTGTAGTCAAAGCTATGTCCCCTGAGGTGGAGTATAAAGGGGTTTCCTGCTGCATCACCCCTCTAGCACGGAGCGTACAGTCCATACGGACAGCCTGAGTCATGGTGTCCTCCAGAGTATCCAGGGTGGATGCCAGGCCAAAGCATCCTGCAAAAGGTTGGACAGTCCTCTGCGGAACAGCCCTCTTAAAGGGAACCTGTCACCCCCAAAATCGACGATGAGCTAAGCCCACCAGCATCAGAGGCTTATCTACAGCATTCTATCAGGCTCATCATAAATATGTCCAAGAGCCTTAAAAAGCATATCCACAGACATACTTTCTGGAGCAGAGGGAGAGATAAAAAGCCCAAGCCTGCGGAGCGCCCCTTAATAAAGAAATAATAATTCCCACCCTCTGGCTTTCATTCTCAGAGGCATGCGGACGCATAGAGAAAAACAATTTACACCCCTCTTTGAACACCCTAAATAATTTTTTATTCCCAGAAAAGGTGTCAGGCAACTTGACAGGTGGCTTGGGGGAGATCAGGGAAACATCTATGGCACCCTCACCCCAGCTTCCAGAAGGAGAAGAACTCCGCATGGCATCAGCAACCTCCCTCTGAACCTGTTGATGCGACTGAGCCAGGGTTCACTGCTCCACAGATAGTTTTTGCAGCATTTGAATGAGGCAATTCACTTGCTCAGAGAGAGCATGCAGTGGATCCATGACCAAGGAAAAGAAAAAAGGTGCAAAATCTCGTTTAAATGTTTGTCAGTGATAATGTCAAGAGCCCTGCTGCAGACTTACAGCAGGAGTCTGTGCACGTATTACAGAAGGACAGAGAGAGTAAGGAGCGCTGCAGTGAGCTTATCTGCCGGAGTGCAGGACCTGCAGCACGTGACCTCCGGGGGAGTGGATAGAGGTGGGGCCAGATGCCGAGTAGCGGCGGTGACCGGCGAAGCCAGAGAGTAGTCTGAATGTGCCGAATATAGCGGTGCAGTACAAACGGGGCAGACAGGAGGGAAGTTAGAGTACCAAGCCGAAGGTCAGAGCCAGAAACCGACAATAAGCACAGAGTCACAAGGCAAAGCTCAGAACGAGAAAACAGGCCAAGTCATATGCAAGAAAGCAGACGGAATAAACAGTATGCTAGCACACCAGGGGGTCAGACACACAGCCAAGATGTATCACTGACAAGGATCCCCAGATGAAGGTGGGTAAATATAGCCCTCCCCAAACCAAAAGGAGGCTATACAAATTAACCCCAAGAGGACAGGGAAGGAACCCTTTCCACAACCATGACAGAAGATGCCAGGGTAGAGGTAGATGGAGGGTGTAGATGAGTTGGTAAGGGTAGATGGGGCCCAGATGAATTGGTACAGGGGGTGTAGATGAGCTGGTAGGGGTAGATGGGGGTGTAGATGAGTGGGTAATGGGCAGATGGAGGTGTAGATAAGTGGGTAGGGGCAAATGGGGGTGTAGATGAGCTGGTAGGGGAAGATGGGGGTGTAGAGGAGTGGGTAGAAGATGGGGGTCCAGATGAGTGGGTACAGGTAGATGAATGAGTAGGGTAAGATTGAGGTGTAGATGGGTGGGTAGGTGTAGATGGGTGGGTAGGGCTGTACATGGGGGTACAGGAAGATGGGGGTCAAGATGAGTGGGTACAGGTAGATGATTGGATATGGTTAGATTGGGGTGTAGATGAGTGAGTAGGGTTAGATGGGGTGTAGATGAATGGGTAGGTTTGTAGATGGGGTCCGGATGAGTAGATGGGGATCTATGAGTTGGTATGGGTAGATGGGGGTCCAGATGAGTGGGTAAGGGTAAATGAGTAAGTAAGGATAGATGGGGTGTAGATGAATGGGTAGGGTTATATGGGGGTGTGGATCCATGGATAGGGGTAGATGGGGTGTGGATGACTGGGTAGGGGTGGGGGGTCCAGATGAGTGTTTAGGGGTTAGATGGGGGTGTAAATGAGTGGGTAGGGGTAGATGTGGGTCCAAATGAATGGTTAGGGGTTAGATGGGGTTCCTGATGAGTAGGTAGGAGAAGATGGGGTCCAGATAAGTTGATACAGGTAGTTGGGGGTCCAGATGAGTGGGTAGGGTTAGATGGGGTGTAGATGAATGGGTAGGGTTAGATGGGGGTGTGGATCCGTGGATAGGGGTAGATGGGGTGTGGATTACTGGGTTGGGGTGGGGGGTCCAGATGAGTGTGTAGGGGTTAGATGGGGGTGTAAATGAGTGGGTAGGGGTAGATGTGGGTCCAGATGAATGGGTAGGGGTTAGATGGGGTTCCTGATGAGTGGGTAGGGGTAGATGGGGGTCCAGATAAGTGAGTAGGGGTAGATGGGGTGTAGATGAGCGGCTATGGGTAAAGTTAGATGGGGGTGTAGATGAGTGGGTAGATGTAGATTAGCTGGAGGTAGATGGGGGTGTAGATGACTGGGTAGGGGGGTAGATGGGGTGTAGATGAGTGGATACGGGTAGATGGGGGTGTAGAGGAGTGGGTAAGGGTAGATAGGTGTCCAGATGTGTGGGTAGGGGTATATTGGGGTGTAGATGAGTGGGTAGAGGTAGATGATGGTCCAGATGAGTAAGTAGGCGTAGATGGGGCTGTAGAAGAGTGGGTAGGGGTATATTGGGTTCCAAATGAGTGGGTAGGAATAGAGGGGGTCCAGATGAGTTGGTAGGGGTAAATGAGTGAGTAGGGGTAGATGAGGGTGTAGATGAGCTGCTATGAGTAGGGTTAGATGGAGGTGTAGATGAGTGTGCAGGGTTAGAAGTGGGTGTAGATGATTGGGTACAGGTAAATGGGGGTGTTGAGAAGTTGGTACGGATAGATGGGGGTGTAGATGAGTGGGTATGGGTAGATGGGGGTGTAGATGAGTTGGTAGGGGTAAATGGTGGTGTAGATGAGTGGAATAGGGTAGATGGGGTGAAGATGAGTGAGTACAGGTAGATGGGGAGATGAGTTGTTAGGGTTAGAAAGAGGTGTAGATGAGTATGTAGGGTTAGAAGGGGTGTAGATGAGTGGGTATGGGTAAATGGTGGTCTAGAGAAGTGGGTAAGGGTAAATGGGGTGTACATGAGTGGGTATGGGTAAATGGAGGTGTAGGTAAATAATGGTAGAAAGCGGAGTAGATGAGTGGGTAGGGTCAGATGGGGTGTAAATGAGTGGGTAGGAGTATATGAGGGTGTAGATGAGGTGAGTAAGGGTAGACGGGGGTGTAAATGAGTGGGTAGGGGCAGATAGGGGTGTAAATTAATGAGTAAGGGTAGATGGGGTATAGATGAGTGGGTACAGGTACAAGGGGTGCCGATGGGTGAGTAAAAGAGTGAGTAGGGGTAGATGGGGGACTAGATGAGTGGGTAGGGGTAGATGGGGGTGTAAATGAGTGAGTACGGGTAGATGGGGCTGTAATTGAGTGGGTAGGGACAGATGAGGGTGTAAATGAGTGGGTAGGGGCAGATGGGGGTGTAAATGAATGAGTAGGGGTAGAGGAGGGTTTAGATGAGTGGGTAACAGTAGATAGGGGAGTAGATGAGTGAGCAGGGGTAAATGAGTGGGTAGGGGTAAATGGGGAGTAGATGAATGGGTAGGGGCAGATGGGGGAGTAGATGGGGTGCAGATATGAGTAAGTATGGGTAGATGGGGTGTAGAGTGGATACGGGTAGATGGTGGTGTAGAGGAGTGGGTAGGGGTAGATAGGGGTCCAGATGAGTGGGTAGGGGTAAATGAGTGGGTAGGGTTAAATGAGGGTGTACATGAGTTTGTAGGGGTACATAGGGGTGTAGATGAGTGGGTATGGGTATATTGGGGTGTAGATAAGTTGGTAGGGGTAGATTGGGGTCCAGATGTGTCGGTAGGGGTATATTGGTGTGCAGATGAGTGGGTAGCGGTAGATGAGGGTCCAGATAAGTGGGTAGGGGTAGATGCGGGGGGAGAAGAGTGAATAGGGGTATAATGGGTTCCAAATGAGTGGGTAGGAATAGACGGGGTCTAGATGAGTAGGTAGGGGTAAATGACTGAGTAGGGGTAGATGAGGGTGTAGATGAGCTGCTATGGGTAGGGTTAGATGGAGGTGTAGATGAGTGTGTAGGGTTAGAAGTGGGTATAGATGACTGGGTACGGGTAAATGGGGGTGTAGAGAAGTGGGTAATTGTAGATGGGGGTGTAGATGAGTGGATACGGGTAGATGGAGTAGATGAGTGGGTATAGGTAGATGGGGGTGTAGATGAGATGGTAGGGGTAAATGGGGATGTAGGTAAGTGAGTAAGGGTAGATTGCGTAGTAGATGAGTGGGTAGGGTCAGATCGGGTGTAAATGAGTGGGTAGGAGTACATGAGGGTGTAAATGAGGCGAGTAAGGGTAGATGGGGTTGTAGATGAGTGGGTAGGGGCAGATGGGGATGTAAATAAATAAATGGGTAGGGGTAGATGGGGGTGTAGATGAGTGGGTACAGGTAGAAGTGTTTCCGATTGGTGAGTATATGAGTGGGTAGGGGTAGATGGGGAGTAGATGAGTGGGTAAGGGTAGATGAGAGTGTAGATGAGTGGGTACGGGTAGATGGGGGTGTGGATGGGTGGGTACCGGTAGATGGGGTGTAGATGAGTGGGTACGGGTAGATGGGGGTGTAAATGAGGGGGTAGGGGCAGATGGGGGTGTAAATGAGTGGGTAGGGGCAGATAGGGGTGTAAATTAATGAGATGGGGTAAACGAAGGTGTAGATGAGTGGGTAACGGTAGATAGGGGAGTAGATGAGTGAGATTGGGTAAATGAGTGGGTAGTGGCAGGTGGGGGAGTAGATGAATGGGTAGGGGCAGATGGGAGAGTAGATGGGGGTCCAAATGAGCAGGTAGAGGTAGATGTGGGTCCAGCTGAGGGGGTAAGTGGGGTTCCGGATGAAAGGGTAGGGATAAGTGGGGGTGTAGACAAGTGAGGGGTAGATGGGTGTGTAGATGAGTGGCTACGGGTAGATGAGTGGGTTCGGGTAGATAGGGAGTAGATGAGTGGGTAGGGGTAGATGGCAGTGTAGTTGATTGGGTAAGGGTAGATAGAGGTGCAGATAAATGGTTAGGGGTAGATGGGGTGTAGATGATTGGGTACGGGTGGATGGGGTGTAGATGAATGTAGATGGGGTCAAGATGAGGGTAGGGGTGTAGTTGATTGGGTAAGGGTAGATAGGGCAGGGGTAGATTGGGTGTAGATGAGAGGGTACGGGTGGATGGGGTGTAGATGAATGCTTTAGGGGTAGATGGGGGTGTGGCTGAGTGGGTAACAGTGGATAGGGGTAGATGGAGTATAGATGAAAGGATAGGGGTAGATGGTGTACATGAATGGATAGGGGTGAAGATGAGTGGGTAATAGTAGATTAGGGGATTAGATGAGTGGGTAGGGGTAGATTGTCGTCCAAATGAGTGGGTAGGAGTAGAGTGGGGTCCAGATGAGTGGGTAGGGTTAGATGGGGGTGTAGATAGGTGTGGGGGTGTACATGAGTAGGTAGGAGTAGATGGGGTCCAGATGAGTGGGTACAGGTAGATGAGTTGGTAAGGTAAGGTGGGGGTGAAGATGAGTGGGTAATGGGTAGATTGGAGTGTAAATGAGTAGGTACGGGTTTATAGGGATGTAAATGAGTGGGTTCGGGCAGATGGGGATGCGGATGAGTGGGTAGATGAGCAGATGGGGGAGTAGATGAGTGGGTAGGGGTACATGGGGGTGTGTGGGCGTGTATATGAGTTGGTACAGGTAGATGGGGATGTACATGAGTGGTTACGAGGAGATGGGGATGTAGAAGAGTGGGTAGGGGTAGATGAGGTCCAGATGAGTGGGTAAAGGTAGATGGGGTGTAGATGAGTGGGTAGGGGTAGATGGGGGTGTGTGGGGATGTATATGAGTAGGTACGGGTAGATAGGGGTGTACATCAGAGGTTACGAGGAGATGGGGATGTAGAAGAGTGGGTAGGGGTAGATGAGGTCCAGATGAGTGGGTAAAGGTAGATGGGGGTGTAGATGAGTGGGTAGGGGTAGATAGGCGAGTAGATCAGTGAGTAGGGGTAGATGGGGGAGTGGATAAGAAGGTAGGGGTAGATGGGGCTGTAAATAAGTGGGTAGCATTAGTTGGGGGTGTAAATGAGTGGGTAGGGGTAGATGGGGGTCTGGATGAGTCGGTAGGAGGTTAGATGGGGGTGTAAATGAGTGGGTAGGGTTAGATAGTGGTCCAGATGAGTGGGTAGGGGTAAATGAGTGGGTAGGGGTAGATGCTGGTGTAGATGAATGGATAGGGGTAGATGGGGGAGTAGATGGGGGTTTAAATGAGTGGGTAGCGGTAGATGAGTGGGTAAGGGTAAATAAGTAGAGGTAGATGAGGATGTAGATGAGCTGCTATTGGTAGGGTTATATGTGGGTGTAGGTGACCTGGTAGGGGTATATGGCATTGTAGATGAGTGGATAGAGGTAGATTGGGGTCATAATGAGTGGTTACGGGTAGAATAGGGATCGATCTGGGTGTAGATGAGCTGCTATGGGTAGGGTTAGATGGGGGTGTAGATGAGCTGGCAGGGGTAGATGGGCATGTAGACGAGTGGGTAGGTATAAATGATTGGATGACGATGGGGTGTAGATGAGTGGGTACGAGTAGATGGGGGTGTAGTTGACTGAATAGGGGTAGATTGTTGTCCAAATGAGTGAATTTGAGTCGATTGGGGTCCAGATGATTGCTTAGAAGTAGATGGGGGTCCAGATGAGTGGGTAGGGGTAGAGGGGGTGTAGATGAGTGGGTGGGGTAGATGGGGTGTAGATGAGCGGGTAGGGGTAGATGATGGTATAGATGTGTGCGAAGGGGAAGATGAGTGTGTAGAGGAGTGTAAATTGCAGTGTAAATGGGGGTGTATGGGTACATGAGGGTGTAGATGGGGGTGTAGATGAGGTTGATGGGTGTGGATATTGGGGTGCAGTGCAGATGTATGTGAGGCTCAGGCCTCATGACTGCCTAGACTATGGAACTACATCTGCCAAGATGAGTCAGCAGGGTCTGAGGGATGCTACCACTGGGATACACCAGTAGCGGACAAAGTGATACAGTATATCCTGTCCATATTCTGTCTGCGGTGGGATGACCACCCTACAGTAGCAAATCTCTATAGCCATTTTTCTATTATTCTTTTTTTAGTTTCATAGAGAAAAATTATCAATCACACCATTTATTTACGTCATTTACCAATCCCTATAAATAATCTGATTGCTGGGTTGTGCTGTTCGTTATGATTACAGGGACACCAAATATGTCCATGTTATGTGCTGATTTATGATGTTTAGTATTTTTTTGAAAGGATTAAAAATTTTCTTTTCTCTCTAGAATCAAATAAATACAATACATTGTATATAGCAAACAATTACTGACATCTTGGAAACACATTAAGAATTGTGGTCCCAAAACCGAGACTTAACTGAAAGTGCCAAAGCAACTCCACAATAATGCTAGAATCCTACAGGGAACACGGAGTTAAACCTCTCAGAAATACATATATTGATGTGATGTAAAGTGAGACTCTCCAAAGAGACTTAAATAGAGTACAAAACATGTCTTTATTGTATAAACTCACTTACAAAAGTACATACGTGCATGTAGCCTAAACACCAAAAACAAGGTGAGATAGAATGGGGTGGGGGGGGGACAAACCAATAAAACATTGTATATAGCAGTCTATTTCTATCAGTTGTGAGGCAGTGACTCGTGTTACATGTGAGGGTCACTGTATGTTTCTCCCAGGATTCACATGGAGGCGTATTGAGGCCATGAGAGTTCATTGCAGTCACTGGCATAGCTGTGGTTGCAATGCAGACTAAAGTGAGTATAGGTCTTGGACGTGCTGGTTGTCCAAGGTAAAAATAGGGAAAATCTGCCCTGGGGCTTTTATGTTGAAACGGACTACAGGACAGTAGTGGTGCAGTCCGTTTCATTCCGGGCAGGGTTTTGCATGTGGCCGAAGATTTAAATAAAAAACCCTGCAGTATAGGCTTTGGGTGTGTCTGGTTCAGTGTCAGTGTCAGTCTGGTATTGGCAGGAGTACAGAGCAGGAGGCTCGGCAGAGCTCCACCTGTGTGAGGCAGCATAGGCCAGTGGAGGAAAACAGCCAAGGCAGCTGAAAAGGCCTGGCACCCACAGCGTACATAGCGGTGCAGACGCCCATGGTAACTGGTCTCAGGAGGTGGACTGGCGTGTTTAGTGACTGTAAACTGAAGGATATGGTTCCCGGCTGCGATCCAGATGATATTGTGCACTGTGTATTGCTGTGAGTAAAGAGACATTAACAAGGTGGTGAAGTCACCCACGGTAACAGGTCACAGGTGGGCTGGCGTGTTTAGTGACTGCAATCCAGAGGATATGTGCCCGACTGCGAACTGGAGGTGGACTGTCTTGTTCCCGGCTGCGAACTGGAGGTAGACTGTCCTGTTTTCCGGCTGCAATCTGGAGGATATTGTGTGCTGTGTTTTTGAGAACATTAAAGAGACGTTTTGCTTTGAACTTTGCTGGGTCATTGCCTCATCACTGCACAGGGTGCTACCGCTGCACTACACAGTATAATCTGCCTGTAGTCAGAGCCTGCGGTACTAATCAAGTACACAACATTCTCCCAGATTTATCATCTTGGCTTGTGGTTTAGTAGATTAAAGGGAACCTGTGACCCCCAAAATCAACGATGAGCTAAGCCCACCAGCATCAGGGGCTTATCTACAGCATTCTAGAATATCTCTGAATCGTCAGTAGATTTCTTGGACATCAAGTTATCTGTGAAAGAAAATCGCGTCTCCTCCTGTCTCTACCGGAAATCGACTGCAACAATCTTTTACATTATTCTAGTCTCCATCCGGCACATTTGAAGAACGGTATACCGAAAGGTCAGTTCTTGAGACTTCGTAGAAATTGTAGTTCATTAGCTGACTTCCATGTGCTTGCAAGGGATTTACCTACCCGCTTCACCAACAGACAATATCCACGTAGAATAGTGTCAAAGGCGTTCCAGGAAGCAAGGCAAAGAGACAGACGAAGTCACTTCAATAAACAGGTGCGTGATTCAGGTCGTCCTCTATCACTTATTACCACGTATAACAACCAGTGGTCAGACGTTTACAAAATTTTAAACAAAAACTGGAATATTTTGTTATGTGAGCCAAGACTCTCGTCACATATTACATCAACTCCCAAAATAGTGGCAAGAAGAGCCTCCAACTTAAAGGACCAATTGAGTCACAGCCACTATCAACGACTTAAAACAAAACTTGGAGTGGGTAGAAGGACTCGTGGTACTTACCCTTGTGGGGGCTGTAACGTGTGTCAATGTATGGTTGCACGGGAGGAGGTTTCTGTTACCATATAACCCTTCCAATTAAATCTGAATCCTATTTTAACTGCAGGTCAGGGAATCTCATATATGTGATCCTATGTGATTGCCCTAAACTGTATGTGGGCCAAACATCTCAGGAATTGAGGAGAAGAAGTCAACAACACATCTCCAACATCAATACAGCCAAACAGGATCGGAAAAAGGGGAAGACAATTACTTCGGTGGCGGCACACTTCTTGGATACACACGGAAGCAGTACCAGAGGATTATGGGACTAGAGGTCATAAATGTGACTATAAGGGGCGGCAATATAACAAACCAACTACTATGATGCGAGTCCAAATGGATATACAAATTACGGAGCCTTACACCGGTTGGGCTCACTGAAGAACTCTTGTTTACTGGCTACTATAAGCAACTTTAGTGTGTGTCTATTATATGGACTATGCAACTGAGTTTTTGTTAGGATTACTAATTTTTGGATTGGTGCCTAATGTAGTGAGGTAATCATCATTTTGGTAATGTCTTTTCTGCAAAATCTACTTTTTTTGAGCCTCTATATAGGTAGGGCAAAATAAAACAAAATAAAGCAAATGGGTCTTGGTAACATCATTTTTGCTGGCACTTTTTTTGGCATCAGATTTTTGGTGTTCATGTGGCGATTGGTACCCAATATAGAGGAGGCCCCTTTGTTTTAGAGCTCACTTTTTATGCCATCATAGAGCTTTTGACTTTTAAAATTTCCTTGGGTTGTGATAGTCTTTTTAACTTCAAACTGTAGGTCTGTTAGTATACTCAAGTGTACCATTATTGATTTGTGACCATTTTGGCTTATGTTGATACATCACTTGTTTTTTGCTCATCTACCCTCCACATTTGGGTAACCCTATCCCCCATGTCTCATGTTGGTATTGATTGTATCATGTAGCGACTTTTGGTGGTTAGTCCACGTTTTTTATGTCGTCCAGACTTAATATGTTTGTGCAATGGGGGTTGCTGGTTTATGTAACTAATTGGAATCACTGGGTAAAGTGTAGGGACGTACTTGTATGCGCATGCGTAATGGGTAGAGCTTGGCTATATCGCATCACCCTGGATTATGAATCTCTAAGTTACCATTGTTTGGATTTATGGTCATCCTGCCCTACCTGATTCACAATTTACTGTGTTTGCGCGAGTATAGCTGATGTGTACTTGTTTCCATGGCGACTCTAGTTCATGCGCATTATGGAACTATTTGACTAACATGTAGCAATCTCGTGCTGGTCTAAACTTCAGTTATTGCCAGGGCTACCGCTCTTACGCAATAGGGCTGGCGCCACTTTATTTGTATTCTTATGGGGATCTCTGGTCATGCGCATTAGCGTCTTCTGGGACTAATCATGCGGCGATTTCGTACTGACCTATACCTTTGTTGTTACCAAGGCGATCGCGCTGGCGCAGTCGCATCTCTATGGGGATCTCTTGTCATGCGCATTAGTGACTTCCGGGGCACATTAGTGACTTCCGGGACGCAAAGGAAATACCATGCTAGTGCCTGTACTCCGGCGTGACTCGTGCCACAGCTACAACGATTCATATAATTTGTAAGTGCTATACAGTTAGGTCCATATATATTTGGACAGAGATGACATTTTTCTAATTTTGGGTATAGAAATTACCACAATGAATTTTTAAACAAAACAATTCAGATACAGTTGAAGTTCAGACTTTCAGCTTTCATTTGAGGGTATCCACATTAAAATTGGATGAAGGGTTTAGGAATTTCAGCTCCTTTACATGTGCCACCCTGTTTTTAAAGGGACCAAAAGTAATTGGACAATTGACTCCAAGGCTATTTCATGGACAGGTGTGGGCAATCCCTTTGTTATGTCATTCTCAATTAAGCAGATAAAAGGCCTGTAGTTGATTTGAGGTGTGGTGCTTGCATTTGGAAGGTTTTGCTGTCAAGTAAACATGCGGTCAAAGGAGCTCTCCATGCAGGTGAAACAAGCCATCCTTAAGCTGCGAAAACAGAAAAAACCCATCCGAGAAATTGCTACAATATTAGGAGTGGCAAAATCTACAGTTTGGTACATCCTGAGAAAGAAAGAAAGCACTGGTGAACTCATCAATCCAAAAAGACCTGGGCACCCACGGAAGATAACAGTGGTGGATGATCGCAGAATAATCTCCATGATGAAGAGAAACCCCTTCACAACAGCCAACCAAGTGAACAACACTCTCCAGGAGGTCGGCGTATCAATATCCAAATCTACCATAAAGAGAAGACTGCATGAAAGTAAATACGGAGGGTTCACTGCACGGTGCAAGCCACTCATAAGCATGAAGAATAAAAAGGCTAGACTGGACTTTGCTAAAAAACATCTAAAAAAGCCGCACAGTTCTGGATGAACATTCTTTGGACAGATGAAACCAAGATCAACCTCTACCAGAATGATGGAAAGAGAAAAGTATGGCAAAGGTGTGGTACAGCTCATGATCCAAAGCATACCACATCATCTGTAAAACACGGCGGAGGCAGTGTGATGGCTTGGGCATGCATGGCTGCCAGTGGCACTGGGTCACTAGTGTTTATTGATGATGTGACACAGGACAGGAGCAGCCGAATTAATTCTGAGGTATTCAGAGCCATACTGTGTGCTCAGATCCAGCCAAATGCAGCCAAACTGATTGGTCGTCGTTTCATACTACAGATGGACAATGACCCAAAACATAGAGCCAAAGCAACACAGGAGTTTATTAAAGCAAAGAAGTGGAATATTCTTGAATGGCCAAGTCAGTCACCTGATCTCAACCCAATTGAGCATGCATTTCACTTGTTAAAGACTAAACTTCAGACAGAAAGGCCCACAAACAAGCAGCAACTGAAAACCACCGCAGTGAAGGCCTGGCAGAGCATCAAAAAGGAGGAAACACAGCATCTGGTGATGTCCATGAGTTCAAGACTTCAGGCAGTCATTGCCAACCAAGGGTTTTCAACCAAGTACTAAAAATAAACCTTTTATTTAAAATTATTGAATCTGTCCAATTACTTTTGGCCCCTTTAAAAACAGGGTGGCACATGTTAAGGAGCTGAAACTCCTAAACCCTTCATCCAGTTTTAATGTGGATACCCTCAAATGAAAGCTGAAAGTCTGAACTTCAATTGCATCTGAATTGTTTTGTTTAAAATTCATTGTGGTAGTGTCTATAACCAAAATTAGAAAAAATGTTGTCTCTGTCCAAATATATATGGACCTAACTGTATATACTACTGTCTGCAGGTTACCAGAGCTGTGTGTATCTGTGTGCATTGATGTAGCAAAGCTGTATGTATAGGTGTGTGATGATGTAGCAGAGCTGTGTGTAATGGTGTATTAGAGCCATGTGTGTATGGGTGTTTAATGATGTAGCAGTGTTGTGTGTAATGATGTAGCAGAGCTGTGTGTTTGACTGTGTATTGATGTACCAGAGCTGTGTGTATGGCTGTGCATTGATGCATCAGAGCTGTGTATATAATGATGTAGCAGAACAGTGTGTATAGCTGTGTAATGATGTAGTAGAGCTGTGTGCAGGCCTGTGTAATGATGTAGCAGAGCTGTATGTATGGCTGTGTAAAGATGTAGCAGACCTGTGTGTATGGATGTGTAATGATGTAGCAAAGCTGTGTATATGAGTGTGTAATGAGATATCAGAGATGTGTGTGTATAGCTGTATAATGATATCTCTGTGTGGAAACTTCCTGAAGAAGAAGCCATGAGCTTCGAAACGTGTTGAATAAACCACCCGAACATCTTACTAGTATATCTGGATCTATTATTTGTCGCAGCAACGCGGATGTAATCCACATTTCATCTATTATAACGGTTCTGAGAGGTCGCAGCGCCGACCTGTGGATCTGCAGCAGCTGACAAACTACACGCTTGTACTGTGTACCACCAGGTGAGCAGTTCTCTCACAATTGATCAGAAACAATCCTGGGGATAAGACCCTATTTGCGCTTTTTTTGTCTCCTATCTTTCAATACTAGCTGTATAATGTAGCAGAGCTGTGTTTTTGGGTGTGTAATGATGCAGCAGAACTGTGCGTATGGGTGTGTATTGATCTAGCAGAACTGTGTGTATGAGTGTGTAATCATGTAGCAGAGGTGTGTTTATGGGTATGTAATGATATAGCAGAGCTGTGTGTATAGGTGTGTAATGATGCTGCAGAGTCGTGTGTAATGGTGTAGCAGGGCTGTGTGTAATGATGTAGCAGAGCTGTGTGTAATGATGTAGCAGAGCTGTGTGTATGGGTGTGTGATAATGTAGCAGAGCTGTGTCTATGAGTATGTAATAATGTAGCAGAGCTGTGTGTATGAGTGTGTAATGATGTAGCAGAGCTGTGTGTATGGGTGTGTGGTAATGTAGCAGAGCTGTGTGTATGGGTAATGATGTGTAATGATGTGTGTATGAGTGTGTAATGATGTAGCAGAGCTGTGTGTATGGGTGTGTGATAATGTAGCAGAGCTGTGTGTATGAGTGTGTGATAATGTAGCAGAGCTGTGTGTATGAGTGTGTGATAATGTAGCAGAGCTGTGTGTATGGGTGTGTGATAATGTAGCAGAGCTGTGTGTATGGGTGTGTGATAATGCAGCAGAGCTGTGTGTATGAGTGTGTGATAATGTAGCAGAGCTGTGTGTATGGGTGTGTGATAATGCAGCAGAGCTGTGTGTATGAGTGTGTGATAATGTAGCAGAGCTGTGTGTATGAGTGTGTGATAATGTAGCAGAACTGTGTCTATGAGAATGTAATAATGTAGCAGAGCTGGGTGTATGGGTGTGTGATAATGTAGCAGATCTGTGTGTATGGGTGTGTGATAATGTAGCAGAGATGTGTGTATGGGTGTGTGATAATGTAGCAGAGCTGTGTCTATGAGTATGTAATAATGTAGCAGAGCTGTGTGTATGGGTGTGTGATAATGTAGCAGAGCTGTGTGTATGGCTGTGTGATAATGTAGCAGAGCTGTGTGTATGGGTGTGTGATAATGTAGCAGAGCTGTGTGTATGGGTGTGTGATAATGTAGCAGAGCTGTGTGTATGGGTGTGTGATAATGTAGCAGAGCTGTGTGTATGGGTGTGTGATAATGTAGCAGAGCTGTGTGTATGGGTGTGTGATAATGTAGCAGAGCTGTGTGTATGGGTGTGTGATAATGTAGCAGAGCTGTGTGTATGGGTGTGTGATAATGTAGCAGAGCTGTGTGTATGGGTGTGTGATAATGTAGCAGAGCTGTGTGTATGGGTGTGTGATAATGTAGCAGAGCTGTGTGTATGGGTGTGTGATAATGTAGCAGAGCTGTGTGTATGGGTGTGTGATAATGTAGCAGAGCTGTGTGTATGGGTTTGTGATAATGTAGCAGAGCTGTGTGTATGGGTGTGTGATAATGTAGCAGAGCTGTGTGTATGGGTGTGTGATAATGTAGAACTGTGTATGGGTGTGTGATAATGTAGCAGAGCTGTGTATGGGTGCGTAATACTGTAGCAGAGCTGTGTGTAAAATGATGTAGCAGAACTGTGTGTATTCTTATATGGCCCCCCCTTTTTTGTGGAGTTCCCCTCTGTGTATGTTGTTTTGTTTCTTCTTTTTTATAATTTATTTCCTTTGTATTTTTTAATTCAGTGTACATCATAATTGGACCTATTATCCTTCCTGTTCCTGATGTGGATCCATGAATGGGGCAAAAGAACGTTGGGATACTGCCACACTATTGAATTGCCGTGGACTATTATGATTATATATATTATGCTATAATGGCTGTTATTATCTTTTTGTGTGCCATGATGTTAGATTTTGTCCCTTTTACAATTACTGTATTCAATCTATGTGCTTAGTGGGTTTCACCGTCCCTTGCCATTATGCTGTGCTTAGAAGCTGCATGCTGTTCTTCAACACTTGCTGTGGTGCGCGTGCGCCGGCTTGCTCCGCCCCTCCGCGCCTTCTGGGTCCGGCCGCTGTGCGTCCGCGGCGGGTGACTGGGTTGCCATGGTTTCCATGCACCCACTCACCTGTCCGCTGACGTGAGCCGGGCTTGGGGGGTGGCATGGGGGTGGGCCGCTGGCGCATGCGCCGCCATACACAGCGCTACACAGCATGCGGTCACATGATCCTCATGTGACCCAGGAAGTGATGATATAAGGTCCGGGTTGTAGAAACAAGGCACTCCCCTTGATAAAGCCAAGTACAGGAGCGGCGAAATGCACGTCGGGGGTTGCGCCCAATCCAGGGACCCCTATTGCATGGTAAGATCCGGGTATGTTTTGTGTCTGGGGGGAGACTTTTACGCCGGCTGGCAATTTACTACTGTTTTCCCCTGAGACATCTCCCACATCTTAGCCTCACCATGGTTTATAATAGTCTGATCTGGAGCTAAGCTATTTTAGCGTCAGTGACACTGATTATTGATATGGGTGGATCTGACATTATTGTCCTGTTGTGAGGTGGTGTGGGTGTCACGGATCTTCCTATATTGGCATCAATTTATAACAACAAGGTACAACTGTTATACCTGTGCTAGATATATACTATATGAATTGATGTTATTTTTGTCTGGGTTTCCCGGTGTTTTTTATTGGTGTCTTTTAGTGTGTAGTTTTTAATGTGTTTCCCTTTAATAAAGTTTATATTTTCCTATATACTCCTGTGGTTCTCCTATGTTTGTTTGAGTATGCAATGATGTAGTAGAGCTGTATGTATGTGTAATGATGTAGCAGAACTGTGTGTATGGGTGTGTGATAATGTAGCAGATCTGTGTCTATCAGTATGTAATGATGTAGTAGAGCTGTGTGTATGGGTGTGTGATAATGTAGCAGAATTGTGTATGGGTGTGTAATGATGTAGTGGGGCTGTGTGTATGAGTGTGTAATGATGTAGCAGAACTGTGTATGGGTGTGTGATAATGTAGCAGAGCTGTGTCTATGAGTATGTAATGATGTAGTAGAGCTGTGTGTATGGGTGTGTGATAATGTAGCAGAATTGTGTATGGGTGTGTAATGATGTAGTAGAGCTGTGTGTATGAGTGTGTAATGATGTAGCAGAGCTGTGTGTATGGGTGTGTGATAATGTAGCAGAGCTGTGTGTATGGGTGTGTGATAATGTAGCAAAGCTGTGTGTATGGGTGTGTGGTAATGTAGCAGAGCTGTGTGTATGGGTGTGTGATAATGTAGCAGAGCTGTGACTATGAGTATGTAATAATGTAGCAGAGCTGTGTGGGTGTGTGATAATGTAGCAGAGCTGTGTGTATGGGTGTGTGATAATGTAGCAGAATTGTGTATGGGTGTGTAATGATGTAGTGGGGCTGTGTGTATGAGTGTGTAATGATGTAGCAGAACTGTGTATGGGTGTGTGATAATGTAGCAGAGCTGTGTCTATGAGTATGTAATGATGTAGTAGAGCTGTGTGTATGGGTGTGTGATAATGTAGCAGAATTGTGTATGGGTGTGTAATGATGTAGTAGAGCTGTGTGTATGAGTGTGTAATGATGTAGCAGAGCTGTGTGTATGGGTGTGTGATAATGTAGCAGAGCTGTGTGTATGGGTGTGTGATAATGTAGCAGAGCTGTGTGTATGGGTGTGTGGTAATGTAGCAGAGCTGTGTGTATGGGTGTGTGATAATGTAGCAGAGCTGTGTCTATGAGTATGTAATAATGTAGCAGAGCTGTGTGGGTGTGTGATAATGTAGTAGAGCTGTGTGTATGGGTGTGTGATAATGTAGCAGAATTGTGTATGGGTGTGTAATGATGTAGTAGAGCTGTGTGTATGAGTGTGTAATGATGTAGCAGAGCTGTGTGTATGGGTGTGTGATAATGTAGCAGAGCTGTGTGTATGGGTGTGTGATAATGTAGCAGAGCTGTGTGTATGGGTGTGTGGTAATGTAGCAGAGCTGTGTGTATGGGTGTGTGATAATGTAGCAGAGCTGTGTCTATGAGTATGTAATAATGTAGCAGAGCTGTGTGGGTGTGTGATAATGTAGTAGAGCTGTGTGTATGGGTGTGTGATAATGTAGCAGAATTGTGTATGGGTGTGTAATGATGTAGTAGAGCTGTGTGTATGAGTGTGTAATGATGTAGCAGAGCTGTGTGTATGGGTGTGTGATAATGTAGCAGAGCTGTGTGTATGGGTGTGTGATAATGTAGCAGAGCTGTGTGTATGGGTGTGTGACAATGTAGCAGAGCTGTGTGTATGGGTGTGTGATACTGTAGCAGAGCTTTGTGTATGGGTGTGTGATAATGTAGCAGAGCTGTGTGTATGGGTGTGTGATGTAGCAAAGCTGTGTGTATGGGTGTGTGATAATGTAGCAGAGCTGTGTGTATGGGTGTGTGATAATGTAGCAAAGCTGTGTGTATGGGTGTGTGATAATGTAGCAGAGCTGTGTCTATGAGTATGTAATAATGTAGCAGAGCTGTGTGGGTGTGTGATAATGTAGCAGAGCTGTGTGTATGGGTGTGGGATAATGTAGCAGAGCTGTGTGTATGGGTGTGATAATGTAGCAGAGCTGTGTGTATGGGTGTGTGATGTAGCAAAGCTGTGTGTATAGGTGTGTGATAATGTAGCAGAGCTGTGTGTATGGGTGTGTGATAATGTAGCAAAGCTGTGTGTATGGGTGTGTGATAATGTAGCAGAGCTGTGTCTATGAGTATGTAATAATGTAGCAGAGCTATGTGTATGGGTGTGTGATAATGTAGCAGAGCTGTGTGTTTGGGTGTGTGATAATGTAGCAGAGCTGTGTGTATGGGTGTGTGATAATGTAGCAGAGCTGTGTGTATGGGTGTGTGATAATGTAGCAGAGCTGTGTGTATGGGTGTGTGATAATGTAGCAGAGCTGTGTGTATGGGTGTGTGATAATGTAGCAGAGCTGTGTGTATGGGTGTGTGATAATGTAGCAGAGCTGTGTGTATGGGTGTGTGATGTAGCAAAGCTGTGTGTATGGGTGTGTGATAATGTAGCAGAACTGTGTGTATGGGTGGGTGATAATTTAGCAGAGCTGTGTCTATGAGTATGTAATGATGTAGTAGAGCTGTGTGTATGGGTGTGTGATAATGTAGCAGAATTGTGTATGGGTGTGTAATAATGATGTAGTAGAGCTGTGTGTACGAGTGTGTAATGATGTAGCAGAACTGTGTGAATGGGTGTGTGATAATGTAGCAGAGCTGTGTCTATGAGTATGTAATGATGTAGTAGAGCTGTGTGTATGGGTGTGATGATGTAACAGAGCTGTGTCTATGAGTATGTGTCAGGAATCCCTGACCGCTGCCACCAATTTGTCACGATTCACACTGTGACCGTCACCCCTACGTCACGGATCGGGGTGACTTTAGGCCAACAGACGGCTATCACATGTGCAGGGGGGCTTATCTTAGGTATCCCTCCACTCCACAATGTGATGAAAAAACACACACAAGGCTATTGACCTCTTAGTTTACAGCAGGGGCTTATTCTAGGTATCCCACTGCTCTTCAATATACCACGAACTGCAGGGATTTATGTATATTCCGCTTAAAGTTCCACTTAACACTTGCAGCTCTCTGCCGCCCCCCTTACTCTCAGGTCAGATTAGGTACTGCACCCTGGGTAATTAGTCGCCAGACAGGCTGCCTGCTATGTACTGGCTATTGGGCACGCTGCAGCGACGCAATAAAATACTCCCACTCAGGCAGGAACAACAACGCCGCAGTCGCTACAACAACACCCAACTACCCAGTACAAAACATATGCTGCCACCAGCTTCGATTAAATGGGTCCGAAGCTAACCCAACACAGTAGCGTAATTCCCTTCAGGAGACTTAGGGTACGTTTTTAGAGCATGGAGAGAACTAGTATTAAATAATATACCCCACAAAATTTAGGCAGTGCTTTATCAAAATATTTTACAAAGATGTTACAAATGAGACAATTGCAAATATGTACAAGGTAATTATAACATAAAGGGATTACAGGAGAAAAAATAACACTCACATATTTTCAAAGCATTGCAGGCAACCAGGCTAGTGGACCTTCCATACGTCCCAGTTCATTGGACGTGCTCACGGCTCTCCAGGAAAAAAGACAAGAAGAGACTGCTGGGATCTGGGCAGACAGTTATAGCTTCAGCCTGTGACATCCCAGAAAGGGGTTGGATCACCTCGTCCCTCCTACCTCTTTAGTTAACTAATTTTACCCTAACCTTTATCTAATTTCTATAACTCCGCTACAAAACATGTCATAGTCATAGCAACTCGACACAGCCTAAGGAACTAGCTAGCCCTAAAGATAGAAAAATAAAGCCTACCTTGCCTCAGAGAAATTCCCCAAAGGAAAAGGCAGCCCCCCACATATAATGACTGTGAGTAAAGATGAAAATTACAAACACAGAGATGAAATAGATTTAGCAAAGTGAGGCCCGACTTACTGAACAGACAGAGGATAGGAAAGGTAGCTTTGCGGTCAGCACAAAAAACTACAAAAAGACCACGCAGAGGGCGCAAAAAGAACCTCCGCACCGACTCACGGTGCGGAGGCGCTCCCTCTGCGTCCCAGAGCTTCCAGCAAGCAAGACAACAATCAAAATAGCAAGCTGGACAGAAAAATAGCAAACCAGAGAAAAACAAGCAGGAACTTAGCTTCTGCTGGGAAGACAGGTCACAAGAACGATCCAGGAGTGAACTAGACCAATACTGGAACATTGACAGGTGGCATGGAGCAATGATCTAGGTGGAGTTAAATAGAGCAGCCAGCTAACGAATTAACCTCATCACCTGTGGAAGGAACCTCAGAAGCCGCAGCCCCACTCACCACCACCAGAGGAAGCCCATGACAGAACCAGCCGAAGTACCATTCATGACCACAGGAGGGAGCTTGACAACAAAATTCACAACACCCAGCATTCATCTCGGATTAACGTGGGCATTCTAATGAGATCAAATATGTCCTATCTGGGATACATATTTACAGAGAAATCCCTACTTCTTTACCAGATGGAGTTAGAAGCCCGTGTTTAGAGTGATGGGTAGATCCACCGAAGGAGATTAAGAATATATATTTTCGTGTTCTTAACTTAAATGGTTTGTGTAATATCTTACAAAAACAGAACAAAGAACTTCCAAGGATTCTAGAGACTTAGAATCCAGTTCTAGCCGGTCACTTTCCACTGCAGGGATGCCGGTCGTAAATACCTTTGCTTTCTGAGCTAGAGGTAATAAACTCTTCTTCCCCCATACCTTGGAAAGGAAAGCTCTTGGCTGAGTGAAAGGGAAGGGGGGGGGGGGGGCTTTTTAGCCCGCAGCCTGCTAACAAGAGAAACTACTTATATGATATTTCCTACCATATCGTGACAGTATGTAATAATGTAGCAGAGCTGTGTGTATGGGTGTGTGATAATGTAGCAGAGCTGTGTGTATGGGTGTGTGATAATGTAGCAGAGCTGTGTGTATGAGTGTGTAATGATGTAGCAGAGCTGTGTGTATGGGTGTGTGATAATGTGTCAGAGCTGTGTGTATGGGTGTGTGATAATGTAGCAGAGCTGTGTGTATGGGTGTGTGATAATGTAGCAGAGCTGTGTGTATGGGTGTGTGATAATGTAGCAGAGCTGTGTGTATGGGTGTGTGATAATGTAGCAGAGCTGTGTGTATGGGTGTGTAATGATGTAGCAGAGCTGTGTGTATGGGTGTGTGATAATGTAGCAGAGCTGTGTGTATGGGTGTGTGATAATGTAGCAGAGCTGTGTGTATGGGTGTGTGATAATGTAGCAGAGCTGTGTGTATGGGTGTGTGATAATGTAGCAGAGCTGTGTGTATGGGTGTGTGATAATGTAGCAGAGCTGTGTGTATGGGTGTGTAATGATGTAGCAGAGCTGTGCGTATGGGTGTGTGATAATGTAGCAGAGCTGTGTGTATGGGTGTTTGATAATGTAGCAGAGCTGTGTGTATGGGTGTGTGATAATGTAGCAGAGCTGTGTGTATGGGTGTGTAATGATGTAGCAGAGCTGTGTGTATGAGTGTGTAATGCTGTAGCAGAGCTGTGTGTATGGGTGTGTGATAATGTAGCAGAGCTGTGTGTATGGGTGTGTGATAATGTAGCAGAGCTGTGTGTATGGGTGTGTGATAATGTAGCAGAGCTGTGTGTATGGGTGTGTAATGATGTAGCAGAGCTGTGTGTATGGGTGTGTGATAATGTAGCAGAGCTGTGTGTATGGGTGTGTGATAATGTAGCAGAGCTGTGTGTATGGGTGTGTGATAATGTAGCAGAGCTGTGTGTATGGGTGTGTAATGATGTAGCAGAGCTGTGTATGGGTGTGTAATGCTGTAGTAGAGCTGTGTGTATGGGTGTGTGATAATGTAGCAGAGCTGTGTGTATGGGTGTGTGATAATGTAGCAGAGCTGTGTGTATGGGTGTGTGATAATGTAGCAGAGCTGTGTGTATGGGTGTGTGATAATGTAGCAGAGCTGTGTGCATGGGTGTGTAATGATGTAGCAGAGCTGTGTGTATGGGTGTGTGATAATGTAGCAGAGCTGTGTGTATGGGTGTGTGACAATGTAGCAGAGCTGTGTGTATGGGTGTGTGATAATGTAGCAGAGCTGTGTGTATGGGTGTGTAATGATGTAGCAGAGCTGTGTGTATGGGTGTGTAATGCTGTAGTAGAGCTGTGTGTATGGGTGTGTGATAATGTAGCAGAGCTGTGTGTATGGGTGTGTGATAATGTAGCAGAGCTGTGTGTATGGGTGTGTGATAATGTAGCAGAGCTGTGTGTATGGGTGTGTGATAATGTAGCAGAGCTGTGTGTATGGGTGTGTAATGATGTAGCAGAGCTGTGTGTATGGGTGTGTGATAATGTAGCAGAGCTGTGTGTATGGGTGTGTGATAATGTAGCAGAGCTGTGTGTATGGGTGTGTGATAATGTAGCAGAGCTGTGTGTATGGGTGTGTGATAATGTAGCAGAGCTGTGTGTATGGGTGTGTGATAATGTAGCAAAGCTGTGTGTATGGGTGTGTGATAATGTAGCAGAGCTGTGTGTATGGGTGTGTGATAATGTAGCAGAGCTGTGTGTATGGGTGTGTGATAATGTAGCAGAACTGTGTGTATGGGTGGGTGATAATTTAGCAGAGCTGTGTCTATGAGTATGTAATGATGTAGTAGAGCTGTGTGTATGGGTGTGTGATAATGTAGCAGAATTGTGTATGGGTGTGTAATAATGATGTAGTAGAGCTGTGTGTACGAGTGTGTAATGATGTAGCAGAACTGTGTGAATGGGTGTGTGATAATGTAGCAGAGCTGTGTCTATGAGTATGTAATGATGTAGTAGAGCTGTGTGTATGGGTGTGACCCCTACGTCACGGATCGGGGTGACTTTAGGCCAACAGACGGCTATCACATGTGCAGGGGGGCTTATCTTAGGTATCCCTCCACTCCACAATGTGATGAAAAAACACACACATGGCTATTGACCTCTTAGTTTACAGCAGGGGCTTATTCTAGGTATCCCACTGCTCTTCAATATACCACGAACTGCAGGGATTTATGTATATTCCGCTTAAAGTTCCACTTAACACTTGCAGCTCTCTGGCGCCCCCCTTACTCTCAGGTCAGATTAGGTACTGCACCCTGGGTAATTAGTCGCCAGACAGGCTGCCTGCTATGTACTGGCTATTGGGCACGCTGCAGCGACGCAATAAAATACTCCCACTCAGACAGGAACAACAACGCCGCAGTCGCTACAACAACACCCAACTACCCAGTACAAAACATATGCTGCCACCAGCTTCGATTAAACGGGTCCGAAGCTAACCCAACACAGTAGCGTAATTCCCTTCAGGAGACTTAGGGTACGTTTTTAGAGCATGGAGAGAACTAGTATTAAATAATATACCCCACAAAATTTAGGCAGTGCTTTATCAAAATATTTTACAAAGATGTTACAAATGAGACAATTGCAAATATGTACAAGGTAATTATAACATAAAGGGATTACAGGAGAAAAAATAACACTCACATGTTTTCAAAGCATTGCAGGCAACCAGGCTAGTGGACCTTCCATACGTCCCAGTTCATTGGACGTGCTCAGGGCTCTGCAGGAAAAAAGACAAGAAGAGACTGCTGGGATCTGGGCAGACAGTTATAGCTTCAGCCTGTGACATCCCAGAAAGGGGTTGGATCACCTCGTCCCTCCTACCTCTTTAGTTAACTAATTTTACCCTAACCTTTATCTAATTTCTATAACTCCGCTACAAAACATGTCATAGTCATAGCAACTCGACACAGCCTAAGGAACTAGCTAGCCCTAAAGATAGAAAAATAAAGCCTACCTTGCCTCAGAGAAATTCCCCAAAGGAAAAGGCAGCCCCCCACATATAATGACTGTGAGTAAAGATGAAAATTACAAACACAGAGATGAAATAGATTTAGCAAAGTGAGGCCCGACTTACTGAACAGACAGAGGATAGGAAAGGTAGCTTTGCGGTCAGCACAAAAAACTACAAAAAGACCACGCAGAGGGCGCAAAAAGACCCTCCGCACCGACTCACGGTGCGGAGGCGCTCCCTCTGCGTCCCAGAGCTTCCAGCAAGCAAGACAACAATCAAAATAGCAAGCTGGACAGAAAAATAGCAAACCAGAGAAAAACAAGCAGGAACTTAGCTTCTGCTCGGAAGACAGGTCACAAGAACGATCCAGGAGTGAACTAGACCAATACTGGAACATTGACAGGTAGCATGGAGCAATGATCTAGGTGGAGTTAAATAGAGCAGCCAGCTAACGAATTAACCTCGTCACCTGTGGAAGGAACCTCAGAAGCCGCAGCCCCACTCACCACCACCAGAGGAAGCCCATGGACAGAACCAGCCGAAGTACCATTCATGACCACAGGAGGGAGCTTGACAACAGAATTCACAACACCCAGCATTCATCTCGGATTAACGTGGGCATTCTAATGAGATCAAATATGTCCTATCTGGGATACATATTTACAGAGAAATCCCTACTTCTTTACCAGATGGAGTTAGAAGCCCGTGTTTAGAGTGATGGGTAGATCCACCGAGGGAGATTAAGAATATATATTTTCGTGTTCTTAACTTAAATGGTTTGCGTAATATCTTACAAAAACAGAACAAAGAACTTCCATGGATTCTAGAGACTTAGAATCCAGTTCTAGCCGGTCACTTTCCACTGCAGGGATGCCGGTCGTAAATACCTTTGCTCTCCGAGCTAGAGGTAATAAACTCTTCTTCCCCCATACCTTGGAAAGGAAAGCTCTTGGCTGAGTGAAAGGGAAGGGGGGGGGGGGGGCTTTTTAGCCCGCAGCCTGCTAACAAGAGAAACTACTTATATGATATTTCCTACCATATCGTGGCAGTATGTAATAATGTAGCAGAGCTGTGTGTATGGGTGTGTGATAATGTAGCAGAATTGTGTATGGGTGTGTAATGATGTAGTAGAGCTGTGTGTATGAGTGTGTAATGATGTAGCAGAACTGTATGTACGGGTGTGTGATAATGTAGCAAGCTGTGTCTATGAGTATGTAATGATGTAGTAGAGGCAGAGCTGTGTGTATGGGTGTGTGATAATGTAGCAGAGCTGTGTGTATGGGTGTGTGATAATGTAGCAGAGCTGTGTCTATGAGTATGTAATGATGTAGTAGAGCTGTGTGTATGGGTGTGTGATAATGTAGCAGAGCTGTGTGTATGAGTGTGTAATGATGTAGCAGAGCTGTGTGTATGGGTGTGTGATAATGTAGCAGATCTGTGTGTATGGGTGTGTGATAATGTAGCAGAGCTGTGTGTATGAGTGTGTAATGATGTAGCAGAGCTGTGTGTATGGGTGTGTGATAATGTAGCAGAGCTGTGTGTATGGGTGTGTGATAATGTAGCAGAGCTGTGTGTATGGATGTGTGATAATGTAGCAGAGCTGTGTGTATGGGTGTGTGATAATGTAGCAGAGCTGTGTGTATGGGTGTGTGATAATGTAGCAGAGCTGTGTGTATGGGTGTGTAATGATGTAGCAGAGCTGTGTGTATGGGTGTGTGATAATGTAGCAGATCTGTGTGTATGGGTGTGTGATAATGTAGCACAGCTGTGTGTATGGGTGTGTGATAATGTAGCAGAGCTGTGTGTATGGGTGTGTGATAATGTAGCAGAGCTGTGTGTATGGGTGTGTGATAATGTAGCAGAGCTGTGTGTATGGGTGTGTAATGATGTAGCAGAGCTGTGTGTATGGGTGTGTGATAATGTAGCAAAGCTGTGTGTATGGGTGTGTGATAATGTAGCAGAGCTGTGTGTATGGGTGTGTGATAATGTAGCAGAGCTGTGTGTATGGGTGTGTAATGATGTAGCAGAGCTGTGTGTATGGGTGTGTAATGCTGTAGTAGAGCTGTGTGTATGGGTGTGTGATAATGTAGCAGAGCTGTGTGTATGGGTGTGTGATAATGTAGCAGAGCTGTGTGTATGGGTGTGTGATAATGTAGCAGAGCTGTGTTTATGGGTGTGTGATAATGTAGCAGAGCTGTGTGTATGGGTGTGTAATGATGTAGCAGAGCTGTGTGTATGGGTGTGTGATAATGTAGCAGAGCTGTGTGTATGGGTGTGTGATAATGTAGCAGAGCTGTGTGTATGGGTGTGTAATGATGTAGCAGAGCTGTGTGTATGGGTGTGTGATAATGTAGCAGATCTGTGTGTATGGGTGTGTGATAATGTAGCACAGCTGTGTGTATGGGTGTGTGATAATGTAGCAGAGCTGTGTGTATGGGTGTGTGATAATGTAGCAGAGCTGTGTGTATGGGTGTGTGATAATGTAGCAGAGCTGTGTGTATGGGTGTGTGATAATGTAGCAGAGCTGTGTGTATGGGTGTGTAATGATGTAGCAGAGCTGTGTGTATGGGTGTGTGATAATGTAGCAGAGCTGTGTGTATGGGTGTGTGATAATGTAGCAGAGCTGTGTGTATGGGTGTGTGATAATGTAGCAAAGCTGTGTGTATGGGTGTGTGATAATGTAGCGGAGCTGTGTGTATGGGTGTGTGATAATGTAGCAGAGCTGTGTGTATGGGTGTGTGATAATGTAGCAGAACTGTGTGTATGGGTGGGTGATAATTTAGCAGAGCTGTGTCTATGAGTATGTAATGATGTAGTAGAGCTGTGTGTATGGGTGTGTGATAATGTAGCAGAATTGTGTATGGGTGTGTAATAATGATGTAGTAGAGCTGTGTGTACGAGTGTGTAATGATGTAGCAGAACTGTGTGAATGGGTGTGTGATAATGTAGCAGAGCTGTGTCTATGAGTATGTAATGATGTAGTAGAGCTGTGTGTATGGGTGTGATGATGTAGCAGAGCTGTGTCTATGAGTATGTGTCAGGAATCCCTGACCGCTGCCACCAATTTGTCACGATTCACACCGTGACCGTCACCCCTACGTCACGGATCGGGGTGACTTTAGGCCAACAGACGGCTATCACATGTGCAGGGGGGCTTATCTTAGGTATCCCTCCACTCCACAATGTGATGAAAAAACACACACATGGCTATTGACCTCTTAGTTTACAGCAGGGGCTTATTCTAGGTATCCCACTGCTCTTCAATATACCACGAACTGCAGGGATTTATGTATATTCCGCTTAAAGTTCCACTTAACACTTGCAGCTCTCTGGCGCCCCCCTTACTCTCAGGTCAGATTAGGTACTGCACCCTGGGTAATTAGTCGCCAGACAGGCTGCCTGCTATGTACTGGCTATTGGGCACGCTGCAGCGACGCAATAAAATACTCCCACTCAGGCAGGAACAACAACGCCGCAGTCGCTACAACAACACCCAACTACCCAGTACAAAACATATGCTGCCACCAGCTTCGATTAAACGGGTCCGAAGCTAACCCAACACAGTAGCGTAATTCCCTTCAGGAGACTTAGGGTACGTTTTTAGAGCATGGAGAGAACTAGTATTAAATAATATACCCCACAAAATTTAGGCAGTGCTTTATCAAAATATTTTACAAAGATGTTACAAATGAGACAATTGCAAATATGTACAAGGTAATTATAACATAAAGGGATTACAGGAGAAAAAATAACACTCACATGTTTTCAAAGCATTGCAGGCAACCAGGCTAGTGGACCTTCCATACGTCCCAGTTCATTGGACGTGCTCAGGGCTCTGCAGGAAAAAAGACAAGTAGAGACTGCTGGGATCTGGGCAGACAGTTATAGCTTCAGCCTGTGACATCCCAGAAAGGGGTTGGATCACCTCGTCCCTCCTACCTCTTTAGTTAACTAATTTTACCCTAACCTTTATTTAATTTCTATAACTCCGCTACAAAACATGTCATAGTCATAGCAACTCGACACAGCCTAAGGAACTAGCTAGCCCTAAAGATAGAAAAATAAAGCCTACCTTGCCTCAGAGAAATTCCCCAAAGGAAAAGGCAGCCCCCCACATATAATGACTGTGAGTAAAGATGAAAATTACAAACACAGAGATGAAATAGATTTAGCAAAGTGAGGCCCGACTTACTGAACAGACAGAGGATAGGAAAGGTAGCTTTGCGGTCAGCACAAAAAACTACAAAAAGACCACGCAGAGCGCGCAAAAAGACCCTCCGCACCGACTCACGGTGCGGAGGCGCTCCCTCTGCGTCCCAGAGCTTCCAGCAAGCAAGACAACAATCAAAATAGCAAGCTGGACAGAAAAATAGCAAACCAGAGAAAAACAAGCAGGAACTTAGCTTCTGCTCGGAAGACAGGTCACAAGAACGATCCAGGAGTGAACTAGACCAATACTGGAACATTGACAGGTGGCATGGAGCAATGATCTAGGTGGAGTTAAATAGAGCAGCCAGCTAACGAATTAACCTCGTCACCTGTGGAAGGAACCTCAGAAGCCGCAGCCCCACTCACCACCACCAGAGGAAGCCCATGGACAGAACCAGCCGAAGTACCATTCATGACCACAGGAGGGAGCTTGACAACAGAATTCACAACACCCAGCATTCATCTCGGATTAACGTGGGCATTCTAATGAGATCAAATATGTCCTATCTGGGATACATATTTACAGAGAAATCCCTACTTCTTTACCAGATGGAGTTAGAAGCCCGTGTTTAGAGTGATGGGTAGATCCATCGAGGGAGATTAAGAATATATATTTTCGTGTTCTTAACTTAAATGGTTTGCGTAATATCTTACAAAAACAGAACAAAGAACTTCCATGGATTCTAGAGACTTAGAATCCAGTTCTAGCCGGTCACTTTCCACTGCAGGGATGCCGGTCGTAAATACCTTTGCTCTCCGAGCTAGAGGTAATAAACTCTTCTTCCCCCATACCTTGGAAAGGAAAGCTCTTGGCTGAGTGAAAGGGAAGGGGGGGGGGGGGCTTTTTAGCCCGCAGCCTGCTAACAAGAGAAACTACTTATATGATATTTCCTACCATATCGTGGCAGTATGTAATAATGTAGCAGAGCTGTGTGTATGGGTGTGTGATAATGTAGCAGAATTGTGTATGGGTGTGTAATGATGTAGTAGAGCTGTGTGTATGAGCGTGTAATGATGTAGCAGAACTGTATGTACGGGTGTGTGATAATGTAGCAAGCTGTGTCTATGAGTATGTAATGATGTAGTAGAGGCAGAGCTGTGTGTATGGGTGTGTGATAATGTAGCAGAGCTGTGTGTATGGGTGTGTGATAATGTAGCAGAGCTGTGTCTATGAGTATGTAATGATGTATTAGAGCTGTGTGTATGGGTGTGTGATAATGTAGCAGAGCTGTGTGTATGAGTGTGTAATGATGTAGCAGAGCTGTGTGTATGGGTGTGTGATAATGTAGCAGAGCTGTGTGTATGGGTATGTGATAATGTAGCAGATCTGTGTGTATGGGTGTGTGTTAATGTAGCAGAGCTGTGTGTATGAGTGTGTAATGATGTAGCAGAGCTGTGTGTATGGGTGTGTGATAATGTAGCAGAGCTGTGTGTATGGGTGTGTGATAATGTAGCAGAGCTGTGTGTATGGATGTGTGATAATGTAGCAGAGCTGTGTGTATGGGTGTGTGATAATGTAGCAGAGCTGTGTGTATGGGTGTGTGATAATGTAGCAGAGCTGTGTGTATGGGTGTGTAATGATGTAGCAGAGCTGTGTGTATGGGTGTGTGATAATGTAGCAGATCTGTGTGTATGGGTGTGTGATAATGTAGCAGAGCTGTGTGTATGGGTGTGTGATAATGTAGCAGAGCTGTGTGTATGGGTGTGTGATAATGTAGCAGAGCTGTGTGTATGGGTGTGTGATAATGTAGCAGAGCTGTGTGTATGGGTGTGTAATGATGTAGCAGAGCTGTGTGTATGGGTGTGTGATAATGTAGCAGAGCTGTGTGTATGGGTGTGTGATAATGTAGCAGAGCTGTGTGTATGGGTGTGTGATAATGTAGCAGAGCTGTGTGTATGGGTGTGTAATGATGTAGCAGAGCTGTGTGTATGGGTGTGTAATGCTGTAGTAGAGCTGTGTGTATGGGTGTGTGATAATGTAGCAGAGCTGTGTGTATGGGTGTGTGATAATGTAGCAGAGCTGTGTGTATGGGTGTGTGATAATGTAGCAGAGCTGTGTTTATGGGTGTGTGATAATGTAGCAGAGCTGTGTGTATGGGTGTGTAATGATGTAGCAGAGCTGTGTGTATGGGTGTGTGATAATGTAGCAGAGCTGTGTGTATGGGTGTGTGATAATGCAGCAGAGCTGTGTGTATGGGTGTGTGATAATGTAGCAGAGCTGTGTGTATGGGTGTGTAATGATGTAGCAGAGCTGTGTGTATGGGTGTGTAATGCTGTAGTAGAGCTGTGTGTATGGGTGTATGATAATGTAGCAGAGCTGTGTGTATGGGTGTGTGATAATGTAGCAGAGCTGTGTGTATGGGTGTGTGATAATGTAGCAGAGCTGTGTGTATGGGTGTGTGATAATGTAGCAGAGCTGTGTGTATGGGTGTGTAATGATGTAGCAGAGCTGTATGGGTGTGTGATAATGTAGCAGAGCTGTGTGTATGGGTGTGTGATAATGTAGCAGAGCTGTGTGTGTATGGGTGTGTAATGATGTAGCAGAGCTGTGTGTATGGGTGTGTAATGCTGTAGTAGAGCTGTGTGTATGGGTGTGTGATAATGTAGCAGAGCTGTGTGTATGGGTGTGTGATAATGTAGCAGAGCTGTGTGTATGGGTGTGTGATAATGTAGCAGAGCTGTGTGTATGGGTGTGTAATGATGTAGCAGAGCTGTGTGTATGGGTGTGTAATGCTGTAGTAGAGCTGTGTGTATGGGTGTGTGATAATTTAGCAGAGCTGTGTGTATGGGTGTGTGATAATGTAGCAGAGCTGTGTGTATGGGTGTGTAATGATGTAGCAGAGCTGTGTGTATGGGTGTGTAATGATGTAGCAGAGCTGTGTGTATGGGTGTGTAATGATGTAGCAGAGCTGTGTGTATGGGTGTGTAATGATGTAGCAGAGCTGTGTGTATGGGTGTGTAATGCTGTAGTAGAGCTGTGTGTATGGGTGTGTGATAATGTAGCAGAGCTGTGTGTATGGGTGTGTGATAATGTAGCAGAGCTGTGTGTATGGGTGTGTGATAATGTAGCAGAGCTGTGTTTATGGGTGTGTGATAATGTAGCAGAGCTGTGTGTATGGGTGTGTAATGATGTAGCAGAGCTGTGTGTATGGGTGTGTGATAATGTAGCAGAGCTGTGTGTATGGGTGTGTGATAATGCAGCAGAGCTGTGTGTATGGGTGTGTGATAATGTAGCAGAGCTGTGTGTATGGGTGTGTAATGATGTAGCAGAGCTGTGTGTATGGGTGTGTAATGCTGTAGTAGAGCTGTGTGTATGGGTGTATGATAATGTAGCAGAGCTGTGTGTATGGGTGTGTGATAATGTAGCAGAGCTGTGTGTATGGGTGTGTGATAATGTAGCAGAGCTGTGTGTATGGGTGTGTGATAATGTAGCAGAGCTGTGTGTATGGGTGTGTAATGATGTAGCAGAGCTGTATGGGTGTGTGATAATGTAGCAGAGCTGTGTGTATGGGTGTGTGATAATGTAGCAGAGCTGTGTGTGTATGGGTGTGTAATGATGTAGCAGAGCTGTGTGTATGGGTGTGTAATGCTGTAGTAGAGCTGTGTGTATGGGTGTGTGATAATGTAGCAGAGCTGTGTGTATGGGTGTGTGATAATGTAGCAGAGCTGTGTGTATGGGTGTGTGATAATGTAGCAGAGCTGTGTGTATGGGTGTGTAATGATGTAGCAGAGCTGTGTGTATGGGTGTGTAATGCTGTAGTAGAGCTGTGTGTATGGGTGTGTGATAATTTAGCAGAGCTGTGTGTATGGGTGTGTGATAATGTAGCAGAGCTGTGTGTATGGGTGTGTAATGATGTAGCAGAGCTGTGTGTATGGGTGTGTAATGATGTAGCAGAGCTGTGTGTATGGGTGTGTAATGATGTAGCAGAGCTGTGTGTATGGGTGTGTAATGATGTAGCAGAGCTGTGTGTATGGGTGTGTAATGCTGTAGTAGAGCTGTGTGTATGGGTGTGTGATAATGTAGCAGAGCTGTGTGTATGGGTGTGTGATAATGTAGCAGAGCTGTGTGTATGGGTGTGTGATAATGTAGCAGAGCTGTGTGTATGGGTGTGTGATAATGTAGCAGAGCTGTGTGTATGGGTGTGTGATAATGTAGCAGAGCTGTGTGTATGGGTGTGTAATGATGTAGCAGAGCTGTGTGTATGGGTGTGTAATGCTGTAGTAGAGCTGTGTGTATGGGTGTGTGATAATGTAGCAGAGCTGTGTGTATGGGTGTGTGATAATGTAGCAGAGCTGTGTGTATGGGTGTGTGATAATGTAGCAGAGCTGTGTGTATGGGTGTGTGATAATGTAGCAGAGCTGTGTGTATGGGTGTGTGATAATGTAGCAGAGCTGTGTGTATGGGTGTGTGATAATGTAGCAGAGCTGTGTGTATGGGTGTGTGATAATGTAGCAGAGCTGTGTGTATGGGTGTGTAATGATGTAGCAGAGCTGTGTGTATGGGTGTGTAATGCTGTAGTAGAGCTGTGTATAGCTGCATAATGATGTAGCAGAGGCTGAGCTGTGTGTACCCCGTGGGGAGCTGACATCAGGCTATGTGGGGACATATGTGTGGTCCCTGGCTGGCGTTTGTACAGTTTGGCTGTGTGCTGCACTCACTGACTGACAGATGCTGGGTGTCTGATGCGATTGCGCAGGAACCTCTGGGACGTCAGTGTGAGGTGAACGAGGCGCAGCACGTGACCTCCCCAGGTGCAGGCTCCGCCTCCGCAGCGCCGCATTCATGGCCCCTGTGGAAAGCGCGTCCAACTGCTCCCTCCCAGTCACGACTCGAGCTTGCACCGGCGTCTGACGTCAGTGGCCACGCATCTCCGGAGCCCGCGGACTTCTCTCGTGTGCGTGGACAGGTCGGGTCCTTGATGTGACAGGTGCAGTGACGGCCTACACGTGTCCTCATTGCGAGGAACGTGGGACTGACTGATGCGCGGCAGGGTCGCCACATGCTTTGTATCCATGGGCTGAAGCACAGCAAGGTTGTGGCCAGCGCGGCCTCTTTAACCCCTTGGTACTTGGTCTATGTTGACCTCTTAAAGGGGATGTCCATGATTTCATTAACAATGCGTGAGAAATGCAGTGATATAAGGAGGGGCTGGGGGAGACCACAGCTTATCTGTTGTCATACACTAGTGACCGCTGCAGACAATCAGCAGTCCTATTACCAACCAGGCCAGACATTTTTTTTACATTAGTTTTTTTTTAAATGTTGGTGGCAGTGTTTTGGTGAACATTGTGTGTGTTTTCCTCGCTGATGTGTCTCGGACATGATGGGAGGTCTCTGCAGCGCGGCCAACTTGCAGGTTGTGACCTGCTGGAGCTTTGGGTGGTCCGTAGTCGATGAGAGGCAGAACAAGGGTCTCGCAGACTGAGCGCGTGTGACCGTCACCAGTGAGAAGTTACTGTCACACGATGGCGGCCTGCGACTGGAGCGGAGCCAGGAAGAGCTGAGAGATCTTACTCCAGTCCCTGACCAGAGGAAGACTTGTGGCCACTGGTCAGCTGCTCCTCGGCTCCTGTCTACAGGCCCCATGGTGAAGCCTCACCGCTCCTGAGAAGTCGAGGCCTTTTTGTACTTTTGAATGTCGCCATCAATTTTATCATGTGACACACTGGAAAATGGGGGGAAAATACCAAGATTAAAATAGCAACAAAAAAAGTGCAATTTCACAATCGTTTATGGTATTATTATTATTTTTTTTTTACTGTGTTCACTATACGGGGTAAAACAGCAGATAAAAAAAAAAAAATTCTTTTTATTTTTTATTTTTTTTTCTCGTCACACTGTTTACCTATCAAATAATTTTTTGGGGGGATTTTGATTGCAGTTTTATGAATGCAGCAATACCAAATGCCAAATTATGATTTTTTTTTTCATATTCTTAGAAACATTTTTGTTTACTGTATGTAATGCTCATTGCCAAAAAAAAAGAAAACAGACTGAAGACGTGGCCAATCAGAGGTGATTGGTCTTCTTGGAGAGGAGCGCAGCGCTTACAAGCTTGTTATTAAAGAGCTTGCAAACGCTGCTCTGAAACTGCGCGCTTCTTTTTTTTGCAGAGTTCAGACCGTGCCGCTGGTTCGAGCTGCCAGTCATCAAGAGCGCACAGCAGTGTTGAATATCTTGAGTTGGGCAGTTTTTAAAAAGGTATCAGTTTGGGGGGGGGTTTTCAAAGTACGGGTCCCCCAAAAGTAACTTCAATCTGAATTGGTCCCTAAAAAAATAAGTTTTGTAAATTTCCATGAAAAATTAGTGTTACATTTTTAAGGTTTGTAACATCCCAACAAGATAAAGTAACATTTTAGGTGCTGAAGTAGATCAGACCTGAAGGAAATGGTCTTTATTAACTACTAGCTGAAGAGCCCGGCGCTGCCTGGGCATAGTAAATATCTGTGGTTAGTTATAGCACCTCACTTCTCTTATTTTCCCATCACATCTTTCATTTTCCCTCTCACATCTCTCATTTTCTCCCTCACACCTCTCATTTTCCCCCTCACTCCTCTCATTCCCCCCTAACACTTGTCATTTCGACCTCACATCTGTCATTTTCCGATCACTCCACTATTTTCCCTCACTCCTCTCATTTTGCACTCACACCTTTTCATTTTCACCTCAAACCTCTCATTTTCACTTCAGTATACACCTGTATGTCATCTCCTGTATATAGTATATACCTGTATGTCATCTCCCCTGTATATACCTGCTGTCATCTCCCCTGTATATAGTATATACCTGCTGTCATCTCCTCCTATATATAGTATATACCTGTATGTCATCTCCTTCTATATATAGTATATACCTGTATGTCATCTCCTCCTGTATATAGTATATACCTGTGTCTTCTCCCCTGTATATAGTATATATCTGTGTGTCATCTCCTCCTGTATATAGTATATACCTGTATGTCATCTCCTCCTCTATATAGTATTTACCTGTGTGTCATCTCCCCTGTATATAGTATATACCTGTGTCATCTCCTCCTGTATTAGACCTCGTTCACACGTTGTTTACTCAGTATTTTTACCTCAGTATTTGTAAGCTAAATTGGCAGCCTGATAAATCCCCAGCCAACAGGAAGCCCTCCCCCTGGCAGTATATATTAGCTCACACATACACATAATAGGTCATGTGACTGACAGCTGCCGTATTTCATATATGGTACATTTGTTGCTCTTGTAGTTTGTCTGCTTATTAATCAGATTTTTATTTTTGAAGGATAATACCAGACTTGTGTGTGTTTTAGGGCGAGTTTCGTTTGTCAAGTTGTGTGTGTTGAGTTGCGTGTGGCGACATGCATGTAGCGACTTTTGTGAGATGAGTTTTGTGTGGCCACATGCATGTAGCAACTTTTCTCTAGTCACCTTCCACGACTGCCACTTCGGAGGTTGTCTTCCCCGCCCTAATAGGGGACAGGAACACAAGAGGTTAAATACCCCTCCCCTTCCTGCACCGCCAGTGTTTTCCTGTCCCCTATGGGGCATGAAGAGTTTCTGAAGGGGCTGCCGTGGCCGGCGACGGAGCTCCACTTACCCAGAAGCCGGGCGGCATGAAGGTCGGGTTTCCCTCGATAATGCCGCTCCCGTCTCCTCTCTTCGGAGCGACTCGGGACCTTCCCGCCCCTCCGGCGCTCCCTTTGGGGGCAATGCGGGGCGGTGATGTGCTTGCCGGGGGCCTCCTGCAGCCCCCCGGTTCCCTCCTCCACAGCTGCAGCGCTGGAGGTGGCGCGCGTCCCGGGCTGGGGCCGGAGAGCCTGATGACTTCCGGGTTAAAGCGAGTCACTTCCGGTTCAACCAGGAAGCGTGCCATGGAGCGCACGCCGGCTGGCAATGGCGTCCAGCAGCAGAAGCACGCCATACAAACAGCGGCGGGGGCGTTCTAGGACCTACCGCAATCGGGCCACACGTGGGGGGGGAGGAGCACTGCACGCTGGACCACCGATCCTTATAAAAAGATCCGGGTAGCAAGGTAAGCTGTCTGACTGTTAGCAACCTGACGGACATGGACAGTGACAGACCCCCTTGCTCTGCATCTGCAGATGCCAGCGTTCCCCCTCCTACCAAAGTAAGTAGCAGGTGTTGGGCCCAGCTATCCCCTATATACATATGTGCTTTTATGTATATATAGATATATTCCTCTAAGTGGCTTAGCAAACCCTCTCTCTTTCTCTCTTAGGGAGAAAAGGTTTCCGACCCTAAAAAGTCAAGCCGCAAATGCAAAGTGTGTACGGCCAGACTCCCATCAACATACGGGAAAAAGCTCTGCCAATCCTGTACGGATGAGGTCCTGCGCGCCGAACAACCCTCGCTGTTGGATAGCATTAGATCCCTCATTAAAGATGAGGTCCATTCTTCTATGGCTACCTTCTCTCAGATGTCGGTGCCTCAGCCACCCCCTCCAAAAAAGAGGAAAAAAGCCCCAGTAGAATCCGACCCGGACTCGGGAGAAATCCAGTCCTCAGGTTCAGAGGATAACTGGGAAAATGAAGGCTCCACTTCTACCCCCACCTGTAGATCAGAAAACAAAAAATATTATTTTAGTTCTGAGGACATGAGTGAACTAATCGGTTTAGTAAGAAGCACCATGGGGGTAGAGGATGAAGAAGTTACACTCACAGTACATGATGAGATGTTTGAGGGTCTGAAACCCAAAGACCAAAAAGGGTTCCCGGTGCATAAGAACTTACGAGATCTAATTCTGCATGAATGGGACCTCCCTAAAAAAGGTCTGACTATACCATCGGAACTAAAAAACCGGTACCCATTAGATGGGCATAACTCCTTATGGGAGACCCCGAAAGTAGATGTTCAGGTGTCTAGGGTAACTAAAAAAACTGCCCTCCCCTTTGAGGACTCTTCGCAACTCAAGGATCCGATGGATCGTAAAATAGAGAGTTTATTAAAAAAGTCCTGGGACACCTCCACAAATCTGCTAAAATCTAATATAGCCTCTACTTGCGTAGCCAGATCTCTATTTATCTGGTTACGCAAACTTGAGGATCACTTGACTCAAGGCACCCCAAGAGAGGAGATTTTAGACTCCCTACCTTTGCTACAGAAAGCAACGGGGTTCCTAGCCGATGCATCTGCTGAATCGGTTCGAGTAGCCGCGAAAGCTGCCGTTCTCTCTAACTCGTCCAGGAGAGCACTCTGGATAAAATCCTGGGGAGGCGATTTTGTCTCCAAGTCCAAATTATGTAGCATACCCTTTCAGGGTCATAATGTATTTGGACCCGTCCTGGACGATATTTTGGATAAGGCGGCAGATAAAAGAAATCTCTCCCTGAGCAAAAGACCCCCAAAAAACGCTTTTTTCGTCCCTCCCGTGATCAAACCTCACAGAGAGGAAAAGGCAAAACGGGAAGATGGAGTTATCCTAAGGGAGGCAGGGGAAAAAATATCCTGGCCCCTCAGGCCCAGCAAACCTCAGATAAACAATGACTGTACTCCGGTCGGGGGTCGACTCTCACGATTTTTCACCGAGTGGCAAAACATCTCCACAAATCAGTGGGTCCTTCGTACCATTCAAGAAGGATTAAAAATAGAATTCGTGAGACCACCCCCACATTGCGTAAAGATAACCTCCCTCCAAAACTCAGATCTCCAAAACTCCTTGTTACAAGATCTACAAAAATTAATACAATCAAATGTGATTTCTCAGGTGCCGAAGTTAGAGGAAGGACGTGGTCATTATTCACGCCTTTTTCTAATAACCAAGCCGTCTGGGAAGAACAGAATTATCATAAATTTGAAACCCTTAAACGATTCTGTCCGATACAGGAGATTCAAAATGGAGACAGTCAAATCCGTAATTCCCCTCATCGGTCAGGGTTGGATGATGGCGACTGTGGACCTGAGGGATGCGTATTACCATGTGCCAATCCATCCAGAGCACAGGAAATTCCTCAGGTTCGCAGTCTCCAAGGGTCACCAAATCAAACATTTTCAGTTCAATGTTCTCCCCTTCGGCATCTCTTCGGCCCCTCGGGTTTTCACAAAGATTATGGCGGAAGCGATAATCTTCATCCGTCAGCAGGGAATATGCATAGTCCCGTATCTAGACGACCTGCTTATCATGGCTCCATCTGCTTCCCGTCTGGAAACAGACGTATCAAAGTCCCTAGAGATATTACAAACCCTGGGTTGGATCCCAAATCTGGAGAAATCGGAGGTCCATCCCTCCACAAGAAGAAAATTCCTGGGGGTGCTACTGGACTCGGATGTAAGAACATCTTTTCTACCCAAAGATCATCAAATCAACCTTGTCCGCAAGGTAACCAAATTCAGAGGCCAGCGTGCACCGACCCTCAGAGAATCGATGTCTGTACTAGGGTCCCTGACCGCATGTATACAGTCGGTTTCCTGGGCCCAGGCTCACACACGAACGCTCCAGACTTATGTTCTCCTACATTCCAGGAGACGACAGACTCCATTGAATCAGAAGATTCTTCTCCCTGGCCATGTGAAATCGGCGCTAAAATGGTGGCTAGATTATCAAAATCTCCAGAGAGGGGTCAGCTGGGACCACCTTCCCCTAAAAACACTCCGGTCAGATGCCAGCAAAAGAGGCTGGGGTGCGGTGGTAGAGGGTTTCCACTTTCAGGGACAATGGACATCGAACATCAGCAGCAGCTCCTCGAATCTAAGAGAATTGAAAGCTGTGGAGGAGGCCCTAAAGGCATCATCTGCACTGATCAAAAATCATCACGTTCGTATTTACTCGGACAATATGACCACAGTGGCCTATCTACGACACCAGGGGGGGACAAAGTATGCCTCTCTAAAAGAAGTGGCCGCAAGAATATTTTTCTGGGCAGAGAGGAACCTTCTATCGGTCACAGCAGTACATCTGAGGGGATTGGACAACACTCAGGCGGATTTCCTCAGCAGGAAAGACGTTCATCCGGGAGAGTGGTCCCTAAACCAAGCAGTATTTCAGTCCCTAGCCGAAAAATGGGGTACTCCAGAGGTGGATTTATTCGCCAACAGGCAAAATGCGAAGGTGGAAACATTTTTCTCCCTTCATCACAAAGACAAGGCACAGGGAATAGATGCCTTTTCACACCAGTGGAAATTCAACCTTGCATATGCCTTTCCTCCCATTCCCATGCTGGCGAAAACCCTGCAAAAAATCAGGACCGACGAAGTGACCACAATCTTGGTTGCCCCATTGTGGCCCGGGAGGAGTTGGTACGGCGCCCTATTAGATATGGCCCAGGAAGGTCCCTGCCTTCTACCTCAAAAGACTGATCTCCTACACCAGGGTCCTCTACTACATCCGGACCTAAACAGACTGAACTTGGCTGCATGGCTACTGAAGCCACAATCTTAAAAGCTAAAGGACTCTCAGATGACGTAATCCAGACCCTTCAAAAAAGCAGAAAGGCAGTAACCAATGCCATCTACACTAAGGTCTGGAAAAAATTTACGTCCTGGTGCTTCCCAGAAGTTCCAGACCCCTTCAATCCTGATATAGCAAGGATCTTACAATTTTTACAGAAGGGCTTGGATATAGGCCTTACCCCTAGCACACTCAAAGTACAAGTATCGGCCCTTAGTAGCTTTTTTGACTCAAATTTAGCCAATCACCGCTGGATCAAGCGATTTATGACAGCCGCATCCAGAATTCGTCCTACACTCCGTACTAGGGTACCCTCCTGGGACCTCAATACTGTACTTAACGCACTAACCCAGGATCCATTCAAAACCCCTGGATGCCATATCCATAAAAAACTTAACTTTGAAAACAATCTTTCTAGTCGCAATCACTACGGCTAGACGTGTTGGTGAATTACAGGCCCTGTCAATACAGGAACCCTATTTAACGGTCACTGCGGATAGCATTGTACTAAAACTAGACCGGTCCTTTTTACCCAAGGTGGTCTCAAATTTCCACAGAGATCAGGACATTCTACTTCCTTCTTTTTGCCCAAACCCCTCCAACCCTAAAGAACAGGCCTTCCACACCTTGGATGTTCGCAGGGTGGTTCTATTTTACTTACAACAAACTGAAGCCTGGCGAATTGATCAAAATTTATTCATTCAGTTCTCCGGACGAAATAAGGGAAAGAAGGCGGCAAAAAACACCATCGCAAACTGGATCAAACAGTCTATTTGCTTGGCTTATTCATCGCAGGGACTGGATCCACCTGCCTCTCTGAAAGCACACTCTACCCGAGCAATGGCAACATCGTGGGCAGAGAGGGGGAATGCCTCAGCAGAGCAGATATGCAGAGCCGCCACCTGGTCGTCCATCCATACGTTCACCAGACATTACCGGCTAAATTTCAATAGGGATTTAACGTTTGGCAGACGTGTTCTGCAGGCTGTAGTCCCTCCCTAGAGAAATTAGCTGTTGGTACTACTCCGAAGTGGCTGACGTGGAAGGTGACTAGAGAAAATAGAATTATTCTTACCGTTAATTCGGTTTCTAGGAACCTTCCACGACAGCACTAATTTCCCTCCCTACCTGATATTCTTATTGGATGATTCCTGCACTTTTGTGGTAACTATACATGCTACTGTGTCCAGGAAAACACTGGCGGTGCAGGAAGGGGAGGGGTATTTAACCTCTTGTGTTCCTGTCCCCTATTAGGGCGGGGAAGACAACCTCCGAAGTGGCTGTCGTGGAAGGTTCCAAGAAACTGAATTAACGGTAAGAATAATTCTATTTTTGTGTCGAATTGCACGTGACAGGTTAGTGCAGCAAGTTGTGTGCAGCAAGTTTTGCGCATGGCGAGTTTTATGTGGTGCCTTTTGAGTATGTGCAAGTTTTGTGTGAGGCAACTTTTGCATGTGTTGCAACTTTTGTGCATGTGGCAATTTTTGCGCGTGTGCAAGTTTTGCGTGTGGTGAGTTTTCCATGAGGTGAGTTTTGCACTTGTGGCGAGTTTTGCGTGAGCCTAGTTTTTGCATGTGGTGAGTTTTGCGCATGGCGAGTTTTGAGCGGCGACTTTTGTGTTTCGACTTTTATGTGGCGAGGTTGGTGTATGTGGTGAAATGTGTGCTGAGGGTAATATGTGTTCAAGCATGTGGTAGTGTGTGGCGCATTTTGTGTGTGTTCATATCCCCGTGTGTGGTGAGTATCCCATGTCGGGGCCCCACCTTAGCAACTGATCGGTATATACTCTTTGGCGCCATCGCTCTTACTCTTTAAGTCCCCCTTGTTCACATCTGGCAGCTGTCAATTTGCCTCCTACACTTTTCCTTTCATTTTTTCCCATTATGTAGATAGGGGCAAAATTGTTTGGTGAACTGGAAAGCGCGGGGTTAAAATTTCACCTCACAACATAGCCTATGACGCTCTCAGGGTCCAGACGTGTGACTGCAAAATTTTGTGGCTGTAGCTGCGACCCCCTCCAACACTTTTCCTTTCACTTTTCTTCCCCATTATGTAGATAGGGGCAAAATTGTTTGGTGAATTGGAACGCGCGGGGTTAAAATTTCGCCTCACAACATAGCCTATGACGCTCTCGGGGTCCAGACGTGTGACTGTGCATAATTTTGTGGCTGTAGCTGCGACGGTGCAGATGCCAATCCCGGACATACACACATACACACACACATACACACATTCAGCTTTATATATTAGACTAGCTGAAGAGCCCGGCGTTGCCTGGGCATAGTAAATATCTGTGGTTAGTTATAGCACGTCACTTCTCTTATTTTCCCATCACGCCTCTCATTTTCCCAATCACATCTTTAATTTTCCCCCTCACATCTCTCATTTTCTCCCTCACTCCTCTCATTCCCGCCTAACACTTGTCATTTCGACCTCACATCTGTCATTTTCCGATCACTACACTATTTTCCCTCACTCCTCTCATTTTGCACTCACACCTTTTCATTTTCACCTCACACCTCTCATTTTCACCTCAGTATATACATGTTTGTCATCTCCCTTATATATAGTATATACCTGTCATCTCCCCTGTATATAGTATATACCTGCTGTGTGTCATCTCCCCTGTATATAGTATATACCTGTATGTCATCTCCTCCTATATATAGTATATACCTGTATGTCATCTCCTCCTATATATAGTATATACCTGTATGTCATCTCCTATATATAGTATATACCTGTATGTCATCTCCTTCTATATATAGTATATACCTGTATGTCATCTCCTCCTGTATATAGTATATACGTGTGTCATCTCCCCTGTATATAGTATATATCTGTGTCATCTCCTGTATATAGTATATACCTGTATGTCATCTTCTATATATAGCATATACCTGTATGTCATCTCCTCCTGTATGTAGTATATACCTGTAGGTAATCTGCTCCTGTATATAGTATATACCTGTGTCATCTCCTCCTGTATATAGTATATACCTGTGTGTCATCTTCTCCTGTATATAGTATATATCTGTGTGTCATCTCCCCTGTATATAGTATATACCTGTGTGATCTCCTGTATTAGACCTCGTTAACACGTTATTTGCTCAGTATTTTTACCTCAGTATTTGTAAGATAAATTGGCAGCCTGATAAATCCCCAGCCAACAGGAAGCCATCCCCCTGGCAGTATATATTAGCTCACACATACACATAATAGACAGGTTATGTGACTGACAGCTACCGTATTTCCTTTATGGTACATTTGTTGCTCTTGTAGTTTGTCTGCTTATTAATCAGAATTTTATTTTTGAAGGCTAATACCAGACTTGTGTGTGTTTTAGGGCGAGTTTCGTCTGTCAAGTTGTGTGTGTTGAGTTTTGTGTGGCAACATGCGTGTAGCAACTTTTTGTGTGTCGAGTTGCATGTGACAGGTTAGTGTAGCAAGTTGTGTGCAGCAAGTTTTGCGCATGGCGAGTTTTGCGCGTGGTGAGTTTTATGTCTGGTGCCTTTTGAGTATGTGCAAGTTTTGTGTGAGGCAACTTTTGCATGTGTTGAAAATTTTGTGCATGTGGCAATTTTTCCGCGTGTGCAAGTTTTGCGTGTGGCGAGTTTTCCATGAGGTGAGTTTTGCACTTGTGGCGAGTTTTGTGTGTGCCTAGTTTTTGCATGTGGCGAGTTTTGCGCGTGGTGAGTTTTGAGCAGCGACTTTTGTGTTTCGACTTTTATGTGGCGAGGTTGGTGTATGTGTGGTGAAATGTGTGCTGAGGGTGGTATATGTGTTCAAGCACGTGGTAGTGTGTGGCGCATTTTGTGTGTGTGTTCATATCCCCGTGTGTGGTGAGTATCCCATGTCGGGGCCCCACCTTAGCAACTGATCGGTATATACTCTTTGGCGCCATCGCTCTCATTCTTTAAGTCCCCCTTGTTCACATCTGGCAGCTGTCAATTTGCCTCCAACACTTTTCCTTTCACTTTTTTCCCCATTATGTAGATAGGGGCAAAATTGTTTGGTGAATTGGAACGCGCGGGGTTAAAATTTCGCCTCACAACATAGCCTATGACGCTCTCGGGGTCCAGACGTGTGACTGTGCAAAATTTTCTGGCTGTAGCTGCGACGGTGCAGATGCCAATCCCGGACACACACACACACACACACACACACACACACACACACACACACACACACACACACACACACACACACACACACACACACACACACACACACACACACACACACACACACACACACACACACACCTTTATATAGTAGATTTTGTGTGAATTAAAGGGATAAACATTACAAGTTTGAGAATTGCTATTTTTTAGAAATGTTTGTCAAATGTATTTTTATAAATAAACACAAAACAGAAATTTACTATTATTGTAAGATATAATGTGTCTCGAAAAATAGTGTCTGATCCACAGGATCTATTGAAGCATTCCAGGTTTCTTGCCACATAACGTGACACTGGTCCGAGTGGAAAGACACTGTGGCCCATCCAAATTCGTCAATAACGCTTATAACCGCAGATCTGTGCACATGGGCCAACGTTAATGTTTCCTACACAGATTATAAAATAATTCTGTAGATAAATATAATTAATGTGGATTAAACAGCATTAACCCTTTACTCCATCGGGCGTATTATTACGCCGATGGCAGTATCCCCCGCTTTGATGTGGTCCTAGCTTTGAGGTGGGCACACCGCCAGAGCCATGTCAGCTGTTTTGAATAGCTGACATGTGCCCGCAATAGGCGCAGGTGGAATCGCGATCCACCTGCTCCTATTAACTAGTTAAATGCCGCTGTCAAACTCTGACAGCGGCATTTAACAAGCGCATCTGGCCGGAAATGCGTGCATCGGTGACCCCCGTCACATGATCGGGGGTCATCGGTGTGTCGGCATGACAACCAGAGTTTTCCTTGAGATTTCTATGGTTGTTGATACCTGATTGCTGTGAGCGCCACCCTGTGGTCGGCGCTCATAGCAAGTGTGTAATTCTTCTACTTGGAGGTGATCTGAGCATTGCCTCTATGTAGCAGAGCCGATCGGGTTATGACAGTTTCTAGCCTCCCATGGAGACTATTGGAGCATGGCAAAAGTAAAAACATTTTTTTTTTTAAAAGTATGAAAAAAAAATAAAGTTCAAATCACCCTCCTTTCGCCCCATTCAAAATAATACAATAAAATGAAATCAAACCTACACATATTTGGTATCGCCGGGATCAGAATCGCCCGATCTATCAATAAAAAAAAAAAGGATTAACCTGATCGCTAAACGGCGTAGTGAGAAAAAAAAGTCAAAATGCCAGAATTACATTTTTTATGGTCGCCGCGACATTGCATTAAAATGCAATAACGGGCGATCAAAATATCATATCTGCACTAAAATGGTATCATTAAAGACGTCATCTCGGCACACAAAAAATAAGCCCTCAACCGACCCCAGATCATGAAAAATGGAGACGCTACGGGTATCTCAAAATGGCACAATATATATATATATTTTTTTTAGCAAAGTTTGGATTTTTTTTCACCACTTAGGTAAAAACAAAACTATTCATATTTGGTGGCTATGAACTCTTAATGACCTGGAGAATCATAATGGCAGGTCATGTTTAGCATTTAGTGAAGCTAGCAAAAAAGCCAAACAAAAAAACAAGTGTGAGATTGCACTTTTTTTTTTGCAATTTCACTGCACTTGGAATTTTTTCCCCGTTTTCAAATAAGACATGCAAAAACCAATGATGTCGTTCAAAAGTACAACTCGTCCCACAAAAAAATAAGCCCTCACATGGCCATATGGACGGAAAAATAAAAAAGTTATGGCTCTGGGAAGGAGGGGAGCGAAAAGCGCAAAATCAAAAAATCTCTGGGGGTTAACATGAGAATGGAAATGTAGGAAAATGTAAAGCCTCTTTATGGACAAATTTATCAAAATACAAAGTCAAAGAAACTTTAAAAAAAAAAAAAAAAATCAAATTGAGATCGGATCGCTAGGACTGGCTGGCTGCTCTCCCGAGCGTGACAGCTGCGTAGAAATGCATGAAGCTCTCATGCTTGGGTTAGGAGAGCCACCGGCCAGTCCGAGCACTGCTTTCCGATCTCGGCCAGCTGACTGCACCCTTAGGCTATGTGCACACGTTGCGGATTAGGCTTAGGAATTTCTGGTGCGGATTCTGCCTCTCCTGGCAGAAAACTCGCCTGCGGTTCCGCAGCGTTTTTTGTGCGTTTTTGCTGCGGTTTTCTTGCGGATTTGCTGCGGTTTTTACCCCTGCGGTTTTCTATAATGGAATGGGTACAAAAACGTTTCCGCAGCAGATTTTCCGCAAAGTGTGCACAACATTTTTTTTTTCTCATTGATTTACATTGTACTGTAAATCAATTGCGGATCTGCAGCGTTTCTGCACCTCAAAAAACGCTGTGGATCCGCAGAGAATCCGCAACGTGTGCACATAGCCTTATACAAATGGCAAGTCATTTTTGTATAAATACTAATCACTGCGGGTAATAAATATACAGGATGTGCTTAGCGTGCATACACACTCATGTATCGTGCTACATTCTGCTAGAGTGCAGTTCTACCACAGATTTGCACCATCCGTATTGCAAAAGGTGAAATCAAGAGTGAAAATCAATTGTTGCTTTTCTGTAGGTAGATTTGGAAATCTGTAGCACCCTCTAAATTCAGCCTAAGTGCCAAAAAATATGATGGTGCCACAATAATAGCATGGTAGGTTTTATTCTGTCGCAGCCCACTCCCAAAGTAGAATGGCTGGTCATGCACCTCGGTCCATCTGGGCTGCCATGCCAGCAGAGCTAGAAGCTCAGTCTAAAGAGGTTCTGAAGGTGACAATCCTGGGGTTTTCGAGGATGTGAGAACCTGATGGCCACACACTACCTGCTAGACCAGTCAGGTGAGAACTGATAAGTGAACTACTCAAGTCCTAGTGCTAGACACAGTGTAATACTGTCCAGACCTTAAAATTCCCCCATCCTAGCCACAAAGCCCAGATTTAAAAGAGGTAGTCTCATCTCCAAGATCCTATCCTAATATGTACTAGGTGTAATAATATTTTTAGCAAATACCTCAAATTAGAAATGTTGTATAATTCTTCTGATCTGCTTTATTGCTTGCACCATGTGCAGGGCATTGCAGTACCTTAGGGATCCATGGTTACGACGACTCGTATAGTAACAGTTAGTGGTTTTAACCATGGATACCTAATCTACTGCAATGCCCTGCACATGATTTTGCGAGCAACATAGGTTATGAGGAGAACGATAATACATTTAAAATTGGTGGTATTTGCTGATATTATTATTACACCTACTGCATATTGTGGAAGGGAATACCCTTTTAAGGCCGGTTTCACACGTCCTGATATTTCTGGTACCGGAGCTATTAGTGTTCATGTGTCTAATACTTGCGGCACACGTGTGGCTACCATGTGCTTCCCGTGTTACGCATCAGTACCACACGTAAAAGCACCTGGGAAGCAGTGGTACTGTTAGCTTTCTTCCCCGGCGCAGAGTGCTGGAGACCGCTCTCATCATTCTCCCCTGCTCTGGCGGCGATCAGCGTGAGCAGGGGAGAATGTTAAGAGTTATATTCTGCCAATAACAGCGAGAGCAGGCGGCAGCTGATGAGACTACTACTCCCATCAGCCTACACTTGCTGCCTCTAATAAGGCCGGCGTCACACTCAGCGTATAAAAATACGGTCTGTAATTTACGGCCGTAATACACAGAAAATTCCCCAAAATAGTGGTCCGTATCTTCTCCGTAGGCAGGGTGTGTCAGCGTATTTTTGCGCATGGCATCTTCCGTATGTAATCCGTATGGCATCCTTACTGCGAGATTTTCTCGCAGGCTTGCAAAACCGACATGCGGACATACAATGAATCCATGTTCTCAAAAAATCGTAGCATCATATATACATATATATATATATATAATCTATCACGCTGGGAGCGTCACTCTGTCCGAAGCCTTTATAGACTGCGCAGGCGCAAGCGCCGGCGCAGTCTGGCCCCCACAGGGTAACGCTCCCAGGAGATCGCGGTATGCGTAAGCACTGAACGCCTACCGCGATCCCCACCGGAGAGTCAGGGACCGCCAGGAGGGTAAGTATATTCACCTTTCCCCGTTCCAGCGCTGCGTGCGGCTCCGTCTCCTGGCTCCTCTGCTGTGAAAGTTCATAGGGCGTGATGACGCGCTTAATGCGCGCCGGCGCCGCCCTCTGACCAGTCACAGGCAGAGGAGCCGGAGTGTGTCTTCAAGAAAATGGCGCTGGAAAGCGCGGACTGCGCAGGCGCCGATTCCTGCTGCCGGAATCGGCGCCTGCGCAGTCCGCGCTTTCCGGCGCCATTTTCTTGAAGACACTCCGGCTCCACTGCAGGTGTGTCTTCAAGAAAATGGCGCCGGAAAGCACGGACTGCGCAGGTGCCGATTCCGCCAGCAGGAGGACCAAGAAAATGGCGGCGGAAAGGAATCAGGTGGCGCAAGTAACAAATTGCTGTGGCATGAGGCTGTGGCACTTCATGCCACAGCTATTTGTTACTTATGCCACCTGATACGGGACATATACTATGGAGCATCTTATGGAGCAGCGTATGGGGCATATGGATGGGAGCAGCAAATTAAAGAACGGTGCCGCAGGATGGGAGCAGCACATGACAGAACGGGGGCGCAGGATGGGAGCAGCACATGACAGAACGGGGGTGCAGGATGGGAGCAGCACATGACAGGATGGGAGCAGCAAATGACAGAACGGGGGCGCAGGATGGGAGCAGCACATGACAGAACGGGGGCGCAGGATGGGAGCAGCACATGACAGAACGGGGGCGCAGGATGGGAGCAGCACATGACAGAACGGGGGCGCAGGATGGGAGCAGCACATGACAGAACGGTGGCGCAGGATGGGAGCAGCACATGACAGAATGGGGGCGCAGGATGGGAGCAGCACATGACAGAACGGGGGCGCAGGATGGGAGAAGCACATGACAGGATGGGAGCAGCACATGACAGAACGGGGGCGCAGGATGGGAGCAGCACATGACAGAACGGGGGCACAGGATGGGAGCAGCACATGACAGAACGGGGGAGCAGGATGGGAACAGCACATGACAGAACGGGGGCGCAGGATGGGAGCAGCACATGACAGAACGGGGGCGCAGGATGGGAGCAGCACATGACAGAACGGGGGCGCAGGATGGGAGCAGCACATGACAGAACGGGGGTGCAGGATGGGAGCAGCACATGACAGGATGGGAGCAGCAAATGACAGAACGGGGGAGCAGGATGGGAGCAGCACATGACAGAACGGGGGCGCAGGATGGGAGCAGCACATGACAGAACGGGGGAGCAGGATGGGAGCAGCACATGACAGAACGGGGGAGCAGGATGGGAGCAGCACATGACAGAACGGGGGCGCAGGATGGGAGCAGCACATGACAGAACGGGGGCGCAGGATGGGAGCAGCACATGACAGAACGGGGGCGCAGGATGGGAGCAGCACATGACAGGATGGGAGCAGCAAATGACAGAATGGAGGCGCAGGATGGGAGCAGCACATGACAGAATGGGGGCGCAGGATGGGAGCAGCACATGACAGAATGGGGGCGCAGGATGGGAGCAGCACATGACAGAACGGGGGCGCAGGATGGGAGCAGCACATGACAGAACGGGGGCGCAGGATGGGAGCAGCACATGACAGAACGGGGGCGCAGGATGGGAGCAGCACATGACAGAACGGGGGCGCAGGATGGGAGCAGCACATGACAGAATGGGGGCGCAGGATGGGAGCAGCACATGACAGAACGGGGGCGCAGGATGGGAGCAGCACATGACAGAACGGGGGCGCAGGATGGGAGCAGCACATGACAGAACGGGGGCGCAGGATGGGAGCAGCACATGACAGAACGGGGGCGCAGGATGGGAGCAGCACATGACAGAACGGGGGCGCAGGATGGGAGCAGCACATGACAGAACGGGGGCGCAGGATGGGAGCAGCACATGACAGGATGGGAGCAGCAAATGACAGAATGGAGGCGCAGGATGGGAGCATCACATGACAGAACGGGGGCGCAGGATGGGAGCAGCACATGACAGAACGGGGGCGTAGCATGGAGCAGCACCTACCAGGATGGAGACCATATACCAATATAAATGCTCGCCACCCGGGCGTAGAACGGGTTCAATAGTGTGTGTATATATATATATGTATATGTATATATATATATATATATATATATATATATATATATATATATATATATATATATATATATATATATATATATATATATATCTCATCCAGCGCGAGATAGTTTTAAAGCCGGTAATTCAATTGCCGGCTTTTGCGATCTCCTTCCTAAACCTGACATGATACGAGACTTGGTTTACATACAGTAAACCATCTCATATCCCCTTTTTTGCATATTCCACACTACTAATGTTAGTAGTGTGTATGTGCAAAATTTCGGCGCTCTAGCTATTAAATTAAAGGGTTAAATGGCAGAATAAATTGGCGTGGGCTCCCGCGCAATTTTCTCCGCCAGAGTAGTAAAGCCAGTGACTGAGGGCAGACATTAATAGCCTGGGGAGGGTCCATGGTTATTGGCCCCCCCTGGCTAAAAAAATCTGCCCCCAGTCACCCCAGAAAAGGCACATCTTGAAGATGCGCCTATTCTGGCACTTGGCCACTCTCTTCCCATTCCCGTGTAGCTGTGGGATATGGGGTAATGAAGGGTTAATGTCACCTTGCTATTGTAAGGTGACATTAAACCAGATTAATGATGGAGAGTCGTCAATTATGACACCTATCCATTATTAATCCAATTGTCTGAAATGGTTAAAAAACACACACATTATTACAAAGTCTTTTAATGAAATAAAGACACAGGTTGTTGTAATATTTTATTAGACTCTTAATCCACCTGAAGACCCTCGCTCTGTAACAAAGGAAAAATAAAAAAACAACAATATCTCATACCTTCCGATGATCTGTCACGTCCCACGATGTAAATCCATCTGAAGGGGTTAAATTATTTTACAGGCAGGAGCTCTGCTATAATGCCTGTAAAACCCCGGGGAATGAATGGAAAGTAGGTCAATGACCTATAGTTACCTTCAAATATCTAATATATAATTGCCTAGAATACTACTTCCTGCAATTTGTGCCAACTTCCGTGGCTTTGTCCGGAGCTAATGTCCGGAGCCAATGTCCGGAGATAAGTGACGTCAACAGTGTCCAGTGTCTGATTGGTTGCCGCCTGCTGCGAGCGACCAATCAGAAACGTGCCGTACTGTGACACACTCCGCCCGCCATTTTGGTGTGATTTTTGAATTTTTACCTCACAGCAAGTTTCTACTGCGTGGAGGCGGGCCCAGTGACGTTGCTCTTCAAGCTCCTGCCGAATTTCATCAAAAAAATGATAATACCATTTACCAAAACTATATATATTTAGTTGTGAAGTGGTTCAGTGACATTTTCACACCAATTTTGAACTTTTGTTTGGTGTTTTCTCCATATACTGCCTATTATTTTTGTTCTTTCTTACTATTATTTATTAATTGTATTATTCTTACATTTGAATAAATAAAGTATATATGGATTCTAGACTCCCGATTGTTTAGAATCGGGCTGCCATCTAGTCAAATATAAATAGCAAAGCCTCACCCTATAATGGCAATGTCTCTATGGACAGCAGAGTGCACGTCCTCACCAGGGGATCCATCCCAGTAGGTAAATCCAGAAGCACATGAAGAAAAGGACAGCACCACAGCAATTGTGAAAAGACAGCTCCAAAGTTTATTCTGCCATCTGCAACGTTTCGGTCCGTGGACCTTTTTCAAGCTTGAAAAAGGTCCACGGACCGAAACGTTGCAGATGGCAGAATAAACTTTGGAGCTGTCTTTTCACAATTGCTGTGGTGCTGTCCTTTTCTTGATGTGCTATAGTTACCTTCAGTCGCGGTGATGCGCCCTCTGCTGGTTGTCTCATATCATGTCGAGTTTAGTAAGGAGATGGCAAAAGCCGGCAATTGAATTACCGGCTTTAAAGCTATCTAGCGCTGTATGAAATATTAATATATATACATATGTCTCAAAAAAAAAAAAAAATACACACACATTTATTCTACCTATTCTATTGTAATGGGAGAGATGTGGAGACCACAAGAAAAACGACCATACGGAAAAAACTATAAGCAATAAAAACAACTCTTTATTAAATGCAAAAGTTTAAAATGTACAAACAAGAATAGAACGAAGATGGGGGGAAATGGCACAGGTCACAACACGAAAAGCACCGTGTAAATATCAAACGTGCAGGCCCAACGTAAACTCCCTATATGTAAAAGATGTAGGTATGGGGAGTGGACACCACTAGAACAGAGTGGCTGTAATAGATATAATTATACAATGTTTAATCATGAACCCCTGGAACACCCCATACACGACATGTATCCCTCATTCAAAACAGACTATCAATTCAATGTGTGTATTGTAAGCTGTCAGTGTGATTTTACTGTACACCGCACTGAATTGCCGGCTTTTCTCTCTAACACCGCTGCGTATTTCTCGCAAGTCACACTGCTGGTTTGTGTGTAATCCGTATTTTTCTCGCCCCCATAGACTTTCATTGGCTTTTTTTTTGCGCAATACGGTGACAAACGCAGCATGCTGCAATTTTCTACGGCCGTAGAAGACGGTATAATACGGATCAGTAAAATACGGCTGATAGGAGCTGGGGCATAAAGAAATATTGTACCGTATGCAATCCGTATTTTCAGGACCTCTCATACGTCTGTAAAACACGGTAGTGTGAGGTCGGCAGTGAGAGCAGGTGGAGTATTCATCAGTCACCACGCTTGCTCTATAAATATAAAAACGGCGTGGGTTCCCCCGTATTTTTGATAACCAGCCAGGCAAAACTGACAGCTGCAGGCTGCAACACTCAGTAGTCAGCATCACCAATGCTGGTTATCAAGAAAAGAGGGTTTACCAGGCTTGTTTTAAAAAATATATTTAAATAAATTAAAAAAACGGTGTGTGGTTCCCCCCCTATTTTTGATAACCTTGCTAAAGCAGACGGCTGGTGGCTGGCTTTCTCAGGCTGGTAAGGTGCCATGGATATTGACTCCCCCCAAGCCTAAAAATAGCAGCCTGCAGCTGCCAAGAAAAGGCGCTTTACTCGGCTCTTCCAACTTGCCCTGTAGCGGTGGCAATTGGGGATCATATTTGTGGACTTGATGTCATATTTGTGTTGTCTGGTGACCTCAATCCCACGGGTTAATAATGAAGAGGCGTCCGTCTATAAGTCATCTATCCATTACTAATACTATCGTTGCGTGGGGGGGGGGGGTTTATATCCATGGATCCTTACTAGTCTGAGAATTCCAGCCCCCATCTGTCTGCATTAGCAAGCCTGGTTGTCAAAAATGCTGAGGATCCCATTCCTTTTTTAAAAATGATTTATTTAAATAATTTTAAGAAAACAGCATGGGGACCCCTCTGTTCTTGATAACCAGCATTGCTGAAGCTGACAACTGAGAGTTGCAGCCCACAGCTGTCAGTTTTATCTGACTGGTTATCAAAAATACAGGGGAACCCACGCTGGTTCTTTTATTTATGTAGGGTATGTGCACACATTGCGGACTTGGTTCGGATCCGCAGCAGTTTTCCATCCAGTTTACAGTACCATGTAAACCTATGGAAAACAAAATCCGCAGTGCACATGCTGCGCAAAATACTGCCCAGAAATGCTGCTGTGTATTTTCTGCAGCATGTCATTTCTTTGTGCGGATTCCGCAGCGTTTTACACCTATTCCTTAATAGGAATCCGCAGGTGGAATCCGCACAAAAACTGCTGGAAATCCACAGGTAATCTACAGGTAAAATGCACTGCATTTTACCTGTGGATTTTTCAAAATCTGCACGGACAAATCCACACACGAATCCACAACATGTGCACATAGCCTTATAGGTCAGGCGGAGGCTGATTAAAACTCCCATCTGCCGCCGCCTTCTCTTACTGTTATTAGCGGCAGCAGGTGTAGGCTGATGGGAGTAATAGTCCCATCAGCCACCTGTTCTCGCTGTTATCAGTTAAATATAACTCTCAACATTCTCACCTGCTCGTGCTGATCGCCGTAAAAGCATTGGAGAATGATGAGCATGGTTTTCAGCGTCGGGGGAACAGCGCGAACAGTACCACTGATTCCCAGTCACCGGTATGTGTCATGAGAGTGCATGTGCCCGGGACGTTTTGCGACCCGTGCTGCTGTTAAACTAACAAAAAAAACCGGACATGTCAGCGTATTTTGCCCACGGACACAAGGTCCGTGGAAACACACTGGCATGTGCACAGACCTATTCAATTGAATGGGTCTATGTGTGTAAGTGTCTCTGGTACTTGTGAAAGCTGTGAAAACATGTACCGGACACACTGATGTCTGAATGAGCCCTAAGGGTCAGTGATTAGAACGAGTGAAATAAGTGTGTGTGATATGCTGTGAAACTCCGTTTGGGTCTCATGCCCAAGAGCATTCAATCATCTTAAGGTTGCCGTTCCTGGGTCACTTTGGGCTTTGAACCTTACGTGACCTCACCTGAACGGATGGCAATCTGGCGTATACCCCGAGGCATCCACCCAGTGTGTATTGTTTCGGTGTACCACAGCAACCCAGGCGAAACTGCGGGTTTGACAGACTCTGCACTTTATTTTTTTTCCTTAAAGGGAACCTGTCAACCCCAAAATTGAAGGTCTGTAATGCTGTAGATAAGCCCCCAATGTAATCTGAAAGATGAGAAAAAGAGGTTAGATTATACTCACCTGGTTGGGCAGTCCGATCCGATGGGTGTTGCGGTCCGGGGCCTCCCATCTTCTTCCGATGACGTCCTCTTCTTGTCTTCACACTGCGGCTCCGGTGCAGGCGTACATTGCCCTGTTGAGGGCAGAGCAAAGTACTGCAGTGCGCAGGCGCTGGGCCTCTCTGACTTTTCCCGGTGCCTGCGCACTGCAGTACTTTGCTCTGCCCTCAACAGGGCAGAGCAAAGTACGCCTGCATCGGGGCCGCGGCGTGAAGGCAAGAAGAGGACGTCATCCTATGAAGATGGGAGGCCCCGGACCGGACCGCGACACCCATCGAACCAGACCGCAGCGGGGCTGCCCCTGGGTGAGTTTAATATAACCTCTTTTTCTCATCATTCAGGATACATCGGGGGCTTATCTACAGCATTACAGAATGCTGTAGATAAGCCCCTGATGCCGGTGGGTTTAGCTCACCATCGATTTTGGGGGTGACAGGTTCCCTTTAAAGGCAGTGAACATGAATTTTGCTTTAAATTAATATGGATTTTTAGGGTGTAATCCATGCAGAAAATCTATGATGAATGCTCCAGGTTGTGATGACTCTTTATGGCCGGGTGTCAGCTGTGTAGTTGTTAACAACACAGTAAAATGGTATCTACCGTATTTATTTATTTTCTGTGTTGGGATCAGATCCTGGCCTTGGATTATATAGTGCTGATAGGATTTGCTATTATATGCTACTGTGCTCAGAATAGCCCGGCTTACCTCCCTGTCCTAAATAAATGGCTAAGTAGCTGAAGGCAGCATTTTTTTTCCCTCCCTTATGTTTATAACAATAACTAATGAATGAAATGGAGTAAAGAAACATTTTTTGGCATAACTGTATTTTAGAAAATCTTCTCTAAGGCTATGTGCCCACGTTGCAGAAAGTATGCAAAATTTTCCTGATCAAATCCGGACTCCCTTCGCCTGAAATCCACTTGCGCGTTTTTTGCATTTTTATCGTGTTTTTTTGTGCATATTTGTCACGTTTTTTTGCTGACTTTTAGCGTTTTCTTTTCAATAGTCCAAATTCAATTCTATAGCGACAAAACCGCTGATTTTTCTCAAAATTAATGAACATGCTGCGTGTTTTTCCGCAGTGCTTTTCCACTGCAGAAAAAAATGCGACAAATGCGCACTAAAATTGCGGAATGCATTAAAATAATGGGATGCTTTATGTAAAAGTTTTGTAAGCGTTTCCGCAGCGGAAAACTGCCGCAAAAACGCTTAAACGCAAAAAATCCAGAACGTGGGCACATAGCCTAAATGTAGTCTTTTATGTCTTCTGTAAGGAAAACCTTACATTTCACTACTGTTAGTCTGCTAAAATTCTCTCTGTAGTTTACTTCTGATAACTTTTTTTTATTCTTATAATGCTAACTACCGTAAATTAATTTTTTTGCAGTGAATTCAGTTTTAGCTTTAATATGGACCCAGTTACAGATACAGACTTTCTAAGCCGGTTCATTGGGACAAATGTAAAGATCACAACTATTCACGGATGCTTTCAGGGGGAGCTGTTTCATATTGATGCGTCTCGATCCATCATGTTAGTCAAAGGTGAGTAAGTGTTCTTGCATGTACAGTAATTCTATAATCCATAAGACAGTCTCCGGTATTGCGATACAACTATAGGTCATTTTAAAGGGAACCTGTCACCCCCAAAATGGAAGTTGAGCTAAGCCCACCGGCATAAGAGGCTTATTTACAGCATTCTGGAAGGCTGTAGATAAGCCCTATGTATCCTGAAAGATGAGAAAAAGAGGTTAGATTATACTCACCCAGGGGCGGTCCCGCTGCGGAGGGCGTCGCGGTCCGGGGCCTCCCATCTTCTTACAATCACGTCCTCTTCTTGTCTTGACGCCGCAGCTCTGGTGCAGGCGTACTTTGTCTGCCCTGTTGAGGGCAGAGCCAAGTACTGCAGTGCGCAGGTGCCGGGAAAGGTCAGAGAGGCCCAGCACCTGTGCACTGCAGTACTTTGCTCTGCCCTCAACAGAGCAGACAAAGTACACCTGCGCCGGAGCCACAGAGTGAAGACAAGAAGAGGACGTCATCCTATGAAGATGGGAGGCCTCGGACTGGACCGCGAGGCCCATCGGATCGGACCGCCCCTGGGTGAGTATAATCTAACCTCTTTTTCTCATCTTTCAGGATACATCGGGGGCTTATCTACAGCATTACAGAATGCTGTAGATAAGCCCCTGATGCCGGTGGGCTTAGCTCAACTTCCATTTTGGGGGGGACAGGTTCCCTTTAAGAAAGTTGCCAAGTACTTTCCTATTGTGCCCGGTGCCGATCGTTGCCACCACAGAGTGATCACAGACTGCTCCTGCCAGCAATTCAGTGGTTTCCACTGACGTCATGTCTACAGAGCAGTGGTTTCTCTTCCACGGACGGTGCATCTACAGAACATCGACTTCAATTCCACTGACAGCACGTCTACAGAGCAGCGGCTTCAATTCCACTGACAGCACGTCTACAGAGCAGCGGCTTCAATTCCACTGACGGCACGTTTACAGAGCAGCGGCTTCAATTCCACTGACGGCACGTCTACAGAGCAGCGGCTTCTCTTCCACTAACGGCACGTCTACAGAGCAGCGGCTTCTCTTCCACTGACGGCATGTCTACAGAGCAGCGGCTTCTCTTCCACTGACGGCACGTTTACAGAGCAGCGGCTTCTCTTCCACTGACGGCACGTCTACAGAGCAGCGGCTTCTCTTCCACTGATGGCACGTCTACAGAGCAGCGGCTTCTCTTCCACTGATGGCACGTCTACAGAGCAGCGGCTTCTCTTCCACTGACGGCACGTCTACAGAACAGCGGCTTCTCTTCCACTTTGCTCTGTTGAAGGGGTATGACTGTCAATATCATGCCGATTGACATCAGGGTCCCCAATGCATTAATGCCAGGAGCTGGCTGTCAGTCACCGTGACGTCGGCAGTCACTTCCTGTCAGCAGAACAGCCCGGAAGAAGAATGGCTGCTCTGTTGCCTTTGGAGCAGTTGAATCGCCGTCCGGAGCAGTCGGGGATCGTTCTGAGCCGGTGTCAAGTAGAACAGGCAAGTAGTTGCCGTTGTTAGCAGCTTCCTGCCTGTTAGTTTTTATGCCAATAGTAAAATTACACAATAAATAATAGTCCTGGACAACCCATGTTGAATGTCTTGTTGTCACTAGTAAAATAAATAAGCAAAACATGAAATGGCTCCACTCTGATCACTGTGTTCCTTAGCCATCTCTTGTCACGTGAGGCTATATATAAACTGCAGCATATAAACTGCAGCTTATAAACTGCAGCCTTTTCACTTCTGGCAGATCTTTTAGATATGTATGGATTTTTATTAGGCATATTAGTGCAGTAGTAATTGACCAATTTTAAGGCCTAGTCAATGCTGCTATTTTGCTATCAGGTGAAGCACAAGTCTACACTAATTCTGGTGAGCGGAAGGATGACCCCAGCGGTACAGTGAAGCCTCTTCCTCCCACTCAAGCACTTTTTTTGTGAGGGATATCCATGTTCATACAGAATACCTTTTTGGAAAGACAAAAGGTCTATTTACATGAGACGATGTGCGGCACTAAACTATCAGTAAGGCTAGTTTCACATTTGTGGTAGGATCCGCAGCGTTTAATCCGCATCCGCAAGTGCAGGAAAAAACGCACAAACGCGGCGTTTTTTAGACGCATGCGGTTAAAAAAACGCCACGTTTGTACGTGTTTCTATGCGGTTTTTTCTGCGTTTGCGTTTTTGATGCGCAGGGTAAAAAATTTAACAGGAGAAAAATCTAGATAACCAGGGCGTGTATTATGGGATTTCTATATATACAGTGGGGCAAAAAAGTATTTAGTCAGTCAGCAATAGTGCAAGTTCCACCACTTAAAAAGATGAGAGGCGTCTGTAATTTACATCATAGGTAGACCTCAACTATGGGAGACAAACTGAGAAAAAAAAATCCAGAAAATCATTGTCTGTTTTTTTAACATTTTATTTGCATATTATGGTGGAAAATAAGTATTTGGTCAGAAACAAAATTTCATCTCAATACTTTGTAATATATCCTTTGTTGGCAATGACAGAGGTCAAACGTTTTCTGTAAGTCTTCACAAGGTTGCCACACACTGTTGTTGGTATGTTGGCCCATTCCTCCATGCAGATCTCCTCTAGAGCAGTGATGTTTTTGGCTTTTCGCTTGGCAACACGGACTTTCAACTCCCTCCAAAGGTTTTCTATAGGGTTGAGATCTGGAGACTGGCTAGGCCACTCCAGGACCTTGAAATGCTTCTTACGAAGCCACTCCTTCGTTGCCCTGGCGGTGTGCTTTGGATCATTGTCATGTTGAAAGACCCAGCCACGTTTCATCTTCAATGCCCTTGCTGATGGAAGGAGGTTTGCACTAAAAATCTCACGATACATGGCCCCATTCATTCTTTCATGTACCCGGATCAGTCGTCCTGGCCCCTTTGCAGAGAAACAGCCCCAAAGCATGATGTTTCCACCACCATGCTTTACAGTAGGTATGGTGTTTGATGGATGCAACTCAGTATTCTTTTTCATCCAAACACGACAAGTTGTGTTTCTACCAAACAGTTCCAGTTTGGTTTCATCAGACCATAGGACATTCTCCCAAAACTCCTCTGGATCATCCAAATGCTCTCTAGCAAACTTCAGACGGGCCCGGACATGTACTGGCTTAAGCAGTGGGACACGTCTGGCACTGCAGGATCTGAGTCCATGGTGGCATAGTGTGTTACTTATGGTAGGCCTTGTTACATTGGTCCCAGCTCTCTGCAGTTCATTCACTAGGTCCCCCCGCGTGGTTCTGGGATTTTTGCTCACCGTTCTTGTGATCATTCTGACCCCACGGGGTGGGATTTTGCGTGGAGCCCCGATCGAGGGAGATTATCAGTGGTATTGTATGTCTTCCATTTTCTAATTATTGCTCCCACTGTTGATTTCTTCACTCCAAGCTGGTTGGCTATTGCAGATTCAGTCTTCCCAGCCTGGTGCAGGGCTACAATTTTGTTTCTGGTGTCCTTTGACAGCTCTTTGGTCTTCACCATAGTGGAGTTTGGAGTCAGACTGTTTGAGGGTGTGCACAGGTGTCTTTTTATACTGATAACAAGTTTAAACAGGTGCCATTACTACAGGTAATGAGTGGAGGAAAGAGGAGACTCTTAAAGAAGAAGTTACAGGTCTGTGAGAGCCAGAAATCTTGATTGTTTGTTTCTGACCAAATACTTATTTTCCACCATAATATGCAAAAAAAATGATAAAAAAACAGACAATGTGATTTTCTGGATTTTTTTTTCTCAGTTTGTCTCCCATAGTTGAGGTCTACCTATGATGTAAATTACAGACGCCTCTCATCTTTTTAAGTGGTGGAACTTGCACTATTGCTGACTGACTAAATACTTTTTTTGCCCCACTGTATATACACCCTTGAACAGCTGAAATCTTCAGATTTTGTTCTTGTATGCTGTGTCATAATGGATCTTCGCATGGAGAGCTTTTATTTCAACCTGGATTTAAGCATTAAGCTGTTTCTTGCCTGTGCATTTGCTTGGGAGCAAGACAGAAATCGCAAAAGATTGAGAAGGAGATGGAGTAGGCGTTTTTGGAGACACCCCATTATTGAATTACGTGAGAGACATGGAGCCTATCACACGCTGTATGGCGAGCTTAATGCCAACCCGGAGAAATTCCATGAATATACAAGGATGTCGCAAGACTCGTTCGGGATTTGCTTGCTCGTGTCCAAGGAACCATACGGAGACAGGACACCCAGCTCCGTAGAGCGATTCCACCGGAGGAACGTCTGCTGGTTACATTAAGGTACGTTCCAAATCCAAACCAATGACAGTCCAAATTTTGGGTGTTCTGACATGTATTTAGCGTAACCACATGTACAGGTGAGCATAGATATGCCGTGTTTATGACCACTATCGACCCTTCACTTTGTGTGGAATATTACGTACACAGACGAGAAAATGGAGGTTATACAAGGCAGTTCTCTACTCACCAGGTCAGGTGTCCTAACTAATGAGTTTTTGGACACCTGACCTGTTGAGTATAGTTCTGCATTGTATTTTCCCTTCACCATGACAGCACCGCACGTGAGAGATGGCATCCGCCCCCAGGAACAGGAAACCTGTAGCAGAGATATAAGAATGGGGCGGCCCCTCTCTCCTCAGTTTGGTTTCCTGTTCCTGCAGGTGGACGCCTGTCGCAGAGCTCCTACCTCCGGAGGGATCCACCTCTGATGATTCCGGTCCGGAGGCCGAGGTCCGCAGGGGGGGGGGGGCAGCCATACTCGGCGGCATCGCGTGTGGTGCTGTCCGGTGAAGAGGCTGCTAGGTCCGCGCCTCCCTTCCCCCTCGCTGGACTCCCCGGCGACTGCTCTGTGCAGGAGGCTGGTCCGGGCATAATGGGGCGTGTCCTTCACTGACGCTGGCGCCGAAGTGAAGGATGACGGCTTCCGGTCGCGCAGGAAGTGACGTCACACGCCGAAGGAGCCGGTGTGCTGGACACTTCCGGGTGGAAGCTGTTCCAGAGGCGCTCCTTCTATATAATAGAAGCGGCAAGAGGAGTCGCTGGTCCTGCACTTCAAGCAATTGCCTGAAGATGACCGAACCAGCGATGGGTCCAGAGACGCTGCTGATGCCTGCGCCCAGAATGTCTGAGGACACTCAAGCTGCCGCGGTTTCTGGGGTCCTGGGGGGGTGAGTGCCTTTGTAAGGCAAACCACACACACTGATACCCTGCACACTATGTTTTTCTAGGGAAGGAAAGCCACCTCCAAACAGAAAAATAGGGTCTGTCCACTATGTAAAGAAACACTCCCCAGGCTATACAGCAAGAAAATCTGCCAGCCCTGTATCGATAAAACTGTTGCGGAGGAATCTTCTTCCTTATGACAAAATATTAAATCAATTATACGGGAGGAAGTTAAATCTACGGTTAAGGAGCAGTTGAAACATCATACGGCAAAGGAAACCCCCCCTCCCCCAACAAGTGAGCAAGGGTCGGACGTAGATTCAGGGGATGAGACGGGAGCCTTAACCCCCTCTGATGCCTCAGATTTAGACTCCTCAGACGAGGAGTATGGTCACCCTTATTTTCAGTCGGAAGATATTGGAAAGCTGCTCAAACTCGTCAGAACGACTATGGGAGTAGAGACCCCTAAGGAACTGCGGACAATCCAAGACTAGTGTTGAGCGATACCTTCCGATATCGAAAAGTATCGGATTGGATCGGCCGATATTCAAGAAATATCGGATATCGCCGATACCAATACCCGATCCCAATGCAAGTCAATGGGACCAAAATATCGGAATTAAAATAAACCCTTTCTTTCCTTGTAGGTTCATTCTACATGAAGGAAAACAATAGTATAACTAATTCCAGACTCATATTGTGACCTTGACCAGTTGCTTGGTCGCTCTATAAACCTCCATATATATCAATACGTAAAAAGGAGAAAAACATGGAGTTTGTTTAAAAATTATACAAAAAATCTTTAATTACATATACCAAAACACTAATACAAAAAAAATATATATACTAACGAACAAACCTGAAAGAAGATGATGTGTAGATGCCTAAAAACATGTACAGCGAGCCACATATCCATGAAATAGTGTAACACATAATATATAGCAACAGGTGCAGGAGCACCAACCCGCCTAACGACTCCCAGAGTGAATCAAAATACCAGAATCACCCCCTCTGATAAATTAGTCCATGCTCCATTGCCAAGAACCTAGTCCCCTCAATCAGGGATCTGTCTCCATAGACCGTATTGTGACAGCCAGAGCGGGGGAATGAGTGTAAGTAGGAGAAGGAGGAAGGTATGGATGTCACCTCACCAGTGGCCACGCTGCCCGAACGTCCCCGACGCGCGTTTCGCCGCTTCTTAGCCCTGCTTTCTCAAGGGGAAGTGTGGTACAGTCTTCCTTTGAGGATCTTAAGTATCCTAGGATACCGGTCATGTGCGCGTCACATGACCCGGGCTAATTCAACACTGCCTGATGACGGCGCATGCGCCCGCCGTCACTATGGAAACACCTGCACCCCCGCCGCCCGGACCTGCCCGAAGTGCAGCCGCGAGTGAGTACACAATGTCTCAGTTGCGTGCCACACCAGGACTGCGCCGGACCGCAAGAGGCGGGCGCCCGTGACAGGCGCGCGCACGCGCACCACAGTGTGAAGTGTGCCCTAAGTATAACAACTAAGAATAATGCAGGATGTATTTGGGAGGTGGCGGAGACATTAAAGGCATAGAGGTTTAGCCCAATCAAATAGAATAGCATGATTTTTTTTTTTTTTTAAAGACTTTCGGAGTGACAAAGATATTGACTATGTAAATTTTTTTTTTTATTTTGTCAGATATTGATGTTTCACTATTCCACGCCCTTCCCCTTCTTTTTTTTTTACTTTTCCCACACTTTCATCTTCATCATCAGCATCTTTGACATCAACTTCTTCTTCACCTTATTCATCTTCTTCTTCATCTTCTGCCTATTTTTTTTTTATTACATTCTTCATATTCATTTTATTCAACTATTGTTATTCTTCCTATTCTACTTCTTCATCATATTTTCATTTGTGACAGGCATTCCCGTAGTTATCTATAAAAGTTTGAAGATTACACCTTCCATTCTGCCTGTCACAAAAGTTACATTTGTCTGCGTTCAGTTTGGCCTGCAGCATCAGGCTTTATCCAGGGGCACCACGAGGAGGAACGGACTCACCCCCATACACTGCTTAGTCTTCTTCTGCATATAATTTAGATAATATCTTTTGATCTGATATTAAGTGTTATGCTTAATGTTCTTCTGCTCTTTGTTCTGCAGCCTCTTGTTCTTCTGCTTCTCGGTCTTCCATGTCGTCGTCTCCAGGGTCGTCGTCTCCAGGGTCGTCGTCTCCAGGGTCGTCGTCTCCAGGGTCGTTGTCGTCATCTCACTGGTTGTCGTCTCTGGTGTCGTCGTCATCTTAGGGGTGGTCTTCCGGGTCGTCGTCTTTAGGGTCTTCAACTTGGAAATGTAGCAGAAGGTACAAGAAGGCTGAGAAAATGCCAAGAACCAGCTGATGGAACTGGAACTCGGATGGCTACCCGAAGGTTCAAGAGCCTATGGAACTACCGAGGACCAGCTGACGTTACTGGAACCCGGTTACTAAGCAGGAGGTACCCGTGCTAAAAAGCACTACCAAGGACCGCCTGACGTTGGCGGAACTCGGATACCTAGAAGGAGGCACCTAAGCCAAAGGCTCTGCCCGGAACCAGCTGACGGTACTGGAACCAGGATGTGGACCAGAAGGCCCACAGGAGAGGAGAGAACAGCTAGGCCGCGAGGCAGCCGCAGTTACCGAACCCCAACAGTCCTACAGGGGGAGCTTGGCCTACTGGCACTACAGAACCAGCCTTGACTGCCAATTCACGCAGCCCACATAGGAATCTCCTAAACTGGAGGCACCCTGGAGTTGGCTAACCCGACCGCAACATGACGGGGCAACGCATAGGCGTCTCAGTGAGCTTGACACTACCCGGAAACAGCTGACGGTGCTGGAACCAGGCTGGGCACGAGGGAGTACCCGTGACAAAAACACTGCCGAGAAACAGCTGGCGGTGCTGGAACACGGATGCGTTGCCTATTCAAGATTGTCTTCCTAGAGCCCCAACTAGCGGTGTTGGAGCAAAGGGTAAGCATGGGGAGCATAGTGTAGGCCGAAGCCTGCACTGGAGGCAGCTTTGTGTCTGCGTTGCGTTTGCAGGACACGTTGCCGGCTACACAGCGGGGGAACAGCTGGCGTTGCTGAACCCCACTGACACATTGGCGGGTGTTTTTTCTCTGTGCAGCTAGCACTTCCGGGCAAAAACTGGTGGTGTTAGAGCCCAGGGTCTGCAGGAGGAGCAGAGTGTAGGCTGAAGCCTAGTAGAACCAATTTCAAAGGTAACCTTTAACCCTCCCTCAGGTGTTACAAAGTAGAAGAGCCACACCTTGTGCAGCAGTAATGCTCCACAAGTGAAAGGTTGCTCTTAAAATTTTGCTCATTGCACACGCTGAATGAAACACGTACACAATTTTGCCCATTATACAGTAAGACTGTATTGGAGGCGTGACTTGTCTTTTTAAGGAGACGCAGCACAGGTGTCCAAAAATAACGCCTTGCTGCTGGGCGCAGCCTCTTGAGCGTTGTTATTTGCTGTACAGAAGTCTGCGCTCGTTAGCCCTTGCCCATGCCCAGTTAGCGCTGCCCGTCTTATGACCTCATTTCATGTTGGCCGGTGCGGTTAACGATGGCCATGAATCCCAGACCCACAGTGTCTTTTCATAAAGTCACAGTGCGGGGCTGGGATTCGTGGCCTTGCGCAGTAAATATCTTTGCCGCTCACACATGTCCTTACACCTGCTTTAGACTGGGCGGCCTCAGCTGATCCCTTATTGCCTTCCGCGGCCATGAGGCCGCACAGTCTGAAGAAGGTGGAAGGAGGGGAGTGAAGACGGGCACTAGCAGTGCATATCTTCGCCTATCAATCACACCCTCGCAGTCAAAATATATCAGACAACGAGGGGCGTTGTGTTGTGCAGGGCGGACTCACAGGCACAGGCAGCCAACCAATGATGTCAGAAGACGGCCAGTGTTACCTAGGGGGGTGCTGCGTGTCATTAAAAAGGAGAATCACACCTCAGAGACAGTGTAATGGTCTCTAATGAGACACATTTTGTACGTGTTGAGTTCGACGTGGGCAAGGAGAAAAAGTCAGCCACCTTGTACAAATGCAGCATTACTGCTGTACAAGGTGGCTGTTATACATACAAACACCTGGGGGGGGGCAGGATCCCTTTAATTTCACTTCAGGTGTCTGCGTGGTGTTTGCAGGACACGATGCCGGCTACACAGCAGGGGAACAGCTGGCGGTGCTGAACCCCACTGACACATTGGCTGGTGTTTTTCTCTGTGCAGCTAGCACTTCCGGGCAAAAACTGGCAGTGTTAGAGCCCAGGGCGAGCAGGAGGAGGAGAGGAGCAGAGTGTAGGCCGAAGCCTAATTGAACCAATTTCAAAGGTAACCTTTAACCCACCCTCAGGTGTTACAATGTAGAAGAGCCACACCTTGTGCAGCAGTAATGCTCCACAAGTGAAAGGTTGCTCTTTAAATTTTGCTCATTGCACATGCTGAATGAAAGACAAACACAATTTTGCCCATTGTACAGTAAAACTGTATTGGAGGCATGACTTGTCTTTTTAAGGAGACGCAGCACAGGTGTCCAAAAACAACGCCTTGGTGCTGGGCGCAGCCTCCTGAGCGTTATTTGCTGTACAGGAGTCTGCGCTCTTGTTAGCCCTTGGCCATGCGCTGTGAGCGCTGCCCGTCTTATGACCTCATTTCATGTTGGCCGATGCGGTTATCGATGGCCAGGAATCCCAGACCCGCAGTGTGTTTAAAAAAATTCACTCTGCGGGGCTGGGATTCATGGCCTTGTGCAGTAAATATGTTCGCCGCTCACACATGTCCTTACACCTGCTTCAGACTGGGCGGCCTCAGCTGATCCCTTATCGCATGCCGCAGCCATGGGGCCGCACAGTCTGAAGAAGGTGGAAGGAGATGAGTGACGACAGGCGAACATATGCACTGCACATGCCCATCAATCACACCCTCGCAGTCAAAATATGAGACAACGAGGGGCGTTTTGTCGGGCATGGCAGACGCACAGGCACAGCCAGCCAACCAATGATGTCAGAAGACGGGCGCGCTACCAAGGGTGGTGCTGCGTGTCATTCAAAAGGAAAGTCACACCTCAGGGACAATGTAATGGTCTGTAATGAGACACATTTTGTACGTGTTAAATTCCACGTGGGCAAGGAGAAAAAGTCAAAGTGGACCCTGGCATGGCCGCACGCTCTACGCCAATGGCCAAAGCTGCCACCAGATTTCGGCCATTGTCACACACTACCATGCCTGGCTGGAGATTCGCTGGCACAAACCACACATCGCTCTCCTGCTTGATGGCATTCCAGAGCTCCTGCGCTGTGTGGCTTCGATTCCCCAAAGAAACAAGTTTCAAGATGGCCTGTTGACGTTTGGCCACGGCTGTGCTCATGTCGGTCGTAACAGGTAAACGTTCACGGGTCCATGTGGAGGTGGACTGTGACTGCTCCTGCAGCGATGATTCCGAGGAACTTGTGTATGAGGAGGAGTCAATGCGTACAGACTGGATTCCTGCAATCCTTGGAGTGGGCAGGACACGTCCTGCGCCACTCGCACGATCTGTACCTGGCTCAACAACATTTACCCAATGGGCAGTGAGGGAAATGTATCGCCCCTGTCCATGTTGACTGGTCCACGCATCGGTGGTGAGGTGGACCTTGCTACTGACGGCGTTCAGTAGCGCGTGTTTTATGTGTCCCTCCACATGCTTGTGCAGGGCAGGGACAGCTTGCCTGCTGAAGTAAAAGTCACGGAAGCTGTTAGTCTCCACCAGCCTGAATGAGAGCATTTCCAGTGACAGAACTTTGGCAATGCCTGCATTCAAAGCCTGTGCTCGGGGGTGGTTGGCCGAGAATGCCCGCCTTTTCTCCCATGCCTGTACTACCGATGGCTGTAGAGTAGACTGGGAGTGTGAGGATGACTGGGAATGTGGTGCTGTGGGTGGAATTACACTAGGTCTCTGGACAACAGTGCCAGAGGTTCTTCCATGGCGATCCTGGGAGGAAGCCGAACCAGCTGTGCGTGAGCTGGAGGAAGAGGCAACACGAGCTGAAGAGGTGGTAGCTGCCGCTGTTGGTTGGCCTAGGTCTTCAGTGTGTTTTTGTAACTCCACCGCGTGCCTGGTCCGCACATGTTTCCACATATTTGTGGTATTGAGGTTGCTGACACTTTTACCTCTTTTTACTTTCTGATGACACAGCTTGCATTTGACAAAACAAATGTCATCTGCAACTGTGTCAAAAAAGGACCAGGCACTGCAAGTCTTGGGAGCGCCCTTTTTGGCTTTGGAAAGAGACAGGCTCCTAACGGGTGCCAAAGTGGAGGCTACAGGCTCCGCAGTCTTCCCCCTCCCTCTCCCTCTTTGACCCGTTAGGGGAATCTCTTCCTCAGAGCTGCTCCCACCACCTTTCTGTTCCTCACGCCACGATGGGTCAAGGACCTCATCATCTCCACTACCCTCTGCCACCAACTGCTCCTCCTGGGTAGTCTCGGCAGCACAGTACGCACCAGAAAGCGGCACCTGAGTTTCATCATCAGATGCGTACTGCGCTGTGGTCACCGCAGGCACTGGCCCTCCCGCCTCTTTAGAGTCAGAGAGACAAAGCTGTTGGGCATCACTGCACACTGCCTCTTCTTCCATTTCTCCAATGCTGCTTGGCTGGCCCCCTGTTTCCAAGCCAAGAGATTCAGAGAACAGAAGTAGAGACGGCTCCTGTCCTGGGCTCTCTGACTGCCTGGCCAATTTGGCAGGTGGTGAAGAGACAGATGGCTGCTCTCCAGTGGTCTGTGCCTGAGAGGATGTGGCACTAATTGAAGTCGATGCGTTAGCTGCCATCCATCCGACAACTGCTTCAATTTGATCTTCACGCATCAGCGGTGCACGGCGCTCTCCGACAAAGCTGCGCATGAAGGACTGTTCCCTGCTGAAACTGAATGATGATGAGTCACCGGTGCCCGCAGCAGGCACAGAATCACCACGTCCTCTCCCTGCTCCACGCCCACGTGCCTTACTCCCTGCCCTCTTCATCTTGGTTGACAGATAAAGATAAGCAGAAAAGTACTAAGGCCTTAGTGTGCTTATTCCTGAAATGCTCCTCCTAACAGGTGTAAGAAACACTAATGTTGTAAAGTGTGGACTAGACTTTATTATTGATAAAATGTGGCCTACACAAGTGTTAAGTGGTGTTTGGTGAACTTTACTTTTTTTTTTTTTTCTGCAGATCGGGCTACAGAGCGAGTTTAACTCACGGGGACCGTGCAGACAGCCGTAAACGGCGCTGCAAGGCCCAAAAACACTCCTCTAGGTTATCCTATGTAGTGTTTTTCCACTATTTAGCTGGAGACGGGTGGAAAGACACTAATAGGAAATTTTTGGAAAAATTTTCAACAGGCTGCACTATTTGAAAAAAAGGACAAGTTATTCAACGGTATGAGGCAGTGACGCACCCTGAGCTGAATACAACCGGCTGTGGCTGCACACAGACTACAGGGCGAGTTGCGTTCACACAGAGACCGTGCAGACAGCCGTAAACGGCGCTGCAAGGCCCAAAAACACTCCTCTAGGTTATCCTATGTAGTGTATTTCCACTATTTAGCTGGAGACGGGTGGAAAAACACTAATAGGAAATTTTAGAAAAAATGTTCAGCAGGCTGCACTATGAGCAAAAAAGGACAATGGATAGAACTGTATGAGGCAGTGTGAACCCCCCTGAGCTGAATACAACCGGGTATATGGCTGCACACAGACTACAGAGTGAGCTGCACACACACACAGCTTGCAGAACGCTGTTAAAACAGCGCTGCAAGGCAAGAGCAAGGTGAACACACAGCGTTTGCTAAATTAGCCTTGGAAAAGCAAAATAAAGCAATTAGCTATCTCAACTGGCCCTCAGTTAGAACACAGCGTCCTGTCCCTAACTGAAATCACAGCAGTGAGCGCAAAATGGCGGCAGCGTTTTTTATAGTGCAGAGTGACATCATTTCAGCAGCCAATCACAGCCTTGCCAGTACTTACATGCCCACCATGCTAAACAGGATGTGCCCACACTTCCATTCATTCCTCATTGGCTGCTGCGTGCAGTTTGAATTCTGGGAACTTCCGATTCCGGTATCCGATACGCAGGAAATATCGGAATTTGGTATCGGAATTCCGATACTGCAAATATCGGCCGATACCCGATACTTGCGGTATCGGAATGCTCAACACTATCCAAGACACCATGTTTAGTAATTTGGAGGAGAAAAAGCAAAAAATTTTTCCCTTCCATGATAATATAGTCAATTTAATAAAACATGAGTGGAAGAAGCCTAATAAAAAGATGTCCATCCCTCAGGCTTTAAAATGCAAATACCCCTTTGATGAGGAGGTCTGTGAGAAGTGGGATAAGGCGCCTAAGTTAGATGCAGCCATCGCCAGCACCTCTAAAGGGGTTGCGTTACCATTCGAGGACATGGGAGCCCTAAAAGACCCCCTCGACAAGAAAGCAGATGCTTTTCTAAAGTCTACTTGGGAAGCAGCGACATGGTCATTTAAGCCCGGGGTTGCTGCCACTTGCACGGCACGGGCTATGGTCAAGTGGTTAGAGGAGTTAAGTGACCAAATCAAAAACAAATGCCCGAGAGAGAGACTTCTGGAAGCATTGCCCTCTCTACAGGGCGCCGCGAGGTTCCTGGCGGATGCCTCAATAGATTCTGTTAGGAGTGCCGCACGTGCATGTGCTTTATCCAATTCGGGACGTAGAGCATTGTGGCTGAAAAATTGGTCAGCTGACTTTCAATTGAAGGTCAAACTCTGCGGGGTACCCTGTGAAGGGCAATACCTTTTTGGCAAGGCTCTGGACGAGATCCTTGAGAAGGCATTGGACAAGAAAAAGCGCTTTCCACCCCCTTCCTTTCCCAGGCGCCGTTGGGAAACCTCTCGTTCGTCCTTTCGTGGATCTGGATATAGAGGGACCCGTGGCCGATCGGATGACAGGCCTAGTCGAGGCAGACCCTGGAGAGACCGAAGAGAAAAGGGATTTCTTTTCAACAAGCCTCCTCCCAAGTCTGATCCCAGACATCAATGACGCCAGCATTCCGGTGAGGGGAAGACTCCGGCGGTTTGTCCACCACTGGGCAGCACTGCCGGCTTCTCAATGGGTAACCAACTTATTGTCAGAGGGTCTAAGACTCAAGTTCTCCAGCCTCCCACCAAATCGTGTAAAAATGACCCAAGTGGCGGGGAAAAATCAGGCCACACTAGAGAGAGAGATTCATCTCCTCATGAAAAAGGAGGTGTTAGTAAAAGTACCTCATCAAGAGATGGGGAAAGGATTCTACAGCACCTTATTTCTAACGCCAAAACCGGACGGCTCACTGAGTAATATTCAACCTAAAGGCCCTAAACCATTATATTCAAATAGACAAATTCAAAATGGAGACCTTAAGAACCGCAGTAAAAGTACTCGACCCAAACTGTTACATGGCAGTGATCGATCTCACAGATGCTTACTAGCATGTGCCAATCGCTGTCCAACACCAACAATATCTGAGATTAGTGGTAAACCTTGCAAAAACCCCCGTCCATCTACAGTATCAGTGTCTTCCCTTTGGGGTAGCCATAGCGCCCCGTAAATTCACAAAAATTTTTTCCGAAGTAGCATCTTTCATCAGGAAAGAAGACATAATGTTGGTACCATATTTGGACGATTTTTTGGTAATAGCGAACAACAAAGAAAATTGCGAGAAAGCGGCCGCAAGAGTACTGGAGGTACTGACCAGATTAGGATGGATGATAAACCTGAAAAAATCAAGACTTATCCCAACACAGACTCAAGAATTCCTCGGAATCTTATTAGATTCAGTCAAGCAGGAGTGTGTCCTCCCACAGAGGAAAATTCAATCTATTCAACAGAAAATACAATTGTTCCAGCTACAACGGACTATCTCTCTAAGGAATGCAATGTCGCTCTTAGGAGTCCTAACGGCAACAATTCCAGCAACACGGTGGGCACAAAACCACACACGAGAGTTACAATGGCAGATACTAGCCGAACAAGAGAGGAATCCATACAATCTAAATCGGAAGATTCTTCTATCTCCAAGGGTTCAGAACTCACTAGAATGGTGGCTGAAAACAGAAAATTTAAGCAACGCAGTGCCGTGGTCAGTACGGGATCCAGTAGTCGTTACTACCGATGCGAGTCCATGGGGATGGGGGAGCACACTTAGAGGATCAGGTCCTACAGGGTCAATGGGGGGGCCCAATGATAACAGCGTCCTCCAATCTAAAGGAATTGTCTGCGGTAAGGCTAGCACTTCTTCATATAGGGGCACAAGGTCACCATCCATTATGGCAGAAGCCAAAGAACTTTTTATATGGGCCGAAAACAACCTTCTTTCATTAACCGGAACATACTTAAAAGGGTCAGAGAATCAGGTAGCCGACTTCTTAAGCCGTCACACGTTACATCAAGGGGAGTGGTCCCTGAACCAGCGAGTGTTTGGGAGAATATGTGCCAGCTGGGGCGTTCCAGAGATAGACTTGTTTGCCACAAAAGGAAATCGGAAGGTGAAGAAGTTCTATTCTCTGAACCCAAGAGAACACCCGGAGGGGGTAGACGCGTTTCTATATCGGTGGAACTTCCATCTAGCATACGCATTTCCCCCAATACCATTAATCCCGACAGTCCTCAGAAAAATTCGGGAAGACAAGGCACGAGTGATCCTCATAGCTCCCTTTTGGCCGAAAAGGGCATGGTTCACGTGGCTCAGACGCATGTCTCTCGGACCCGTGGATCTTTCCGGATGCCCCGGATCTCCTACACCAGGGACCAGTTCAACATCCCCAAGTACACAGGCTACATCTCACCGACTGGAACTTGAGAGGGGACTTCTGTTAGCAAAAGGATTCTCAAACCCTTTGGTGACCACATTGCTCACCAGCAGGAAAAAGGTCACCTCAGAGAAATACCAAAAAATCTGGCAAAAGTTCCTAGATTTCTCGGGGTGACAATTGTCCGAAACGAGTCAGCAAGTCCCGGTAAAAGAAATTCTTGAATTTCTCCAAAAAGGGTTGGAAAGGGATCTGTCTACTAGCACCTTAAAAGTGCAAGTCTCCGCCCTGGGTGCGCTGTTTGATCATAAACTTGCTGACCACCCTTGGGTCTATAGGTTCATCCGAGCCTCTTTTACATCCAGACCCTCAAAATTATTACCTAAGGTGGCTCCCTGGGATTTAAATTTAATTTTAAATGCTCTAACCGTTTCCCCTTTTGAGCCTCTTGATTCTATATCGATAAAATCCTTGACCCTAAAAACGGTCCTCCTGGTTGCCTTAACTTCAGCCCGTCGTACCTGTGAGCTACAAGCTATGTCGGTGAACCCTCCTTACACTACCTTCCATGATGACAAAGTGGTTATCAAAACCGACCCGGCCTTCCTTCCAAAGGTCAACTCAAAATTTCATAGAGACCAGGAAATTATTCTGCCCTCATTCTGTCCCCAACCAAAATCCCAGGGAGAGCAAACCTTCCATTGTCTCGATGTCAGACGATGCCTGCTTCAATACTTAGAAGCCACAAAATCTTGGCGTCAGTCATCGGCCCTTTTTGTCACCTTCCAGTGGACAAACAGGGGAATAAAGGCCAGGCCTCAAAGGCAACTATTGCACGGTGGTTGCGTACAGCTATCTCACTTTCATATTCCTCTTCTGGTCAAGTTCCCCCACACGGTGTTACGGCTCACTCCACGCGTGCTATTGCCACATCCTGGGCGGAAAGGGCAAGCGCCTCGGTGGAACAGATTTGTAGAGCGGCAGTATGGTCCTCACCCTCTACCTTCTTCCGACATTATAGACCAGACTTAGGTCTATCAGACTTGTCTTTTGGGAGAAAGGTGTTATCTGCTGTTGTCCCACCCTATGAGTCTTCTATTTATTCCTCTCACGTGCGGTGCTGTCATGGTGAAGGGAAAAAATGATAATTACTTACGGGTAATTTGATTTTCCAGAACCATGACAGCACCGCATTAATTCCCGCCCTATCTTGGTGATGGTTGTGTGATTCCCGAAAAAACAAAACAAAAAAAACCAAAACCTTATTATACATATACGTATATAAGTAAATATGTATGTAAAGAGATATGGGTATAGATAGAAACTAACGAAAGGTTGTACAATGTAAATATGATACATAACTGTGTACTAACAAAGCGGTCATCTTCCATACTCTGAAACAAACTGAGGAGAGAGGGGCTGCCCCATTCTTATATCTCTGCTACAGGTTTCCTGTTCCTGGGGGCGGATGCCATCTCTCACGTGCGGTGCTGTCATGGTTCTGGAAAATCAAATTACCCGTAAGTAATTATCATTTTTCCGCCATTTTCTCTTCAGTCTGCAACACTAGTCACAGACTAAAGGAAGAGATTATGGAGATAATACATGAATTATTTTTTTGGCGCACCTCATATCTCTATACTAAAGACAAGGGCAAGGTCGTGGTGGGTGACCTGTTAGGGTCCGGCTGCACTGTGCCAGAGTCCATAGTGCTCGTAGAGCGTGCAGCCATGCCATAGTGCTCGTAGAGCGTGCGGCCATGCCAGAGTCCATAGTGCTCGTAGAGCGTGCGGCCATGCCAGGGTCCATAGTGCTCGTAGAGCGTGCCGCCATGCCAGGGTCCATAGTGCTCGTAGAGCGTGCAGCCATGCCAGGTTCCTGCTGCATCGTGGTGTCAGTGGAGGAGGTCCAAGCAGGAGCAGTGGTTGTCATGGTGGTGGCGGTGGGCTGTCCAACAGCACTCGGCATGGCAGTGGTGCTGTACTGGTGTCCAGGAGTGCTAGGAATAGAGGTGGCCGTGCAGTGGTATGCAGCAGAGGTCGGCATTGAAATTAATCGTGACAGTGAAGGCACAGGTGGATATGCCGCCACTGTCTGCTGAAAATACTGACTCTTCTGCATAGCCTGCACATAAGCAACATTGCAGGCCTGCATGACACGAAGCTGGAGGTCAGGAGTAAGGTGTTCCGACATGCCCTGCTCAATTTGGTTAAAAAAATGATGTGCTGGCCTCTGGAGGTCGACTTTTACTTGGTCAAGGCTTTTGGCGACCTCCTGGATACGTGTATTCATGTGGGCAAGGAAAATATCCATTCGGTCACCCAAAGCCTTGAATCCTTCGTGAAAAACAGAGCTCAAGTGCAAAAACTCAGGCATGAGGGACCTGTCCGATGCCCGCTACTGGGAGGAGCCCAAAAAAAGGGGCAGAGGACTGGGAAAGGGGAAGACCTGATGGACCAGCTTCCTGGTCTCCAGTTTGTGTGGCAGGCCCACTTGCTGCAGCGCTGCCGGATGGCTGGGACGGGTCCGTGGCTGTCGGATGAAGGACCGCTCCAGAACCTGGGCCAACAGTAGTGCTCCATGTGCTGTGAAAAAAGGGAAAAAAATTAATACCAAAAATTACAGACGACAACTCCTATGGAATAGAAACATACAGATTATGGCAATACAACACAACACAACCTAATGCACGTGATAAATACTTACGTTCTCTGGGCAAGGACCGGTCTTAAAAATGCCAGAGCACGATGGTATTTATATTTTCGGATCCTTGCTCCTGAACCACTGGGAACACGGCTCTCTTGACGCAGGTCCTTGTTGAAGCGGTCCTTCATCGAACGCCAACGTGTTTTGACTTTGGACACTTAAAAAAAAAACAAAAAAAAAAACCCATAATGGTGAGTAAATTGACTTTTTCCCGTGCTCACACAACTGTGTGTGATGAGTGAAACTCCTGAGAGTTTCTTTCATCACACACAGTTGAGTGAGCACGGCCAAGGTCTCTTCTGCTTCACACTGCAGCGCAATACTTACAAAATGCATTTCAGACCTGAGTCGGGGTGTTGTCCCAGCCATCCCATATCGCTTTGGACACCTCATTCCATAGGCGCCGGATCATGACTTTGTTTGAGTGCAGTGGATCTTGGGTGTCCCACAACGGAACTTGCTCCTGGACCAGGGAGATGAGGAGGTCATTTTCTATGCATCCCGTTCTGGAACCTAAAAGTTAAATAAAGACATTAATGTTGGATACATTAACATAAGGAAAAGAAAGAAAACAGAGGCTGAGAAATGGCATGAATAAGGAAAGTCAAGATAAAAAAGGGAGTCCAGAAGAGAATTAAAAAAGAGTAAAGTACAGAAAGGAAGATTAAAGAATACAACAGTGAGGATACAGCAGTCAGCCTTGTATACGTACCCGCTGCCGCCTTGCCACCCGACCGTGACTCCGCTGCTCCTGCCCAGTCTCTGCCGCAGTAGAAGTGCTGTAAAAAAAAAAAAAAAAAGAAAAAAAAAAATTGTCATATGTGTAGATAGACAGTGAATACTTACCAATCTGAGGAGGTGAGTACTCACTTCACTGACATGTTCTACTTCGGAAGGCGCAGGACTTTGCTCCTCATCAGAAGAAGACGTTATGATGCATGCAGAAAGAAATAAATGGCAGAAATTAGGACATGTAGAGATAGAAAATTAAGGCATTGGCTAGGATATACTCACATTGTTCTGAGTGTAGATTCCTTCCTGTGTCTGGTCTGCTGCGTCTGGAAAGCTTCTCTGTCTGCTGCGTAGTGACCTGCAACTGTCCGCTCCCTCCCTTTATCACCTGGTATGTGGGGGGTGGCTTATCAGTGTCTAGACATGTTTTTCTCTGGTGCAATGCATGCTTTTACGAACACAAGCAAACGCATGTGCTTGTGAACGCATCCGTTTACATAGACAAGAATGCGTTTTTTTTGCGCATTCCTTACGCAATCGACCGCATACGTTTATAGGCGGCAAATTGACGCCTCTAAAAATTACTACATGTTGCATTTCCGCGCAAAACCACAGACGAAATGACGCATGCGTCGTCAAACGCGGCCAAAAGCAAACGATCGCAGACGCATGCGTCCCTAATGTTAAATATAGGAATACACAACGCATGCGGATATATGCGGAAGAAACACTGCGGACACAACCGCAAATGTGAAACCGGCCTAACTTGTTTTCTGATCAGTGGTCCTTTAATAGCTTGTTTATACAGGCAGACCACACTTCTGATGCGTACTGAACAATCAGTATACATGTGCTACCAAGAAAAATGACAGCCTAAGTCCTGTTTACACAGAAAGAAGCACTTTTGAAAATTATGATCTTTTCATGTAGCACCAAAGATTATTTCCCCCGACGAACGAGCGTCTTGCTGATTCATTGAGTAATCGTCAGCCTGTTCAGACTTTAAGATTATCGTAAAATGAGCGTTCGTAAGAAAGTTGGGGCCTTCTATCCCTTTCTCCCTCTGGTTCCCTGGGGATGTCATAGTTTCTAAAGAATAAAATTACTGGTAAGTCTAATTGACATTTTCATATTTTATATTTATTTCAGACTAAGTTGTTTGTTCTCTTTCAGTGAAGGATTTAAGTACTGGTAAGACTTCTCCTGGAGCCAAACTGTTTTTCGGAAACGTTATTCTGAAAGGTAATGTGTGATTTTTCAGTATTTGTGGTATTTAATAAATTAAGTCAGGAGTGTACATTTTAACTAGTAGCCATCATTTAAATTTCTATTTCATCATTTAGTAGTACACATGTAAATAAGAAACTTTGTAATGCATCTTATCAGAGATCTGCTTCTTTCTCTGCCATGACTGATCTTTCATGAATAAAATCTGAGTTCAGTGAAGACAAATTATAACATTGCTGAGATAGGAGATTATAACATTGCTGAGATAGGAGATGACAGTTATTACTGATAAGATTTTATGTAGATGGAAGGAGAAAGGAGGAGGAAGGAGCCAGAGGCAGAGCTCCTCCTCCTTGCCCTCCTGTCAGAGTAAGAACAAGATTTCTCTGATAAGATATATTACAAAGTTTCTTATGTATGTGTGTACTACTCATTTATTAAATAAAAATTGGAACAATAATTACTCTTTAACCCCTTTCTGACATCGGACAATAATTTGACCAGGGACGGATTATTATATCTCGATCGGGTGGTGTGCAGGCGATCGCCACCTTGTCAGCTGACACCCGTGCCAGAAGCAGTCACACACCGCTCCCAGCACATTAACCTCCGAAATGCTGCAATCGAATGAGATCGCAGCATTTCCGGAGCCGGCAGAGGGTTGACAGCCCCTCTGCCTTTGGATGGAGACCCTGTGACGTAATGTGGGGTCTTGATCGTTGCAATGGTGACCTGATGTCATCATGATGACATCCGGGTCACTAGAGCTAGGAAACTTGCTGATCATTCACAGTGCAACCTTCTCTGTCAGTGCAGAGCTGACAGTTTGCATAGCATAGGGATGCTGCTGCATCCCCATGCTGTACATGCGATTAGCCTGCAAAAATTATCTCATAGGACAAAGTAAAAAAGTTAAAAAAAAGTTTTTAAATTGTAAAAATATATTTTTTTAAATAAAAAATAAATCAAAAGATACTGTCTCTATAAATATTTGAATGAGAAAAAATATATAAAAACACTAGAAGTACACTAATTAACCCCTTTAGTGAACACCATAAGGAAAATTAAAAAAAAAAAAGCAAAAAACAATGCTTTATCATACCGCCGAACAAAAAGTGGAATAAAACGAGATCAAAAAGACGAATATAAATAAACATGGTACCAATGAAAACGTCATTTTGTCCCACAAAAAAGCAAGCCACCGTACAGCTCCATCAGCGGAAAAATAAAAAAGTTATAGCTCTCAGAATAAAGCAATGCAAAAATAATTTTGTCTATAAAATAGTTTTTATTGTGTAACAGTGCTAAAACATAAAACTATAAAAATGAGGTATCGCTGTAATTGTACTGACCTGAAGAATAAAACTGCCGTGTCAATTTTACCACACACGGAACTGCATAAACCCCCCAAAAGAAATTCTTGAATTGCTTGCTTTTGTTCGTTTTGCCTCCCAAAAATCGGAATAGAAAGTGACCAAAAAATGTCATGTGCCCGAAAATGGTACCAATAAAAAAGTGAAATCGTCTCGCAAAGAAGCATGCCACCATATGATTCGGTGGGCCAAAATATGGAAAAATTGTAGCTCTCAAAAAGTGATGCATAAACTAGTTCTCGCAATAAATAGTGTCTTAGTGTGTCACAGCAGCCAAATATAAAAACCCGATATAAATCTGTTATCACTGTATTCGCACTGACCCGAAGAATAGTGTCTCCTAATCACTTATACTGCACGAGGAACAGAATAAAAAAAATAAATCCAATTCTTCACCTGCTGTTGATTTTTTTTTTTTTCATTCTGCCTCCCAAAGTTCGCAGTAAAGCTTGGCGCACATTTATCCTGCAGTCTGCTGAGCGCTTCCACCGGGGTTTACATGTAAATCTCTACGTGATTGACAGTCCCCAGCGGAAGATTCCCTATAATGAGGCAGATGGAGGCACTGGACGCCATAGGACCTGTTATCAGGCGGTGTCTGTGTCTTTTTTGAATTGCATAAATGTGCTATCGGCCACAGTTTTGTGCACTTCTGAAAAGGATACCGCTGAACAGAGGCCAGACGGAGTCCAGAGTAACTCTGCTGCCTCATTATAGTGAATAGATCCCTTTGGGGTTTCATCTGAATCACGTCACTCAGATTTAGATGGAAACCCCAAAGTAAGTGGCAGCTTAAAGCACCGGATAACTGTGATCCATAACGTTAATAAAAGCTTAAACTCCACCCACAAAAAAAGCCCCTACTCAGATCTGTCATCTGTTAACAGAAATATAGGGGTCTTCCATGTTACCGGTAGTACAAAGGAAAAGCGAAATGGCTCCTCACCGGCCAAGAAAAATTCAGCAACTTCTCCACTCCCAAATCCAAATTCCCCCTCCCTTAAGCACCACAGTGTACCTAAACCACTTATTGCGTTCATGATTGGCATTTCTGAAGTGGAGAGCCCACCTAACTTGCGAGTGCATGTCTTCAGAAGCATGGGCCGGGAATAACATACTGGTGACTCCAATGTAGTGGTCACTACAGCGTACTGGTAACTACAACGACAGTTTGCTTTGCAATTTTCACTCGGCATCATTCATTGCTGCTTGCTGGTGAAAATTACCCATGGAGTCAAAATCGTCACTACACCTGTAAATAAAAATGGGGTCACTTGAAGGAGGATTCTGCTCTTCTAGCAATTAGGGGCTCTGTATAGGGAGGCCGCAAATTGTTCTATGACAAGCTGCGCTTCAAGAGGCAAATAGCTCTCGGTTTCTCCCGAGTCTCTCTGTGTTTCTAAGTAATACCGTACAGCCACATATTGGGTATTGCCACTTTCAGTAGAAATTGTGGGACAAATTTTTGTGCCATTTTTACCCCCTTGTGTGAAACTGTAAAATCTGGGGCAAAAACAAAATGTTGGTGGTAAAAATGTAGATATTTTTTTCTTCACTGCCCTATAGTATAAAATTCTGTGACAATTCTGGTGTCAATATGATCGCTGCACCCCTAGATGAATTCATTGAGAGGTGTAGTTTGTAAAATGGGGTTATTTCACTTCTTAGCTTTGCACTGTGCCTCAAAAGTAGTGTTCCCCCACATATGGGGTATTGGCGTACTCAGGAGAAATTCCACAACAAATTTTATTGTGCAACTTCTCCTGTTACCCTTATGAAAATGCAAAATTTGGGGCCAAAATAACATTTTTGTGGAGAAAATGATTTTTTATTTTTTTTATTTTAAATTAATTTATTTTTTTCACTGCTCAATGTTATAAACTTCTGTGAAGCACATGAGGGTTCATGCTGCTCACCACATATCTAAATGTTTGAGTGGTCTAGTTTCCAAAAGGGGGTCACTTGTGAGGGGTTACCACTGTTTTCTTAGTTGTTAGAACATGTTTTAAATGTTTTAAAAAAGTAAAAAATGTGAAAAAAATTCCAGTTTAATAAACAAGCTTATTTTTGAAAAAAGGCACATATTTTGTATTGCATTGTGTGTGACAACTCAAAGTAAACGGAGAAAAGACGAAACGGGCTCCCACGATCCAATAAAATCCAAAATGGCTTTGAGTGTTCCACAAAGATTTAGACAAGACACAAATGCAAAAATGCAACTCGTTTCCGATCACTTATGATCCTTCATAGCATAACTCGTAGTATAAAACTATAATTATTTGACAGACACAGGAAGACAGATGAACAAGACTGGCATCAAACCACAAGTGGTGGTTCCCTGGGCGCTGTAAGGCCTCTTTCACACTTGCGTCATTTGGCCTCCGTCGCAATGCGTCGTTCTGTGCAAAGTTGCCCGCAGGATGCGTTTTTTGCCCATAGACTTGTATTGCCGACGGATCGCGACGTATGGCCATACGTCGCGTCTGTCGTGCACTGGATGCGTAGTGTTTTGGCGGACAGATTGTCGTTCAAGGGAACGTTTTTTTTCGTATGTCGGATCCTGCATTTCCTAGTGCGCACGCGTGGCCGAAATTCCGCCCCCTCCTCCCCGGGACTTTACAATGGGCAGCGGATGCGTTGAAAAACTACATCCGCTGCCCACGTTGTGCCGAATTTTCACAACGTCCGTCGCGCCGATGCTTAGTGACGGCCCCGTACCGACGGAAGTGTGAAAGAAGCCTAAGACACTCAAAATTACTGGTATGTCCCATGAACGAGACATTTTACAGACTGTCCTGTACATTTTACATGCTGTATTGCAGTCTCTCATATTGTTTATTGTTGCTATGTGTTCCTGTGTTTTGCATAGCTTAAATCCTCCCTTTCCATGAAGTTTGTCCCTTCTGTCTCCACTGCTGGGTGTCATGTCACTTCCTTCTTCTTCTCCCTGTGTCTCAGTCTCCATCTTGCCTTCATTAGAGGCACATGTGCTTTCAGCTTGTGTGAAGAAAGTCTTTCTTACCTGCTGCTGTTTGCATGCATTCAACAAGAATTCTTAAAGAAATCAAAGTCTCTTCCGTATTCTTCATAACTTGTGTGCCTGCGGCTGAGTTAAGCTATCTGCGAACGTCGCCAATTGTAAGTAGGGTGAAGAGATTCAGCATCTCGCAGAGCCATATTTGCAGCCACAGGCCCCGAGGACAGAATAGTAAAAAAGACTTAACCAGATTCATCTGTAAAGCCACCCACAGCTTCTATAAAGCTACAGAACTTCCTGCAGAGCATCCGCTCTCAGCATATAGGAGACTATACAGCTCCCCTTCTCCCTGTGAATCAGGATGGCTGAAGGAATGACTACACAGTCTCTGCCAGACCCATTGTTAGAGGAAGAGTGCATAGAACTTGATCCAAAGCCCACATGAAAAGTAAGGGAGAATCTAGAATCCAGTAAAGGTGATCTTCTCCATGCTATAGCAGAGCTATGGCAAAAACTGCACAGACAGCCTATCTCAGCCTCCTTCTCTCGAACGACCACCAGAGGGAACCCTTGCACAATTTTGTTCAGATTATACTGTATGCAGAAACAGCATATCAGTACATCTCCATGTTAGAGACTTAACCCACCGGTTCCCTGCAAAGAGCTGCAAGCTTTCCAACAACTATGAGAGAGAAAGCATGGTGCACAATATAAAAGCCAAGACAGAGGCAAGAATCGCGCTAATAACCGCGATGTCATCTTATATTTCCGGCTCAGCCAGACAGTCAAAGCGATCATCTAAGTCACGCTCTTCAAAATCCTCAACCCTCAGCGAACAGCTCGTAAGAGCACGTGCAGAAGCTGAGGCCACTAAATTACAAGCTGCCTTCGCTCAAAAGAAAACAGATGGAAATAGAGGCAGCTGAAACAGTGCGCAGAAAGGCAGAAACAGAGGCCCTAGAGAAAAAAAAAGGGAGAAATAGAGGCCCTAGAGAAGGAATGTGAACACGCCGCAGCCATGGCAAGGTTAAAGGTCCTGGAACAAGCCATCAGTGGGAGTTTAAGTGATTTTGATACTGAAGATCCTCTTAAGCGTACTAGAGACTATGTACAAAGCCAATACAGCGCTCCCCCCGTTCCTGCAATCCTTTCTGACCGCACAGATGCACCCCTGAGACAACAGGACACAGTGTTTACCCCGCATCCTGCACCCAAGGTCCGTACAATACGCTGCCAACCCTGCATCCTCATCCTCCTCTGTGCATAGGAATGTACTGGAAACCTGCACCGCACCAAACTTTTTTTTTTTTTTTGTTCAAATAGATTTTTATTAAGAATAACAAGGCAATTAACATGTTACATTCACATTTTCAATACAAAGTTTCCCCCCCTCCCCCTTCAAACAACCCCCTTCAATCCCAAGACCCCCCGCCCCCACCCAACAAAGCAGCTCACCTTGCTAGTTACTTCCATCATTAAAACAATAGAATATCCAATCCGTCAACCGATCATATAAGCCACACTTTACATTACTATCCCATAGCAATCCATGAAGACCATAATTTATTGAACGTTTCGATTTTCCCTCTCTTCTTATAAATCCCCTTTTCCAGTGTCAGGCCCTGTTTCACATACTGGAGGAACTCTCCTCTTGACGGCGGCTCTTCCCTAATCCAGTTTCGAGCTATTACCTTCCTAGCCATGTATAACAATCTGGCAATAGCGATCTTTAGGTGTTTATTTACTCCAATCTCATCCACGCATCCCAGCAAACAGATAACTGGATCCCTTGGCACCTTACATCCATATGCACCTTCCATACGACTCAAAACTACCACCCAGAAGGCAGCCAACCTCGGACATGTCCACATCATATGAAAAATATCAGCATCCGTAGATTTACAACTCGGACATTCAGAGTCATTACGCAATCCTGCCTTATATAGCACCATCGGAGACATATAAACTCTGTGTATCACATAAAGCTGTGACATTCTATACGGTTCACTCAGCGTCAGTCTTGGGACCCAATTCTAACACCGACTCCCAAGTCTCGTTATCCATTGGACCCAGATCCCTTTCCCATTTAGCTCTCACCATTATTGGAAACCCCAATAGGAAAGTGTGCAACAAATCTTTATACAGAGTGGATATGACCCCTCCAGTCGTCCCGTCATTACACACATACTCCAGTACTATATCCCTTTGAATCCTAATACCTCCGTCCCTACTCTGAGCTCCAAAGGCATGCCTCATCCGCAAATACTGATATTCCCCTGCAGTCCCAAAACCAAATTCCGCCTGCAATTGGGAAAATGATTTCAGTTCACCTTGCTCAATTATTTGATACACGTACTGAATCCCTTTGCCCAGCCACTCTACTCCAGTCACCCATCCTCCAGTGGTTCCCCACCCATGTCGTCCACCTTAAACAAGATAGACTTACTCCAATTTATCCTAAGCCCCGACACTGATCCGAATCGTTCAATAATCCCAATGGCTCCCTCCAAGGATGCAACTGGATCAGCCAGAAATAACAAAATGTCATCTGCATACAGCGCCACCCTTTCTTAAATCATCCCATATTTAAACCCCGTCATCTCATCAGACCGTCGAAGCGTAGCAGCCAGTGGTTCCACAGCCAGAGCAAACAAAAGGGGGGAGAGCGGACACCCTTGTCTCGTCCCTCTAGCCAATTGTATGGTCCGTGACAACTCCCCATTCACCCTAACCCTGGCCATCGGCATCGAGTACATTAGTTGAATCCAGGATATGAACTGCGGTCCAAACCCCATTCTTCGCAACACCTGCCAGAGATGCCCCCACTCCACACTATCGAACGCCTTGTGAGCGTCTAAAGATGCAATAACTCTCTGGACACAGTTATCGGATCTGAGTTGCAAGTTCATATACAGCCTTCGTAAGTTGATCGCAGTTGATCTATCAGTCATAAAGCCAGATTGATCTGAGTGTACCAGGCCGGAAATAACACTTGTCAACCTCATCGCCAACACCTTAGCCAGGAGTTTAACGTCTATAGTAAGCAAAGAAATTGGCCGATATGAGTCCGGCTGTGCCGGGTCTTTCCCCTCCTTAGGAATCACCACTATTGTGGCCTCCCGCATAGATGCCGGTAGCCTTCCACCATTCCTAGCCTCCTCCAGGACCGCCTTCAATTTAGGGATCAACACTTCCCCCAAGTTTTTATAAATTTCGGCAGGAAATCCGTCCACGCCAGGCGCCTTCCCATTAGCCATCGACTCCAATGCCCGTCCCAATTCCTCCTCCGTAATGAGAGCCTCCAAATCCTCCCTATCCATGTCACTCAGCCTTGGGAGCTCCAACTCCTCAAGGAACGCCACCGTGTCCTCCATCGACCCATCTACCCGAGAGGAGTATAAATCTGCATAAAAATCTGCAAAAATCTCCAATCTCTGAAGTCTCAGAGACCGCAATACCGCTCCCAGACACCAAAGAATGAACAAAGGAAGTATTTCTCTGGGCAGACGCCACCAGCGATGGCAAATGACCCACCAATTCACCCTCCTGGTAATAGGCCAGATTCATGAATTCCCTCTTCCTTTCAGCCTTACTCAGCAAAACCGCCTCTAACTGATTCTGAGCTGCCTTTAACCTCTTCCCAGCCTCCAGAGTACCCGTTATTACCATCTCATCCTCCGCCACCCTCAGCCCATCAATCGCCAAACTCTCTGCCTCTCTCGATTTCCGCTTACACCTACTAATATCCCTGAACAACAGCCCTCTCAAGTACGCTTTCATGGCTTCCCACACAGTAAGCACGTCTACACTTCCCTCATTTATCTCAAGAAATTCCACCAACTCCTTCTTAATCTTCTCCAAGTCTATACTGTGTAGCCAATTAGGGTGAATTTTCCACTCCCTCCTGCTCCCGGTCCGTGTCCCCACCGGCCGAAATTCCACTTCAACTGGACTGTGGTCCGAGAGAGCCCTAGGCAAATATCTCACGTCCCTTACCATCGTATCCAGTAAACGGTTACCCAGTGCCAGGTCAATCCTAGACAAAGTACCATGAGGTGGCGAGTAGCATGAGTACCAGCTCTTCCCGATATGCCTAACTCTCCATAAATCAATCATGCCCACTTCCCAGACATAGGTCCCAAACGTAGTGATATGTCCCACTGTCCTATTCTGGGGGTTTTTGTTCTTATCCCAAAAGTCATCACATATATTATTGAGGTCGCCAATAATTAGTAATGGTAACGGTCCCCAACGCTCTACCCTCTCCAGCACCTCTCTTATCTTCTTGCTTAAGTATGGGGAATATACATTGCCGCTATACACATCAATACTCCATTCATTTTACATTCCACCACCACATACTGACCATCCACATCTTCCTTTACCGCTACCTCCTCATACTGCACCCCCGCAGGAATCAACACAGACACACCCCTAGAGTACGTCGAGAAAGTAGAATGATACGCCCTCTGTATCCAGCGCCTATTCAATACGTTCACCCTCTCCCGCACTAAATATGTCTCCAACAGACATATCATTGAGACCTTCTGCTCTCGAACATACTGTAGACTTGCCGCCCGCCGTGTTTTATCCGCCAGTCCTCTCACATTCCAATTCAATATTTTAATGTACTCTCCCCTCATGTGGCTCATCATTTCTCATAGTATCCAATTTCCCAAGTATGAGCTGCCCCACCCCTCCCATCCCCAACTTGCCCCCCTAACCCCCCCCAGTGTAACGCATTGTTCCTCTCAACAAGTGAGGCTCCACTACCCACTGCGAACACTCTCCCTTACTTAACCCTCTCCATTCGCGTCCCGCTGCCATAAACAGACATAATTTCCCCCAACTTTTCCCTTTATTATATCTTAACATTGCACTTATATGAACATATAAGAAAAGTACCAAACCAATTTACAGTACCCGCCATAGCCCTCCTCCCCCACATTTAGTCGACGGTACTGTCCCTTCCCCGCCAGTCCTCAACATGGCCCAGCAAAACCCTCAGCAGTTGCTCAACTTTTTAACCAACGCTAATAAGCGCAAAACCCTCCGCCAACAACAGAGAAAACAATTTCCAGCCAAATCTCGCCGACATGTCAGTCGCCCATTCCTTTCAGCTTTTTTTCATTGGTGTCAAGCCGCTGGGTAGCGTCCTCCGGTGTCAGGAAAAAGTGGGACGTATTAAAAGCCACCAGTCTCAGCTTGGCGGGAAACATCACTGAGTACTGCACTCTCAGCTCCCTCAGTCATCGCTTGACTCCAGTAAACTTCATCCGCTGCTTCTGAACCGCAGCGGAATAATCCGGATAAATGGCGATTTTCTGACCTCCAGCCGTCAGATCCTCCATCTCCCTAGCCTTCCTGAGGATAATGTCTCTGTCCCTGTAATTGAGTATTTTAGCAAGCATGGTACGGGGATTCGCTCCTGGGGCAGGGGGCTGCGGCGGGACCCTATGAGCCCGTTCAACAGCAAAGACTTTTGTCAATACTGTGCTCCCAATCTTCTCCAGCAGCCAGTTCTCAACAAACTCAGTGGGATTTCTCCCCTCAGTCTTTTCAGGCATCCCCACTATACGTATATTATTCCTTCTGGATCTATTTTCCAGATCCTCATTTTTGGCAGCGAGCTTGGCTATTGCTTGGGCGAACTTGTCTTCAGCTTTTTGTAGTTTAACTATGTGATCGTCTGCCGTGCTCACCCTCTCCTCCACCACTCCTATACGTTTGTCCATTTTCTGCAGGGCCGCATTAATCTGTGCCGTGTCCCCTTTAACTTCCTGCATCTGCTGGGCTAGGGAATTTAGGGATTGCTGGCATGAGGAGATCAGGGTAATAACATCCCTTAGAGTCGGCTCCTCTCCCTGCGGTATGCCTCCAGGTCCCCCACTAGCCCCCGCCATACTGCCTCCTTCTGTCCCCTTCTGTACCTCGTGCTGCTCAGCTGCGCCTGCTTCCTCCACCTCCTGGTCAGCTCCAGCTTCGGATCCTGGTTCTGCCTCCTCAGCAGCCTTCACTCTGGCATACTGCTGCAGCTTTGCGGCCACCTCCTTGCGCCGCTGACATGCGGCGTTCTCCTTCTCGGCGTCCTCCCTAGCATCGGCGCCATCTTGGCGGGCTCCTGCATCGCCGGTACCAGCGTCTTTCTGCCGCCTTCTTGTCATCGCCGCCGACTCAGGACCCACCGCTGCCCTCTCCGGACCTTCAGCCAGCCGGAGGATTGTAAGTATCCCCGAAAATCGGGGTTAAATCAGGATTATTAGTCCTTCTGGCAGCGGGAATGCTCTTCCCTGCGTCCGCTCACATGGCCAGCTAGGACACGCCCCCACCGCACCAAACCTTATGCTCAGAAACATACGTGCAGGCCAATATGCAGCCAAGTCGCCACACTCCGGTCAGTCACACAATTCCAGTCCCATGTGTGGCAGAAACTAAAATCATTAAGCCAGTTAATGGACTGAACGCCTATGCTGCCCCATATGTTCCTGCATTCCCAGGTCAAAGCACAGACTTTATGAACAATGCTACCCATCCAGCCATGGTCATTCCAAAATCGGATAATGCTGATATGATTGGCTTTGCAAGGTACATGATTTGGCGTGATCTAACGAAGACCGGTCTTACAAAGTTTGATGATAAACCTGAGAACTACAGGGGTTGGAAGTGTACCTTTAAAACCACAATCAATGACCTCGGCATCACCGCCGCTTAAGAGCTAGACCTGCTAATCAGGTGGCTTGGGCCACAATCCACGGATCAGGTCAAGAGACTTAAATCCGTCTACGTCAGTAATCCTATCATGGCTGTCACCGCTGCATGGAAGAGGCTAGAAAGAAGCTATGGCAGTCCTGAGGCCATAGAAAAGTCCCTGTTCAAGCGACTAGAGGAATTTCCAAAGGTATTTAGTAAGGACAGTACAAGGTTCCAAGAGCTCAGCGACCTTCTGTTAGAGCTTCAGCTGGCCAAAGCAGACCCGTACCTGCCTGGCCTCAGCTACTTGGACATTGCTCATGGGGTAACCCCAATAGTTTCCAAGCTGCCATCCAATATCCAAAATAAGTGGGCCATGCTTGGATCAAAATACAAAAGGGAAAACCCAAGTCTCCTTCCCTCCATTTTCCTACTTCTGCGAGTTCATCGAAAATATTGCAGAGTGTAAGACTGATCAAAGTTTTTCCTATGAAGAACAAAGCGACCTTGTTTCCTCTCCTAAACACGAGAGTCCACGTCTTAACTACAGGAACTGCCGATCTCCAATGTCCGTCAAGAAGACTGATGTTCTTCCCACACCTTCAGTATCACAAGATAAGAGCAACAAAGGTGAGAAGGTTGAGAATCCTAATCGTATGTGTCCCATTCACAAGAAACCCTCACCCTTTAAAGAAGTGCATCGGCTTCAGAAAGAAACCACTCCAGGAACGCAAAGAGCTTCTGAAGAACTTTGGGATATGTTACAGCTGCTGCGCTTCTACTGAACACTTTATTAAGGACTGTAAAATATCTATTAAGTGTTTGAAGTGTGACAGTGAGGAGCATGTGCAAGTGCTCCATGCATCCCAATCTAACACTGCACAGCCTACGCCTTCCCCCACCACAAGGCAAGGCGGGGAGGATGCTGTTCAAACAGCGAGTTCTATCATATCTTCTTCATGCACAGAAGTCTGCGGAAAAGGCCTCGGGGACAAGTCGTGTGCGAAGATATGCCTGGTGAATGTGTATCCCAAGGGTTGACCAGAGAAAACTGCAAGGGTGTATGTTATCTTGGATGATCAGAGCAACCAGTCACTTGCAAGATCAGAGCTCTTTGATATGTTTGACTTAAAGGGAAACTCTCACCCCTACACCCTGAGCACCTGCAGCGGTGTTACGGAGGCCTCTGGGAGAAGAGCCATTGGACTCATGGTGTCTTCTCTTGAGAATAATGTGTAGATACCCTTACCCACTCTGGTCGAATGTAACCAGATACTGTCCAACAGAGAGGAAATCCCAACGCCAGAGGCTGCACTCCATCACCCGCTTCTAATTACTTTGGCAGGCAAGATACCAGCTCTCGACAACAGCGCAAACATTCTGATCTTGCTTGGCAGAGACATTCTGCGCTACATAAGGTACGTCAGCAAATCAACGGGCCACACGACGCTCCATTTGCTCAACGCTTTGACCTAGGCTGGGTTATAGGTGATGTCTGTATAGGAAAGATGAAGAGACCCACGAGGATTTCCTCACTTAAGACTCGCGTCCTACCAAATGGTCGCAGCACTTACTTTCAACCATGCCCGCGTCATTACTGGGTGAAAGAGAAGATAAGCGATAACAAGTGGAAGAAAGAAACCTCTAACGACACGAACATATTCCTGTCCCGCAATGATGACCTCAGGTCAACAGTGTTCAACTCTACAAGAGAAGACAACCAGCAAGCACCTGCAAGGGAGGACAAAGAGTTCATAAAGTTTATGGAAAAGTAATTTGCCCAAGACGATTCAAATAGCTGGGTAGCACCTTTACCTTTTCGTTCTCCAGGAACAAGGCTACCTAATAATCTGCAACAAGCAACGGCAAGGTTTTCATCCCTAAAACACACCTTAAAGAGAAGGCCAGAGATGGAGAAACATTTTGTTTACTTCATGCAGAATATCTTCGACAGAGGTCACGCAGAACCCGCACCCCCGCTAAAAGAAGTTGAAGAATGCTGGTTTTACCCTTCGCCACGACAGCACCCCACATGAGAGAGAGAGAGGGATCCGCCCATAGGAACAGGAAACCTACAGAATAAAAGGAGGCGGTCCCCTCTCCTCCTCAGTTTAGGTTTCCTGTTCCTATAGGAATCCCAGCTTACCTACAGAAGAGGATCCCTGGGCCATGCACCCACCTGCGTCGGTCTCTGGGAACGGCAGGGGCTGCGGTTCCAGAAGCAGGGGCGGGGGAGCCACTGTGTTCAGCCTCCCCCCTCGTCTGGTCAGTAGCCATGGTCCGGGTCCGGTCACCGCTGGTCCGCCCGGCTCCATGGGGGTGCGCGCGCTCAGCGGCCGGCTAAATGAACACAGCCGCCGCATGGAAGGAGGAGCGGCGCGTCTAACCCGGAAGTCGCTGGAGCACTTCCGGGTTGGGACCGGGGAGGCAGGAGATTCGGCGCCATCTTTAAAACTGCAGCGCTAGCGTCGGCCGGTGTGTATGTGAGTATGGCTTCACCGGTCGACGAGACGCACCTTGCTGTGACAGAGCGCTCTCCTAGTAAGGAGAAAAGCGCCAGGAGCAGCATTAAAGATGGTGGTCGACAGGAGCGATCTTCCACCAAACAAAAAGATCCCTCAAAGAATCCGCCTCCAGATCCGGTACCTGTCAGCTTCTCTGGGTGAGTTTAAAGAATCCTCTACCTATATGCTGATATATGTTCCTCCTGTGTCCCCTTCCTTTAGACTAGGAAAAAGACACACGAATCCAAGCACAAGGAGTGTGCTTTATGTATGCAGCCCCTACCGGATTCTTATATAAAAAGGTTATGCTCAGATTGCATCATGCTAACCTTACGTCAGGAAAATATAATGACTCCATCTGACGTCAGAGCCATGATTCGGGAAGAGATGCAGGGGTTGGCGCATGCTAGTAGCACCAGTTCCCGCCAGCCTAGCAAGTCCCCATTTCCAGAGAGCCCAGAGTCAGAGGGGATACGCAAGTCCTCAGACGAATCAGAGTCTCGGCCGAGTTCATCCGAAGATGAAGGGGGGCTGTGTCTGCCTAACAGCAGCGTGGACAACTTAGTGAAAGCGGTCAGAAGCACGATGGGGTGCCCAGACGAGAAAGGAAGAAAATCGGCTCAGGACATCATGTTCGCGGGGTTAGGACAAAGGAAACGTAGATCCTTCCCCGTGGTTAACACTGTTAAAGATTTAATTAAAAAGGAGTGGGATAGGCAGAGCACAAGAGGATTCCTACCATCATCCTCTAAAAGTCGATATCCCTTCAGTGATGAGGAGCTGAATTCTTGGTCAAAGGTGCCAAAAGTTGATGCAGCAGTAGCCTCAACCTCCAGGCAATCGGTCTTGCCAGTTGAGGATTCGGGGATGCTAACTGACCCATTGGACCGAAAAGCATGGGAGGCCAATACAGGGGCATTCAGGCCAGCCATCTCTGCTACCTGTACGGCGAGATCGCTGCTAGTATGGATGGAACAACTGGAGGAGCAGATTAGAGGTAGAACTTCGAGAGAATCAATTCTACCGAAAATCCCTCTAATGAAGGAGGCTGTAGCGTTCCTGGCGGATGCCTCTGTGGATTCGCTACGCCTAGCAGCCGGGTCAGCCGGCCTAGTGAATACAGCCCGGCGAGCACTCTGGTTGAAGAACTGGAAAGGGGCAAAACTTTGTGCGCTCCCCTGCCAGGGTGAGTTCCTTTTTGGAAAAACACTGGATGAGCTTTTAAATAAAGCGGGAGAACGGAAGAAGGGTTTCCCTAACCAATATCTTCCGTCTTACAGGAGAGCATTCAGGAGACGACCCTTTACCAGAAAACCGTTTGAGCAAAGGGATCGCTGGGAGACAAAAGACCCTAAACAAAAAGGTGCTCTGTTTAGCGGATCCTACAATTCAAAACGTGGCAAGTACCGCTAACCTTGAAGTGGGCGGCAGACTAAAATTTTTTCTTTCTAAATGGGAACACGTAACATCCAGCCGTTGGATTCTGGACATTGTTAGAGATGGATTGAAATTAGAATTTATTAGAATCCCTTGGGATTCTTTTTTAGTAACATCACCAAAGGGACAAGAACAACAAGAGGCTCTAGAGTCTGAGATCCTATCTCTTCTATCTAAAAAAGTGTTGGTGGAGGTTCCCCAGGATCAAAAAGGAAGGGGATTCTACTCCCCTTTGTTTTTGATCAAGAAACCAGATGGTTCATTCAGAACCATCATAAATCTCAAAAAATTAAATTCCTTTTTGCGTAACCATACTTTTAAAATGGAATCTATTCTGCCATCAAGCTTTTGTTCCCTAGGTGTGTCATGGCCGGAATAGACCTAAAAGATGCCTACTATCCTCTTCCCATACATGCCGAATACCAGCAATACCTAAGGGTAGCAGTCATCCTGGCAGGACAGGTTCGTCACTTTCAGTATGTAGCAATGCCCTTTGGGCTTAGTATGGCTCCCCGCATCTTTACAAAGGTGATCCTAGAAGTGATGGCTTATTTACGCCAGCAGAACACTCTGATAATACCCTACCTGGATGATTTTCTTGTTATAGGAAATTCCATAACTCAATGTAAAATGCGGTTATCTAATGCGATCTCATCCCTGCAGGAATTAGGTTGGATCGTGAATTACGAAAAATCCAGGCTGAATCCAGATACCATTCAAATATTTCTAGGAATTCAGCTAGATTCAGTAAGTCAGAAAAGCTTCCTCCCGCATTCAAAAAAAGTAATTATACAATCAAAGGTGTCAGAGGCAATGTCAAAACCCTACATGACCCTGAGGAAGGCTATGTCCTTGCTAGGATCGTTATCCTCATGTATACCAGCTGTACCGTGGGCTCAATTTCATACCCGCCAATTACAGTATGAAGTATTGTCAATCCAGGGGAAAGGACGACATCTGGAGAGTAAATTAACTCTTTCCAGAGATGTTGTTGAATCCCTAATCTGGTGGTTAAACATGGATCACCTTTCAGAGGGTGTACCATGGATGATAAATCCCTCTAAAACGATAACCACTGACGCTAGCCCTATGGGTTGGGGTGCACATATGGAGGATTGTCTGGTCCAAGACACCTGGAATCAGGCAGAGTTAACGTGTTCTTCAAATTGGAAAGAATTAAAAGCGGTAGAATATGCCCCAAGTCATTTTCTTCCACAGGTTCAGGGAACGCATGTGAGAGTTCTATCGGACAATTCCACCACAGTGGCATACATAAACCGTCAGGGAGGTACGCGATCAAGAACCCTGATGAACGTAGCAGCAAACATCTTCCAGTTGGCAGAGTCTCATCTTCCATCCTTAACAGCCCTACACATCAAAGGGGCAAAAAACACCAAAGCAGACTACCTCAGTCGAAACAAGCTACGCCAAGGAGAATGGACTTTAAACAGAGACATATTCAGGATGATAACAAAATCATGGGGCGTACCCCAAATAGATCTGTTCGCCACAAGGGACAACAGACAGGTAAAAAGGTTTGCTTCCCTGAACCTCATGGATCACCCAGACATGTTGGACTCCCTTCACCATCCTTGGAGCTTCAAACTAGCATACGCCTTTCCTCCGATGTCTCTGATACCTCTAGTGATCAGGAGGGAACAAGCCAGAATAATCCTGATTGCGCCCTTTTGGCCAAAAAGACCATGGTTCTCTTGTCTCCAGAGCATGTCTCTATGCGATCCATGGATCCTTCCATTAGACAAGGAATTGCTGTCTCAGGGCCCATTTTTCCACCCGCAAGTGAAAGGTCTTCACTTGACGGCGTGGAATTTGAGAGGCAGTTATTAAAGTCAAGGGGGTTCTCAGAACAACTGGTTAACACCCTGTTGTTAAGTAGAAAAAGATCTACCACCCTATTATATAGTAGGGTATGGAAAAAATTCTTAAATTTTCATACAAGACCGTTCACTAAACAAATCCCGGTAGTTCCTATTCTAGAGTTCCTACAAATAGGTAGAGAATTAGGTCTATCCGTAAACACCCTGAGGGTTCAAGTCTCCGCATTAGGAGCCCTATATGGAGACAACATAGCAGCTAACAAGTGGGTCTCCAGGTTTAAGTCTTGTGAACGTAGTAATCCGGTCCATATTCCCCGTCTACCTCCGTGGGATTTAAATTTAGTTTTAGAGGCCTTAACTGGCTCCCCATTTGAGCCACTAGATTCCATACCTCTAAAGATCCTAACATATAAAGTAGCCCTATTGGTAGCCCTAACCTCAGCTAGAAGGGTTAGTGACATCCAGCCCCTATCGGTAGACCCGCCTTTCTTACTGGTATTTCAGGATAGAATTGTCTTAAAGCCTGACCCCTCATACCTCCCTAAGGTGGCATCCTATCACAGATCTCAGGAAATATTTCTGCCTTCCTTTTTTGATTCACCGGTAACTCCAGAACAACATAAGTTTCACACCTTAGATGTCAGAAGAGCCATCCTGACGTATATAGAGAGGTCTCAGACATGGAGGCAGAGTAGGGCTCTGCTTATCTCCTTTCAGGGCCACAAGAAAGGACATGGGGTCACAAAAGCTACCATTTCTCGATGGATCAGAGAAGCTATTTGTCTGGCCTACACTTCGAAGGGCGAAATCCCTCCAGTGGGGATAAAGGCGCATTCGACACGAGCCATGGCTTCCTCTTGGGCGGAACAAGCAGATGTACCGATCCACTTAATATGTAAGGCCGCAACCTGGTCCACACCTTCTACCTTCTACAACCATTACAGACTTGAACTTTCTACTTCCTCTGATCTGACTTTTGGTAGAGCTGTCCTTAGTACAGTAATCCCACCCAAATAATGACTCTCTGAAAATCTCTCATGTGGGGTGCTGTCGTGGCGAAGGGTAAAAAGCCGGATTACGTACCGGTAATGCTCTTTTAATGAGTCCACGACAGCACCCATGTATTACCCTCCCTAAATTCTGCACAGTTCTTTCCTTTAAGTTCACAAGTAATGGTTGTATAAAGTTAAGAAATTTGTGACTAAATAAGAATGAATACTAACACTTTTGCGGTTCCCTTTTTATACTCTGTAAACTAAACTGAGGAGGAGAGGGGACCACCTCCTTTTATTCTGTAGGTTTCCTGTTCCTATGGGCGGATCCTTCTCGCTCATGTGGGGTGCTGTCGTGGACTCATTAAAAGAGCATTACCGGTACGTAATCCGGCTTATCTCCCATCATTTGATTTCTACCATCCTCCCAAACCTGACCAATTTAGTGGTGTTTGACTCCAGTTCTCAGTATGAAGGCATCTCCCTAAATAGCCTGCTCCTCACTGGTCCTAATCTAAATAACAACCTTATAGGAGTACTGATTCGCTTCAACCAGGAACCTGTCGCACTAATGGCCGACATTCAACAAATGTTTCATTGTTTTATCGTGAGAGAAGACAGCATAAACTACCTCAGATTCTTATGGCACAAAGACAACGACGTCCGCAACAAGGTCATAGACTACAGGATGAAGGTGCACGTCTCCTTGCCTGCAGTGGCCGTCTATGAACTAAGACGGGCAGCACAGGAAGGTGAGAGAGAGTATGGGTTTGATGCTCGTCTATTTGTGGAAAGAAACCTCTACGTAGATGATGGGCTTAAGTCTCTTTCCACAAGTGAAGAGACAATCGATCTGCTCTCTAGGACTCAGGAAATGCTGTCCATAGCAAACCTTAGACTCCACAAGATCATCTCCAACAGTAAAAAGGTAATGGAAGCATTTCCATCTGAGGATCACACTGCTGGTGTAAGGGATCTTGTTCTGACGTTCCTCCCATAACACGCAGCCTTGGTCTGCTTTGGGATATTAAGCAGGACACGTTAACTTTCCAGGTGTCAGCTTGTGATAAACCTTAAACTAAACGATGAGTCCTATCTGTTGTGAACAGCATCCATGATCCTCTCGGGTTTATCGCACCCATCACCATTCAAGGCAAGATATTGTTGACAGTTGACCGCCGAGAGTATGGATTGGGACACTCCGCTACCATCCCAGAAACAACAAAGGTGGGAGGCGTGGAAGAAGTCTCTGAAGGTCTTAGAGCATTTCCAAGTCCCACGTTGTTATTTCTCAGGTACCCTTTCAGCCACCATTAGAAGAGAAGTACACATTTTCTCCGACGCTTCTACAAAAGCTATAGCTGCTGTAGCCTACCTCAAGACCTTGGAGGACCTTGGAGGAACATAACAAGGTGCATTGTGGATTCATCATCGGTAAGGCAAAACTAACCCCAAAACCTGCTCACTCTGTTCCAAGACTCTAGCTTTGTGCCACCGTTCTGGCAGTGGAGTTAGCTGAAGCTATAAAGGACAAAAAATACATTGCTATTGATTCACTGACCTTACTCCTGCTACACTTCTTACTCAGAAGGTTGGAGCTGCCGCAATCCCTCCAGGGAAGTTTGTGGATGGGGACATTTACAGACGTCAGCGGAAACAGGTACAACACTTTTCCAATGTCTTTTGGCACCGCTAGAAAACTGAAGCTCATCGCAACAACTGGCCAATGGGTCTTATCACCAAGGCTACACCAAGCAATGACGGGTAGATCCGTAAGGTAGAAGTCAAGGTTACGAAAGGCAGTTCAACTCGTATTTTCTTCCGTCCAGTCCCTGAGCTTGTGTTACTTTTACCAAAAGAGGAACTCACATGAAAGTCATTGTTTATGGACACAGCTCATGGACAAAGTTATTTGAACTTTCTCCAGCGGATTGTTGGGTTTGTGGAAGTGTTTGCACGTTGCGGCTTCCCCAGTCTGAAGATGGGTTTACTTTTGGACTCGGACTATCCCGCTGTTTGAAGATTGGACCATGCCAATTGGACTACAACTGTTGTTGTTACTTGCATGCTTGTTTTCTTTTTGTTTTTCAGGTCTACAGTGACATCCCAGAGGAGATCATAAGAATTTTGAAATCTAAAGATTTCAGACGGGGAGTGTATGTCCCATGAATGAGACATTTTACCGACTGTCCTGTACATTTTACATGCTGTATTGCAGTCTCTCATATGCTTATTGTTGCTATGTGTTCCTGTGTTTTGCATAGCTTAAATCCTCCCTTTCCATGAAGTTTGTCCCTCCTGTCTCCCTCTGCTGGGTGTCCTGTCACTTCCTTCTTCTTCCTGTGTCTGTCTCCATCTTGGCTTCATTAGAGGCACATGTGCTTTCAGCTTGTGTGAAGAAAGTCTTTTTTACCTGCTGCTGTTTGTATGCATTCAACAAGAATTCTTAAAGAAATCAAAGTCTCTTCTGGATTCTTGATAACTTGTGTGCCTGCGGCTGAGTTAAGCTATCTGCGAACGTCGCCAATTGTAAGTAGGGTGAAGAGATTCAGCATCCCACAGAGCCATATTTGCAGCCACAGGCCTTGGGGACAGAATAATTACTGCTAAGCTTTTAACTCTCCTAGCATCTTAAAAACATGAAAGGACATTTATCAAATGCCAATATTAAGCAGAGATGCATCTTTTATTAATTACACTCCTCAGCCAACAATTATATTGTAACATCAAGAAGGAAACGTGAAATTTTGGAACTGATATGATTTATAGACAGATTAATGCTTTGTAAATCATAGAAAAAAGGAATCATTTTCTAAACATCTCGATTTATTCAATGTCCAATATGAGCAACACACACAGAGTTGGCTGCTATGAGTGAGGTCATTAATGGTTATCTGAGAAAGCTTCTGCTGCACTGAATACACTTGGGCAAATCATCAAGATCAACTGCTGGCAACTTCCTTTATTGCCGAGCAATGTTGTCACAGATGTGAGACCCTGCAAGCCATAGTTACAGGTTTTGGCCACGGAGACTGCTCAAAGTAGCACGAGCAACAGACATCCTCATGTTTTCTCTTGTATTCTAAACGGTTATTCCAATTTTCAAGATGAGAATTATCTTTGCTTGTCATAGCAAGAACTTTAGCAATTTTAATATTTTCAATCTTTCTTGAGATATTAACAATTTTCTCAAGAGCATATTGCCTAGAAGACCTGCCACCGCTGCGGTCTAACTTCACTAATGCTGCCTAACATTAGGAGCGAACCGCACACTCCAACAATACTGACAGTGCTTACAAGCTCCATACATAAGCTTATAAGCATTGAGCATGCGTGGCCACAGCTGCTAGATAGGTGGTAGTCGGTCTCCTAGGCAACAAGCTGCAGAGAAAAGAAAAAAAATTCATGAAAGACTGCTATTTTTTATAGTGGCAAATTTCAAAAGTTATTGTTTTTACAAGCTTCACACTATGAAGATGGAAATAACCTTGTAAGATGCTGTTTGCAGTCAGTTTATTAAAACTTTTGTTTGTGTTTAGTGTTTTTTTTTTTTCATCCAAGTCTTTAATGTAGTAATTTAAAATCTGCAGACTGAGGTTAAATTTGTAGCTTAAACTTGTGTTATTTATTCTTTCTAGTGGAAACTGAAGAAGACCCTTCAGATCGTATTGATCAAGAACAAGTTGATGACAGGTAGAGCGCTGTACCCACAACACTGTTTTGTAAAATACATAGTACCAATCAAAGGTTTGGACTTTCTGTTAATGTAATGTTTTTCCTTGCTCTTACTGAAATTTGAAATTTGCACATAGTAGATTCAGACTGAAGGCAATAAAACCACGAAGGAACACCTAAGTAAAACAAGGAGTAAAGAAACCTACTGTATATAAAAAAACCCAAACCATAATGTGTTAAACCTCAGATTTTTCAAAGTACCGTATATACTCGAGTATAAGCTGACCCGAGTATAAGCCGACCCCCTAATTTTGCCACAAAAAACTGGGAAAACTTAATGACTCGAGTATAAGCCTAGGGCGGAAAATGCAGCGGCTACCGGTAAATGTCAAAAGTAAAATTAATTGAGACATCAGTAGGTTAAGTGTTTTTGAATATCCATATTGAATCAGGAGCCTCATATAATGCTCCATACAGTTCATGATGGCCCCATAAGATGCTCCATATTAAAATATGCCCCATATAATCCCGCATAAAGGTTAATAATGGCCCCCTAAGATGCTCCATGGACACATTTGCCCAATATAATGCTGCACTAACGTTGATTATGGCCCCATAAGATGCTCCATACAGACACTTGCCCCATATAATGCTGCACAAACGTTGATTATGGCTCCATACAGACACTTGCCTCATTTGCTGTTGTATAGACAAGAGAATGGAGGGCACAATCCAACCAAATATCAAAAGGGCAGAGGTTCAACCCAAAGCATGACCTATAGTACACATAACAAACACCAAGAAAAAGATGTCATGCTATATATAAAGGGGAACCACCAAACAATACTAGAGATATACAAAAATCAAATAGAAATTTTATTGTATCGACCAACACACAAAACAAACCACTAGAATAAAAAACATTTAAAACAAAGAATAGGTCAACAAGGGTTCCTATATGGAACCCCCCCCTGGACATGTACTTGTATAACAATATAACCTTCGATGGTAAGATCAATGGCAGACACAGCTGCTCTGCATGCACATATACATAGATGGTAGAGTATGATAAAACACGAAAAAAATACTCACAAGGATTATAACAAATACATATAAATACTACTGGTCCAGCTCGCAGCACACAAAGGTAGGTATAGATCAAAACAGTGTCCGATATTATTATATATAGAGGTATATTCAGTATAGCAATAAATATTACCCAAATGTTCTCTTTCAGACAAATATATATATGGGTACCAATACGAGACTGGCTGGTATAAAATACTCTAGCAGTCAGTTATCAACATATATGTATGGGAATATATCAATAATAGTGATAGCAACCTAAGTAACCTTTACAAGCTAACATGAGCAAGTAGGTAACAAAATAAGATATATATACGGGTGCCGACGCGAGACTGGCTAGTATAAGACAATGCGAGACTGGCTGGTATAAAATGATCTAACAATCAGTTATCAACATATATATATATATGAGCATATACCCATAGTAGTGGTGACAACCTTATATAATCTTTGCAAGCTGATATGAACCGATAGGCAACAATGAAGAGCACATATACAGTGTCTATATTAGGGGGAACACCATAAATATGGATCTCCCCCACACACAGAAACGTCTGGAGGTCAGAAGTATACTGAATCCCTTATGGTATACATAGCCCCCACCAAGCACAGACACATGCTGTCAACAATGGTCCCAATGCCTACCAAGACCGGAGTAAAATAGATAGAGCCCCCAAGTAGTGAGGCACTGTACTGCCATAAATGTGCAGAGAACACCAGTAGAACATAACCAAATGTCAGATAAGCACAGAGGTCCAGGGGGCTGAAGCCCCACGCGTATCGCCACTAAGAGTGGCTTCGTCAGGAGCAGGTGTCATGCCTCGTTTGCTGTTGCTGCGATAAAAAAATCACACTTGCCTCGTCGCTCAGTCCCCCGGCACTTTCAATATTCACCTGACTTTGTTCCGGCGCCGCTCCATCTTCAACCTCTTCTGCACTGACGTTTAGGCAGAGGGCGCGCCCTAACCACGTCTTCGCGCCCTCTGACCTGAGCGTCACTGCAGAAGACGGAGCGGCGCCGGAACGAGGAGCAGGTGAATATCGCACAGCGCTCCATTGCTCCTGACGCGGTGCAGTCCCTGTTTCCCCGGCGCCGCAGCTTCTTCCTGTACTGAGCGGTCGCGGTACCATGTGACCGCTCAGTACAGTTAAAAGCTGCGGCGCTGGGGAAACGGGGACCTGCAGGGACTGCACCAGGAGTAGGTGAGTATAATTAAACAGCCCCTGCTCCGCCTCCCCTGCCGACACCTGGGTATGACTCGAGTATAAGCCGAGGGGGGGGGGGACTTTCAACCCCCCAAAAATTGGCTGAAAATCTCAGCTTATACTCGAGTATATACGGCACTCCTTTTTACTCTAATGATGACTTTACACCCCTTTTGGCAATTTGTCTACTGCTTCATCAGGTGGCCACCTTTATGGCTTCCAGCAGTTGTGAAGTAGTTCCCATAGGTGCTGAGCACTTGTTGGCTGTTTTGCTTTCACGCTGTGGTCCAACTCATCGCAAACCATCTCAATTTGATGGAGTTTGGGTGATTGTGAAGACCATGCCATCTGTTGCACAAACCATCCTTCTCTTAGTCATAAACCTCTTATATCGCATGGAGGTGTTTTAAGTCATTGTCCTGTTGCAAGACAAATGATTGTCCCACAAATTATAAAGCTGTTATGATAACATGTTACTGCAGAATGCTGTAGTAACCATGCTGGGTAAGGATGAATTGAATTTAGAATAAATTTAGAATAAATTGCCTACAATATAACCAGCTAAGCTCCTCCACACCATCATGCCTCCACGTCTATGCTTCACGGTGAGCATCACACATGATGAAATCATTAATTCACCTTCTCTGTGTTTCACAAATACATGGCTGGTGGCTTCAAAATTGTCAACTTTTGACTCATCATTAGGGTTGAGCGAAACGGATCGGTCATCTTCATAAGTCGCCGACTTTTGGCAAAGTCGGGTTTCTTGAAACCCGACCCCTGTGTGGGGTCGGCCATGCGGTATGCGACCTTCGCGCCAAAGTCGCGTTTCATATGACGCGTTCAGCGCTATTTCTCAGCCAATGAAGGAGGACGCAGAGTGTGGGCAGCGTGATGACATAGTTCTCGGTCCCCACCATCTTAGAGAAGGGCATGGCAGTGATTGGCTTGCTTTATGCGGCGTCACAGGGGCTATAAAGGGGCGTGCACGCCGACCGCCATCTTACTGCTGCTTATCTGAGCATAGGGAGAGGTTGCTGCCGCTTCGTCAGAAGCAGGGATAGCGTTAGGCAGGGAATATAAACCCCAAACCGCTTGTGCTGTAGCGATTTCCACTGTCCAACACCACCTTTTCTTTGCAGGGACAGTGGAGTTTTTTTTTTTTTTTTTTGGTGCATCAGCTCTGTAGCTTATTAGGCTGCCTTATAAGGCTCCCTGATAGCTGCATTGCTGTGTGTACGCCGCTGTGCAAACCAACTGCTTTTTTCAAAGCACAAATCCTGTTTTTCCTTCCTTTCTGCACAGCTCTCTTGTTTGTCTGTCCACACTTTTGTGTGCAGCAGTCCTTTTTATTGCTGCCTGCCATACTTTTCTGGGATTATTATAGGGAGATAGTAATTGTAGTACAGTCCTTTTTTTTTTTTTTTTTTTTTTTTAATATATATATCTTCAAGCCACTTTCTGCCACTGAAACTGTGTAGTGTGAAACAGTGGGCCTGTATTTTTCTGCACTGTCCCACACCTAAAAAGGGAGATTTATATTGCCAATCAGTGCATCTGTGCCAGTCCAGTCTGTTATATCTGTCAGTCATTTTGTGCCACAGAAACAATACTGTAAAACTGTGGGCCAGATTGATTCACTAGTCTCCAATCCCCCAAAAAAGGGGAGATTAATATTGGCAAATCTGTGCCAGTCCAGTCTGTGGTATCGGTCTGTCATTTTGTGCCACTGAAACACAACTGTAAAACTGTGGGACAGATTGATTCACTAGTCTACCATCCCCCCCCAAAAAAGAAGGGGAGATTAATATTGGCAAATCTGTGCATCTGCGTCAGTCCTGTTAGTGGCATATCTGTCAGCCACTGTCTGCCACTGAAACTGTGTACTGTAATACAGTGGACCTGATTTTTCCCTGCACTCTCACACACCTATAAAGGGAGATTTAAATTCACAACAATTTTGAGTCCACCTTGTAACTGGTTTTACAATACCAAATAACGTTTGTTAGTTTGGTTACATATTTCCAAGAATGAGGAAGTCTGGTGGAAGAGGTCGTGGCCGTGGGCGGTCATTGCCAGCTGGTAATGATGGTAGTGGTGGTGAAGCATCAGGTGGTCGTGGGAAAAGCAATATAGCACCTAAGTCTCGAGTTGTTCAGCCACCGTCATAGTCTGGCTACACAAGGCCTCGAACGCCCCCTTTTCTGGGAGTAGGAAAACCGCTTTTAAAGCCGGAGCAGCAGGAACAAGTTTTGGCTTTCCTTGCTGACTCTGCCTCTAGCTCTTTTGCCTCCTCTTCTGAAAGTGCAAAATGCAAAAGCAGCGCGTCGTCAGTGGATGTCCCCGGTCAGGGACAAGTCGCTTCCTTGCGTTCTTCACCCAGAACAACAGCGAAGGATGCGTCAGGCGACACAACGGGTTACTCCATGGAGCTCTTTACACATACCGTTCCTGGGTTAGAAAGGGAAATTGTTAACAGGTCATGCCCATTACAAGATGAATCGGACATGGAGTGCACAGATGCACAGCCACAGCCAGATTCTTACACTGTTCCTTTGACTCAGATCACAACATTGCCCTCGCAGTGTACTGATCCAGAATCTGACCCAGATGAGACTATGGAGCCCCGTCACGAACGCTATAGCATCGGCTTACACGGTGACACAGAGGAAGGTGCACAGGACATAGAAGAGGTCATAGATGACCCAGTTGTTGACCCCGATTGGCAGCCATTGGGGGAACAGGGTGCAGCCAGCAGTAGCTCTGAAGCTGAGGAGGAGGAGCCACAGCAGGCATCAACATCGCAACAGGTTCCATCTGGCAGGCCCGTATCTGGCCGAAAACGTGTGGTAAAACCAAAACCAGTTGTAGGACAGCGTGGCCATCCGGTTAAAGTAGCTCAGTGTGCAATGCCTGAAGAGCTATCCAATAGTAGGAAGAGTGCAGTCTGGCATTTTTTTAACCAACATCCAAATGATCAGTGCAAAGTCATCTGTAAGAAATGCTCAAGGACCTTCAGCAGAGGTCAGAATGTTAAAAGTTTAAATACAAGTTGCATGCGTAGACATTTAAACACCATGCACTTGCAAGCCTGGCCTAACTACCAAACGTCCCTTAACGTTGTTGCACCCTCTGACAATGAAGCTAGTCAGCAACGCTATATCCCTTCCCTCACTGTAAGCCCAACGTTTACCACACCACCTGCAGCAAATGTGGAGGTTTCGTCGCAAGGCCAAAGCAGTCAGGGAATCACCAGGTTCTTGGTAGGAAACACTGTATGTAGGCCAACAGCAAGAATACCATCACCAACCCTCTGTCTGACATGTCCACCGGTACCCCCGCTAGTACCACGATATGCAGCTCTCCAGTCCAGCTCACCCTACAAGAGACTCTCGTTAAGAAAAGGAAGTACTCATCCTCACATCCGCGTACACAGGGTTTGAACGCCCACATTGCTAGACTAATCTCGTTAGAGATGATGCCCTACTGGTTAGTTGAAAGCGAAGCTTTCAAAGCCCTGATGGACTACGCTGTACCACGCTACGAGCTACTCAGTCGACACTTCTTTTCGAGAAAAGCCATCCCAGCCCTCCACCAGCACGTAAAAGACCGCATTGTCCATGCACTCAGGCAATCTGTGAGTAGAAAGGTGCACCTGACAACAGATGCATGGACCAGTAGGCATGGCCAGGGGCGTTACGTGTCCATCACAGCACACTGGGTTAATGTGGTGGATGCCGGGTCCACAGGGGACGGCAATATTGGGACAGTTCTGCCTAGCCCACGGTCTAGGAAACAGTTGGCTGTAGGCGTTGGCCCCCCCTCCTCCTCCTCCTCCTCCTCCTCCTCCTCCTCGTCCTCCAGCAGAAGCGACAGCTCGTCCACAGACTGCAGTTGCACGACCACTCCATCCGCAGCTGCCACTGTTGCACATGAGGTGTCCCATTATGGAACAGCTAGTGGCAAGTGTCAGCAGGCTGTATTGGCAATGAAGTGTTTGGGCGACAACAGACACACTGCGGAAGTTTTGTCCGAGTTCTTGCAGCAAGAAACTCAGTCATGGCTGGGCAGTGTACATCTTGAGGCACGCAAGGTAGTGAGTGATAACGGAAGGAATTTTATGGCTGCCATAGCCCTTTCACAACTGAAACACATTCCTTGCCTGGCTCACACCTTAAACCTGGTGGTGCAGTGCTTCCTGAAAAGTTATCCGGGGTTACCCGACCTGCTCCTCAAAGTGCGCAGACTTTGCTCACACATCCGCCGTTCGCCCGTACACTCCAGCCGTATGCAGAACCATCAGCGATCTTTGAACCTTCCCCAGCATCGCCTAATCATCGATGTTAAAACAAGGTGGAACTCCACACTGCATATGCTTCAGAGACTGTGCGAACAGAGGCGTGATGTTATGTATTTGTGGGAGGATACACATACACGGGCAGGCAGTTGGATGGCAGACATGGAGTTGTCAGGTGTGCAGTGGTCGAAGATTCAAGACATGTGTCAAGTCCTTCAGTGTTTTGAGGAATGCACACAGCTGGTTATTGCAGACAACGCCATAATAAGCATGAGCATCCCCCTAATGCATCTGCTGATGCAAAGTTTGACGCACATAAAGGAGCAGGTGTCTGCAGCCGAGGACGAGGGAAGCCATTGTCTGGTCAGGGAAGTCTACTGGACGAGGTGGCGGGCGAAGAGGAGGAGGATGATGGGGATGAGTATTTTTTGGATGAGGAACCTTCTCAGGGGGCAATAGAAACTGGTGGCGTTGCAAGGCCAGGTTCAGGGTTTTTGAGGGAGGCAAGTGACGTTGATTTGCCCGAAAGTGCTCCTCAACCCAGCACAAGCAGTGAATTGACAACTGGAACATTGGCCCACATGGCGGATTTTACCTTGCGTATCCTAAAAAGGGACCCCAGCATTATAAAAATGATCAATGACGACTACTGGTTGGCCTGCCTCCTGGATCCACGCTATAAGGGGAAACTGCAAAACATCATGCCACATGAGAACCTTGAACAAATATTGGCAACCAAACAAGCAACTCTTGTAGACCGTTTGATTCAGGCATTCCCAGCACACAGCGCCGGTGATGGTTCTCACACGAGCTGCAGGGGGCAACAGGGCAGAGGTGTTAGAGGTGCACAAATCAGAAGTGGTGTTGGACAGAGGGGTTTTCTGACTAGGTTGTGGAGTGATTTCGCAATGACCGCAGACAGGACAGGTACTGCAGCATCAATTCAAAGTGACAGGAGACAACATTTGTCCAGTATGGTTACTAACTATTTTTCCTCCCCTATCGATGTTCTCCCTCACCCGTCATTCCCATTTGATTACTGGGCATCCAAAATAGACACCTGGCCTGAATTGTCCGAATATGCATTGCAGGAGCTTGCTTGCCCAGCAGCTAGTGTGCTATCAGAAAGAGTATTCAGTGCTGCTGGTTCAATACTGACCGAAAAAAGGACTCGTCTGGCTACCCAAAATGTTGATGATCTAACCTTCATTAAAATGAACCACTCATGGATTTCTAATTATTTTGCCCCACCTTTTCCGGCTGACACCTAGCTTTCCTTTAAAAAGGTCTTGCTTTTGGACTGTTCTTACTGAGTGTTCCAATTTCTCCATTTGCAGCTGCTGTATGTCCAGCATACGACATGTTTAAACTTCCCTAAATGGGCTGACTCCCCCCTCGTGGCCGTGGTCTCGCCACTTGGCGGAAGCACCCGTGAGAGTGCCGTTTGTCTGAAGAGGTGGGTGTGCCCGCTTTTGGTCGACGGCACTGCCACTGGGTCACTCATAGTACAATAAAGTGTCTCTGGCGGTGGTGGCGCGCACCCAACGTCAGACACACCGTTGTAACATGAGGGGCCTTGGGCCAGTACCGCCGGGCACGAGAAAGTGCCCCCCACCCCCCAGCTCAAACTGTACTTTACCACTTGCAAAATTATCTGTCACTGCTCCACGCTAGTCTATGCGGTGAAATCCTTCAATGCCTGGCACTGACAATACCAATTTGTTGACATGTATGATGCTACTTAAAATATTCAGTGGCCCTGTCCTACATTTACACCAGTAAATACTTTGCGCCAAATAACAATGTCTGAAAGTCATGCGAGACATTAACATCTATGTATTATTTTGGAGTACTAACTGTGTCAGACACTCCTTCCAATAGTCCTCCACTGACCACACCAATGCTGCCTGTGTACCCCTGCAAGATAATTGAAACTGCATAGAGCCACCTTTTTTTTTATGTTAGGCCTACTAAGTCTGTCTGCGGTCCCTCCTTTCAATAGTCCTCCACTGACCACACCAATGCTGCCTGAACTGCTTTTAGCCCACTTTATTCTTTGGGCCTATATCTGTGTTTCCTCCTCATCCTGCCCATTGCCCAGCCAGTGCTAGATGACTCTGCTGGTACATTGACCGAGACCGCTACATTCCCCTTGCACGCTACACAGCCAGATTCTGACCCTTCTGAAAGTGAGGTTCCCCTTCCGCATACTATACCACCTTAGACGGGGACAAAGAAGGTGCAGATGAAAGTGCAGGTTCCTTCATCAGGTGGGGGGGATACTCGTTGTTGACGTCACTGGCACAGGGCCCCTAATAGTACGCAAAAGTGTTGCTGCCGGTGGGAGGCGCCCCCGCCGTGCAAACACACCGCCGTATTTTGAGGGGCCCTGTGCCAGTGCCAATGCCAACGAATGGGCCCCCCCCTGCTTGCTCAGGATCACAGCACTTGCAAAGTTGAAATACTTACCTCTCCCTGCTCCACTGCCGTGACGTCCACGTTTCCTGGGCCCACTAAATACTTGAACCAACCATACCACCCACAGCTTTAGCCAAATGACCCCCAATGTCCAATGCCTATCTATTATTATAAGGTAAATTAAGATTGACAAGCTTCAGTACCAAGAATGGATGTTTTTGCCATTAAAATGGGCACTGTAGGTGTTTTCCTGGCCTCCACTCACTGCCGACTATGCTTTCCCATTGACTTGCATTGGGTTTCGTGTTTCGGTCGATCCCCCGACCCCAACTTTTTCGCGATAATCGGCCGATTTCACTCGACTCGACTTTTGAGATAGTCGTGTTTCGCAAAATCCGACTCGACCCTAAAAAAGTAAGTCGCTCAACCCTACTCATACTACAGTACAGATTTCCACCAATTCGACCATAAAGATCTGCTTCTCGCAGTCTCACCAGACAGTTGAAGTTGTGATGTGTCTGCTACTTGATGTCTGTGCCTCACTTATGAGGGCTGTTATTGGAGGCCCTGTCAGTTAGGGGTTTTTGAGGCTGGTAACGCTGATGAAGTTATCTTATGCAGTAAAAGTCATTCTTGGTTTCTCTTTCCTGAAGCAGTCCTCATGAGAGCCAGTTTCATCACAATGATTGATGGTTTTCATGACTGCAGCTGAAGATACCTTCAAGGTTCTAGCAAAGTTCTGACTGACCTTCAGGTCTTGAAGTAATGATGGACTATCATTTCTATTTACTTGAGTGGTGCTTACCATATTCTACCTTACAACAGTAATACGACTCAGCATTGTATGAAACTATACCAACACAAATGACAAGGCATACCTGTTCCGATTAATGGAAATAGAGGTATGTGTTGCGCCTCAATTTGTTCCTCAAACAATAGAGGTGGTGGTTCCTTAGTATAGCATTTTTCCCCTCATCTATGACATCACCCATGAGAGAAGGTGAAGGTTTCTCAGATCTGTTGATGATTTGGTTGCACTCCAGGATGGTCGGTAGCAGTAGGCAGGTATGGCCATCTATGGACTCCACCTTGTATCCGGTTGCTTTCCTCCCCGCCTTCTCAACTGTACCTGAACACGCCTTCAAGGAGTAGGGAGAACCGGGGCCTACAATGATGAAGTTGTCAAAGAAGATGTTGTTGGCTAGAGACCTATTAGTTTGGTCATCCAGGATTGCATATATCTTGAGTGCTTTGTCCCTACAGCCTGCTGGGTAGACTCGGACAAGGCAGATTTTTGAACAGGATCTTCCTCCTGTGAGTCCCTTACAGATTTCCATACATTGAGAGGTGACCTCAAGGGTGTCTTCCTCAGTGTTCTTCTGCTTCTTATCGCGCTCCTTTGCCATCGACAACACTAGTGAAGGTGGTCCAGGGTGCAAGGCTGTATTGTGAGCTGTGTCGCTGCATTCTGCACATTTCACTCTAGCTTCACAGTTCCTGGTGAGGCGAGAGGTTGTGGCATTATTTGAAGCAGATGTTGTTTTCCTTGAGGAAACCTTTGTGATCCTCCAAAGACTTCTCCCTGAAGGCTCTGCATTTCAGTAGAGGATGTGGTTTCCTGTGTAGAGGATACTGCTTACTGACATCTTGAGGTTTCTTCTCTTCTTGAGGGTGCACCACTGAAACTTGGTGAAATATTACAATCCAGCCATGGCCGATGATGCAATATCATCGGCCACGGATGGAGACCCCGATCTGCCCCGCCACCGACTGACGGCAGTGATCTGCAGCCGCCGTCAGTGTTTCCTACCCCTCCGTTCTTTCCTCAGCTGCCCTCCTCTCCCCTCTGTCCTGTCCGGTGCCCCCCCGCTGTCCGAACCCACCCCTACATACTTCCGGGGCCCCACCCGGTGTCCGTCCGTCTGCTATGTTAGGCGCCGTCATCTTCCAAAATGGCGAGCTCATGCGCAATGCACCCGCCGAATCGGCCGTCAGATTCCTTCATTCATTTTGATCACTGTGATACATCCTATCACAGTGATCAAAATAAAAAAATAGCAAATAACCCCCCCCCCTTTATCATCTCCATAGGTATGAAAAATAATAAAATAAAGAAAATATATTTACTTTTATTTTTACACTAGGGTTAGGGTTGCAATTGGGGTTAGGGTTGCAATTGGGGTTAGGGTTGCAATTGGGGTTAGGGTTGCAATTGGGAGCGGGGGTTGCAAAAACCTTTTTTGGTCCTTACCGCTATCCGTACTCCCTCCAGTCATGTGTGCGGTCACGTTGCTCACCTCGTCACACAGGTCCTTCATGTGCGCCGCTCTCACCGTTTGCATATTGTGAGACGCTCGTTCATTTTGACCCTGCCGCACGCTGTTTGCACTGGAGGGATATGCTTCCACCAGCCGGGGCAGCTATCTGAATAACCTGGATTATCCTCTTGATTTTAACCCTTCTTACTGTGGATTACTTACTGCTCTTACCTCTGGACTGGGGTAAGACTTATTTAACGGTTCCTCTCAGGGACTGTTACCTGGGGCCTTTTATGTTCACTATTGATTGGTATACTATATCGCTTCTACATTAGCCATCCCACACTGGTCATTCCTGCTTGCATATATTACCATCAGTGGCTACTATCAGCGCAAATTTCTTTGTTTTTACATAAATATATATATATGTGTGTGTGTGTATATGTATGTATGTATGTATGTATATGTGAATTAAGTTTCTATGTTTGTACAATTTTCTGTGGTAATTGTTTGAATTCGCAGCAGTATTATAGCCGCTACCGCAGCACTTTGCGCCACTCTCATTCTTGTTTTTTAAATAACGTTTCCCACATGTTTAATTTTTTTTTAATCAGATAATTTTTTAATAAACTTCAAATTACTGTATATACTCGAGTATAAGCCGACCTGAGTATAAGCCGAGACCCCTAATTTTGCCACAAAAAACTGGGAAAACTTATTGACTCGAGTATAAGCCTAGGGTGGAAAATGCAGCAGCTATTGGTAAATTTCAAAAATAAAAAGATACCAATAAAAGTAAAATTAATTGAGGTTGTGTTTTTGAATATCCATATTGAATCAGGAGCCCCATATAATGCTCCATACAGTTTATGATGGGCTCCATAAGATGCTCCATATTAAAATATGCCCCATACAATGCACAAATGTTGATTATGACCCCATAAGATGCTCCATACAGACATTTGCCCCGTATAATGCTCAACAAATGTGGATTATGGCCCCATAAGATGCTCCATACAGACATCTGCCCCCATATAATGCTGCACATGGCCACATAAGATGCTCCATACAGATATTTGCCCCCATATAATGCTGCACATGGCCCCATACAGATGCCCCATACAGATATTTGCCCCCATATCATGCTGCACATGGCCACATAAGATGCCCCATAGTGATATTTGCCCCCATATCATGCTGCACATGGCCCCATACAGATGCCCCATACATATATTTGCCCCCATATCATGCTGCACATGGCCACATAAGATGCCCCATACAGATATTTGCCCCATATAATGCTGCACATGGCCCCATACAGCTATTTGCCCCCATATCATGCAGCACATAGCCCCATAAGATGCTCTATACAGATATTTGCCCCCATATCATGCTGCACATGGCCCCATAAGATGCCCCATACAGATATTTGCCCCATATCATGCTGCACATGGCCCCATAAAATGCCCCATACAGATATTTGCCCCCATATCATGCTGCACATGGCTACATAAGATGCCCCATACAGATATTTGCCCCCATATCATGCTGCACATGGCAACATAAGATGCCCCATACAGATATTTGCCCCCATATCATGCTGCACATGGCCACATAAGATGCCCCATAGTGATATTTGCCCCCATATCATGCTGCACATGGCCACATAAGATGCCCCATACAGATATTTGCCCCCATATCATGCTGCACATGGCCACATAAGATGCCCCATACAGATATTAGCCCCCATATCATGCTGCACATGGCCACATAAGATGCCCCATACAGATATTTGCCCCCATATCATGCTGCACATGGCCACATAAGATGCCCCATACAGATATTTGCCCCCATATCATGCTGCACATGCCCGGATAAGATGCCCCATACAGATATTTGCCCTATATGCTGTTGCTGCAATTAAAAAAATTAAAAAATTACATACTCGCCTCTCAGGCCCCCAGCACTTGCTATACTCACCTTTCCCGTTCCACCGCTGACCACCGCTGTGTCTTCCCATCCTCTGCGCCGACGTTCAGGAAGAGGGCGGTGCGCACTAATCACGTCACCGCGCCCTCTGACCTGAGCGTCACTTCGGAAGACACAGCGGCCGACGGTGGAATGAGGAGCAGGTGAGTATCGCGCACTGCCCCCGTCATACTCGCCTGTTCCTGGCGCCGTCGCTGCACGTCTGTTCCCCAGCACCGCACTTTCTTCCTGTAGTGAGCGGTCACAGTTACCGCTCATTACAGTAATGAATATGCGGCTCCACCTCTATGGGAGGTGGAGCCGCATAATCATTACTGTAATGAGCGATACCATGTGACCGCTCACTACAGGAAGAAGCTGGGAGAAGCAGGGACGTGCAGGGACCGCGCCAGGAGAAGGTGAGTATAATTAGACAGCCCCCGCTCCCCCTCCCCTGCCGACCCCTGGGTATGACTCAAGTATAAGCCGAGAGGGGGACTTTCAGCCCCAAAAAGTGGGCTGAAAATCTCAGCTTATACTCGAGTATATACGGTAATAGACAACTCAATTTTGTCAAAATAGACAAGTTTACAGATTTCAAATTACTCCCTTACTCCCCCCTCCTCCCTTATTATATATGAACAGCAACAGGACAGTAATATACATTAAAATAGTATCCTATTGGGATCAGCACCTCTCCATCCACGGTTTCCACAGTGTTTCAAAGGTTTTCCCCCCTTTATCTTTTTTCATAATTTTTTTTTCCTTAACAATATCAGACTATCTATAAAATTCTTGCAGCCTTGGTGATCCTTCACTTATCCAGTGTCCACATGTCTACTTTACATCAGCACAATTTTGTGATCAAATTTTTTTTTGTTAGGAAGTTATAAGGGTTAAAGGGAACCTGTCACCCCGTTTTTTTCAGTAGGAGATAAAAATACCGTTAAATAGGGCCTGAGCTGTGCATTACAATAGGGTATTTTTTGTCCCCCGATTCCCTACCTATGCGGCGAGCGCGCTCTTTTTGTACAGCTGCGCAGTGCATTTGGCACTTGCGCATGCGAGAAGCACTACGCCACCAACGGGAACATAAGCAAGATGTGGGGGAAGAAACAGCGCTGTGACCACGCCCATCCGACCTGACCAGCCTGATTGACAGGCGAAAAAGGCCACTTTTGTAAGGTAATACGGCAGCATAGGTAGGGAATCGGGGTCAAAAAATACCCTATTGTAATGCACAGCTCAGGCCCTATTTAACGGTATTTTTATCTCCTACTGAAAAAACGGGGTGACAGGTTCCCTTTAAAAGTTGACCAGCGATTTCTCATTTTTGCAACACCTTTTTTTTTTTTAGGGACCACCTCACATTTGTAGTGACTGAGGGGCCTATATAACAGAAAATACCCCAAAATGACATCATTCTAAATACTGCAGCCCTCACGGTACTGAAAACCACATTCAAAGAAGTTTATTAACCCTTCAGGTGCTTCACAGGAATTTCTGGAATGTGGAAGAACAAAAACGTAAACTTTTTTTTTTCTTTCACAAAAATGTTCCTTTAGACCTAATTTTGTTAATTTTCGCAAAGGTAACAGGAAAAAATGGACCATACAATTTGTTGTGCAATTTCTCCTGAGCATGCGGATACCCCATATGTGGGGGAAATCTGCTGTTTGGGCACACGGCAGGGATTGGAAGGGAAGGTGCGCCATTTTAATTTTTGAATGTAAAATTTGCTGGCATAATTAGCAGACGGCATGTCATGTTTGGAGTGCCCCTGATGTGAAACCCCCAACAAGTGGCACCATTTTGGAAACTAGACCTCTTAGGGAACTTATCTAGATGTGTATTAAGCACCTTGAACCCACAGGTGCTTCACAGAAGTTTATAACGTTAAGCCGCGAAAATA